>NC_079191.1:370605638-371205638 GCF_029499605.1 Hyla sarda
TTCTGCCATTCTCCTGTTGGATCCACTCTTAACCAGGAATGGAGCAGCTGTCATAATGTGAAGCTCCCAAACTATACTATAATTGGTGTTAGTAGTAGACTATGTTTGGTTCATTAAAGTAAATAGGTTGTATTTGATAGCATAAGCTTTTTGCCATTGTTCCAATGTATACCAGCCACCATTGTAAATCAAAACCAGACCCAACATTCAAACGCTGACTCCGGTCGGCTCATTTTTGCCCCATATATGGTTCTCTAACCGGACCTAAAACAGTGGTAGACCACGGTTTTAGGTCCATGGGAAAACCGTATATGGAGCAAAAATGAGCCGACCGGAGTCAGTGCTTGACTCCGGTCGGCTGAGTGAAATGCATTACGTACGAGCCGGATACGGCTGGTATACGGGAGCACCCGGTTTTCGCTCTCCCCAGCCGTATATGGTCCCGTATTACTTAAAACGTAGTGTAAACCCAGCCTTAGCTGCTCCTTTGGACACCATGTAAGGGCAGCTCCATTTTACTTTTTTAGGACACTGTGTGTACTATACAGGACCCTGAAAAAGCTCCTGTCCTCTACATAAACAATGATTTACAGCTCCCAGCAGATCTTTCTTACTTTTATATGTAAGGACTTGCTTTATCTGCATTAGTCGTTTACATATTTTTCTTTAATCCTCACTTTTTCCCATTTTTGGATGACATTTTTTTGGCTTACCAGGTTTCCATAGAATTATGGTCTCAATATATATTGGTTTCAACATACAATGGTTGTCCTGGAACCAATTAATATTGTAATCTGAGGGTCCACTGTACATGGTTATTACTATAGAAACCATAAAGAATTGATCTACATAAAGAACTTGGGCACATAAAATACTCTCAGCATTTTGGTATGGGAAATGAAATAACTGAAATAATAACTAAAACAGGAACTAACAGATCTATAGATGGTGCTTCAAATGTATATGAAAAGCCAAACTGTATAACACAACATATGGTGCTGTAGTATGCATGGTGGGGCCCCATATGTAACCAAAATTGATAGAACACTAATTATAGTCTCACACAAGAGCAGAAGCCATCTGGAAGACATTCCTAGTATCTTGGAAATCATAGTAGTTATAGAATCACCAAAGAATAACTCACAGCCGCCAGATTGCTAAAACGTATAGAATAATACTGAAATTGGCCATTGTTAGATTTTTATGATGGGTCTAAAACTGTAAGCAATGGTGCTTGCTCATTATAATCGAGCATAAGTAAACCACAACTCTGTTTACATGGCTTAGCTTTAGGTTTCCATTTTCTAGAAGATTTAAAGGGGTACTCTGCCCCTAGACATCTTATCCCCTATACAAAGGATAGGGTATAAGATGTCTGATCGCAGGGGTCCCACCGCTGGGAACCCCCATGATCTTTCCTGCAGCACCCCGTGTCATCTGCTGCACAGAGAACTTCGCTCCATGCCTGATGACGGGTGATACAGGGGCCGAAGTATTGTGAAGTCACGCCCCTGCCCCTTGTGATGTCACACCTTACCCCCTCAATACAAGTCTATGGGAGTGGGCGTGACGATCACCGTGATGTCACGATACTTTGGCCCCTGTATCGCCCGTCATCGCTCTGTGGAGCAGATGACACAGGGTGCTGCAGGAGAGATTGTGGGGGTTCCTAGCGGCGGGACCCCCGCGACCAGACATCTTATCCCCTATCCTTTGAATATGGGTTAAGATGTCTAGGGGTGGAGTACCCCTTTAAGCTTTTTACAGGTGTATCCTAATCAGTCAGATTTATGTATGAACATGCTCAAAGGAGCTGGAATTGACCAGTCTACAGTCTATGGTTCATTCAAGCTTTAACCTAAAAAGTGATAGAATTCTCATTAAATAGAACAGGGTGCCCTGACCAAACACCTTTTTATAGTTTCTTGATACACCCTTCGGTTCCCGATTATAAGGATTTATAGTTTGTCTGAGAATTCAGGGAATCAGACAGATGTGAACTTCATTTTATTAAATGGGAGTGACTATCAGGAAATGGGAGGGATTTTATAGCTGAGGGTGTGTATTCAGAATAAGCTCCCCTCAATGTAGAACATTCATACCCCTGACTGTATAATCCCACCCATCACTTCCATTATTAAAAATAAGTTCACGCCCATCTGAATGATTCCCTAAATTGTTAGACAAACTATAAACCCTCATATCTTAGGAATTGGAAGAACATATCTAGAAACTGTAAAATGTTGTGTGATTAGGGCACCCTGAGCTATTTAGTCTATTTAAATCTTAATTTTTGAGTTGGCTACAGGTACAATTTAAAGTGAATGTGTCACCTAGAATTTTTTTACTTACTTTTTTTTTTTTTTTTTTTTTTTACAAAATTAGACCAAAATACTGAAACATGTTTTTTTCTTCTAACCTGTTTCTATTTACTGATAGAAAATAGAGTAATTTTTTTCTATGACATTCTTTGTATATCATTATGGGGACTGCCATCTTGCCTTAGTTGTTATTAACTGCATTTAGAGATATACTTTACCATGGACATAGACACAATGAACATTTCCAGACCTTATCCTTTGCGAGCATGTTTTGTGACCTGTGCAGAGATCATTCTACAGGGGGGGGAGGGGGGGGGGGGGGAGTTGAGTAGAAAGTGATATTGAATGATTCTGTTTGGCTTTGCAGTAGTCATTTATTCAAATCTGCCTTTTTATATTTTGGGGCAAAAAAAATTTCAGTGCGTGACATTTTTGCACAAACATACATTATTTTGCTGGCTTAATAAAAATAAAAAAGCTTTCAACAACATTAAAGGGGTACTGCGCCCCTAGACATCTTCTCCCCTATCCAAAGGATAGGGGATAAGATGTCAGATCACCGTGGTGCCGCTGCGGCACTGCGCTATCATTACAGCACCAAGCGAATTCGCTCTGCAAGTAATGACGCGCAATGCAGGGGCCGGAGCATCGTTACGTCATGGCTCCGCCCCTCGTAAAGTCACGGCCCGCCCCTTTCAATACAAGTCTATGGGAGGGGGCGCGGCGGTCGTCACGCTCCCTGCCGTAGACTTGCATTAAGGGGAAGGGCCGTGATGTCACGAGGGGCGGAACCATGACGTCACGCTGCTCCGTCCCCTGTATCGCCCGTCATTACGCACAGAGCGAACTCGCTCTGTGCAGTAATGATAGCGCAGTGGGATCCTGGGGCTCCCCAGCAGCAGCACTGCGGCGATCTGACATCTTATCCCGTATCCTTTGGATAGGGGATAAGATGTCTTGTGGCGGAGTACCCCTTTAAGGTAAAGTGTGTGGACTCAAGGAAGGTAAAGTGTGTGGGCTTCAGCCTAATTTGTCAGACAGCATGCACCTTTTTAAAGGGGTACTCTCCGGAGCTTATGGGATAAGATGCCTGATCGCGGGGATCCCACCACTAGGGACCCCCATGATCTTGCATGCCGCACCCCGTTTAAAATCAGTCCCCTGAGCGTGTAAGCTCCGGGTCTGATTACTGTCGACAGCTGTCATGCCCCCTCCCATAGGCTTGCATTGAGGGGCGGAGCATGACGTCACACGGGAGCGGAGGCGTGACGTCACACGCCGCCGGCTCTGTGGTCACCGGTAATCAGACTGATTTTAACTGGGGTGCGACGTGCAAGATCACGGGGGTCCCCAGCAGCGGGACCCCCGCGATCAGGCATCTTATCCCCTACCTTTGGATAGGGGATAAGATTTCTAAGTGCTGGAGTACCCCTTTAATCAATTTTGCAAAAAATAAACACAATTTGAAGGAGTTGAGAAGATCCCTTCACCCACACCAGCATTGAGAAATTCCCTCCAATGTGTTTAGTTTCCTCAAGGTTAAAACATCCAAGTTCACGAGACCTTCACACAGTCTTTAATCCTCCACAACGATCTATAAAATGGCCTACAAACAGCTGTCTGTCTCGTGACACAAGAAACAACATTCCAGTCCAATTCTTTTAGAGAAAACTATACTTGCCTGAAAGAATAACGCCACTTCTCTGCAAATGTGTATTAATAACTTGTGATTACAAGCATGCTGGATAATCTATAACAACTGGGCCCTAAGAGGATTTAGCACATTACTCCACCACTAAGTAAATCCTCACAAATTCAGTTCCACATGTAATTGCTGCACCAAATGCTCCATGAAAAAATAAGTAAATAAATAAAAGCACATAAACTCAGTACAAATTAGCGAAGATTGGGTCAGCACTCGTGTATGCGTGGTGCTCGTGGACAAAGTAGGTTCATAGAAGTTAAAGGACTCTTGGCACTCACGATTTTGCTTCAAATAGTCCTTAGTGATTATTCACACATCAGAGTACCGTATTTTTCGCCGTATAAGACGGGGAAAAGTCGGTGCGTCTTATACGGCAAATACACCCCTATCGCGGCGGTCCCTGCGGCCATCAACGGCCGGGACCCGCGGCTAATTCAGGACATCACGGTGATGCCCTGTATTAACCCTTCAGACGCGGCGATCAAACCTGACCGCCGCGTCTGAAGGGAAAGTGACACTAACCCGGCTGTTCAGTCGGGCTGTTCGGGACCGCCGCGATTTCGCCACGGCAGTCCCGAACAGCTTACAGGACACCAGGAGGGACCTTACCTGCCTCCTCGGTGTCTTCTCCGTTCAGGGATCCCCTGTATGGCCGGTGCTCTCCTTCCTCGTCATCACGTCGTCACGTACGTGCGTCGGCGTGCGTAACGACGTGATGACGGCGACGGAGAGCGAGGATACCCGGCCGGCAGCAGAGACGTTCCGGAGCGACGGGGACACTGCGACAGCGATGGAGCGACATCCAGGGCAGCGGTGACGGGTCTGGAGCGGCAGGGACACGTGAGTATATAACCTCCTATGCAGTGGTCTTCAATCTGCGGACCTCCAGATGTTTCAAAACTACAACTCCCAGCATGCCCGGACAGCCGTTGGCTGTCCGGGCATGCTGGGAGTTGTAGTTTTGCAACATCTGGAGGTCCGCAGGTTGAAGACCACTATTGGGTTCAAAATCTTTATTTTTTTAGATTTTGCACCTATAAATTGGGTGCGTCTTATACGCCGGTGCGTCCTATAAAATACGGTAATTCAGAATGCGTCAGAGTACTTTCACTTCCATAAACAAAGCAGAGCTCGGTAGGGCAAGGCTTTAGAGCTCTGTGCACTCCGTACAGGAAAGGTGGGGTGCCTATGTACGTAAACACTCTTCTGTCCAATGGAACATGCCAATTTTATACTGTTGGAATTGTCAAAAACCTCAGCAGCTTGTATAACTGTGCACACAATATCCTCAGACTAAGTATTTTCCACAGACAATGGATCAATTGCAGCCAGGAAAACTTTTGGAAATGTCTTAGCTCCTTCAAGATTTGACTTTTAGAAACTCAAATAATATAGCAACATAGTTTGTAATATTAAAAAAAAATTAAAAACAAACAAGACAAGAGTCCATTAAGTTCAACCTAAAACCCTACTGTGTTGATTCAGAGGAAGGCAAAACCCCCCATGAGGCTGATGCCAATTGCCCCATGACACAGAAAAAATTCCTTCCAGACCACAATATGGCGATCAGTAAATCCCTGGTTCAACGTTCTATTCCCATAAGTGTAGTATCTATAACTTGCACTATTATATTTTCACAGAAAAACATCCAGGCCCCCCTTTAACTTGTTTATTGAGTTGGACATCACAACATCATATGGCAGAGAGTTCCAAAATTAGAGGGGTATTCCAGGAAAAAATAATTTTTATATATATATATATCAACTGGCTCCAGAAAGTTAAAAGGACATGTCTGGTGCTCACTTTTCTTATTGTATCCTTTCCGGGCTAAAAAAAAAAAAAAAAGAAAATAAGCTTTCTCTTACCTGCCTACGCTCCCCCGGTGCTCCGGTACAGGCGTTCGGTCCCCGTGCTGTATTCTTCTTACTTCCTGTTAGCCCGGCACGTCACATGGAGCTTCAGCCCATCACTGGCCGAGGCGGGACATCGCTGCGGCCGGTGATAGGCTGAAGCTCCGTGTGACGTGCCGGGCTAACCGGAAGTAAGAAGAATACAGCCCGGGGACCGAACACCTGTACCGGAGCACCGGGGGAGCGTAGGCAGGTAAGAGAAAGTTTGTTTTCTTTTATTTTGTAGCCTGGAAAGGATACAATAAGTAAAGTGAGCACCGGACATGTCCTTTAAACAGATTTGTAAATTACTTCTATTAAAAAATCTTAATCCTTTCAATTATTATCAGCTGCTGAAGGTGAGTTGTTGTTTTCTGTCTGGCAACAGTGCTCTCTGGTGACATCTCTGCTTGTCTCGGGAACTGCACAGAGTAGAAGAGGTTTGCTATGGGGATTTGCTTCTAAACTGGGCGGTTCCAGAGACACGGGTCATCAGAGAGCACTTAGACAGAAAAGAACAACTCAAATTCAGCAGCTCATAAGTACTGAAAGGATTAAGATTTTTTAATAGAAGTAATTTAAAAATCTGTTTAATTTTCTGGAGCCAGTTGATATATAAAAAAAAGTTTTTACCTGGATAACCCCTTTAAGTAATATAACAAAAAATTATTTTAAAAAGTATTAAAAAAATTATAATAAAGTATTAAAAAAAAAATAACAGTAAAATCACAGCAGCAGAGCAAATAATAATGAGATGTAGCAATATCAGCTGAACTATAAAGACATCAATGTGGACGGCCATTCCTGGGGGAACCCTTCATTTATTTGTTCCCTGTGGCAGTCATCATCCGGTTACTAACTCTTTGAAAATATCTGTACAACAGATGTAATATTTGTGCCAAAGGCATGAAAATCAGGCAAATTCTTTTTAAATTAGGGAATGAGCTAAAAGTAAAGAACTTAATGTAGTGTATAAGGTATGCCTAGCTCCAGCTGTGGATTTCCTGAGAAGGCAAAAGGAAATGCGTGTTGCCAATAATGGAGGTATACAAGGGGTATAAAACAGAAGAACAATTATCCCACATTACAACATTGCAGCAAAATTAAAAAAATGTCATGTATTATGCTCCCATCTGTATCTTTATATGCTTGACATATAAAGATACAGATATATACCAAAAAGTTTGGGTGTATATGAAAATATAAAAATAAACAACAACCTATCCACAAGATATGTGCAATGCTGCTGTTTGTAAACCCTCACCGTATCATGTGCCCTGGGTCTGGCCTGCGCCATGCGACATTCTGGGTGTCATGATCGTGTTGTATTTCTTGGACTTCCTGCTCTGAGGTTTCTGCCATTGCTGCAGTTTCCCCTCTGTCCTCTAGGGGCTGTGCGCGAGCACTGGCTGAGACTTCTAAGGCCAGCGTGCACTTCCTATAAGATTCCCAGGCAATTCCTTCCAGGCACCACATTTATAATGAGGCCACATCTGATCTTCTGGGCACCAGCATGATTGTGGATTCTGCCTGCTTCTGTCTGCATTGCTAGGTCTCAGCCTGATCTGTCTGCTGTTCCCGATTCATTGCTTGTTTACTGGACGCTGTTTGTACTTTTGTAAATAATCACCATTATCAGCATTGCTGTGTCTGGTGCTATCTCTAAGTGTCCGTTTAGCCCCCTTCCGCCTGCCTGGCCAGCTGCCACTTGTGGCACAGTGGGTCCACATCCGTGGGGCGTGACAATATGTAATGAATATACAATGCATTGTTTTTCAAATTTTTCTATGTTAAAGGGTATTCCATCCCTAGACATCTTATCCCCTATCCAAAGTATAGGGGATAAGATGTCTGACCGTGGGGAGCCCGCCGCTGGGGACCCCGCAATCCCCCCTGCAGCAGCCCAGCACCTCAGCAGCCTGGAGCTAAGTTTTCTCCAAGGCTGATGACGGGCAGTGCAGGGGATGGGGCATCGTGACGTCACGGCCCCCGCCCCCTCGTGACATCATGTCCACCCCCTAAATGCAAGTTTATGAAAGAGGCCTCACGCCCCCTCCCATAGACTTGTATTGAGGGGGCGGGGCTGTGACATCACTATGCCCTGTCCCCTGCACTGCCCGTCATCAGCCTCAGAGAAAAAACTTAGCTCTGGGCTGCTGAGGTGTTGGGCTGCTGCAGGGGGGGGGGGGGGGGTCGCAAGGGTCCCCACCCTTGGATAGGGGATAAGATATTTAGGGGTGGAGTACCCTTTAAGGCCTTGTGCTAAAATCAAAACCAATCACGTTTTCCCCATAATAAATTCTAGAAATGTTTGAAAATGTATTAAAAAGGAAAAACAAAAATATCATGGAAATAAATATTCAGACTCTTCGCTAGGACACTTGAAATTTAGTATTGAGGGCCTCCTATTTCTCTATCATCCCAAAGAAGACTGGAGGCTGTAATCACTGCCAAAAGTGTTTCAACTAAGAGTTGAGTTAAGGGTCTTAAAGGGGTACTCCGCTGCTATGACCTTATCAATACATTTGCCCATTGTGTCAAGTTGTTTAACTCTCTAATATGCTTGCTGTGTCAATAATGCCTATTATTTCCGTTGTACTTACTGTTTCTATGTGCAGGAAGTAGTGTCGTTTTTTTGATGCTCCGTGACTGCTGACAACGTTTGCGGCCATGTTGTTGTCAGCCCGCTCTGCAGTGTCGGCATTGACATCCGCATTTCCCTCCTCCCGTGTCAGGAGTCAAGCCGGCCCACTTGTTGAATATTCATTCTTTGCAATTGTGTGTGAATGACGTATTTCTCTTTCTTTTCCGCCCCTTGTGGGCGCGTATTGCGCATGTCTGTCCGTTTAGTGAATCGCTTACAGCGTAGTGCTAACATCGGCTACGTCAGTAGCGTAGCCCAGCGCATGCGCAGTAGTCCTTCCAGATAAGGGCTTACTTAAGTAGCGTAGCCCAGCGCATGCGCAGTAGTCCTTCCAGATAAGGGCTTACGTTAGTAGCGTAGCCCTGAGCTGTAAAGACAACTGCGCATGCACAAGGCTATGCTAGGAACGTATGCCCGGAACTGGAAGGAGAACTGCGCATGCGCATGGCTACGCTACTACCGTATGCCACGTTAGCACTACGCTGGCAGTGTAGGGATGCGCCTGCGCACATTTCGCTCCCGAACGATGGAACATAATGGGCGTGGAAACAATAAACAAGGGGCGGAAGCTAGGACGCCTATGGGCGGAACAAACAAAAAAAGGGGCTTGCACATAGGCGTGAACACAAAAATGGATAGGTGGAATAACAAGGAAAAAGAGGTGGCACCTAAGCGCATAATCAGGCTGCAAAGTATTAGGGAAATGGTAGTTTTCAACAAACGAACAACCGGAAATAAACAACAACGTGAGCCAGACAGAACGCCAACTCACGGAATGACAACGCGAATGGATAAGGCGCATACAGTACAGCGGGGTTATATGAAGTCATCAAGTAAGAGGGAAAAAGTTGGGGAAATAAGCACTAGGCAGCGGAGTACCCCTTTAATACTTATGTCAATTAAATATTTTAGTTTTCCTTTTCAGTAATATAGGAAAGATTTCTATCATCCTGTTTTCACTTTGTCATTGACCTTGAGCACAAGGCCACAACATAATATTTGGAAAAAAAAAGTGAAAGGGTCTGAAGACTTTCCAAAGGCATTATATGTTAGCTGGAGGGTCCACCCACCAGTGGATATTTATCAAATCCTGTCCAGAGCAAAAGTTGCTGAGTTGTCTATAGCAACCAATCAGATTGCTTCTTTCATTTTTTTTTTGAAAAACTAAAGAAGCGATCTGATTGGTTGTTATGTGCAACTCAGCAACTTTTCCTCTGGACAGGTTTTGAGACCTCTCCCTCATTACGACTACTAGAATGGGCGGGGGGGGGGGGGTCCCTAGTCATTGTGGTCATTCACAAGGTGATGGTCTATCATGCTCAATGCAGCTCAAACAGGTTCAAACGCTTGTAGGAGAGGAGAATACAAATTAAAAATAGAGCATGAGTGACCAAAAAGTTAAACTTACTAATTTTAAGCCTCAGAAATGTCTACAAAACCAGCCATTAGGACGATTCGGAAAATACTCGTAAGCAACAGACTAATGGCATGACCTCAACACAATTATTGGTGAGCTCTGCTCTACGAGGTAGGAAAAAGTTACATCACTGTTTTATTTGAACTTCACCTATTTTTAGAAAATATTACACACTAAGAGATTATATTTTTCTTTATAGCAGACAACTTTGATTTGTTTTAGCTACTTTACTATTCAGCAGGTGGCACACCAACAGTTACCCCAAAATATAGAATCACAACATGTCATTTTAAATCCAAAGATCAGAATATATATAAACCTACAAGCACAAAAATGACCTCTGGGAACAAAATTTATACAAACTACTTAATCTTTTATCTTAAAGGGGTACTCCGGTGGAAAACTTTTTTTTTCTTTTTAAATCAACTGATGCCAGAAGTTAAACAGATTTGTAAATTACTTCTATTAAAAAAAAATCTTAATCCTTCTAGTACTTATTAGCTCCTGAATACTACAGAGGAAATTATTTTTGGAACACAGAGCTCTCTGCTGACATCACGGGCACAGTGCTCTCTTCTGACATCTCTGTCCATTTTAAGAAATGTCCAGAGTAGGAGAAAATCCCCATAGCAAACATATGCTGCTCTGGACAGTTCCTAAAATGGACAGCGATGTCAGCAGAGAGCACTGTGCTCGTGATGTCAGCAGAGAGCACTGTTTCCTCTGTAGTATTCTGCAGCTAATAAGTACTTTAAGGATTAAGATTTTTTTAAAGAAGTAATTTACAAATCTGTTTAACTTTCTGGCACCAGAGTACCCCTTTAATTAAAAAAAAATTTATATATAAAACACAAGTAAAAAGACTACATAGAGACCACACAAAGAACAGAGGGGAAATGGTACTGGTGTCTCACCCAGTACCATTTGTACCTTTGTGTGGTCTTTATGTAGTCTTTTCACTTGTGTTTTTATATACTTTTCCAAACAAATCTTAACTATTTTGCATACATTTTGTTGGTTAAGGCACAATATGGATAAAAGAAATAGTTTACCAAAAAATATGGCTAAAAACGCAAAATGCAAATGCAGATGACCTATATAATGGTCTGAGTAGTCATATAGTAAATGTTATAAAGTGGTCGAGGCAAGAGAACGGACATTTGAACAATTGCTTGTCCAACACCTATCTTATTTGCTACTATCAAATATATACTTATTTTGAGTCACCTGATGAACCCTAAAATGTCTATGGTGGGAGCAGAATAAGCAGCTACCAGACCCTTCTGGTGCCGCTTCTCAGGGAAAACCAACAGGGTTGGTCAACAACTTGTCTGATCGCTTGTTTTGCCTGTGAACAAATATTAAAAGTCCGTATAGACTGACAGAAATTTGTGGCAACTAGATGCTGGTTGCAAACTGCATATCAGGTGGTCTGAAAATAACTGTAGTAATAGGTAATCACAAGTGTATGCTAATTTTATCTTCTAGTAAATGGTGTACATTTCAATATTGTAAATATTTGAGAATAGTATTAGATACAAATAAAGAGTGAGCTTCAGATACATGTGGGTTCTTGTGGAAGCATCAGGGGTACTGGTGGGGCCTTAGGTTCTGTGTGCCAGTACCACTCTGCCTTAACCAAGGTAATTCTACATGGCTATGACAAGCAGAATATTTTCTATGCAGGAAAGCTTGGGTACAATAAATATTGCATGTTTACACAGATTGCTTTGCTCCCCAAAAGTTCTTTGATTCTCGGCTGGAAATTTTTTTTTTTAAATCAACTGGTGCCAGAAAGTTCAACAGATTTGTAAATTACATCTATTAGAAAATGTTTATCCTTCCAGTACTTATCAGCTGCTGTATGCTTCACAGGAAGTTCTTTTCTTTTTGAATTTCCTTTCTGTCTGACCACAGTGCTCTCTGCTGACACCTCTGTCCTTTTTAGGAACTGTCCAGAGTAGGAGCAAAGCCCCATAGCAAACCTCTCCTGCTCTGGACAGTTCCTGATATGAACAGAGGTGTCAACAGAGAGCACTGTGGTCAGACAGAAAGGAAATTCAAAAAGAAAATAACTTCCTGTGGAGAATACTGCAGCTGATAAGTATTGGAAGGATTAAGATTTTTTTATAGAAGTAGTTTACAAATTTACTTTCTGGCACCAGTTGATTAAAAAAAAAATTATTTTCCAGTGGAGTACTCCTTTAAACTGGAGAAAGGTAGCATCCTAATGGCTTATATTAGGTTATTCAGGGTGGGCCATTTATATGGATACACCTTAATAAAATGGGAATGGTTGGTGATATTAACTTCCTGTTTGTGGCACATTAGTATATATGAGGGGGGGAAACTTTTCAAGATGGGTGGTGACCATGGCGGCCATTTTGAAGTCGGCCATTTTGAATCCAACTTTTGTTTTTTCAATAGGAAGAGGGTCATGTGACACATCAAACTTATTGGGAATTTAACAAGAAAAACAATGATGTGCTTGGTTTTAATGTAACTTTATTCTTTCATGAGTTATTTACAAGTTTCTGACCACTTATAAAATGTGTTCAATGTGCTGCCCATTGTGTTGGATTGTCAATGCAACCCTCTTCTCCCACTCTTCACACACTGATAGCAACACCGCAGGAGAAATACTAGCACAGGCTTCCAGTATCCGTAGTTTCAGGTGCTGCAGAATGGGCAAAACAGAAATTGGAACAAGACCCTCAGTTTACGCAGAAGATTTTGTTCAGTGATGAGGCAAACTTTTATGTGAATGGTGAAGTTAACAAACAAAACCACCGCTATTGGTCTGACACTAACCCACATTGGATAGATCCCTCCAAGACTTGGAACACAAAAATTGATGGTATGGTGTGGTATATGGGGTACAAAGATAGTAGGGCCATTCTTCATCAATGGAAACCTCAAGGCCACTGGATATGCGAAATTGCTACATAATAATGTGTTTCCATCTTTATGCACTGAAGCTGGCACGTTCCCTGAGTTTTTCCAGCAAGATGGTGCACCACCACATTAGGGGTGTCAGGTCCGAGCATTCCTAGATGAACAGTTTCCTGGAAAGTGGATTGGTCGTCGTGGGCCAGTTGAATGGCCCCCAAGGTCTCCCGATCCCCTTAGACTATTATCTTTGGGGTCATCTGAAGGCAATTGTCTATGCTGTGAAGATACGAGATGTGCAGCACCTGAAACTACGGATACTGGAAGCCTGTGCTAGCATTTCTCCTGCGGTGTTGCTATCAGTGTGTGAAGAGTGGGAGAAGAGGGTTGCATTGACAATCCAACACAATGGGCAGCACATTGAACACATTTTATAAGTGGTCAGAAACTTGTAAATAACTCATGAAAGAATAAAGTTACGTTAAAACCAATAGTGTTGCTCGCGAATATTCGCAATTCGAATTTTATTCGCGAATATCGCATATTCGCGAATTCGCGAATATTCGCGAATATAGCGGTATATATTCGTAATTACGAATATTCGTTTTTTTATTTAATTTTTATTTTTATTTTTTCACAGTACACATCACAGTGATCATCCCTCTCTGCTTCCAGCTTGTGTGGTGTAAAGAAGGCTCTAATACTACTGTATGAGACCGGTGTGCGAATTTTCGCATATACGAAAATTTGCATATGCTAATGTTCGCATATGCGAATGTTTGCTTATGGTAATTTTGTATATGTAAATTTTCACATATGGTAATTTTCGCACACGCGAAAATTCGCATGTGCGAAAATAAAGCGAGAATATTGCGAATATGCGAATATGGCGAATATTCGTCCATATATTCGCGAATATTCGCGAATTCGAATATGGCCTATGCCGCTCAACACTAAAAACCAAGCACATCATTGTTCTTCTTGTGAAATTCCCAATAAGTTTGATGTGTCACATGACCCTCTTCCTATTGAAAAAACAAAAGTTGGATTCAAAATGGCCGACTTCAAAATGGCCACCATGGTCACCATCCATCTTGAAATGTTTCCCCCCTCACATATACTAATGTGCCACAAACAGGAAGTTAATATCACCAACCATTCCCATTTTATTAAGGTGTATCCATATAAATGGCCCACCCTGTACATCAGTCTGTACCCTGCACTCCATAGACATAATGTAGTCATCTGTAGTTTATAGAAGGGCTTGACACTATCTACATGGCATTTGCATTTCCTATGCCCATCCTTATTAGATGGATTGACTTTCAATTATTCTTGCTGGTTACGGTGACAATTTACTTAATGCAAGTATACTAGAGATTCACTAATAATTGCAATGCATCATAAGATAAAGCTTCATTCTTTATCAGGGAGAAAATTTTTGGTAACTTATTTCAGAGCTCATTCCAAACTATAATTACTAAAAACTTTTAATACCAGTTTTCCATTAGGAAGCAAATTTATATTTAATGTAACCGTTACCAATGACAGCCGTAACAAGAACATATGCAAATGTGGAGACATTTCATACTAGGTTTGGGTTAAATAACTGCCCTTTAAAGTGCTGACTAAATTCTTATGACTTGTCTACAGATAAAATAGAATCATTAATATATACTGGGGAGAACTGCGGGGATTAAGGGAACACATAATCCTCAATTTCTTAGCATATATTACTCTGGATATAGAAAGAAGTTATTATTCTGCTATTTCTTGACATGTGTTAAAGGTCTCTTTGATCACAACATTTCCAGGATGAGTAGACCGCCTCTCTAATGCTGTTAGAATTTAGGAGAATTTCTCCTTGAAAGAAGTCACCTGGAAATAGAATTTCTTGAGTCAGCTTTTACCTTATTAAAATTCTATCCACCATCTCTTAGAAAGCAGAGATGGCCAATACAACCAGTCTAATGAGCTCCATTTTGGGGGGCCACTGTACCCTGTGCTGGGGTTTGCCAACAAGCCACTCTGTGTCAGGCCATTTAGATGCAAGGCTATATTTGCCCCAGGTAAAGGAAACCTTAGCTACTACTTTGGTCATTAAAGGGGTACTCCAGCCCTGAGACATCTTATGTCTCACCGCGGGGGTCCCGCCGCTGGGGACCCCCGCAATCTTGTGTTCGCCACCCACCTGTTTGTGCTGCACGCCCCAGCTCACAAACAGCCGGCTGGCGACCACGGGGCGGGAGTATGGTGACATCACGCCTCCGCCCCTGCGTGACGTCACCCCCCGCTCCCGCTATGCAAGTCTATGGGAGGGGGCGTCACGCCCCCTCCCATAGACTTGCATAGCGGGGGCGGGGGGTGACATCACACAGGGGCGGTGTCGTGACGTCATCAGTCTCCGGCCCCGTGGTCACCACCTGGCTGTTTGTGCGCTGGCACAGGTGGGTGGCAAACACAAGATTGCGGGGGTCACCAGCGGCGGGACCCCCACGGTGAAACATCTTATCCCCTATCCATGTCTCAGGGCCGGAGTACCCCTTTAAGGGCCCCTATTGGTTTCCTTCCTCTTTTCATGAGTCTTAAATGATAAATCTATTAATTCAATGTTGCAGATCTTCCTATTTATACATCATTATTGCTCCTAAGAGAGTAAACATAATCATATACTGTAGAATGTTTGTTCTGCATTCCTAGAAATAGTGTTTTTGGTTGTGTATTCCTAGAAATAGGTATTACAGATACTGACTAATCTGGCCATACACTTTCTTCTCTTAGCTATCGGCCAAACGTTCTTTCAGCTAACGGGTATCTTTCCCAACCTTCACATCATCTGTCAGTGGAGAGTTGCAAGGCCACCATACACTTTAGACCAGGGGTCCTCAAACTTTTTAAACGGGGGGCCAGTTCAGGGTCCCTTAGACCTTTGGAGTGCCGGACTATAGATAAAAAAAAACATGAACAAATTCCTATGCACACATATATCTTATTAGTGGACTACCCCTTTAAGTATGCAGCACAGTTCCCTCACATTAGGTGCAGCATAGTTCCCCCACATTAGGTGCAGTATAGTTCCCGCACATTAGGTGCAGTATAGTTCCCCCACATTAGGTGCAGAGGACCCCTGCTTTAGACAGTCTGCCAAATCTGCTGAATGCGGTGGGTTTGGCTGACTTTAGTATAAAATGTACGGGCACCATAAGATTTTAAAGGGGTTTTCTAAAATCATAATATTGATGGCCAGTCCTTAGGGCCCCTTCCAAAAGCTGATCAAAAGGGGTACAGTTGCCATTATAGGTTTGGACAGGAAGTGCTCTTGTGGTGCTACCAAACCCCAATATTTCTGTTGAAGTACAATATGCAGAAGCACAATTTGCACCGCAAAAGGGTTTAGTGGCAATATGTTTTCACCACACCAGATTATTGTATATGATGAGGTCAGCTTTGCAAGCAGCTGTTCAAAAAATAAAACCTCAATCTTCTGTTTGCCAACAAGTTTTTCTTATACGTTTACGTCAGTATTGACATAACGCAGGGAATTTTTACATTGTATGTGCTACCGTATATACTCAAGTATAAGCTGAGTTTTTCAGCACAAACGTCCCTGTGCGTCGTCGTTAAGGCAACGTCACTAGTCCGGGGCAAGCCCCGAGCGGAGAAGAGGACCCCCGGTTTGAGGTGAGACTACTAACCCTCCCCACCGGAAAGTCCCTGCAGAATAGATGGCCCGGACAAGCTCAAGCTTCCTTCCCACCAAGTGGAGGTGATTAGAAAACTAAAGGGGGGGTCTGGATGATGACGAAGGCCGCAGTGGTCTTCAACCTGCGGACCTCCAGAGTTTTCAAAACTACAACTCCCAGCATGGCCGGACAGCCGATGGCTGTCCGGGCATGCTGGGAGTTGTAGTTTTGCAACATCTGGAGGTCCGCAGGTCGAAGACCACTGATGAAGGGATTGACAGGCAGTGATGATGAAAGGGGGGGGGGGGTGATGAGGGGCGTCTGGATGACGACATGGGGGGATGATGTATTTCCCACCCTAGCCTTATAGTCGAGTCAATAACGTTTCCTGGGTTTTTGGGGTGAAATTAGGCGCCTCGGCTTATATTCGGGTCGGCTTATACTCGAGTATATATGGTATATTATTTGGTGGCACTATTCCATGAAATTGTGTATTGCAGCTTTTGTTATAATCGACCACGTCTGCACTAACAGGGTAAAAATCATGAAACTGACTTTTTGTAAAGGTAGTATCCTATGGAGTTGCCAGAGCTCTCTAACCTCATCAATAAACAATTTGCAATTGCCAGTGTTGGACTGGAGTTCAATGGACCTACCAGAAAAATTGCCTTCTCTCCATCTATAGACAACATGTGCATCTCTACTGTTCACAATGCAGAATTTCCAAGCCGAATTCCACAGAAAAATTCTGCCGAAATTTAATTTTAGTGGTCCCATTTAGGCAGTGGAGATTCCACTTACCACATTCTGTAAAAATATAAAATCCATCTTATATTTTGTGTAACTCTTATATAACTATTGAAGTCAACAGGGCTTGATTTCGGCGGAATTCCATCGCTGGGAATCCGCAAAGCTTGCAGAACAGAATTTTTGCGCAGTTGCGAAAAGTTGCATAGAAAGTAAACCTGTAACTCTCTGTATAATGTGGTATGTATTCTATCATATACGTCTGTTTTTAATGACATCCACAATATCGTGGCATCAGTTCATGTAATGTACAAAAGCAAAACATTTTTTTTTCTTTCACTCCCTTTATAGCATTCGTTATGTACCTTATGTTTGTTTTCAAGGCTAAAATAAGACAATTTCCATAAAAACCCACTATGAACCTTATAATTACACATCACCATAGCAACATGAAAGTGCACGTCTATCCCTTGGGAGTTCCCAAAACGAAAAGAATTTCAAATAGAAAAAAAAAAAAAAGAAAAAGCTATAAAACATGATTCAGGATAATATTGTAATAAACTGCACAAGTTCCTGACTCTGTCACATCTACAAAGGACGTGTCTTCGGCTGGGTGAGGTTGAGTGTGGTACTGTTTGCTGGAGCCTTACTCCATATTATGGGCATATGTGTATTATTCAATGGACAAATAACCATTTCATAAAGTATGTTGCCCAAGTAATAGTCAAATAACACTAACATACATTTACCTCATAAAACATGGCTATACAGTAACACCACTGCCCTAAAGTGCAAAAACAAGATCTTGTACATTGCCACAATATAGTGCTCAAACAGTACTAACATATAGTAAGCAAATAACAACGTCATACATGCCTAAGGTGACAGGCAATCGATGGGCGCCCCTTCCCTCAGAATACTGAAGCTGATGCTCCATGTGTGAGTGTAGAAATAAAGATAAATATGTTTGGTTTTGAAACCCCCCCCCCCCATTCCAAAGGACATTGACCAACAACTGACTAAGGCTGCTTTCCCACTGTGAAATAGTTCAGTTTAGGAACTTCCGTCAGAAGTTCCGTCACTATATCGGCGAAACCCGGCCGTTACAAAACCCCTGACGGCCGTGACTAAATTGCATTGCAGCCTATGGGGTTTTGTAACTGCCCGTTTGGACCCGCATATGCCCGTAATTCATTACGGGCGTTATATAGTGACGGGACATCGTGGCGGAAAAATTACTGTGGCTGAGTGACACAACCTGGAGGTGGCAGCAGCATAAGGAGAACATTTGGTGGCAGAATGAGACAGCCTGGGGGAGGTAACAGCAGCATCAGGAGTCCCGAAAGCGACCCGGTGACCGAGTGGTGGGGTGGGTGGCAATACCAGTACCCGGTGACGAAGGTGGGTGAAAAAAGGAGAACTTGGCATCAGATGTATGGCATCAGGCAAGTGGCAGGATAAGAATAGTAGCTGTGGCAGGTAGGCAGAAGAAAACAGTCTCTTTTGTAAAAGTGTTAGTGTGCACAAGTAAGTATTGAGGATATGCATTACATAAAACTTAATAATATGCTAAGGATAAAATATATGGACCCAATTATAATTTTTTTTTTAATCAAGCAAAAGGAAAGGTGTGCAAAAAAAGTGCCATCTACACCACCAAGTATTGATGTGATGCAAAGACCTCTAAAAGGTGGAAGGGAACAACATCTGGTCCACTGTAACTGGTGGGGGTAAAAATTTCCCCTGTAAGGCCCTATTCTCGCATTATTAATTCCCTTCCTTGCAATTGTTACTCGCCATAAAAAGGGCGGCCCCACACAGGAACCTCTCCCTATTTCCACCTACAAACACTGCCATTTCCCAGGGTTTATAGGGATTGGTTCTTGTGTGAGGCCGCCCTTTTTAAGACGAGTAACACTTTCCTCGAAAAGGTGGAAGGGAACAACGTATTGTCCACTGTAGCAGGTGGGGGTAAAATCTTCCCCTGTTAGGCCCTAGTCTCGTCCTATTAATTCCCTTCTTGGCAAGTGTTACTCACCCTAAAATGGCGGCCCCACACGGGAAACTCTCTATTTCCCCCTGAAGGGAATTAATAGGACGAGACTAGGGCCTAACAGGGGAAGATTTTACCCCCACCTGCTACAGTGGACAATACGTTGTTCCCTTCCACCTTTTCGAGGAAAGTGTTACTCGTCTTAAAAAGGGCGGCCTCACACAAGAACCAATCCCTATAAACCCTGGGAAACGGCAGTGTTTGTAGGGGGAAATAGCGAGAGGTTACTGTGTGGGGCCACCCTTTTTAGGGCAAGAGTAGGAAGAAAGGAATTAATGCGAGAAGGTGGAAGGGAACAACGTATTGTCCACTGTAGCAGGTGGGGGTAAAATCTTCCCCTGTTAGGCCCTAGTCTCGTCCTATTAATTCCCTTCTTGGCAAGTGTTACTCACCCTAAAATGGCGGCCCCACACGGGAAACTCTCTATTTCCCCCTGAAGGGAATTAATAGGACGAGACTAGGGCCTAACAGGGGAAGATTTTACCCCCACCTGCTACAGTGGACAATACGTTGTTCCCTTCCACCTTTTCGAGGAAAGTGTTACTCGTCTTAAAAAGGGCGGCCTCACACAAGAACCAATCCCTATAAACCCTGGGAAACGGCAGTGTTTGTAGGGGGAAATAGCGAGAGGTTACTGTGTGGGGCCACCCTTTTTAGGGCAAGAGTAGGAAGAAAGGAATTAATGCGAGAGTAGGGTCTTACAGGGGAAGTTTTTACCCCCGCCGGTTACAATGGACCATACGTTGTTCTCTTGCACATTTTAGAGGTCTTTGCATCACATCAATACTTGGTGGTGCAGGTGGCACGTTTTTTATTATTTATTTTTTTTGCACACCTTTCCTTTTGGGTACATACATTATATCCTAAGAAAAGTTAAGTTTTAGCTAATGCATATCCTCAATACATACTTGTGGTCTGATGCCGAGGAATGTCAGTAACTGGGGAGCAGCACTTTAAATATGTTTTGCACTATCCATATTTGTGAAGTGTTTGTGTGGCACCATGGTCAATCTACTCTGATGCATCAGGCATTGGTGGGTAGAAATCCTGGCTGATCCATGCCCGATTCATCTTCACAATGGTCAGTCTTTCCACATTTTTCTTGGACAGATGAGTTCTTCTTGGGATTACTATGGCTCCCACCACACTAAACACCCGCTCTGATGCCACATTACTGGCCGGGCAGGACAGCTTTTCCAGGTCAAACTCTGCTAGGTGCGGCCACAAATCAAGTTTGGCTGCCCAGAAGTCCAGCAGATCTTCAAGGTGTGTTGGCATGGTCATGTCAAGATATGCCACCACCTGATGGTTCGAATCCTGCTCAAGGTCTACTTACTGCTGATGAGTTGCTGCACTATGCGGGTGAAGAAAGCTAATCGTCAGCGACTGTAGACCCAGGCTGCTACTGATGGAGCTGGTACTGCTCCTGCCACCCCACCCCCTCCATGGCAGTGGAAGGTGAGCGCAGAGGGCCCCCCGAGTCAGACCTGCGAGAGGATGCACAATGGCGCAGATACACATCGGCCAACTGACTACGTAGGATGTCTCTGTAGTAGGTCAGTTTGTCCTCCCTCTCAGTGGGTGTAAAAAAGGCCCCCATTTTGTGCCAGTAGCGAGGGTCCAAAAAGGTGGAGAGCCAGAAGTCCTCCCGCTGCCGAATGGTGACAATTTGGCGGTCACTACGCAAGCAAGTGACCAATCATTGTGCCGTTTGTGCAAGTGACTCATAGGGACTCCCTGCCTCCATCTCCACTGCATACTGCCACGGTGTGTCTAGGTCCTTTATCTCGCCTTCCACATAACCCTCTAGATCCTCTGGCTGCTCCTGCTCATCCTCTCCTGTCAGAGGACTAGAAAAACCAACCATGCTACCAACTGCCAACCATGCTACCACCTTGCTGGAAAAGATTTGCAACAGTTGCATATAAATGAGCCTGCAAGGGCCCAAATTCCCGGTAAAAATGTATCAAAGAATCAACTCGAAATACCTAATTCTCGATGTTGAGAGGGGGAAAAACCTTATAAAACATAGCTTTTAATATAATACTCTAAAATGCACCACACCTTGTGATAAAGAATAAGTGCCCAAATAGTAAAGCAACACAGATAGCAGTTACCACACGTAATGTGGATTTACGATAAAGGAGAAGCATAACTATTGCCAAAGACCACCCAACGCGTTTCTGCCACTACGTGGCTTCCTTAGGGGAAATGTATACAGTATGCAATAGATAGTAATACTGCTATATGACAGAATATCAATAGAGTATAAAACGAAATAGTTTGATTCATAGGGAAACACCCGATACACAGTGTATATCCCTTAATTATTTTAGCTCATCCAATAGGGAAACACCCGATATATAGTGTAAATCCCTATTGCCATAGTGTGGCTTATCATAACAGGAGGTCAGTCATCCTTCAGGGCAACCTGTAAGTAAAGCATAAACATAGAAAAAGATTTCAATGTGCCATCCGTATTCCATAGTTACTGGCCATTCATAGTATCAATATAAATACCTAGAGAAAAGACACATATTCACAGTTTCCAAGTGTTTGCCCGGATACCTATAATGAAGATACAAGGTCCCAATCAATATGGGAGATGCTAGTACCTGCAATACAAGCAGTGCGCATCGCACCAGCTATCATACTCACACTCCTGTAGCCACACGTCCGGTTAGTGGTTCTCAGATGAGCGCACTAAACCCGCGTTGGCGGGGAGCCGTCTGTCTCTGACGGCTGCTTAGCGCTCACTGAGACCATGCCGGCGTCTGTCGTCATATCCTGTTTCCGGCCGGCGCCGCGTCATTACGCAACGCCCTCTCTGACGACTACAGAGGGCGTTGCTGAATCTGACAGCGGCGTCCGTAGTCACGGAAGCAGTGTATATTTAAGGGGCAATTCGCTTGTTTATAAATGAAGATATACTTAAAAGAACCTGACTAAATGTTAGAATGCACAACAGAGGATGTAGATATGATACTGTAAGTAGAGCAATAAATAGGTAATGATTATTTTGCATATGATAATAAGGTTTATGAGGAGGGGGGGGGGGGGGGAAACAACAAAAATCCCCAAAGACGGGGGTGCAGCATGAGGTACCCATTACTTAGTGAGACAGATACTAGGTCCCTAAAGGTAAGTTACGCTACCACCACTCGTTCTCATTAAGGATAAATGTTTTCCCCACACCTCACATATATGCAACCATATATATAATATAATACATCATATATATAGTGTATGAATATATGAAGGAAATGCTCAGGTAGGAGGGGATATGCTATCAGAGGGTCAGGACCCAAGGAGGACGACCATTTGCACTATGTTAATCTGAATAGACCAGGTTATCTAAAGAAACCAATGGTTTCCTTAAACAGACGGCTCTCCCACCCCCTATTTCTAGGGGGGATGCCCTAATAAATAGTGTTGGGGTGGTTAATGTGGCCCTAAGGAACCTGAACTGACCCTGTTCTAGCTGTAGCCCCTAACCCTAGGCAGAATTGTCGCCCTTAGAAGGGCGGTCCCGCTCTCGTACCTCCTACTTGGCCTAGTCAATATCCCTAGATAATTCAATTTTGGTGATGCTAACTCAAGAGGCTCACTAAGGCCTCCTCTAACTACCTAGCCAAAGTCACCAATAGAGGGGGAGGGGGGTGAGAGAGCAGTATTCATAGGAAGCATGCATAACTGAGTTGGTCGTTCAGGCCTTCTGGGGCCATAGTTCCTAATTCATAAATCCATCTACATTCTTTGCGTAACAACATCTGATCAAAATTTCCTCCTCTTATAGGTGGTTTTACTTTTTCAAGTCCCAAAAATTGGATGTTATATTGACAATCCCTGTGGCATTGGTTCATGTGACGGGCCAGAGAAGTATCACGATCATGTCTAACATCCCCCATATGCTCAAGAATACGTTTCTTGAATTCACGGAAGGTCTTGCCTATGTATTTTTTAGAACAGGGACATACTGCCATGTAAATAATGCCTTTGGTACTGCAATTTATGAAGTCTCTAATGATGTATTGTTTTCTTGTGGCTTCACATCTAAAATTTTTAGTTTTACATATATAAGGGCAGGCTTTACAATGTCCACACGGATAATTTCCTATGGGTTTGGGGATTCTATCAAGCCAAGTCACATGACCCGATGCCACAGGAGTGAGATGGCTGTGAGTCACCATATCTCCTATATTTCGACCCCTTCTAAAGGTGATTTGGGGGGATTCTGGGATAACATCTCTCAAGTCCGGGTCCATCTGAAGAATCCCCCAATATTTTTTCAAGATCTTGCGCATTTGTGATGCTCCATTATCAAATGTTGCTATTATTCGCATAGTGGGTGTCATAGTGTCACGATTCTTTGGTATAAAAAGTGAATCTCTGGGAGTTTTTAAAGCATATTGATAAGCTGATCGTAAGGCATACTGTGGGTAGCCTCTATTTATAAATCGCCTCCTCAGGTCCTGTGCCTCCCGAACAAAGTCTCCCCTTTCTGAACAGTTCCTCCTGAGGCGGAGATACTGCCCCCTCGGGATACCCCTTTTTAGGGGTCCCGGGTGGCAGCTCTCCCACCTCAGGAGTGAATTTGTAGCAGTCGATTTTCTGTATACAGTCGTCCGAAGACTCCCGTCACTGTTTTTTTGAATCAAAATGTCATGAAACGGTAAAAACGATGAATTACACTCATATGTAAAGAGTAAGCCTATAGTGTTGATATTGAGAGATTTTAAAAACTCCTCAAACTGTTCCATAGTCCCCTGCCACAGTATGAATGTATTTTGTTGAGTCTCGGGAACAATTCAGTGAGCGAGCCCTTTTATGGGCTCGCTTCATTGATGATATATTCATACTGTGGCAGGGGACTATGGAACAGTTTGAGGAGTTTTTAAAATCTCTCAATATCAACACTATAGGCTTACTCTTTACATATGAGTGTAATTCATCGTTTTTACCGTTTCTTGACATTTTGATTCAAAAAAACAGTGACGGGAGTCTTCGGACGACTGTATACAGAAAATCGACTGCTACAAATTCACTCCTGAGGTGGGAGAGCTGCCACCCGGGACCCCTAAAAAGGGGTATCCCGAGGGGGCAGTATCTCCGCCTCAGGAGGAACTGTTCAGAAAGGGGAGACTTTGTTCGGGAGGCACAGGACCTGAGGAGGCGATTTATAAATAGAGGCTACCCACAGTATGCCTTATGATCAGCTTATCAATATGCTTTAAAAACTCCCAGAGATTCACTTTTTATACCAAAGAATCGTGACACTATGACACCCACTATGCGAATAATAGCAACATTTGATAATGGAGCATCACAAATGCGCAAGATCTTGAAAAAATATTGGGGGATTCTTCAGATGGACCCGGACTTGAGAGATGTTATCCCAGAATCCCCCCAAATCACCTTTAGAAGGGGTTGAAATATAGGAGATATGGTGACTCACAGCCATCTCACTCCTGTGGCATCGGGTCATGTGACTTGGCTTGATAGAATCCCCAAACCCATAGGAAATTATCCGTGTGGACATTGTAAAGCCTGCCCTTATATATGTAAAACTAAAAATTTTAGATGTGAAGCCACAAGAAAACAATACATCATTAGAGACTTCATAAATTGCAGTACCAAAGGCATTATTTACATGGCAGTATGTCCCTGTTCTAAAAAATACATAGGCAAGACCTTCCGTGAATTCAAGAAACGCATTCTTGAGCATATGGGGGATGTTAGACATGATCGTGATACTTCTCTGGCCCGTCACATGAACCAATGCCACAGGGATTGTCAATATAACATCCAATTTTTGGGACTTGAAAAAGTAAAACCACCTATAAGAGGAGGAAATTTTGATCAGATGTTGTTACGCAAAGAATGTAGATGGATTTATGAAT
Organism: Hyla sarda; assembly: GCF_029499605.1. NCBI lineage: Eukaryota > Metazoa > Chordata > Amphibia > Anura > Hylidae > Hyla > Hyla sarda. The sequence continues at coordinate 370,630,887 of NC_079191.1, forward strand.
TAGGAACTATGGCCCCAGAAGGCCTGAACGACCAACTCAGTTATGCATGCTTCCTATGAATACTGCTCTCTCACCCCCCTCCCCCTCTATTGGTGACTTTGGCTAGGTAGTTAGAGGAGGCCTTAGTGAGCCTCTTGAGTTAGCATCACCAAAATTGAATTATCTAGGGATATTGACTAGGCCAAGTAGGAGGTACGAGAGCGGGACCGCCCTTCTAAGGGCGACAATTCTGCCTAGGGTTAGGGGCTACAGCTAGAACAGGGTCAGTTCAGGTTCCTTAGGGCCACATTAACCACCCCAACACTATTTATTAGGGCATCCCCCCTAGAAATAGGGGGTGGGAGAGCCGTCTGTTTAAGGAAACCATTGGTTTCTTTAGATAACCTGGTCTATTCAGATTAACATAGTGCAAATGGTCGTCCTCCTTGGGTCCTGACCCTCTGATAGCATATCCCCTCCTACCTGAGCATTTCCTTCATATATTCATACACTATATATATGATGTATTATATTATATATATGGTTGCATATATGTGAGGTGTGGGGAAAACATTTATCCTTAATGAGAACGAGTGGTGGTAGCGTAACTTACCTTTAGGGACCTAGTATCTGTCTCACTAAGTAATGGGTACCTCATGCTGCACCCCCGTCTTTGGGGATTTTTGTTGTTTCCCCCCCCCCCCCCCCCCCCCCCCCCCCTCCTCATAAACCTTATTATCATATGTAAAATAATCATTACCTATTTATTGCTCTACTTACAGTATCATATCTACATCCTCTGTTGTGCATTCTAACATTTAGTCAGGTTCTTTTAAGTATATCTTCATTTATAAACAAGCGAATTGCCCCTTAAATATACACTGCTTCCGTGACTACGGACGCCGCTGTCAGATTCAGCAACGCCCTCTGTAGTCGTCAGAGAGGGCGTTGCGTAATGACGCGGCGCCGGCCGGAAACAGGATATGACGACAGACGCCGGCATGGTCTCAGTGAGCGCTAAGCAGCCGTCAGAGACAGACGGCTCCCCGCCAACGCGGGTTTAGTGCGCTCATCTGAGAACCACTAACCGGACGTGTGGCTACAGGAGTGTGAGTATGATAGCTGGTGCGATGCGCACTGCTTGTATTGCAGGTACTAGCATCTCCCATATTGATTGGGACCTTGTATCTTCATTATAGGTATCCGGGCAAACACTTGGAAACTGTGAATATGTGTCTTTTCTCTAGGTATTTATATTGATACTATGAATGGCCAGTAACTATGGAATACGGATGGCACATTGAAATCTTTTTCTATGTTTATGCTTTACTTACAGGTTGCCCTGAAGGATGACTGACCTCCTGTTATGATAAGCCACACTATGGCAATAGGGATTTACACTATATATCGGGTGTTTCCCTATTGGATGAGCTAAAATAATTAAGGGATATACACTGTGTATCGGGTGTTTCCCTATGAATCAAACTATTTCGTTTTATACTCTATTGATATTCTGTCATATAGCAGTATTACTATCTATTGCATACTGTATACATTTCCCCTGAGGAAGCCACGTAGTGGCAGAAACGCGTTGGGTGGTCTTTGGCAATAGTTATGCTTCTCCTTTATCGTAAATCCACATTACGTGTGGTAACTGCTATCTGTGTTGCTTTACTATTTGGGCACTTATTCTTTATCACAAGGTGTGGTGCATTTTAGAGTATTATATTAAAAGCTATGTTTTATAAGGTTTTTCCCCCTCTCAACATCGAGAATTAGGTATTTCGAGTTGATTCTTTGATACCACCTTGCTGGCTCAGCTGCTGCCTCACATGCAACCTGCAACCCTCTTCTCCTGATGAAGCCCCTTCTCCACCTGGCTGCCAAGTGAGATCGGCTTAATCATCTTCGAGTTGTGTCCGCACGTCTCAGGTTCCTCAACAGTGTCTGCTTCAGAAACCTGAACGCTCGCAACACCACCTCCAAACGCCACTCTCCTCATCCCTACTTGCCCGCCTAGCGTAGGAAGCAATGGATGTCTCCTCCACTTCTTGGCTGGGCAGTAGCTGCTGACTGTCCTCTAGTAGATCATTCTCACTAAATAGTGGAACTGAACCCACAGCATAAGATACTTCTGTGGGAGAGGGAACAGCATAGGACAGAGGCAATGGGAGGACAGGGACTGCTCCCGGGGCATGCCAACTTAGGGTTGTGTCTGAGGAACCCACCGATTGTTGACTGGGGGTGTCAGATGTCACACGTGATGAAGTGGATAAACGTGTTAACCAATTGATGATGGCAGATGGGTTGCTGGTCGAGATACGACCGCTAGCTGATAACGGGAGCTCAGGCCTCTGCTGCCACTCACCCCTAGACTGCTGCGACCTCTGCCTGATGAATTTAGGCTTCTGCCACTCCTCTGTGCACGTCCTGGCACTTCTCTGCCTGACATACTTAGCGCGTATAAGAGGGAGTACAATACACTCCACTATGCTTAAAACAGTATTTGTCTACAACACCAGCAGGTGTGTATTTTTGCCTTGCCTTTCACAGTATATAGGCCCTTAAGACTTTAACAGGAACAAAATAGTACATCACATATGTACGTATGTGCTGCTGATAGGCTGCATACTGCATGTGAGTCAGGGTCATCCCACCTACCCTTGTTCCTGCCTTCCCAGGATTCCTCACACGTGGAACCGCCATTTTAGATGGCCTAAAGTCTGGACCGTACTAAATGAAGTTTAATGAAGCGATTTGCGCTATCGAATCTTGGCGATATTCACATTCGTAACTAATTCAGATTCGTCAGATTTGATTTGCTCATCCCTAATGAGAACCAAAGACCATGAAATAAAAAAAGCTTTATAGATTTGGATAAATTAACTAAGGCCTCAAGCTTTTTGTCTCCCATAGATACCAAGCATTGCACAGCATAACCCTTTCCCACAGTATTGATCCACACAAGACAAGATTTATACATTAAAACCATAAAGACTTGATGCAACTATACCTGGTGACATCATTGTCTAGTCCACCGGTTACATCACTGACTAGTAGTTACGAAATTAAATAATCTATTCCTTAAAGGTCTATAATTGAGGTTCTTTATATCATATTTACTGTGCCGTATACATTACAGCACTTTGCTACGTTTTCAATTAGCAAGGAATATGGAAAAAGATGCATTGTATTGTGGTGGCGGGGTGTGTGGTGCAGGGCAGATGTTGTTAACCTAGGGGCAGATGGCATTAACCCCTTGTATTTGTGATGCCAGGGCATGGTTTAGCCTATGACTACACAAAGGTATACCGTTGGATCTTGGGCTAGACACGGGGGCAATAAAGACTCCGACGCCAAGTTACGGACAACAGTAGCTTTACTGAGGGTAGACAATTAGTAAAGTCTGTATAGTTCATTCAGGGCCCAATGAGGTGACCAGTGGTGCAGAGACCTTAAGTGCTTAATGGGACTTGTAGTAGGACTGGACAACTAAATGCAGATCACGCTGACTTGACAGATGACAGGGACTGACTTGACTCATAAAGCTGTGACTGTAGCTTACTTGACTTGATGGTGGCTGCAGGACTTGACTTTGAGGTCTCCAACACTCTGGACACACACACTAGGCACAACTGCACTGGACCTAAGCAGGAAGCAAGAGCTCTAAGCTCCAAGAGGGCGAGCTAGCCCCACCCAGGGCTTATATGGGGGAGACTAGCAGGGAGCCCATAGATCACTCTTGGGATCACCTGGTCACTGGTACCTCCTGAGTAACAATCACATGACATGACACATGGTATAACTCTTAAAGCAACATTACATTTTATAACACTTTACATGGTAAAACATATTTACAATGGGGAAACAAGTGCAGGGGGCCTTGGGGACACTGAAGGAGGTTGCCTGACAGGACAGCAGGAGCACGGGGTAACACCTCCCGTTCTCGGCCACCACAGTATGAAGTTGTGGAGACAGACTGCAAAAAAGGCCAAGCTATAGTGCAGATGGAATTAAACTCAATGCCTGAAGACATGTATAAATGGACAGAGAAGGCTAACTAACATTACTTTGTAGTTCACAGTAAAAGCCACAACAAACTTATGTTTACATGATCGCTCTTGAATGGAAAATCATTCTTTTCATCATCTACTGTTGCATTTTATAGAGGAAAAACACTAAAACATTGATTGGTAAAAATGTAACAACAGAAATGTTTCAATCTGTAAAATTCAACCCTTTGCCAATAGAGCCATAGGCAACTGCCTTCTCTGCCTATCCCTCACCCTGCCCTCAACTTCATACAACAGCCCCCTACTGTGGTTGTCCCTGGAAGGAGGAACAGGTAATGGGCCTCCCCCTCGCAATTTTAGAAATGGGCGAGGGTCCTAGTAGGTAACGGCAGAATATTGTATCTGAGAAAGTCTATGTTTTGAATATATAGGGGACAAATATAAAGAAAAAATCATTAACATGCATACATGAGACCTCTGAGGCCTATTCTCTTATAGGAGGCAATAGGACGGAACAGGAATTAATCAGTCTATATATCTCCCATGGAATGCCTGAATGTAATGTGAACAAAGACTAAATTGATGTGATGATTCATGCAATGCAGTGATGCATCATGGGCGTAGTTGCAAATCAAAAAGGCATAAAATATAACAGTCAATGAAAACCTTTAAGAAAAATACAGGTTTCTGAATATAAACATTTATCTATAACCCTATTATATAAGATAACGGAATGTTCTGCATCTACAAAAGCTAGTACAGTACTAGTACATACAGCATTATGTTTTAATATATCTGATTTATGACTATTCCTCTAGTCTGGCAAATTAGATGCTTGTCGGCCTCCATTTCCTAAATAAACTAATTTAAGATCTCAGTAATCGCACATCTCCTTGGCAACTAGACGTCTCCGTGCGATCCCACCGGGACCAGCGTGCACACCTTTCAGAGAAATCCCATCTAGACAGACATAAGGTTACCCTGAAATCTGCAGTGAGCTGGGAATTCTTGGACAGGAGGTGACATAAAACCAGATAGAAAGTACAATTAAGACTGGAGCTCCATGATCTGATCAGTCCTTGAATGTTATAAAGGCATTTCTATAATATAAATAAAAATGACATATAGGAAATTGCGTTTGAAGCTGAATTTTTTTTTTTGAATATGACAGCATGTAATACTCATAATGGTTAGGATTCAGTGGTGGCAGGGTGTGTGGTGCAAGGCAGATGTTGTTACCCTAGGGGCAGATGGCATTAACCCTTTGTATTCATGACACCAGGGCATGGTTTAGCCTATAACCACCCGAAGGTATACCGCTGGATCCTGGGCTAGACACGGGGGGCTATAAAGACTCCGACGCCAAGTTACGGACAACGGTAGCTTTACTGAGGGTAGACAGTTGGTAAAGTCTATACAGTTCAGCCAGGGCCAAAGGAGGTGAGCAGACCTTAAGAGCTTGCTGGGACTTGCAGTAGGACTGGACATGTGAATGCAGACCATGCTGACTTGACATATGACAGGGACTGACTTGACTCATAAAGCTGTGACTTTAGCTTACTTGACTTGATGGTGACTGCAGGACTAGACTTTGAGGGCTCTGGACACACACACTAGGCGACTGCACTGGACCTCAGCAGGAGGCAAGAGCTAAGAGCTCCAAGAGAGAGAAGCCCCACCCAGGGCTTATATGGGGGAGACTAGCAGGCAGCCCATAGGTCACTCTTGGGATCACCTGGTCACTGCTGCCTCCTGGGTAACAATCACATGACATGTCACATGGTGTAACTCAAAGCAACATTACATTTTATAACACTCTACATGGTAAAACATATTTACAATGGGGAAACAAGTGCAGGGGGCCTTGGGGACACTGTAGGAGGTTGCCTGACAGGACAGTAGAAGCACGGGGTAACACCTCCCATACTGGGCTACCACAATTTCCTTCATCCTGTAAAGTATATTTGTTTTACATAAAATAGGCCATCAATTTCTGGTGGGGGTCAGACGTCTGACACTACTACAATCAGCTAAATGAAAGGTTCCACAGGACTCCAGCATCTGATGTGTCTCTTACATTATTTGCCAGGACTTCTGCATAAAAAAAAAAATCATGCCTGATAATATCAAGCTCTTCCTTTAAAACCCCAATACAAGGTAATTCCAAGCTCCTGGGCCAAATTCAAAATAGGGCTTCAACCTACCATATGTCATTTATAATACTACTGTCTTGTTATGTGGCAGAGAAGCCTTTCAGCCACCAGGGCCCAGGTTCAACTTCTACCTTCAACCCCTATAGCAGTGAACCCCAACCCAGTCCTCAAGGCCAAGCATTACAGCCAGCACCTGGCACATCCCTCGCTAAAGTGCAGCTACAACTCCCATATAGAGATTTAGGAGCAGCAACATACTTTCTGATAAGAAAGTAAGTTCCGTAAGTTTGTGATGGTCACTACAGGCCTGAAGAAATGCCAATTGGCATGATACGACTTCTGTCATCAGGTGAAATGCTCCTGCACTAGCTGCCCTGAACAACCCCACAATAAGATGGTCCTTATGAGATGTTCCATTTGTAATAATCGTGTAAAATAAAAATGGTAAGCCCTCTGTCTCATATTTCTTCATATTGCACTAGTCCTCAAGGCTCAATTACATTCTGTTTTTTTTCAGTTACTCTATTGGAATAACACAGGGGAAAAAATCTAATCCTGGATCGTTGGTCGGCCTTGAGGACTGGATTGGGGACCTCTGCCCTACAGCTATGCTTATGCTTAACTAAACTGTGTGTTTACCAAAAATGTTAACTATAAGGAACCAATTATTAATAAGGACATGTTATTTAATACACAGAGCTTTAAAGGACATCTGCAGCCCTTTAACACTTATCCCCAATACTCAGGATAGGGGATAAGTGTTTGATCTGGGGGGGGGTCGGGTGGGGTGGGGGGTCTGACCGCTGGGGACCCCCGCAATCTCCTGCACAGGGCCACGGATCTGTCGCGGCTCTCCCGTGCAGGAGGCATGCCGGCCGCAGTATGACGTTGCAGCCAACAGGCCTCCTCCATGTAACTCTATGGGAGAGCCTCCCCGTCTCTCCCATAGAACTGTATTGGGATGGAGCGTAACCGTCGACCTCTCAGGTCAACGCTATGTGCATTAACGCTCATACTAAGTGCTAATGCCAGGACCCCGTTTAGGAGATTGTGGGGGGTGCCAGTGGTTGGACCCCATGCAATCAAAACATTTATCCCCTATCCTGGGGATAAGTGTTAAACGGCTGCAGATGTCCTTTAAGATTACATATAATATATCCTCATTCTTATACACATTATCAGTGTATTCACTGCCATGTCTTAGACTCCCCATCACATGAGCATTATTGTCCCGGTACCCAATCATTATTATTTAAAGGTTCTTCAAAAGAAAAGAGATCAATTGATCTTTGTAGCGGCTGCAGGGATTAATAAATGGGGCACTGTCTTGACAAATCAATTCCCTGCTGCACTCTATTTAACAGGAAGTCTTTTAGGAATAGCAGACAAAGCCGGACTACAAAGTAGAGGATGCCCTTTCCTGGCAGATAGCCACAAAGTAAAAATTAACTTAGTGAATGCCAAGAGTTATTCTCTAAGCGCTATCAGCATGTAGAGGGATACCAGGTACCTTCAGGGCAAATACCTGACATATTTGGAATAGTTCTTGTATTGATAAGTGGTAATAAAAACAAAAGAAAGTTCACGTAGAACATGTAGAGCAACATAATGTTTCCTGTGCAAAGGGGGCTATGGGAGTCATTGAAATACAGACAATAACAAAAAAAAAAATATTAAAAAACCTGAAGTCAACATGAGTGTTCTTATTCATACTTACTTCTATTAATTTAAACCATACTTTATAATATACCATATTTGATCGCATTTTATCTTACAATTGATTATATTACATTAGTTGGTTTAGGTTAGTCCTAATGCATATATGTTGGCTTCAAAGTATGTTGCCTCAAAATAACTCAACAAACAGCCATTAATGTCTACACCTTGACAACAATAGTGAGTGCGTGCTTAAGTGGAAATGTTCAAACTGGGCACAATTAGCCATTTTTCCTCCCCAATATCATGTGACTCAATAGTGTTACAAGGTCTGAGGTGTAGATGGGGAGCTGGTGTCTTAAATTTGGTGTTATCGCTCTAACACTAATACTGGTCACTGGAAGTTCCACATGGCACCTCATGGCAAAGAACTCTCTGCGGATCTGAAAAAAAGAATTGTTGTTGTACATAAAGATGGCCTAGGCTATAAGAAGATTGCCAAGACCCTAAAACTGAGCTGCAACATGGTGGGCAAGACTATACAGCTGTTTCACAGGACAGGTTCCACTCAGGCCTTGCCATGGCAATAAAAGAAGTTAAGTGCACATGTTCAGCGCCATATCCAGAGGCTGTCTTTGGGAAATAGATATACGAGTGCTTCAAGCATTGCTGCAGAGGTTGAAGAGGTGTGGGTAGCCTGTCCGTGCTCAGACCATACACACTCTGCATCAAATAGGTCTGCATGCCTGTTGTCCCAGAAGAAAGCCTCTTCTAAAGATGACGTACAAGAAAGCCCTCAAACAGTTTGCTGTAGACAAGCAGACTAAGGACATGGTTTCTGGAACCATGTCCTTTGGTCCAAAGAGACCAAGATAAACCTATTTGGGTCAATTGGTGTAAAGCATGTGTGGTGGCAACCAGGTGAGGAGTACAAAGACAAATGTGTCTTGTCTACAGTCAGGCATCGTGGTGGGACTGTCATGGTCTGGTGCAGTATGTAGCTGACTGGCCGCAGGGCAGAATTCCAACATGATAATGACCCCAAACACACCTCAAAGACCACCTTTGCTATGCTAAAAAAGCTTGGGGTAAAGCTGATGAACTGTCCAAGCATGTCTCCAACCTAAACCCTATTGAGCATTTGTGGGCCATCCTCAAATGGAAGGTGGGGGAGCACAAGGTCTCTAACATCCACCAGCTCTGTGATGTCATCATGGAGAATTGGAAGAAGATGCCAGTGGCAGCCTGTAAAACTCTGGTGAACTCATTGCCCAATAGGCTTAAGGCAGTGCTTGAAAATAATGGTGACCCAGCAAAATATTGACACTTTGGGCCCAATTTGGAAATTGCCACCTAGGGGCATACTTACTTTTGTTGCCAAGGATTAGACACTAATGGCTGTGTGTTGGATTATTTTGAGGGGACACAAAATTAAACACTGTTAGGCTGGGTTCACAATACGTTTTTTGACATATGGTCACCGGATCCGGCTGGCGAGAGTGATAAACGGGTGCTCCTGTATCCTGGCCTCAACCGGTCTACCACAGTTTTAGGTGTGGTCACAAAGCTGGATACGGGGCAAAAATGAGTCGGCTCACTCAAATACGGTAGGGATACGGTTGGGATGCGGTAGCGCACGGTTTTCAATCCCCCCAGTCGGATCCGGTCCCTGTACATCAAAAACATAGTGTGAACCCTGCCTAATACAGGCTGTGCACTTGACACAATGTAGTGTTACACTTGCCACTGCAAAACAAAGTCTAATATACCTACAATTTGATATAGCATCTATATGACCTACATTATTTATCAATATATACATCAACTATAAAACTGGCATGATCGAGTGCATGTTAATATAATGCAAGACCTGAATCCTACTATATCACTGACACAGCTATAGAACTGCTAATGCCCCAGTCCGACCAGCCCGATAACTTTACATACTGTGGAATCAGTAGCAAGGTGTAGAGTGCAGGAATAGTGTTCGACCTGGGCCCAGAATATCCAAATGTCTGATTGGTGAGGTGCAATCCCAAAAGTCAAAAGCAATTAGACACCGAATATTCCTTCTCACATTGACCATTTAACTATACTCTGTGTATCCATATTAGAAAACAACTGACTTCTATTAATTGGAATGTGGTGCTCTCTCTGTAAGAGTAAAATAAGCTGTATTTCTGACCAATATAAGTCATGCAGGCAGTAATAGTTGCTAGGATCCATGGAGGTTAGGATTGGGCAAATAGATTCCACGGACAAATAAAAGGCACTTTAGTTCTTTCAATGAAACAATGGAGAGAACAGAAAGAGATGTCTAGCACTGCTAGACTAAGGTGAGCGGCAGTGAATGTAATGTGGATGTTACTGATTATCCTGTTCATGCAGCATTGGGTGCGGTGGTGCAACTCTTCGAAGCAAAATACAGACAAAGGTTATGAAGAAAACAGGAATTGAACTCATCATCCAAGCAATATTCTTTATTTCACTGGAGGCTGGTGTGTTGGATCCGGGACAGAATGTTTCACGCCACTAGGGCGCTTCTTCCAGCCGGTATACCGGCTGGAAGAAGCGCCCTAGTGGCATGAAACAGTCTGTCCCGATACTACCACACCCGCCTCCACCCACCCTCCAGCTTGTTATGCCTGACACGGTGAAATAAAGAATGTTGCTTGGATGGTGAGTGCAATTCCTGTTTTCTTCATAACCTTAGTTCTTTCAATGACTGATCACTATGGAAAAGAAAGAGAACACAGGGAAATAAATTCACCTCTCACTAACCCTTCTACCTTATGAGCCATAAAGGAGAATTGCTTGGTAACACTGGATTCGCACATAGCAATTTCGTCAATAATTTTAGCTAAAACCAGGAATGTGTTCAAAACACAGAAAAAGGTGCAAATCTGTACATTATAGTTCCACTTCTGGTTTTGGCTAAACCTGATCACATCATTTTAACAGGTTAAAAAAAATTCTCTTTTCTCCACTGCACATCCCCGTGTAATAGAGGATGTCTGCGTCTGCGCTGCCCTGCCCTTATAGGATTGACAATAGGCATGCTAAACAAGCGCCAATCTACTTGATCAGCACTTACATTGGGCAGCAGTCTGTGGCAGGATTGCTCAGACATATGATTGACAGCAATACATTTTCAAGCAAATTCCGCCGAAAGAACAAATACGTTCTGGAATTTCATTTGGCCGCCGAAATCCTGCAGTGTACACAGTGCAGCAGAATCCCTTTGAAAACAATGGGAGGCTTTTGTACCGGAATTTCTGAGCTAAATTTCTCAGCTCAAAATTCCATAGTAGTGTGAATAGGTCCTTAATGTCTCTGCTGCTCTGGTAGACTTGAGTTGTCAGTGTGTTGGATGGACAGCCACCTATGTGAATAGGAAAAATATCATGCTAGATTTTCCCTGTACAGTGGTCCCTCAACATACGATGGTAATCCGTTCCAAATGGACCATCGTTTGTTGAAACCATCGTATGTTGAGGGATCTGTGCAATGTAAAGTATAGGACAGTGGTCTACAACCTGCGGACCTCCAGATGTTGCAAAACTACAACAACCAGAATGCTGGGAGTTGTAGTTTTGCAACATCTGGGAGGTCCGCAGGTTGAAGACCACTGGTATAGGAAGTTGTACTCACCTGTCCCCGCTGCTCCAGACCGTCACCGCTGCCCTGGATGTCGCCTTCCATCGCTGTCGCCGCGTCCCCGGGGTGTCCCCAACGCTCCGGCAAGGCCTCTGCTTCCCTGGCATCCTTGCTCTCCGTCGCTGCCATCACGTCGCTACGCACGCCGCTCCTATTGGATGACGGGACGGCGTGCACAGCGACATGATGACGACGATGGAGAGCGCCGACGATGGAGGGGATCCCGAAGAGGACGCGCCGGAGCCCCGAGGACAGGTAAGTGATTGCCAGCGGACCACACGGGGCACCGTAAGCGGCTATCCAGTGGCAGCTGAAGCAGTCTGTGCTGCCGGATAGCCGTTTATGCGATGGCTCCGACATACAAAAGCATCGTATGTTGATGCTGCCTTCAACATGTGATGGCCTCTGAGAGGCCATCGCATGTTGAAATGATCGTATGTCGAGGCCATCGTTGGTCGGGGGGTCACTGTTGTGGCCACTGCAGGGGAGATGTCTGGCGGGCCATGTCTTAACCCTCAAATATCTGCTAGGGAACCCTTAAGCCAGAGGTTGTCTGTAGTAAGACATCCCCTTTATTGATAAAGAATTAAACATGGTGAACATGTACTTATATATTACCTAATTATACAGCAATAGCCCGGAATCTGCTAATAAAGATGGTTAGCTTTGAAAAATCCTATTGCAACTCTTCTCAGTAGTCCATCACTAGATACAAGTTATTTTAGAAGTAACCTGGGGTAATGCTGTATACACCATTCTCCAGGATACAAGCATACAACTAAGAACAAGGCAAACTCGGTCATCCTTGGCTCATCACTTTTTAATGTACGAGTGGTTATGCAAAATAGGCTGGTGTCATATTAGATAAAGCTATTATAAACCTGATATATATAAATATATCCTGAAACATGCACATAAAGAGAAGTTACTCCATGTAGACGCTGACCATTTGTTTTTTAGATTCCCACAGGAATGCGCCATTTTTTCTAAACTTTCTTCATTGTAAAACATTTATGACCCCGTAAAAGCAGCAGTATCCTGGGTCTGTGTTTTAGTGACAATGTGACCTATGTACATGCTCCCCTCCTGCATAGCAACATTCTTATCAATGCATCACTGCATGCACACCCTCTGAATTATAGACTACATGCATGTTTTATGACTGTACCACACACTGAGTATTTTTACCTCTTACATTCTGCTAAATTGTGGCATCCAATAAGATCTTTTAGGTATGCAGTATTGTTTTTTTTGTTTTTGTATTCAAATTCACTACCATCAAAATATTTTTTATTTTTTTGGCATTATGTTAAAGGGATGGAAGACATGCGGCAGACTTTCTGGTTTCCAGGTCACTAATTATTTTCACACACTCTATAGGCATCGAAGTAAATTTCTGTAGCAGATCATTGCTATATAAAGCTGGTTTCACTTCTGCATTGAAGGATTGGTTGGAGGCCTACTTCGCAGATTCTGTTCAGCGCTGAAAAACTGTCAGACACCAATGGAACCTGAAGGACCTCATTCACTTTAATGGGGTCCACTGGGTTTCCCACTGGTTTCATCTTTAAATGGAAAATGACCGGACAAAAATATACTCCTTGCAGTGTATTTTTGTCCAGTCATTTACATGGATTCTGTGATGGAGGTCCCAAATGGAGCCTCTGACACAGGTGTGCCCATACCCTGAGAAAACCATAAAAAGGCCAAATAACTATAAATTGTAGACCAAGATAAGTGACAAAGCTTTGTCCTGGTATTGGATAACATGTTTGCAGTCCCTGGCTATTTATTGCTTCCACTAGGATATCTACATGTTTAAAGCGTACCAAAAAAACTTTTTATATTTTGTTAATCAATGTATTAGAAACAACTTTCTAATTAGATGTGGTTAACAAAAATGTAATTTATATATATATTTTTACTTTTAAAAAACAACCACTAGGGGTCTCCCTACATGTCCCGGCGCACAGAGTTCGGACTCATGCCGGCCTGGCAGCATGAGTCCGAAATCTCAGCGAAGGCGGCCAGACACTGAAGAGCAGTTTTTATATGGGTGTTTTCTTACTTTTGAGACCCTGTATTTCTGATGCTAAATAACTAAAAGGTCCACAATGTAAAGCAGCCCTTTCATAAATGTAGGAGCATGAGCAGAATTGTTGAAAGTAAATATAGCATTTATTTTGGAGTTTTTTTTTTATGTCAGTGTGCAAGTCATTTGGCATCAATACAGATGGCACTTCGGTAGTTAAAAAATGTCCACAATATGTATCACCCTACCCCAGACCTTGTACAGCTGGACTTTACTGACATTTCAGGGACTTCTTGTATATATGCTTCACTTATTGCCTACAGGTTATGGGAATAAGTTATCAGTGCATGATATGTAGGAGAAATCTTGCGATATTAAGCAATTTGTTCTGCTTCGGATGAGTATCTTCTTCCTATGTTAGCATGTGTTTCCTTTGAGACCCCGGTTTCCTCTCATGTGCCATAAACAAAGACGTAGGATAATTGTCTGTAGCATATATGGTCCCTGGTGTGCATGTGTCTGTCTAAAGGAAAATGAGTTTGTAAACTACGATTAATCATTCTTTCACTATAAGAATTGTCTAACCACATGGTGTAAAACAAAAGGATTATTATAATGTACAAAAAAAATGAAATGTACACAGGAAAACACAATATGGGTGGTTTATCAAAAGTGGTGTAAGGAAAAAGTAGAGGCAAAAAGCTCAAGGCAACCAATCAGATTCCAGCTCTCAATTTCTAAGGTCCTTTTGAAACCTAAAGTGACCCAATGGGTTTGTCTGGGCCACTGAGCTATATTTAAAAGGGGTACTCCACTGGAAAACATTTTTTTAACACAACTGGTGCCAGAAAGTTAAAACAGATTTGTAAACTACTTCTATTAAAAAAAATCTTCATCCTTCCAGTACTTCTGAGCTGCTGTATGATGCACAAGAAGTTATTTTCTTTTTGAATTTCCTTTCTGCCTGATCACATTGCTCTCTGCTGACACCTCTGTCCATTTTAGGAACTGTCCAGAGCAGGATAGGTTTTCTATGGGGATTTGCTTCTACTCTGGACAGTTCCTAAAATGGACAGAGGTGTCAGCAGAGAGCACTGTGGTCAGGCAGAAAGGAAATTCATGAATATAACAGATTATTATAAAGTAAAACTTCAAAGATGAAGAAGGCAATGCCCAGAGTCACTTGAATGACATAAGACGGACGAGTGTGCAGGACATTTGAATCAGACACTAAAGTCACAGATAGGAAATAAAGAAATGAGAAGCTTAGGAACCATGATGATAAACAGCTAAAGGAAATGAAACTGAGTCTTCGCCAATGGAAGACTGTGGCCTCCCAGAATTGGAAGGAAGTGTTGTGAATTCCGGAGGCACCTCATGCACCTGCACTTTCTAGTTGCCAAAAAGTCACAAACATATTAAAAGCTCTGCTATTAAACTGGCTGTAGCCATCAACAGGTTTAGAGGGTTGTACACAACTACAAAAACATGGCTGCTTTCCTTTACAAACAGTGCTACACCTGTCAATGGGTTATGTCTGGTATTGCAACTCAGGTCCACTGAAGTATGGCTGAGCTGTAATACCACACAGAACCTGTAGACCGGTATGGTGCTCTTTATAGAAAAAAGCAGCCATGCTTATTTTTAACCATATACACCCCTTTTAAAGCCAAGTACAAAAGAAGCCAAATAAATAAACCATTACATGTAGGACATCTACTATGCCACCTACCCTATGACAAGACAGGTAGATAGCATTCAGCATTAAAAACATTTTCCGTATGATGTTCTACCAAGAAAAGGATAGTTTTATTAAAGGGTGTTAAAGGGGTCACCCTACATCAGGATGTTATTCCTTATATATAGGATAGGGGATAACAACCAGATTGTGGGGATCTGACCAAGTTCTGAGCTTGGAAAAGTTTGTTGGTCCCATAGAGAATGAATGGAATTTAGGGGGGCACCATTAAATCCGGGGGGAAAAAATGGTCCCCAACCAACCAATCAGGTTGTAATCCCCTATAATATACATAGAAGATAATAACTCAAGATGGGAATACCCTTTGAATGAATCCACAGCCTGTAATAATTGCGGCCTTATAATAAATCTCTTTACTATATTCTTTTTTCCAAAAGGGGGGGGGGGGTTAGCCCATAATACAACTTCTATGAGTTAAAATGGAGACATTGTACAATAAATAGTGACAGTAAGAATTACCAAGGATGCCCATGAATAAACACACCATGCGGGAAGTCTGAAGGTGAGTGTGTTTTTGTATATTTAGTTTTGCATCTTATTGTGTTTTTTGTATCTTTTTATTATTAGATATATAAAATGATATCAGTTTTCCAGTCAGTTCTTCAGATCTTGTTTTTTAGGACTTAAAGGGGTACTCCACTGCCCCAGTGTTCAGAACATTTGGTTCCAAAAGCCCATTTAGTTCCGCCACGCCCCCTCAATGCAAGTCTATGGGAGGGGGCGTACGCCCCCTCCCATAGACTTGCATCGAGGTGGCGTGGTCGTGACATCACGACCACGCACCGAGCTTTGGGAACTAAATGGTCTGAAAGGTCGGGCAGTGGAGTACCCCTTTAAACAATGCTATGATTTATGGATCCTGTATGAATGCATATCCCAATTCACTGGATGTGAACGGATGCATTATGCGGCCAGATGTTTGCCGTTAGTCAGAACATGTAGCTCTCTATATACAATGTATTTTTTTTTATTCTTTTTCTCTTCTCTTTTTTTTCTCCTTTTTGGTGTTTTGTTTCTGAAAACAGTTTAGGTGTGACATTTATAGGGACATTTCCTACACTTCTAGGCCTCAATTCTTACAAGAACTACATGAAAAAAATCACAACGGATGGTGTGACATGTTACAATGTTGGTGCCATTTTTATTTTTTTAAAAGGGCAAGTGGACAAGTGTTTGGGACGTGGTATTCAGAGATTTAAAAAAAATGTTTTAAATATGTTGCTGTGGGGCCGGTAAAAATGGAAAATAAACTATACTAACCTTACCATGGTCCCCTGCAGCACCTGGTCCAGTGGCTTCTAGTAATCCATTGGTCTTCTCTCGTTCTACTTTTTAGATGTCTCAGCAGGACCTTCCCCTTGCCAATCACTGGCCGAGAAGGTACACCGCAGTGGCAGGCGATTGGCTGAGTGGGCAGGTCCTGCTGAAACATCTCAGCTTGGAAGTTGGAACAAGCAGAATCCAGCGGTGACCAGAAGTCACTGGACTGGGAGCTACAGGGAATCAGGGTAGATGAGTATCATTTTTTTTTAAGGTCTAATGTAAGAGATCCTGTTTTGTATAGGGTTCCTGGTTAGGTAGATAGAGCCTTTAAGCAGTGGTCTTCAAACCTTGGACCTCCAAATGTTGCAAAGCTATTGCTGCCGGGGCATGCTGGTAGTTGTAGTTTTGCACCATCTGGAGGTCAACAGTATGAACATCACAGCTCTAAGGTACCACTGTATGCCTACAATTTCAGTCAATCCATACATTGGGCACCTGACTGAGCATTACACAGGGGCCTTACAGCTCTTGACTAGGCCTCCATACCGGCTCTGTGCACAGATATAACAGTTCCTGTGCACATGTGAGGGCGGCATAAAAAATAATAAATTATTAATATAATCTGAAATAACTTGCCACCATCAATAATTAACTTTTAGCGGTAGATATTGTTGCCAACAACAGAGTCTGAACTAGGGTAAGTTCACTCTGTGGACGATATTCAGGGTCAGAGATTCCATCTGAGCGGACGCCGCCATAATCCTAGGACTGCGTTGACACCACCGACCGCAAAGCAGCCTGCGCATAATTCTGAAGAAAGAATGAACATTCTATGGGAAATGAATTTCCGTGGTGAAATTTTCTGCTGCTGAAATTCTGCAGCATGAATGGGGTCAGTATAAGGGTGGGTTCACACCACGATTTTACTATACGGTTTCGGCATATGGTTTCATAAAAAAAAAAAAAAAAAAAAATATGCAACCGTACAGAAAACTGTGCCCATAGTATATGTATATGGTTGTCTCCGTTTTTCAAACCATACGGTTTTTTACTTTTTTTTTTTTTGGTCCGGGTGAAAAACTGTATTAAACTGTATATGTTTTTTTTTTTAACATGGGAGTCAATGGGAACCGCACAGAACCGTATGTGCGTACGGTTCCATCTGGTTTTCACCATACGGTTTTTGGCTTTGCTTAGTT
The DNA here is from genome assembly GCF_029499605.1 of Hyla sarda. NCBI lineage: Eukaryota > Metazoa > Chordata > Amphibia > Anura > Hylidae > Hyla > Hyla sarda. The sequence continues at coordinate 370,648,598 of NC_079191.1, forward strand.
TTTTTTCTTGGAATTTCAATCAAACAAGTAAAACTTTATTCACAATGGAGTGAAAAGTAAAAAATGTATACGTTTTTTTCTTTACAAACGGATGCAACCGGACATCATTTTTCAAACCGTATACAGTTTTCAACCGTATACAGATAAAAATTTGTACCCACGTTTTGATACAGTTTAGTCAGGTTTTGAGGAATCCGTTTTTCATCAAAAACCTGATACAGGAACTGTCTTGCAAAAACGTAGCGTGAACCCACCCTAAGACCCATTCACACCAATGCTAGATTAGTGCGGCAGAATCTCAGAGCAGAATTCCTGAAGGGAATTCCGCGCAGAGATTCCGTAGTGTCAACGTACCTATAGTAAACATACAATGCTATAGAAATCTGTGTGGTATACCGACATTTGACTGCAAAGTCAGCTATACACTTTAATGCTCCCCGCGTCTTTTTTGAAATCCACGAGTAGGAATATCCTACAAAAAGTGACAACGTCTGCTGAAGCGTCTCTCTGGCAACATTGAAACTGTCCGACGGTTCGCTCCGCTGCCATAGCAACAAGACATCCCACCATTGTTTTGCAAATCCAGCTTTCTTTTTTATTTTATTTTGCCGACGTTTTTTTTCCCTTTTTTTATATAGCTTCGCATAATTAAAGTAGCCTATAGAGAACGTCTGCCGTCAAACCTAGATCACAAGACCCAGTAAAACATGGATGTACACTAAAAGAGCCGGGCATTCCCATACACTAGTATATTGTGCAACAGCAATTCATGAATGCATTCAATGCCCCGGGTTTCCAGTCACCATGGAAACGCCTATAAGAAACTGCAGGCTTGTGGTGCACAGATTCTCTAGGCCTCCATGTTTGTCATGTGCCCTTTACATCATGAGTTTTCACATGATCTCATCTTCCGACCGACACTAACGACACTGAATATAGATGGGGTAGATCTATCAATTTGAAGAGACCTTATCTCCAAGAAAACCAATTCTGTAGATCCTATTCATATTGGTGTTTCCAAACCAGAGTGCCTCCAGCTGTTGCAAAACTACAACTCCCAGCATGCCCGGACAGCCGTTGGCTGTCCGGGCATGCTGGGAGTTGTAGTTTTGCATCAGTTGGAGGCCCAATGGTTAGGAAACACTTGTATACATGCAAAGCTATGGCTGTGTTCACACTGTACGGTCAAATCGCAGCTTTTATGAAACGGACGAAAAAACGCTTTTTAAAAAATAAAAGGGATTTCATTGCACGTGAGAGTTTACCCTAAAAAAGTAGCTGAAAAGCAAATGTAATGTATTAAGTAGATCCTTCAAATGGAAGGCGGGCATAACAAGCGACCCTATATTGAAACCATATGTAGGTAGAAACATAAATAAGGCTAATAGAAGCCAGCAGTGGCCCCATTCTTTTTCTGGAGACAATTATATTGCTTTGTACGTGCCCTGGCCCTATTTTACAAAGCCAAAACATTTTTTTTAAAAGCTGACTGAGCAATCTATGCTCCGGTGATATAGTAAATGGCTATAGAAATATGGTGGGCTGGTTGCTTAGCAACAGATGCTACAGGGAGACGATGACACAGCCAGATCTCCGGGATTCGGAAGAATCATGTGTTGCTATTAGACAGGAGAGAATCATTTTCCCTGATTCACTGATTTACCAGTCCATAGATTATAATGGGATCAATTTGCCTATAACTTTTATTGTAAATCTTTGATTTACAAACTATATCATCAATGCGTTCTAATGGCAGGTTACTTCTGTAAATAAAAATTAAATAAAAAAATGCACAGGCAATAACCGCATGACATGGCGATTTATGGGAAAACTTTAAGGCTACATTCACACTACGGAATTTTAGGGCGGAATTTCCCACCATGAGAATCAGCATGTTCATCGGCGGAAACCAGAGTGCTTGGAAATGGTGACAGAGATGGCAGAGATATTCCAGGCGTAGATTCCATAGTGTAATTGTAGCCTTAGGCTATGTTCAAATGGCGGAACATTTGTGGAAAGCCCACCCGTGCAGACATTCCCCAAAAAGTGGGCGCCTGCTGGAACATGCCGGCACTAGGACCACTTGAAAATGCGCAGTCTACATTAAACAGCGATGCACTTCCAAACAGATTCTGCTGAAAGAATTGACAAGTCAATTCTTACGGCAGAGGCCAGAATCGGGATTTCCGCAGCGGATGTTTTCATTGTGGAAATTCCGCCATGTGCACGGTGCAGCAGATTTCTTTTGAAAACAATGGGACTCTGCTGCAACGTAATTTCCAAGCTGAATTTTTCCACTGAATATCACTTGGAAATTGCTTGTTTTCAAATGTGGTTCTCATCTGCAACAATTCAATTCGCCTTCATTTTAACAATCAATTGAACAGCTGCATTTCTATGAAATGTATTGAGTTGTATATAATCTTGTGAACTGCAGCTGTTATTCACAAAATACTGCCCAAAACACTGCCAAGTTGCCTACGGCTGGAAATATGGAAGCCACTGCAGTTTTCTTTTTTACTCTTGGCCCGACAGCGAATCTGCGACTGCAATACGTCCGTAAGATGTGGCAGCATTTTGTGCAGAAAAATGTGGCTGGGATGAGTCCACATATAACAGCCATAGCTTATACCGGCAAAAACACATGTGGGGAGATTTATGAAAACCTGTCCAGAGGAAAAGTTCCTGAGTTGCCCATAGCAACCAATCAGATCGCTCCTTTCATTTCTCAGAGGCCTTTTCAAAAATGAAAGAAGCGATCTGATTGGTTGCTATGGGCAACTCAGCAACTTTTCCTCTGGACAGGTTTTGATAAATCTCCCCCATGGCCTTTAGCATCAGTTTGAAAGCCACACCAATTTGCATTAAAACTGCATGCTGACCCGTTTGTGTGTTGTTTTTTTTTTTTCTATTTTTTGTTTTTGTTTTTTTTTTGGGGGGGGGGGGGGGGGGGGGGGGGGAGTTTGGCCGTGCTGTGACTGCAATGTCTGGACTCACCTTTGGGACGCTTTCACACTAGCATAATGCAGCCATATATTTGCCTCTATATTATGGCCAAAAGTCCACACCTGACAGCTATCAGTTTGGATCAACAGGCCCGTGGTCAGGCCGGAACTTGTGTCTGTCGTCTGGGTGCAAAAAACCCATGCACATTCCACTAGTGTAAAAGAAGACTAAAGAAAAGATGAGGCATTGGTCATAATTTGGTCGAGTTTTTCCGCTGATAGAAATGACCTGTGTAGTCTTTAGCAGGACAGGAACTAACAAAGGGTTTTACTAGAATGCAAAAAGTGCCCCAGGCAGCCGCTCAATTCATATATGGCTACAGAAATTCCAGAACTAGAACTTCATAAGAAAGAGGAGGCAGATTTTTTTCTTTCAAGGTGCAGGAGAGGTTAAGAACTGTGAATAAACAAGCATGGCCCTACGCCGTGTCATATTTCCTCTACTTATTGTATAGCTATTTCAGGAAATAGGATCCATGTACTGGACACCCCTGCAGGCTGTGGATACAAAGACTGGATAAAGGACCGCAGCTGATAATTTATTCATTTATGCTACATGATTGTGTTTAGGAAGACTGTATGGAAACTGGCAACTGCTACCTTTATACTGTGTTTTGCTAAATCTACTGGTGGCTATGATCCAGATGTTATATTGGATTCCCCTCTACTTATTGGACCAAGAAAAAAGTGTACCATACGGTATGATTTAACTCATGCCTCTGTATGGAATACTGCAGCAGACTGCGCTAATCCATACAGCACAAAGGAATGTATACTTGTCCCACAAAAAGTCAGACAGACATTTTGGCCAATGTTGGGTAAATATGCATGGGGTAGGACCTGGGAGCTTTCCTGGTGCATATGGCAAACAGTCTGACAATGATGAATCTGGTTTGTTGGATTTGGTTACTTATCACATAACTGGTAAATACCAAATTCATTTATAAGATTCTATTCACATCTGTATAATGGTTTCTGTTTAGAATGGAAACCACAGGGCAGTGCTGGATCCATCACATGGCAAACACCAATAGTACCCAATCGAATGCAGATGATAACACAGTTTAAAGGAAAATGGTCACCCGTTCACCCAAACCAAATCCGATACCCCGGGTTATAGTACGGGTGAACAGGAGACCGATGCGGGGTCTCTGACTCGTATACATACCTGCTGTCCAGCGCCCGGTCCCTCTGAAGAGATCCGCTTCTTGCTGTGCTGAATTGCGCCCTGGTGGATGGCCCCCCGTATGGATTTAAATATTCATTGTTACTTGTCACATGAGTGCTCATCGGCCTCCTGTTCACCCCACACTATAACCCGGTATATCGAGTTTAGTGTGGGTGAACGGGTGACCGTTTTCCTTTAAGGGTCTATTCACACGTACAGTAACCTGCACATATTTGACGTGCAGGATTTGAAGCTGCAGAGTTTAATGTAAACTAAATGACTGAACACGGACTCAAATCTGCTGTGAAAACACCCAAAGGTGAGTACTGGGGTGCACTGAGCACCCAGGTATAATGTTGCTGAAAAGGGTAATCCACTGGAAACTTTTTTTTTTTTTTTTTTAAATCAACTGGTGCCAGAAAGTTAAACAGATTTGTAAATGACTTCTATTTAAAAATCTTAACCCTTCCAGTAGTTATGAGCTGCTGTATGTTCCAGAGGAAGTTCTTTTCTTTTTGAATTTCCTTTCTGTCTGACCACAATGCTCTCTGCTGACACCTCTGTCCATTTTAGGAACTGTTCAGAGTAGGAGAAAATCCCCATAGCAAACCATCCTGCTCTGGACAGTTCCTTACATGGACAGATGTGTCAGCAGAGAGCACTGTAGTCAGACAGAAAGGAATTTCAAAAAGAAAAGAATTTCCTCTGTAGTATACAGCAGCTAATAAATACTGGAAGGATTAAAATAGATTTTTTAAATAGAAGTATTTTACAAATCTGTTTAACTTTCTGGCACCAGTTGATTTAAAAAATGTTTTCCAGGGGAGTACCGCTTTAATACAAGATACTCAGTCAAGTGATTTCCAAAACTGTCAGTGGAGCGGGAAGTAACATAAATCATTGATAGCCTCAGGTTAAAATGACCTGATGGACCCTATTGTCTGTGTAAGGTGGAAGTAAGACCTGTGAGCCCTGTCAGGCTTTGGGATATTGCCCATCTGCTCAGTCCTAGAGTGAGAAGCTGTTGTGAAACTACAAGTACCAGCATACACTGACAGCCATCAATGGGTTGACCAAGAAGCTAACAGAGCTAATCAAATGTGCAGCAGATCGCATAATCTATGGGACCCCCAAATGCTGATCCCCACTTGCCGCTGCCCCCACAGAAGTCTATTCACTTTAGCACTGTGTTGTTTATTTGACTTTTTCCAGAACTCCTTTAAAGGTCAATGGAGGGTGAACTCACACATGGCAAAATTTCTATTGACTGTCCCATTCATTTAAATGGGGTTTGTAATCAATCACGGGGAGAGATTTATTAAAACTTGCGTAGAGGAAGAGCGGTGCAGTTGCCCATAGCAACCAATCAGCTCGCTTCTTTCATTTTTAAAGAGGCCTGTGAAAAATGAAAGCAGCAATCTGGTTGCTACGGGCAACTGCACCGCTCTTCCTCTACACAAGTTTTGATAAATCTTCCCCAATGGGGGAAGAATTATCAAAACTTGTGTAGAAGAAGAGTGGTGCAGTTGCCCATAGCAACCAATCAGCTCGCTTCTTTCATTTTTAAAGAGGCCTGTGAAAAATGAAAGTAGCGAGCTGATTGGTTGCTACGGGCAACTGCACCGCTCTTCCTCTACCCAAGCTTTGATAAATCTTCCCCCACGTGTTTGCTGCCGAAACAATCTCATTCAGGTGCTCAAATTTCTGCAACAAATCCTGTGTGCGAATTCACACCAAGCCCAGGTCCAGATTTGCTGTGCGGATTCCAAATCTGAAATTATTTTCAACACCTATGTCACCACCTTAATCGATACTCTAAATCAGTGGTTCCCAACCGGTGCGCCTCCAGCTGTTGCAAAACTACAACTCTCAGCATGCCCGGACAGCCAACGGCTGTCCGGGCATGCTGGGAGTTGTAGTTTTGCCACAGCTGGAGGCGCACTGGTGGGAAAAGCTTGTTTTAGTGATACAGATTAGATTATAGTTTGGTTTGCAGAATATAGGCACTGGTTTCCTTTATCGAAACTTTATAAATCACTAAGAACAGACAACAGTGGATATGAAATAGAACCCCCACATCCTCCTGGCATGACTAGGCTGGAAGCACAGGACTTCCTTATCTTTGACTGCAGCCTCTCTGCCCTCCACATGTTATCAGATTGTACGTTAGATAGCGCATTTCCTACCTTAACCTATCTTTCTCACAATAACACAAATTCAATACGGCAACAATGATCCTAGGCAACAAAGATCTCTTCATTACCTATTTAATTCCTTCACTTGTACGCTTAACCAGAAAGGGTGGGGGTCATTTAATTCAATCCCCCAGCCATTGTATATGGGTGTCAAAGTCAATCAGGCAGCCCCTGTCAGCAGTGAGAGATGACAGCGTTCACACACAACCATTCGGGGGCCCTTAATGCTGTCTGTATGGCTCCCAATAAAGTAACCGGCAAATATACCATTTTATTTTTTTTCCCTCTGGATGCCAGACAGCGAAGCCCCGGAGGCATCAGATTTCTAAAATTTCCACTAGAGATGGTTCGCATTAGTCGATGTGAACTCCCCCCCCCCCCCCCCCCCCCCACAAGGAAGAAAATTACAGAAAATATAGCTGCTGCAGAACCTCCAGCTCTAGTCACAGGCATATGCTAGCTCTCACGCCAAAGAGGCTCCGCAGTAGCTGCTACGACCACAAGACGGATGCCGTTTTTTCTTTTTTAACCCCCATCACCCCAGCTCATACCCTGCAATTTTTCACTTACATTTGAAACATGACCTCATTGAGGAAAACGCCATCCACTAAAGCCACATATTCATCCAGCAGGGTCCCATTTCCTTTGACCAAGGCTCCGAAAGTCTTGATCTGGGGATAAAAAAATAAATAAAATAAAAAAGCACACGTTATTGGAGACATAGCAGCACATGGGTCCGTACCTGCCCCAGCGTTGGAGGGGCAGAAGACAGAGGACTGCTTACCCAGCTCACTAGGGGACTGCTCATGAAATGTTCCAGGATTGGAGTAAAAAGATCATTCTCCATTTTCTTAATAAAACTAGTTTGATAATCCTCCCAGAGATTAAACGTAAAAAAACAATCCAAACAAATAGTCCTAATACAACAGGGTAATCCAGGGTCCGCGATGTAGTAATGCCATTATAGGAAAGGCAAAAAAATATATATATATAAAATGAAGGGAAAAAAAAATAAATAATATATAAATGATACAAATCCTGACAACACGCTTGCGGAAATCTTCTAGGTCCAAATGGGAGATCCTCCTAATAAATAAATAAAATACATTGTAATATAAGAAAAGCCCTGCTTCCCCTCCCTCCCTTCTCTCTGCAGAGGTGCAGAACTAGGGTCTGCATGCAGCACAAGTGGGAGGCATCATCTGGAGACTGGGAAAGGGGGAGGAATAGGAGGGGTGGAGAAATGGGAAAAAGGACTCTAGTCTTCAGCAGCCCTGGAAAGGAAGGAGAAAAAAAATAAAAAAAAGGCTAAATACAGGCGAATGCAGAAGGGCTCCTTCCACATCCACCCAAAGCTGGGTACTGTATAAAGCAGGCAGCATGTGACTCCTCCTCTATCGCGCTGTACGGTATCACTCATGACTCAGAATTGATGACTTTGTTCTCGATATTTTTATATATTTATATAAAACAAAGGATTTTTTTCTAGCCAGTATTTTATGACAAGAGCTGCCCCTGCACCCCTGTACCCCTCCCTTTTTCCTGTCTGCTCTTACATTGTGGCCCATTTTACTAATTCACAAGGGTCAGTGTGTCCCCTCTGGAAAATACAAAATGACAAACTCCTAGAATGCCATTCTGCTACTTAGGTAGCGCTTACTATTATTCTACCTAATGCAGATCCTCCCTCCAGCATGGCAGTATCATGCCCCTTTATTCTCACGTGTAGGGTGCACGATGGGCACCAAGGAAAATAAAATATTGGTCAATAATAAATCAAATAATAAAAGAAAGAAATAAAATACTCATCCGTGATTCTGCTCTGGTGCCAGGAGATCCCCTCTATAAAATGAGAATATGACATCATCTCCATTAATATATAGGATTAGCCTTCGGCTAATCCTATATATTAATGGAGATGATGTCATTATTATAATTTTTTTTCATTTTTAATATAAATTTCCCAGAATCCCCTAAGAGTGAGAAAAAGAAAGTGCAATGTAATTTCCAACGAGACAGCTCTACAGTCTCACAGGACCATGTGCTAAAAAGGGAGGAGGGGAGTGGGAATGATGTGTGAGTGCAGAAAACCTCTTACAGTGTTAGTAGCCCTGAGCAGGAAAAGCCTTTTTATATACCCCTCCCCCAAAGATGATCCAGATCTGCGCCTCAGCCATACATTAACTCCTGACTGACCTTGTGTTGGTCCAGCCGTCAGATAGCACTCACTACATGATAACTCACCGCCCCTACTATATCCTCTATATCCTGTATTATGTGTGTATTTGTAATGCAAAATGTCATATTATGTCTACGGAAATATTCTGTATTTATTGATAGATACATCTGAGATAGATAGATAGATAGATAGATAGATAGAAAGATAGATAATAGATAGTTATGGATAGAGTGCAGTAGATAGTTCTAGAAGGATAGATAGACAGACAGACAGGCAGACAGACAGATAGATAGACAGTAGTTATAGAAGGATAGATATGAGAGAGAGCGATAAATAGATAGGTAATGCTAGTTATGAGGTTAGATAGATATGAGATAGATATATTATAGATAGATAAATATTTATCTCGCTCTCTCTCATATCTATCTGTTTATCTATCTATCTCATATCTATCTATCTAATTTCTATCTATCTATTTATCTATCTATCTATCTCATAGCTATCTAATCTCTATCTAACTAGCTAATTTCTATCTCATATCTATCTATCTCATATCTATCTATCTCTCAGATCTATCTAATCTCTATCTAACTATCTAATTTATATCTCATATTTATATATATATATATATATATATATATATATATATATACAGTGACCCCCCGACCTATGATGGCCCCGACATACGATCATTTCAAGATACGATGGCCTCTCAGAGGCCATCGCATGTTGAAGGCAGCATCAACATACGATGCTTTTGTTTGTCGGGGCCATCGCATATACGGCTATCCGGCAGCGCAGACTGCTTCAGCTGTTGTCCGATAGCTGTTTACGGTGCCCCGACGATCACTTACATGTCCTCGGGGCTCCGGCGCGTCCTCTTCGGGGTCCCCTGCTACACCCGCGCTCTCTTTCAACGTCATCACGTCGTACCGTCATCCAATAGGAGTAGCGTGCGTAGCGACGTGATGGCGGCGACGGAGAGCGAGGATTCCGGGCAGCAGAGACGTTCCGGAGCGACGGGGACACCCCGGTGACGTGGCGACAGCGATGGAGGGCGACATCCAGGACAGCGGTGACGGGTCCGGAGTGGCAGGGACGCGTGAGTATTACCTCCTATACTTTACATTGCACAGATCCCTCAACATACGATGGTTTCAACAAACGATGGTTCATTTGGAACGGATTACCATCGTATATTGAGGGACCACTGTATATATATATATATATATATATATATATCTCATGTATCTTTGTAGTTGGGCCCACACTGTGATCCCACTCTGTAGTTAAGCCCACACACTGTGCAGGCCCCTATAATGTACCTAGGAAAAAAGAAGAACTGTCCTGGAGGCGCTGCTCAGGGGGTTGTCACAAATCGGATAGACTCAGGCCAGCACAGGGCAATAAATATTTTATTTTTGACAATACGGACGACGCGTTTCTGCACACAAGGAGTGCCATCCTCAGGTCCAAAGATACAATGCTAAAAGACAGTGATAATAAAAAGGATACCAGATAACCAGGATATCAGATAGTGGTACAAAAATGTAGGTATATGTATGAATAGCAGTAGTAAATGTATCCATATATGTCCATTAGATATGGTGTTGTACATTAATGTATAATGTCTTAATCACTTTGTTCATGGACACCCATTTTTTATTTATTTTTTAAATTATTTATGTACATATATTGCATATTTTATTGCACACCAATATGGGTCCATTCCATACATGTATTATGTCCAACACATGCGGCATATAATCTCTAACACATTTGGGGAAACCTCCATTTGTTGTCCCCAATAAATACATTTTAATTCCTTCCCTATTTATACATTAATACACAACACCATATCTAATGGACATATATGGATACATTTACTACTACTATTCATACATATACCTACATTTTTTGTACCACTATCTGATATCCTGGTTATCCTTTTTATTATTACTGTCTTTTAGCATTGTATATTTGGACCTGAAGAAGGCATCGTCGGTATTGTCAAAAATAAAATATTTATTGTCCTGTACTGGCCGATTTGTGACACCCCCCTGAGCAGCGCCTCCAAGACCGTTCTTCTTTTTTTCCTGTTACTTGCAATCTTCTGCTGGCCCCAATAAGGGAGTTCAGATCCGGTCCGAGTGCGGCAGCCATCCTTATACCTACCCCCATCCCTACTCCTACTAACCATCTGTGAGCCACGACCCCTAGGAGCCACGGGACAGAGTTACTTCACCCAATTAGCTGAGTATATCTCTTAGGTGTTGTGGAGGGTCGATATACATTACAAGGGAGGGCCCCCTGTTTTCTCTTTTTACCTCTCTCAAGATCATCTAAAATGTACCTATGCTCAGTAGATAGGCCCCCAACATACTGTTCCCCTGCGATGGCCTCTCAGAGGCCATCGCATGTTGAAGGCAGCATCAACATACGATGCTTTTGTATGTCGGGGCCATCGCATAAACGGCTATCCGGCAGCGCAGACTGCTTCAGCTGTTGCCGGATAGCTGTTTACGGTGCCCCGACGATCACTTACATGTCCTCAGGGCTCCGGCGCGTCCTCTTCGGGATCCCCTGCTACACCCGCGCTCTCCTTCAACGTCATCACGTCGAACCGTCATCCAATAGTAGTAGCGTGCGTAGCGACATGATGGCGGCGACGGAGAGCGAGGATTCCGGGCAGCAGAGACGTTCCGGAGCGACGGGGACACCCCGGGGACGCGGCGACAGCGATGGAGGGCGACATCCAGGACAGCGGAGATGAGTCCGGAGTGGCGGGGACGCGTGAGTATTACCTCCTATACTTTACATTGCACAGATCCCTCAACATACGATGGTTTCAACAAACAATGGTTCATTTGGAACGGATTACCATCGTATATTGAGGGACCACTGTGTGTATATATATATATATATATATATAAATTTTTTGTACCACTATCTGATATCCTGGTTATCCTTTTTATTATTACTGTCTTTTAGCATTGTATATTTGGACCTGAAGAAGGCATCGTCAGTATTGTCAAAAATAAAATATTTATTGTCCTGTACTGGCCGATTTGTGACCCCCCTGAGCAGCGCCTCCAAGACCGTTCTTCTTTTTTTCCTGTTACTTGCAATCTTCTGCTGGCCCCAATAAGGGAGTTCAGATCCGGTCTGTGTGCGGCAGCCATCCTTATACCTACCCCCATCCCTACTCCTACTAACCATCTGTGAGCCACGACCCCTAGGAGCCACGGGACAGAGTTACTTCACCCAATTAGCTGAGTATATCTCTTAGGTGTTGTGGAGGGTCGATATACATTACAAGGGAGAGCCCCCTGTTTTCTCTTTTTACCTCTCCCAAGATCATCTAAAATGTACCTATGCTCAGTAGATAGGCCCCCAACATACTGTTCCCCTGCCTTGCACTTTGGGCCCCATACTCTGCCCCTGCTTTTTAGAAAGGCTCCCATATGGAACCCCAAGCCCCTCCCCCCCCTTTCCAATGGGTGGTCCTAAATAGTTACTGTCAAATATTTGTTTTCACAATCATACAAAGAAGGCTGTCAGTCAGGGAGGAGCACCACCCACTGGACTCCTAAGGAATTTCAACCAATAAGTTACAAGTCATACTGAAAATTTTCCCACAATACTGCTCAGCTCCTTCTGTTTTATAACATATACCGGGTTGCTTTCACAGCACTTTTGTTAGGATTCGGCTAGCTGGATGTGGATCCACTGTGTCAGCGAGGGATTGGCGTGGACCGTGTCGGTGGACCGGTTCTAGGGATGCTACTGGTTTTCACCAGAGCCCGCCGCAAAGCGGGATGGTCTTGCTGCGGCGGTAGCAAGGTCAGACGTAGCAGAAGGTTGGGGCAGGCGGCAATGTTCGTAGTCAATGAGGATAGCAGAAGATCTGGAACACAGGCTTTGGACAACAGTAAACGCTTTCTCTGGGACAAGGCAACAAGATCCGGCAAGGAAGTGCAGGGGAAGTGAGGTAATATACACAGGGAGCAGGTGGAAGCCAATTAGACTGATTGGGCCAGGCACCAATCACTGGTGCACTGGCCCTTTAAATCTTAGAGAGCTGGCGCGCGCGCCCTAGAGAGCGGAGCCGCGCGCGCCAGAACATGACAGCCGGGGAGCGGGACGGGTAAGTGGCTTGGGGTGCGATCCGCGAGCGGGCGCGTCCCGCTATGCGAATCGCATCCCCATCGTGAATGACAGTGCAGCGCTCCCAGTCAGCGGGTCTGACCGGGGCGCTGCAGAAAGGAGAGCGCCGCGAGCGCTCTGGGGAGGAGCAGGGACCCGGAGCTCTCGGCGTAACAACTTTCATAGTGACAGGTTCCTTTTAAGTATGTATATACCCATTTGATAATAAGTGTACGAACTGCAAAGTTAGCTTTAAAAGGATACTCTGACAGCAAGTATCGCTAATAAAACACAATGAAGACAGCCTAAATGTCTCAATAAAGATCTATAAATATATGACAGGGAGATGGTGATGTAAGCTGTAGTGGCTGGTCCGAGGTGGTGACATGATTTAGGGGCAGGGCTTCAGCTCAGAAACAAGATCCAACTGTGGTGTCCCAGCACCAAAGGCTGTCCTGTGGCTTTGGACTGCTTCAGGTAGACCTGCAGCCTCGGTGTTGGGCCCACTGAGGGACTTCTTGCCACATTAATTATGTTTTGCACTTTACTAAGAAGTAATATTTTTATAAGTATTTTGTTGCTGTTATCCTTATGTATGTTATTTATGTGTTACTGTGCCTTTAAGCAGAGAGCAGTGTAAACCCCATGTGACCCTGCCTGCCAATGGGAACCCTTAAATTCTAGCCCATGTAGTGGGGGAGGAGTTGCCCCAGTTGAGTTTGCTGCTGAGCACCAGTGTGGTAAAGGTGTGAGGTGTGTTGTGTGCTCTAAAGGAAGGCCAAGATCAAATCTACTTTATCCGGTTATTCTGCAAGGATCGCCCCCAAGGTGAAAGTTCATGCCCTGGCAGAGGAAGCTACAAGACCTTAACAGAACCCTAGGTACCAGGAACATACTCCAAGTCTCAAAAGTCAGTATCAATTTATTGGGTGAAAGCACCACAAGTCCAAGCAAGGCAACAGGTCTCCCAAGGGGTTACGCTGCATCCTCTCACTCTGCACTATACTGACTCTGCACATATGCCATGACTAAGGGTCCAGTTTGACCCGAAACGCGTTGGTGTTATCTGTGTATTCCATGTGATACGTAATAAAGAACCTGTTGCATTGTATCCTGCGCTGGAAATCCTTTAGTCAGTGTAATACCATCTGCACCCTGCTTAGTACAGTTATCCATAACCCGACATTGGTGTGTTCCTTTACTCCCCGTGTCTGGCCCAGGAGAAGCTGTCTTCAACATCGGACCGTGCATATGCTAATGGTGCCCTGGCGTCACAAAGTGATAAAGTATTTCCCTAAAACACCTGTGGCTACCACACAACTACATCTCCTGAAACAGTAGAGGATTATGTGTTGTCTTGGGAGAGAAGGAGAAGCCGAGGAGCTAGAGACAACACCACACTGAAAATTAAAGAAGTACACAACTTCCTGTCAGAGATTAATCACGCAAAAGTACCCTGAAGCCCATACAATTTGTGACAACACCATATTAGTAAGTTATACAGTATGTCTTGGGATGACTGTCTTATTTAAATGCAATTTTCTTAAGCTGGAAAATTCCTTTAGGGCCCGTTCACAGGTGCAGATTTTTGCTGCAGATTTTAGTGCTGATTTTGCTGCGGGTTTTCAGCATTTTTTTTTTCTGCTGCTTATTTTTTGCTGGTAAGTCAGTGATAAAATAAGCAGCAGAAAATAAGCAGCTGAAATTAAGAAGCGGAAAATAAAAAGCAGCAGATCAGCTGCGGAAAATCCGCACAAAAATCTGCTCGTGTGAACAAGCCCTTAGGTTATATTCACGTGTGTATTTTGCTGCAGATTTGCTGAAGCTGATTTTGCTAAGTTGCAGTGCGACCTGAGACATTACATTACTAGTCACTAGTTCAAAAGGAGCCTGTCTCCTTCAAAGGGTAGAGCGACCGCTGGGTGTGGAGATCATTCTCCACAGGGCTGCAGGGAATTGTCCTAGGTGGGCTTCAATGGGTGGGGTGACTGATGTGTGGAAGGGAGAAAAGTGACCTCACACTTACAAACAAGGCATCTGTCACGATTCGGCTTACAGGTTGTGGATCCACTGTGTCAGCGAGGGATTGGCGTGGACCGTGCCGGTGGACCGGTTTTAAGATGCTACTGGTGTTCACCAGAGCCCGCCGCAAAGCGGGATGGTCTTGCTGCGGCGGTAGCAACCAGGTCGTATCCACTAGCAACGGCTCAACCTCGCTGACTGCTGAGAAGGCGTGGGACAGAAGGACTAGGCAGAGGCAAGGTCAGACGTAGCAGAAGGTCGGGGCAGGCGGCAAGGTTCGTAGTCAAAATGGATAGCAGGAGATCAGGTAACACAGGCTTGGACAACACTAAACGCTTTCACTGGCACAAGGCAACAAGATCCGGCAAGGGAGTGCAGGGGAAGTGATGTGATATAGCCAGGGAGCAGGTGGAAGCTAATTAAGCTAATTGGGCCAGGCACCAATCATTGGTGCACTGGCCCTTTAAGTCTCAGAGAGCTGGCGCGCGCGCGCCCTAGAGAGCGGAGCCGCGCGCGCCAGCACATGACAGCCGGGGACCGGGACGGGTAAGTGACTTGGGATGCGATTTGTGAGCGGGCGCGTCCCGCTGTGCGAATCGCATCCCCGCCGGCAATGTCAGTGCAGCGCTCCCGGTCAGCGGGTCTGACCGGGGCGCTGCAGGGAGAGAGACGCCGTGAGCGCTCCGGGGAGGAGCAGGGACCCGGAGCGCTCAGCGTAACAGCATCCTGGGACTAGTAGTTGGAGGGAAGGAACTCCAACGGGAAATAGCCATTTTAACAAAAAAAATCAGCAGCGTTATCGTGGACTCACAACACACATTTAGCCCTAAGACAAGTACAGATCCTTCCTAAGCATGGTCATTAGGTACCTTGTAGTTCCCCCCACATTCGGTAGGCATCATGTTCTCCCACATTAGGTAGGCAGTATAGTTCCCCCACAATAGTAGGCAGCTCCCCCACAATAGGTCGGGAGTTACCCCACATTAGGTCAGCAGTTACCACACATTAGTAGGCAGCTCCCCCACATTAGTAGCAGTTCCCCCACATTAGATGGGCAGCTCCCCCCAACAGACATACAGCTTCCAGCCATATACAGTGTATGGCTGCCGGCTGTATGTCTGTACTGGTCTTCCCCCCACAGTGTTCTGATCACCGCTCCTCCGGGCCCGGGTCACCATCTACTGCTATGGCCTATGGACCATAGCAGTAGGTGCCGGGACCGGGGAGCGGTGACCGGATCACTTAAGATAGCACGGCCAGTCACTCACCAGGCGCGCGTCCTCCTGCGGTCCTCCTGGTCCTGCGCTCCTCTGCCTCTATGGTTGTAGGCACGTGACGTCACTGACGTCCCGTGCGTACAACCATAGAGACGGAGGACCGGACCGCAGGAGGACCAAAGGAGGATCGCAGAGGACGCCGGGGAATGGAGAGTGACCGGCAGACATCCTTATGTCCCGAAAAGATTTTTCGGGACACAGGGATGTTCGGCATAGGAATACCTATGATTATCTGCCCGGACAGCCTTTGCCGTGCTGGGAGTTGTAGTTTCACAACAGCTGGAGGCACCCTGGTTTTTAGTATACAGTATTAGTTTTTACTTGCTCTGGCCGGCCCCCGCCTGCAGCCACACACGGGAGCCGGCCTGGGCAGATAATCAGAAGTTTTCCTATCCCGGACCTCAATACCCGGCGTATAAGACGACCCCCGACTTTTCAGAAGAAAATTCGGGGTTAAAAAGTCGTCTTATACGCCAGGATATACGGTAATTTCTGGCCAAGCAAAGAAATATTTGAACAAAATCCCTTCTAGGTTTTGATTCTGATGGAGCCAGAGATGGGGTTGGGAAAACTGTAAAATTGCTGAATTACTAAAAGAAAAGCCGGATCAGAATCCTTTTAAACCTGGTATTGTTTAAATCACAGATTAGAGCTGGCAGTTCATGACACTATTGTAGAAAATAATACAATAAATCAGTTTAAGGCTTTTATGGAAAGTTAAATGCGGTTTACAGTCAATTTCCCAAAAATGAGTTAAAATAAAAAAAATATTTTTGTTCTTTGAGTATTTAACTGACTGGCAGAACTGGCTGTGGTTGTCCAGTACGGGATGGTGTTTCCCCGTACCTTCCCTGTTCTGTCAGGCAGTGTCCCTCAGTGTCCTCAGGGCTCCCTACAGTTATTTCCCCCATGTAAATAGGTTTATGTATTATATTGTGTATTGTGCCTTTAATAAATGCAACATGTGATTGTTACCCAGGAGGTACTAGTGACCAGCTGACCCCAAAGGGACTTATTGGCTCCCTGCTAGTCTCCCCCATATGAGCCCTGAGTGGAGCTAGTCTCGCTTTCTTTGAGCTCTGCTCTCTCTTTGTGCTGCGGTCCAGTCAAGTCAAGTCGTGCCTATAGTGTGTGTCCAGAGCAGTGGAGGCTCAAGTTAAGTTATGCAGCCACAAGTAAAGTCCTGCAGCCTCAAGTCAAGTCCTGCAGCCTCAAGTCAAGTCCTGCAGCCTCAAGTCAAGTCCTGCAGCCTCAAGTGACGTGCAAGTAAGCTGTGGTCACTGTCCTGTCAGTCAAATCAAGTCTTCTGTCTACTCAGTGTGGCCTGCACTAAATTCTCCTGTCTACTTAAAGTCCCAGCAAACCTGTGTGGTCTCTGTTTCACTGGTCACCTCCTCGGGCCCTGGCTGTACTGTATAGACTGTAACAACTGTCTCCCCTCAGTAAAGCTACCATTGTCCGTAACTTGGCGTCAGTGTCTTCATTGCCCTGTGCCTAGCCCAGGATCCAGCAGTATATCTTCAGGTGGTTAAGGCTAAACCACACCCTGGCATCACAAACACAAGGGGTTAATACCATCGGCCCATAGGGTAACAACATCTGCCCTGCACCACACACCTCGCCACCATACCACAACTTTTGGCATCACAAACAGGATACGGGTGTGTGCCTTATGCCACAAGATCCAGTCTGAACTGTGTCCAGTATTGCCTGCAAGAAAATCGCATGCTGATGCGAGTAAAGGTCGTGCAGGAAGTGTACAGGACTTTGTTTGGTAGAAAGTGTTTTACCCGAGGCGCTTGTGAAATAGAGGGTGAGGTGAAGAAAAGACTGTTGTTTGCTACTGTGGAGTATAAAGAGTCGGTACCTGAAAGGGTTAATTTAGTCCAGTGTTTCCCGTGCGAGCGGTCGCAGCTCCGCCCCGTCAGTCCCCAGCGGTGACTCTTCTTTAGCACAGCGAGGAGGTACCAAAGAGCCGCCCTGTGTTGCACAGGGGAAGACTTTGCGACCGGACCAAAACAGGAAGTTCCCTGGGTGCAGACATATTGGAGGTTCTGACATCTACACCCGGCTCCGCTGTCTTCTATCAAAGTATCCGGTGCAGCGCAGACTCTGCCAACACCAACGATTATCAGCAGCAAGTCTCCGGTGCTGGTAGCTTTCAGCAATAACCCACTAGTGTCCATAAGTCTGGTAGCAAGACAAATTACTACCGGGTGCCTGCAATATAGAGGGGGAGCATCCATTACAGTAACCCTGCTAGCCAAGTCAAAGCCACTGCAGCACTTCCACAATTTTCTTAAAAAAGCTAGCACCTTATTCCTCATAAAATGACAGTGCACTCAAAATCCAACCAGATGTCAGAATCCAGCTCTCCAGATCAACCGGGAGACAATGCCCCTCCATCTCCAGCAGCGGGATCATCACCTGCCCCAATGGCCGGAATGTTGCTAGATTTGCCTGCAGTCCACATCAACAACCCTGGGGTTCCAGCGCCTGCACCAGTATTCATGGGGAACCCTGTCCTCCCTACCTACAATGGAGACCCCTTCACCCTGAGGGATTTCAAAGAAAGGATCCAGAGTCTGTTTGTCTTTTACTCTTTCCCTCCTAATCAACAGGTGCAATTGCTCACAGGACAATTACAAGGACCAGAGCTAGAGGAAGTCCACACCTGGCCAGCCTCCAAGAAGGCAACTGTAGAGCAGAATTTTGAAGGGCTGTACCAGGTATTTGAGTCATATTCTCCATCAGCGGTACGTCTCCGGCTGTATGAAAGGCCACAGAAGCCAGGTGAGACCCTGAGCGTATATGCCGTAGCCCTACAGAATGCCCTAGAGACAGTTCAAAAACTAGACAGTATAACTCCCGAGCAGGGCAATAAAGTGTTACTAGACAGATTTGTTTATGGGGCTCATAATAAATGGGACAAACCTCAGCTGAGAATGTTAGCAGTCCAAACTCAACATGTCATTCCCTGTTTTCAAGAGACAAGAAAATGTGTCCAGGACTAAGTTAGAGGGAGCTTGTCCACCTGTCCAAGAACCACTAGGGGTGGTAGCTAGACCTATACCACCACCATCACCAGCCTTCGCCCCAGTGTCACCTGCTTTGCCCCTCACCGCAGCCTCGGATCTAGGCATGTATCAATCTGTCAAGAAGATGCTGGCCGCCATGAAAGAGGCAGACGTCATTCAAGAAATTCAGAGCCCTTGGGCGGCGCCTCTTGTCCTGGTCAAGAAAAAAGACGGAACCATCCGCTTCTGTGTCGACTACAGGAAACTGAACAATGTCATGCATAAGGACGCTTATCCTCTGGCAAGGATTGAGGAGTCGCTCACAGCCCTTGGGTCTGCTGCTTACTTCTCCACCCTGGACTTGCAAGTGCCCATGGCCATGGAAGACCGGGAGAAGACCGCCTTCGTGACACCCATGGGACGGTTCCAGTTTAAAAGTATGCCGTTTGGGCTATGTAATGCCCCTGCTACGTTCCAGTGTTTGATGGAAAGATGCCTGGGCCACTGAATTTTCAAAGTGTCCTATTGTACCTGTACAATGTAATTGTGTATTCCAAATCCTACCAGGAGCACCTGAGTCATCTGTCATATGTTTTCCAAGTCCTGATCAAGCATGGGCTGAAGATCAAGCCATCAAAGTGTCACTTGCTTAAACCTCAGGTACACTACCTGGGCCATGTTGTCAGCACCGAGGGAGTCCAGCCCAATCCTGAAAAGGTGGAAGATGTCAAGAACTGGCCAACCCTGTGTACGGTGAAAGATGTCCAGAGCTTCTTGGGATTTGCCAGCTACTACCGCCGCTTCATTGCCCACTTCACCCAGATTGCAGAACCCCTCACAGCTAACTTATGTGGTACGGCGAAGGAGAACTACAATGGAAGACTACCTATCGAATGGGCCGAAGAGCAAGAGACAATGTTTTGAGCTCTTAAACGTTTGCTGACATCCTGGCGTATCCAGACTACAGTCAGCCGTTCCAGTTATATACCGATGCCAGTTTCGAAGGTCTGGGAGCTGCCCGGTCAAAAGTCCAGGAAGGACAGGAGCGGGTAGTTGCCTATGTCAGTTGTAATCTGCTAGAAGCCGAGAAGAACAATGCAAACTACAGCTCATTCAAATTAGAACTTCTCGCTTTGGTATGGGCCGTGACTGAAAAGTTCAAAGACTACTTGGCTGCCACGTCATTTACTGTCTACACAGATAATAACCTGTTTGCCTACCTGAACACCACCAAACAACATTGGGCTTCAATATTAGCCAATTATAGTTTCACCATCAAGTACAGAAGTGGTAAGTCGAATGTCAATGCCGATGTACTGTCTCGGATGACCCCCGGCGAAGAACCCCCTGTCCGAAACAGCTCCCAGGTCCAAAAAGGTTCAAGAAGACCTATACACCTGGAATACTCTTCAAGATGAAAGTCGAGTCATGGCGGATCTGTTGTACTACCTGCTTGCAAAAAAGGTACCAACCTGCCTACGCCGGGCCCAGTGTGATTATGAGCTGAAACGTCTGTGACAACAGTGGAAGCGACTGTTTGTGCACAAGGGACTGTTGTACCGAAATTCTTTGGATCCGGTCTTTGGTGATTGACTTCATCAGATTCTGGTTCCCCGAAGAGACGCGGCGATGGTCCTCAACGCATACCATGATAATCAGTCGGGACACTTTGGAATCCACAAGACCAAAGCTACTGTCCAGAGCATATTCTACTGGATCGGAATGTGCAGTCTGTAATGTCACCAAGAATGTAAGCAAAGACACCAAATCACCCTCTATTCCATCCAGAATGAAAGGCCTAACCAGTTGGTCATGCTAGACCATGTCAAGTTGTCTCCTACATGGTCCAGGTACACTTATGCTCTCACCATGGTGGATCACTACTCCAAATGGGTTGTTGTTGTACCCATTAAAGACCTTACAGCCAAGACAGCAGCCCAGATGTTCAACTCCAATTGGGTGCAAACCCTTGGGTGTCCAGAGTCTGTCCTAACGGACTGTGAAACGGCCTCCGAGGCCCAACTCTTTCAAGAACTGTGTCAATTCCATGTATGCAAGAAACTCCAGACTACTGCTTACCACCCCCAGAGGACCTGGCTCTGTGAACGCATCAATCAAGTCTTTATCTATATTTTGTGAGCAGCTTCTGTGTCACGACAAGAAGAGTGGCCCCGACTGCTGCCTGAACTATTGGAGATTTATAATAACACAGGCCACTGTTCTAAGGGGTACACCCCTTTTTTTGATGATGGGGTGCCATGGACAGTTGCCTAAAGACCGAACATTTGGGCTCCAAGCCCCGTTAAACAACTCTCCGCAAGCCTCCCTGAGTGGGTCTCTGACCACCAGAGAAGAATCCAAGAGGCCAAAGAAATTGTCAGTAAGAAGATGGGCAAGGCCCAGCAGAGACAACAGGAAGATTATAACAGTCATGTTTCTCCCAAACCACTTCAATTGGGCGCTAAAGTGTGGCTGCTGAGGTTTCCGAGAACCCATAAATTAGACTCTATCTGGGAGACGGAACCGTACAGGGTGACGGCCATACCCTATCCAGTGTCTGACGTGTACGATAGGTTATGTAATATATTATGTATTGTACCTTTAATAAATGTCCCATGTGATTGTTACCCAGGAGGTACTAGTGATCAGCTGACCCCAAAGTGACCTATGGGCTCCCTGCTAGTCTCCCCGATATAAGCCTGGGTGGAGCTAGCCTCGCTCTCTTTGAGCTCTTCTCTCTCTTTGTGCTGAGGTCCAGTCAAGTCAAGTCGTGCCTATAGTGTGTTTCCAGAGCAGTGGAGGCCTCAAGTCAAGTCCTGCAGCCTCAAGCCATGTTCTGCAGTCTCAAGTCAAGTCCTGCAGCCTCAAGTCAAGTCCTGCAGCCTCAAGTCAAGTCCTGCAGCCTCAAGTCAAGTCCTGCAGCCTCAAGTCAAGTCCTGCAGCCTCAAGTCAAGTCCTGCAGCCTCAAGTCAAGTGCAAATAAGCTAAGGTCACTGTCCTGTCAGTCAAGTCTTCTGTCTACTCAGTGTGGCCTGCACTAAATTCTCCTGTCTACTACAAGTCCGCGCAAACCTGTGATGTCTCTGTGTCACTGGTTACCTCCTTGGGCCCTGGCTGTACTGCATAGACTGTAACAACTGTCTACCCTCAGTAAAACTACCGTTGTCCGTAACTTGGCGTCGGTGTCTTCATTGCCCTCATGCCTAGCCCAGGATTCAGCGGTATACCTTCGGGAGGTTAAGGCTAAACCACGCCCTGGCATCACAAACACAAGGGGTTAATACCATCTGCCCTTAGGGTAACAACATCAGCCCTGCACCACACACCCTGCCGCAATACTGTATAGCCTTGCGTATAGTATATGCCACGTTAATAGCAGGACCGGCCCAAGACATCACACTTGCAAACAAGAAATCATGGGACTTGTAGTTGGAGGGAGGAAACTCAAACAGAAACTAGCCATTTCACAAAAAGAAAGCAGCTGTGTTATGGTAATCTCACAACACAGCCATTTAGGCCCAAGACAAGCATGGATCCTTCCTAAGTATGTCCATTACTGTATGGCAGGTAAGTACTAAAATTCCCTTACCTTTCCACCAAGAAGAAGTTGGTCAGAACTTACACAACCTGTCATAGTCTAAAACACTAATAAAAACCCTACACCCAGTAAATCAGGGCCGTTGTGTATGTTATTTTACAGAAATTGGTTGAAAAAGTGACTTTGATGATCTGTACATTTGTGCCTTAGAAAGCAGATGAATGTCAGGCTCTGTGCTGAATAGCCAGCAAGCCAAGAATATGATTTAGTTTAAACACCTTAATGGCATGTATAACAAAAATTTAGGTTTAACACGGACATACTTTTTAATTCTATTGTCCACTCCATTGGTAAGATATAAGCCATTTTGTTATTATGCAAATGAAGCTCAAGTGCCCAAGGGGTGTTCCTCAGTACAAGCACAACCAGGCCCAATTGCACCTATTTGACTGAAAGCCACAAGATAAAGAAGACATGGGCTGGCCTTAATTGGGCTCTTGTTCTTCTGGGTAACGCCCCCATGGCACTTCTTAAACCTCATTTCGGCAATTTGCTTATATCTCGCCGATATAGAGTACTTTTGAAATAGAAGAGGTATGCCTGGAATCCTGATGAGATGCCCTATATAGAAATGGGATTATTTACACCCAGTGTTCATGCTGTTGGATCAGATATAAGTAAACTAGTTCTTCTTGTACGTGTCACATAAATTCACAGACTAAAGGTTCAATTTACTCGACTTACTTGATGATACTGTGCGCCCTGGTGCATACAGTTCCTTCAGCTTCATGACAGCCTGATCCTGTACGGTGACAGGGAAAAACTGTGGCATTAAAAAAGACATGTAAAAACCGTGATCATAGTTTTTGCATGTGGGGCCATAATGGAGGTTTCCATAGGATCTGTTCTAGGAGTATGAATTTGAGGAGTATGACTATACTGTCAGATTTCTGCTGCATGCTTCATTCTTTGTTTGCTGTGGATTGTGCCACAGGTTTGGATGTGGAATAGTCTCATTCTTTCTTCTTGGCTTCCTGATGTGATTCTGCATGAAATACAGAAGGAATGACATCACTTATTTATCATCAGTGTGACGCAGATTATGGCAATATATAGTCCAATATGATCCTTCTAAGCTGCTTATAAAGGTGGTGACAGCTTGCATGTATAATGGATTTCTCATACAACATATATGCATTTCATTTTACACAACTCATTCAGGTGCCGTATACAGATGAGGACAGGAGAAAATATCCATCCATTTCATTATAGTAATATAATATTTTTGGTGCATTACAAATTATTATGTGGTTCATCATAATATTTCTGAATGAAAAACCTCCCGGCCCAGATATATTAACCTGCCTGAAACCAAACCTGGCTGGTTTTGTCCATAACAACCAATCACAGCTCAGCTTTTATTTTACCAAAGTTTGTTAAGATATGATATGAAAGCTGAGCTGTGATTGGTTGTTATGGGCGAAACCAGACAGTTTTGGTTTAAGGCAGACTGATAAATCTGGGCCATAGCATACCCCCCATGTCACAAGCTGCTCCCAACCCATTAACCTGTTGGCATCAACCCTGATCTTTAGAAGTGGCTCCATTGTTCCATTAAATTAATTGAAATTTATTTAAGCTAGATCCTAATCTATGTGTATTCCCTTAACAGGGAACAGCCCTGCCTGCCTTGTAGTAATGTCCTACTGCAGGATAATTATGAGGCATGGTAAAGTTCTGGTAGTGTTCTGGTGGAAACACCTGCTGCAGAGGTAAGGACTACAGATTTTCACAATGTCTGTATTGGGTGGGTGGCGGTAACCTGGACAATTGCCCAGGGCCACCATACCCAAAGGAGGCCCTCTAGGGATCCGATGTACAAAACTGTAGAGGACCTCTATAAACTGTATGCATGCCATAAAGATGTGCATACACTTGAAATCTATTACGGAGCAATGAGTCTTGCCCTATAACTTAACTCTTATTGACCACAGGGAGCATAATGTCTGCTGCCAATAAAAAGACGGGCGCCACACAGGACGTCAGTGTCTTGGCATACTAGAAGATTGGCGTCGGCACTTCCGTTGTTGGTGGTGCACGTTGGTGAGTCAAAACATAGTAAAAAAAATTATTCCCAGCATTCACCACAATTCCAGGTAAAAGTGGATTTTATTTCATATCCTCAGCAGAGGAAGGCTGAAGGGCTGAAATGCGTCCTGTTTACTCAAGGATATTAAATAAAATCCACTTTTCCATGGAATTGTGGTGAGTGCTGGGAATACTGTACCTACTGAAAGGGGGCCCTACCTACTTGGGGGTACTACCTACCTGCTTAATGGAGGGACTTATCACTGGCAGGATCATTCAGTCCGGGGGTGTGAATGTTGTACATTGAGGGGCCTGCATGGTTTATACACCCCCTGACTGTGTAATCCCGCCAATCACCTCCCGTTATTAAAATTAAGTTCACGCCCATTTGCCTGATTCCCTAAATTGTCAAACTACAGGCAAACAGGCATGCTATATATATATATTTTTTTTTTTTGATGACTCGCTCTTTCAAATTGGTGCGGTTGCAGTATAAAGGCAAGGAAACAGTACTTTTCAAATCAAAGTTCAGTGTTTTATTCACATTTGAAACACAGCAAACAGTCTTTAAATGCAGAACAAAAGAAAATGTAACAAAAGTCCACCTGTATTCCTTAGGTATTTGCTCACACCACAGACCATGCCATGCGGCATTAAAGGGGTAGTCCAGTGGTGAAAAACTTATCCCCTATCCTAAGGATAGGGGATAAGTTTGAGATCGCGAGGGGTCCGACCGCTGGGGCCCCCTGCGATCTCTCTGTACGGGGCCCCGGCTCTCGGCCCAGATAGCGGGTGTCGACCCCCGCACGAAGCGGCGGCCGACACGCCCCCTCAATACATCTCTATGGCAGAGCCGGAGATTGCCGAAGTCAGCGCTTCGGCTCTGCCATAGAGATGTATTGAGGGGGCGTGTCAGCCGCCGCCTCGTGCGGAGGTCGACACGCCCCCTTCCCCCGGGCTGTCGGGGCTCCGTACAGGAGATCGCAGGGGGCCCAAGCGGTCAGACCCCCCGCGATCTGCAACTTATCCCCTATCCTTAGGATAGGGGATAAGTTGTTAACCACTGAGTCACCACTGGACTACTCCTTTAAGCAAGTATTTCCAGGCCTCCAGGCAGACTGTTCACCAGCTTCCAACCTTGGAGCAAACACAGGGAAAAACTCCACATACAGCTCTCTCTGGCAGTGAGAGCAGCAACTAGCAAATCCCTCTCAGTTGGTGAAACAGGTTGTCTTTAAGGCCAACAAAAGGCGGCCTGGATTGTGGGGAATGACCCCTCACCCTGCACTTGGTCATTCCCAGTAAGAGCCGTCCCGGATTGGCCTTCCAGCCATACTACGGCCATAGTGTCAGACTACATTGCAGCACAGACACTGAATAATACCGGCTCTCTTACTTCACCAAAGCCAGGAGCCTTGGTGACACATATCGCCATACCACCACCATACCTTTCACCTTCTCACATATATATATATATATAAGGCAAGCAAAAAAATACAACGCTAGTGTGGTTTTCATTTTTGGAAAATCACAGAAAAAATCCCAGTAAAAACCGTAATGTGAAAACATTGTGGGACAAGTGAATACTGCATAATGAATATTATTGTGATAAGTGGAAAAGAGGAAGAATAAAGGAATTGGGGAAAGGGTCATTTTTTGGCTGTTAGTTTTATAGTTCTTTGCTACTGGTTCTTGTGGTGAGCCACGTGTGTAGTGAGGTAGATGCGGGGCAGGTGTTAGTGACCAAGGGGTAGATGGTATTGACCCCTTCGTTTTTGTGATGCCAAGGCATGGTTTTTCTATATAACCACCTGAAGGTAGTACCGCTAGTCCTAGTCCAAGGACAGGTTAAGGGTAACAGTAGACTTTACTGAGGTTAGACAGATAGTACAGTCTATACAGTTCAGTCAATATCCCAGAGAGGGGGACCTCTCAAGCTTTCTGGGACTTGCAGTGACTTGACAGACTATATTGCAGGCCACGCTGAATAGACAGTAAACTTGACTTGACTGACTTGATGACTGACAATTTGATGACTTTAGCTTACTACAATTGATAGGTGGCTGCAGACTTCAGGCTTGAGGCCTCCAATGCTCTGGACACACTCTGTAAGACGTCTTGACTGCACTGGACCTCAGGAACAACAGAGAGATTGCAGCCCCTCCCTGGTTTTATAGGGCAGCTGTGCAAGGGGCCCATAGGTCACTCAGGGGGTCAACCTGATCACTGGGTTCTCTGGGTAACAATCATATGACTTAAAAATAATCATGTGACTAACAATAAAGGTCCTTTACTCATTATATGAAAACCCTTTATGGGAAACCTATATACACAGGGGGGAGATACTGCAGGAGAGCCCCTGGGAAAGACAGGGACTCAACCTGACGGGACAGATGGACCATACAGGATCATAAACCATACTGGGACACCACATTCTATTGTGCTGCATGTGACAGCTCAAATATATGTGTCATAAATAGACCAGATGACGTTTTCCACCTTGCTGGCCTCCTGGAAGATATGAATCATATCCTTTGTGCCAATTCTTGCTTAGGTCCATTATAATAGAACTAAAACAACCAGGGAACCTGGCAAAGTCAACTCTAACTAAATGCATCAGTGGTTTCTGAATTTAGATTGCCTCCTTCCTACTAATGTCAGTCAGGGGTACAATATTTTCCATGGAGTCTTTCTCTGCAGCTTGGATTTGTAGGGTGTAGACGACACTCCAAAGTTTGCTTACATTGGGGCACAGCAAGTTTAAAGGTTACTGCCACATTAAAGGAGTAGTCCAGTGGTGATTCAGTGGTGAGCAACTTATCCCCTATCCTAAGGATAGGGGATAAGTTGCAGATCGCGGGGGGTCCGACCCCTGGGGCCCCCCGCGATCTCCTGTACGGAGCCCCGACAGCCCGCTGGAAGGGGGCGTGTCGACCTCCGCACGAGGCGGCGGCCGACACGCCCCCTCAATACAACTCTATGGCAGAGCCGAAGCGCTGCCTTCGGCAATCTCCGGCTCTGCCATAGAGATGTATTGAGGGGGCGTGTCGGCCGCCGCCTCGTGCGGGGGTCGACACCCGCTATCTCGGCGGAGAGCCGGGGCCCCGTACAGAGAGATCGCAGGGGGCCCCAGCGGTCGGACCCCCCGCGATCTCAAACTTATCCCCTATCCTTAGGATAGGGGATAAGTTTTTCACCACTGGACTACCCCTTTAAGAGGTGCACTACACTTGGTGGGTTAATTTTCACAATGTATGTAAATTCCCTTGACTAGAAGAACTGGTAAACAGTTGCAGGAATGTAAGCAGTCTGATGTTTTGGCTTGAAGAACTGTCTGCCATGCTACGAGCTGTCTGGAAGTCATATCAAGCCCAAGGTGGTGACCTTCTATGTCGCTAATGATCTAATGGAGAGAACTAAAATGCAGGAACACAGGATGACCATGACAGAGTATGGAGCCAAAGCTTTCTTGGTCAGGAGCCGTGCAGTGCCAGGTAAAGCGCAGTGCCACTGCCAAAGCAAAAACTAGTTTGGGTCAGAATGGAGAAGCACAGTACACACACATTGCACATGGTCCTCCTGCAACAATGACATCACTGGAGTAATATGTACCCAGGACTGGTTCTTAAATAAGCTGGATATACAATTCAGATCATAGCATATGTCCAACATCTCCCTTGTACCCCCCAAGAAACATCCATGGGGAGTACGGGGAAAGGAATTTTGGAAATTTTCTCTCAGGGAAGTAAAACCTTGGTCTACGGTTTTAGGTCCGGTGGGAAAACCGCATACGTTGCAAAAATGAGCCAACCGGAGTCAGTGTTTCACTCCGGTCGGCTCATTGAAATACATTACATACGGGCCACATACGGCAGGGATACGGGAGCTCCCGGTTTTAGCTCCCCCCAGCCTTATGCGGTCCCGTATTGCCTAAAACGTGATGTGAACTCAGCCTAATCCATGTGCCCTCAACAGAGGGAATCGGAGGAAAAGTGAGGCAAGCTTTTACTTTTAAAGGAAGGCTGGCAAACATATAGTAAAAAGGCCCATTTTACACGTCTGCACAAAAGAAGTCTAGGGGAACATTACAATATGTGCCTAATATAAGCCAAAAACAGGGTTTAAAGAATGCCTCAATTGTAATGCAAACCAAAGCCTGTCTTGTACTTGCCACACAGGATATTTTGCTGCAAAGTAAGTAAATAAATAGATAGATAATTTTTTTAAACAGAATAGTCACATCAGTGAGACCCCCTCCAATGTTTTGATGATTATTATTACTATTATTATTAATAATAATAATAGTGATGATAATGGACAACAAAATCAACAGTGCCCTCTAGTGTACCATAATATAACTGCAAAATGTTCATTGGATGCTGAATTCTCTGTAATGTGTTAATTCATCCATATGTGCAATGATGGGATTATCAAGGGATCTTTTTGATTTCATTATTGATTCCTTGTAACACAAAACACACCTTGTTGTGGATATAAAAGAGACCAAGGCAGCACTTATTAACCCATTCATGACCCTGCTAATAGCCTTTATAACCCAGCCCACTTGTCACATGTTAAAGGCAAATTTTGGTTGATACATGCAGTGATTATTTGGAAAAAGCTACAAAATTAAATGAAAATTTAGAAAATATTGCTTGTAAGGACGATTGTCATGGCACATAAATGAGTTAATAATCTACATTTACAATATGTCTATTGTATGTTGGTATCATTTAGTAAATAGCCGCTCACAAGGGGGGTGCCAGGGGCGGACTGACCCGCCGCCACCACTACTGAGGATCCGGGACACTCGTCCCAGATCCCCAGCAGACAGCGCTACATTCTACTGTATGCACAATACATGCACATATACCTATAGGGAAGGGGGGGGGGGGTTACTCTACATATACCTATGGGGGGGTTACTCTACATATACCTATGGGGAAGGGGAGGGGGGTTTACTCTACATATACCTAAGGGGAGGGAGGGTTACTCTACATTTATACCTAAGGGGAGGGGGGTTACTCTACATATATACCTATGGGGAGGGGGGGGTTACTCTACATATACCTATAGGGGGGGGGTTTACTCTCTACATATACCTATGGGGAAGGGGTGGGGGGGTTACTCTACATATACCTATGGGGAAGGGGAGGGGGGATTACTCTGCATATACCTATAGGGGAGGGGGGGTTACTCTACATATACCTATGGGGAAGGAGAGGGGGGTTACTCTACATATACCTATGGGGAAGGGGAGGGGGGGGTTACTCTACATATACCTAAGGGGAGGGGGGGTTACTCTACATATATACCTATGGGGTGCGGGGGTTACTCTACATATACCTATAGGGGGGGTTACTCTCTACATATACCTATGGGGAAGGGGAGGGGGGGTTACTCTACATATACCAATGGGGAGTGGGGGGAAGGGTTACTCTACATATACCTATGGGGAGGGGGGGGGGGTTACTCTACATATACCTATGGGGAAGGGGAGGGGGGTTACTCTACATATACCTAAGGGGAGGGGGGGTTACTCTACATATATACCTATGGGGAGCGGGGGGTTACTCTACATATACCTATACGGGGGGTTACTCTCTACATATACCTATGGGGAAGGGGAGGGGGGTTACTCTACATATACCTATGGGGAGGGGGGTTACTCTACATATATACCTATGGGGAGCGGGGGGTTACTCTACATATACCTATAGGGGGGGTTACTCTCTACATATACCTATGGGGAAGGGGAAGGGGGGTTACTCTATATATACCAATGCGGAAGGGGGGGGGGTTACTCTACATATACCTATGGGGAAGTGGGGGGGGGTTACTCTACATATACCTATGGGGAAGGGGGGGGTTACTCTACATATACCTATGGGGAAGGGGAGGGGGGGTTATTCTACATATACCTATGGGGAGGGGGGGGGGTTTACTCTACATATACCTATGGGGAAGGGGAGGGGGGTTACTCTACATATACCTAAGGTGAGGGGGGGTTACTCTACATATATACCTATGGGGAGCGGGGGTTACTCTACATATACCTATAGGGGGGGTTACTCTCTACATATACCTATGGGGAAGGGGAGGGGGGGTTACTCTACATATACCAATGGGGAGTGGGGGGGAAGGGTTACTCTACATATACCTATGGGGAGGGGGGGGTTACTCTACATATACCTATGGGGAAGGGGAGGGGGGTTACTCTACATATACCTAAGGGGAGGGGAGGTTACTCTACATATATACCTATGGGGAGCGGGGGGTTACTCTACATATACCTATAGGGGGGGTTACTCTCTACATATACCTATGGGGAAGGGGAAGGGGGGTTACTCTACATATACCAATGGGGAAGGGGGGGGTTACTCTACATATACCTATGGGGAAGTGGGGGGGGGGGTTCTCTACATATACCTATGGGGAAGGGGAGGGGGGGTTACTCTACATATACCTAAGGGGAGGGGGGTTACTCTACATATATACCTATGGGGAGGGGGGGGGGTTACTCTACATATACCTATAGGGGGGGGGGTTACTCTCTACATATACCTATGGGGAAGGGGGGGGGTTACTCTACATATACCTATGGGGAAGGGGAGGGGGGTTACTCTACATATACCTAAGGGGAGGGGGGGGTTACTCTACATATACCTATGGGGAAGGGGAGGGGGGGTTACTTTACATATACCTAAGGGGAGGGGGGTTACTCTACATATATACCTATGGGGAGCGGGGGTTACTCTACATATACCTATAGGGGGGGTTACTCTCTACATATACCTATGGGGAAGGGGGGGGGTTACTCTACATATACCAATGGGGAGTGGGGGGGAAGGGTTACTCTACATATACCTATGGGGAGAGGGGGGGTTACTCTACATATACCTATGGGGAAGGGGAGGGGGGTTACTCTACATATACCTAAGGGGAGGGGGGTTACTCTACATATATACCTATGGAGAGCAGGGGGTTACTCTACATATACCTATAGGGGGGTTACTCTCTACATATACCTATGGGGAAGGGGAGGGGGGTTACTCTACATATACCTAAGGGGAGGGGGGGTTACTCTACATATATACCTATGGGGAGCGGGGGGTTACTCTACATATACCTATAGGGGGGGTTACTCTACATATACCAATGGGGAAGGGGGGGGTTACTCTACATATACCTATGGGGAAGTGGGGGGGGTTACTCTACATATACCTATGGGGAAGGGGGGGGGTTACTCTACATATACCTATTGGGAAGGGGAGGGGGGGTTACTCTACATATACCTATGGGGAGGGGGGGTTACTCTACATATACCTATGGGGAAGGGGAGGGGGGTTACTCTACATATACCTAAGGGGAGGGGGGGTTACTCTACATATTTACCTATGGGGAGCGGGGGTTACTCTATATATACCTATAGGGGGGGCTACTCTCTACATATACCTATGTGGAAGGGGAGGGGGGGTTACTCTACATATACCAATGGGGAGTGGGGGGGAAGGGTTACTCTACATATACCTATAGGGAGGGGGGGTTACTCTACATATACCTATGGGGAAGGGGAGGGGGGTTACTCTACATATACCTAAGGGGAGGGGGGGTTACTCTACATATATACCTATGGGGAGCGGGGGGTTACTCTCTACATATACCTATGGGGAAGGGGAAGGGGGGTTACTCTACATATACCAATGGGGAAAGGGGTGGTTACTCTACATATACCTATGGGGAAGTGGGGGGGGGGGGTTCTCTACATATACCTATGGGGAAGGGGAGGGGGGTTACTCTACATATACCTAAGGGGAGGGGGGGTTACTCTACATATATACCTATGGGGAGGGGGGTTACTCTACATATACCTATGGGGGGGGTTACTCTCTACATTATACCTATGGGAAAGGGGGGGGTTACTCTACATATACCTATGGGGAAGGAGAGGGTGGTTACTCTACATATACCTAAGGGGAGGGGGGGTTACTCTACATATATACCTATGGGGAGGGGGGGGGTTACTCTACATATACCTATAGTGGGGGTTATTCTCTACATATATACCTATGGGGAAGGGGAGGGGGGTTACTCTACATATACCAATGGGGAAGGGGGGGGGGTTACTCTACATATACCTATGTGGAAGGGGAGGGGGGGTTACTCTACATATGCAAATGGGGAAGGGGAGGGGGGGTTACTCTACATATACCTATAGGGGAGGGGGGGTTACTCTACATATACCTATGGGGAAGGGGAGGGGGGGTTACTCTACATATACCTATGGGGAAGGGGAGGGGCTACTCTACATATACCTATGGGGAAGGGGAGGGGGGGTCACTCTACATATACCTATAGGGGAGGGGGAGTTACTCTACATATACCTTTGGGGAAGAGGAGGGGGGTTTACTCTACATATACCTATGGGGAAGGGGAGGGGGGGGTTACTCTACATATACCTATAGGGGAGGGGGGGTTACTCTACATATACCTATGGGGAAGGGGAGGGGGGGTTACTCTACATATACCTATGGGGAAGGGGAGGGGGGGGGGGTTACTCTACATATACTTATGGGGAAGAGGGGGGGGTGTAGCTGCATACACCTATGGGAAAGAGGGGAGTGTAACTGCATATACCTATGGGGAAGGGGAGAGGGGGGGGTTACTCTACATATACCTATGGGGAAGAGGGGGGGGTGTAGCTGCATATACATATGGGAAAGAGGGGGGTGTAACTGCATATACCTATGGGAAAGGGGGGGTGTATCTGCATATACCTATGGGAAAGAGGGGGGGGTGTACCTGCTTATACCTATGGGAAAGAGGGGGGGAGGTAACTCTGCCTATGACGAATATTCGTCCATATATTCGCGAGTATTCGCGAATTCGAATATGGCCTATGCCGCTCAACACTAATCATATACTGTGTAAAATCTCCTTCTATATTATGGTTTTAACCTTATATATATATGTCATGCATTTTATATCTATTTTTTTCAATCTTGATTTCTATGCTACTATTCACACCTCACCTACAGGGAGGAGAGCACAATAAGAAACATCTGCCCTCTGTAAATTAAGCTTTGTGTCTAAATTTTAGAAACCAGGACATCACACCCCCTCCCATAGACTCGCATTAAGGGGCGGGGTGTGACATCACGAGGGGGCGGGGCCGTGATGTCACGATCTGAAGCTCGCTCCATGCACAAGATGACAGGGGGTGCTGCAGGAGAGACCGCAGGGGTTCCCAGCGGCGGGACCCCCACGGTCAGACATCTTATCCCCTATCCTTTGGATAGGGGATAAGATGTCTAGGGGGCCGAGTACCCCTTTAAGGGGTTAACAGTAAAAATGACCTGTTATCTGACCCCTATCACTTTCTTATTGCTTTGTATACAGGGCTGTATGAGGGCTCCTTTTTTGTGCTGTGATCTGTAGTTTTAATTGGTACCAATTTTGCATCTATGTGAATTTTAGATTACTTTTTTATTCTTTTTTTTTTTTTCTGGAATGTACTATGACTGAAAATCAGCAATTGTGGATTTTGGTATTTTTTTACGTTTACGTCGTTCACCGTATGGGATTAGTAAAATAATATTTTAATGGATCAGACATTTCTGCACAAAGCGATACTAAGTATATTGATTTATTTTATTTTTTACATTTTTGTTTTTGTAAAAGAGGGGAAAAGAAGAGAGGGAAATTAAATTTTTAGTGGGGGAGGGGCATATTCACTTTTATTCAAACTTTTAGCTTTTTTAGTCCCCATAGGGGGCAAATTCTTTAGATTGCTAGTACCGATCAGTGTAGTTTGCGATCTACTTCTCTAGTCTGCTAGACCACAGATGAGGATTGCAGCAGATTGCCGGGAGCAGGTGGGTATTGCTCACCTATTTATAGCAGCCATTTTTACTGATCAGACCACCAGGCTTTCACTGCGGTTGGTCCGATCAGTCATCTGTATGTGATTTCCCTCTACGGGATATGTTTCTAAAGTCCTGTCAGGTTGAGTCCCTGTACATCCTCAGGGCTCTCCTGCAGCGTTCCCCATAATGTGAATAGGTTATATTAAGGGCAAAGGACCTTTGAAGTGGGTCACATGATTCTTAGTCACATGATAATGTTTGTCACATGTTTAAGTCATATGTTTGTTACTCAGAGAGCACCAGGTGACCCGCAGTTGGCCTATGGGCTCCTTGCTCAGCCCCCCTTTATAAGAGGGGGAGGTACTACAATCTCTCTCGTGTGTTTCACTTTCTGCTGAGGTCAAATCCCATCCAGATGTCTCAGGGTCAGTGTCCAGCACTTCTGGAGGCCTCAACCTAAATTGCAGCACTAATAGTCTCTCAAGGCACTGCAAGTCCCAGCAAGCTGCAAGGTCCCCCGTGTTACTGGTCACCTCTCTGGGATCCTGGCCGAACTGTATAGACTGTACCATCTGTCTACCTCAGTAAAAGCTACCGTTAACCTTAACCTGGCCTTGGACTATTATTTGCCCCTGCTTAACCTAGGACTAGTTCTCACATTCTCTGTCAGAGGTACGTTTCCAGTTGTATGAGAGGCGACAGAAGCCAGGTGAGACTTTAACAGCTTATGCCGTCGCCCTATAGAATGCCCCAGAGCAGGGGTAAACAACCTTTTGGTAGCGCTGTGCCCAAATTTTTTTCCAAGTCTCTTGGTGTTTCGGCAATATGGGTGTGGCCTGTTGTGGGTGTGGCCTGTTGCGGGTGTGGCTTGCTGTGGGTGGGGTTTGTGGGGGTGTGGCTTGTCACAGAATGGGTTTTGTACAGAATTGTCCCTATATATTGTTCTCGCTGTAAGGACCTTACAGTGAAAACAACCATTTTAACACAGACCTGAATAATACAGACCCCAAAATCAGTCCACACCACAATACAGACCCCAGAATCACCACACACTATAATACAGACCCCAGAATAAGTCCTCACCACAATACAGACCCCAGAATCACCACCCACCATAAACAGACTCCAGAATCAGACCCCACCATAATACAGACCCCAGAATCAGTTCCCACCATAATACAGACCCCAGAATCAGACCCCACCATAATACAGACCCCAGAATCAGTCCCCACCATAATACAGACCCCAGAATCAGAACCCACCATAATACAGACCCCAGAATCAGTTCCCACCATAATACAGACCCCAGAATCAGACCCCACCATAATACAGACCCCATAATCAGTCCCCACCATAATACAGACCCCAGAATCACCACCCACCATAATACAGACCCCAGAATCAGTCCCCACCATAATACAGACCCCAGATTCACCACCCACCATAATACAGACCCCAGAATCAGACCACACCATAATACAGACCCCAGAATCAGACCCCACCATAATACAGACCCCAGAATCAGATCCCACCATAATGCAGACCCCAAGATCACCACCCACTATAATACAGACCCCAGAATCAGTCCCCACTATAATACAAACCCCAGAATCACCACCCACCACAATACTGTACCCAGAATCAGACCCCACAATAACACAGACCCCAGAATCAGACCCCACCATAATACAGACCCCAGAATCAGCCCGCACCATAATACAGACCCCAGAATCAGACCCCACCATAATACAGACCTCAGAATCAGACCACAC
The DNA here is from genome assembly GCF_029499605.1 of Hyla sarda. Lineage (NCBI taxonomy): Eukaryota > Metazoa > Chordata > Amphibia > Anura > Hylidae > Hyla > Hyla sarda. Next base: position 370,684,871 of record NC_079191.1, read on the forward strand.
CATAATACAGACCCCAGGATCACCATCCACCATAATACAGACCCCAGAATCACCACCCACCATAATACAGACCCCAGAATCAGACACCACCACAATACAGACCCCAGAATCAGTCCCCACCATAATATAGACCTCAGAATAAGACCACACAATAATACAGACCCTAGAATCAGTCCCCACTATAATACAGACCCCAGAATCAGACCCCACAATAATACAGACCCCAGAATCAGTCCCCACCATAATACAGACCCCAGAATCAGACCCCACCATAATACAGACCCCAGAATCAGTCCCCACCATAATACAGACCCCAGAAATAGACCCCACAATAATACAGACCCTAGAATCAGTCCCCACTATAATACAGACCCCAGAATCAGTCCCCACCATAACACAGGCCCCAGAATCAGTCCCCACTATAATACAGACCCCATAATCAGACCCCACCATAATACAGACCCCAGAATCAGTCCCCACCATAATACAGACCCCAGAATCAGACCCCACAATAATACAGACCCTAGAATCAGTCCCCACTATAATACAGACCCCAGAATCAGTCCCCACCATAACACAGGCCCCAGAATCAGTCCCCACTATAATACAGACCCCATAATCAGACCCCACCATAATACAGACCCCAGAATCAGACCCCACCATAATACCCCTGAATCAGACCCCACAATAATGCAGACCCCAGAATCTGTCCCCATCATAATAAACACCCCAGAATCACCACCCACCATAAAACAGACCCCACCATAATACAGACTCCAGAATCAGTCCCCACCATAATACAGACCCCAGAATCAGACCCCACCATAATACAGACCCCAGAATCAGATCCCACCATAATGCAGACCCCAAGATCACCCACCATAATACAGACCCCAGACTAAGACCCCACTATAATACAGACCCCCGAATCAGTCCCCACTATAATACAAACCCCAGAATCCCCACCCACCATAATACTGTACCCAGAATCACCACCCACCTTAATACAGACCCCACCATAATACAGACTCCAGAATCAGTCCCCACCATAATACAGACCCCAGAATCAGACCCCACCATAATACAGACCCCAGAATCAGATCCCACCATAATACAGACCCCAAGATCACCACCCACCATAACAGACCCCAGACTAAGACCCCACTATAATACAGACCCCCGAATCAGTCCCCACTATAATACAAACCCCAGAATCCCCACCCACCATAATACTGTACCCAGAATCACCACCCACCTTAATACAGACCCCACCATAATACAGACCGCAGAATCAGTCTGCACCTTAATACAGACCCCAGAATCAGACCCCACCATAATACAGACCCCAGAATCAGTCCCCACCATAATACAGACCCCAGAATCAGACCCCACCATAATACAGACCCCAGAATCAGACCCCACCATAATACAGACCCCAGAATCCCCACCCACCATAATATAGGCCCCAGAATCAGACCCCACCATAATACAGACCCCAGAATCAGACCGCACCATAATACAGACCCCAGAATCACCCCCCACCATAATACAGACCTCAGAATCAGACCCCACCAAAATACAGACCCCAGAATCAGACACCACCACAATAAAGACCCCAGAATCAGTCCCCACCATAATATAGACCCCAGAATAAGACCCCACAATAATACAGACCCTAGAATCAGTCCCCACTATAATACTGACCCCAGAATCAGACCCCACAATAATACAGACCCCAGAATCAGACCCCACCAAAATACAGACCCCAGAATCAGACACCACCACAATAAAGACCCCAGAATCAGTCCCCACAATAATATAGACCCCAGAATAAGACCCCACAATAATACAGACCCTGGAATCAGTCCCCACTATAATACTGACCCCAGAATCAGATCCCACCATAATTCAGACTCCTGAATCAGACCCCACAATAATACAGACCCCAGAAGCAGTCCCCACTATAATACAGACCCCAGAATCAGACCCAACCATTATACAGACCCCTGAATCAGACCCCACAATAATACAGACCCCACAATCTGTCCCCATCATAATAAAGACCCCAGAATCACCACCCACCATAATACTGACCCCTCCATAAAACAGACCTCACCATAATAAAGACCCTAGAATCAGTCCACACCATAATACAGACCCCACCACAATACAGACCCCCCCCCTTACATAATGCAGACCCCAGGATCAGACCCAAGTCATGTTGCTCAATAATATACATACAGTTACATTAACTGACTCACAATCGTCTTTACGGTCAGCGTCGGCCTCTTTCCTTATGGCTCAGACCACCATGACAACTTCTTCCAGCCAAAACCCATCACTGCATCATCTGCAGGACGTAGTTTCTGCCTTTTTCCAGTGCAGTCCCCAGAAGTGCAGAATTCGGTGGAGTTTATTCCATTCCAAACAGTGTTGCAGAGCAGGCTACATTTCAGCAACCTGTCTTCGCCTTTGTCAAGCATGAGAGGCGACGAAACGTAGCCTGCTCTGTAACACTGTTTGAAATGGAATAAACTGCACTGAATTCTGCACTTTATACTTTGGTGAGCTATGATTTTCCTTGGATATAAGTAGGTAGGTAGGAAGTTATGCAGGTAGGTAAGTAGATATGGAGGTAAGTTCATAGGTAGGTAGCAAGGTAGGTAAATGGGTAGCTATGTATGTATGTAGGTACCTTGGTAGATAGGTAGGTAGTTAGGTAGCAAGTAGGTGGTTAGGTAATTAGGTTGCTATGTAGGTAGGTAGTTATGTAGGTAGGTGGGTATGTAGCCGGGAAATTCATAAGGTAGGTAGAAAGGCAGGTTATTGTATAGGAAGCCAGGTAGGGAAGTAGCCAGTGCTCCTGTACATCCAAATCATCATCACTTGCACCCCCCATCATCACTTGCACCACCCCATCATCACTTGCACCACCCCATCATCACTTGCAGTCCCCCATCATCACTTGCACCCCCCTTTACCGCTTTCCCCCTCCCGTCACCTTCCCTCCCCTGCAAATTCCAGGATAAAAAAAATAAAACTTTTACTCACCTATATTGCAGGCAGGAATCTCCTGGGCAGCACAAGCTAGCTGCGTTCTTCTCCCACTACAGTGCAGGCGCCGAAGAGTGGCATCATCTTTTCCTGCGCTGCATGCGGGCAGAGGTCACAGGTCTCCTCTCAGTGAAGCCGCAGGTCCTGCAGCTCACACTGAGAGGAAGCTTTAACTGTGTGTGTGTGCGCACACAGATTAAAGCTCCGCTCGCTCGCCTAGGGATTGGGGACAAGTGTCCTGGATCCCCATTAACGGAGCGAGCGCCTCTCCGACCGGAGCTCCACGTGCCACTCAGAAGCACCCCGCGTGCCATGAGTGGCACCCGTGCCAGGGGTTGCCGGCCCTGCCCTAGAGACTGTTCAAAAAATAAATGGTATCATGCCTGAGCAGGGTAACAAGGTGTTAATGGACAGGTTTATTGATGGGGCTCTTAATAAATGGGACAAAGCCCAAATGACAATGTTAGCGGTCCAAAATCCTAACATACCATTTCCCGCTTTCAAGAGACTGGCTATACAAGTGATTGAATCTGGGACTGAGTTAGAGGAAGTTTGAACATTTCTTACACTCCTCCAAGAGCCACTACCACCACCGTCACCTCTCCCCGCCCCAGTGTCCTCTACTTTGCCAGTCACCGCAGTCCAAGCAACCCTGTCAGTCACTACAGATTCAGACCTACAGTGTATTAAACAAGACATTGCACAATTGACTAAGGTTGTCCAGGAGCTCGCCACCTGGCCTGCTCCACTCACCCGTGAACAATCTTTGCCTAGAGAAACCCCCTCTGCTCCTGCTCCTTGTAATCCCAGTTTTCTGTGCTCCTTCACCCGGTAGATATTCTAGGAGTAATAGACCCTTCTGTACCCACTGTAATAAGTCTGGACACTGGACAATGCGCTGCTGGGTTTTAAACGGAATTCCCTCTGGGGTCCAGAAGCATTGGGATGCTCGTGTATTGTGTGAGCCTGAAGATGTTGACCTGAGAGTAGTGGCGGGTAACAGGCAACCAGTACCCAGACATGGATATTGGGAGCCAATAATTCAGTTGGGGATGAATATCATGAAAAACTGTTTCTCTGAAATTGTAGGTTCCTTGCATGCCTCCCTCCCATACATGACCCCTTCAGGCCAGCGGGCTGCGCAGCACCACTGAAAGGTCCTACAGGCAGAGAAGAAGTTTGCCAACCAGCAAGGGGAAATCTGCAGAGTATGAATCCAAGACATCAGGTCGGTGACCTTACAACCCAACACAGAAACGATCATTTGGTGCCGTGGAAAACCTGGAGTAAGAAACAAGGACTATCAAGCCCTGCTAGAGCCCATGCAGTTGGAAGACCATCTCCTAGTCAAAGCTGCAAGAAGCCTTGTCACAGTTATCAATGAGAGAGTTCCAGTCCAGTTAGTCAATCTGCCTGATGTGGCTACAGTCTTATCTAAATACACTCCAGTCGCCCACATGTATCTTTTAGAATTAAGGGACATCTTAACAGAACACAAGGAGGCCCGACAGCGGATGGCCCAAGCGACTCCGGGATCTGCTGTAAGTTCCCCTGAGCCCTGGTGGACACCGCTCCAAGTGGGAGACGAAGCCACTCCGAGAGATCAAATCAGTGGAGTCATCAATGTTGCCAAGAGGCACCACGAGGCTTTCAGTAAGCACCCCACAGACTGGACATATGTCCATGATCCAGCACCGGATTCTGACAGGCGACAGCCCACCTATCAAAGAAAGACACCATCCGGTCACGCCAGGCATGTATCAAACCGTAAAGAAGATGCTGGTTGACATGAAGGATGCGGACATCATTCAAGAGTCAGAGTCCCTGGCCGGCGCCCCTTGTCTTGGTCAAGAAGAAGGATGGAACCATCTGTTTTTTTTTGTTGACTACAGGAAACTGAACAATGTCACACATAAGGACGCTTATCCCCTTCCAAGAATCGAAGAGTTGTTTACAGCCCTCGGGTCAGCTGCCTACTTCTCCACCTTGGACTTAACCAGTGGGTATTGGCAAGTGCCTATGGCCGTGGAAGACAGCCTTTGTAACACCCATAGGACTGTTCGAATTCAAGAGTATGCCGTTCGGGCTGTGCAATGCCCCTGCTACTTTCCAGCATCTGATGGAGCGGTGCCTGGGGCATCTAAACTTTCAGAGTATCCTGTTGAACCTAGATGATGTCATCGTGTACTCCAAGTCCTACCAGGAGCACCTTAGTCATTTGTCAGACATCTTCCAAGTCTTGATCAAACAGGGGTTGAAGATTAAGCTGTCCAAGTGTCATCTGCTTAAACCTCAGGTACATTACCTAGGTCATGTTGTCAGCTCCAAGGGAGTCCAGCCTAATCCTGAGAAGATAGAGATTGTCAAGGACTGGCCTACCCCACGCACAGTGAAAGATGTCAGGAGCTTCCTGGGATTTGCCGGCTACTACCGCCGCTTCATTCCCCACTTTGCCCAGATTGCAGAACCCCTTACAGTTCTCTTATGGGGTATGTTGAAGGAGAACTACAATGGAAGCCTACCTGTTGAATGGGCCGAAGAGCATCCTGGCGTATCACAGAACCACCTATCCTGGCGTATCCAGACTACAGTCAGCCGTTCTGGTTGTATACTGATGCCAGCTTTGGAGGTCTGGGAGCTGTCCTGTCCCAAGTCTAAGAAGGGTAAGAGCGAGTGATAGGCTTTGCCAGTTTTAATCTGCAAGGAGCAGAGAAGAACAATGCCAACTACAGCTCCTTCAAGCTGGAACTCCTTGCCCTCGTATGGGCAGTAACTGAGAAGTTTAAAGACTACTTGGCTTCCATGCCATTCACTGTCTACATGGATAATAACCCATTGGCCAATCTGAATACTGCCAAACTGAGTGCCATCGAACAGCATTGGGCCTCAGGATTGGCCAACTACAACTTCACCATCAAGTACAGAAGTGGCAAGTGAAATGTCAAAGCCATACTATCTCGAATGACACCTGGCGAAGAACCACTTGTCAAAGACAAGTGGGAAGACATGGAGATGCCCCCATTTTACCAGAAGTTCATGAGTCAGAATACTGTGACCACCCTTGAAGAGGGTGAACCCAGGTCCAAGAAGGTCCAGGAAGACCTGGAAGACTCTACAAGACGAAAGTCGAGTCATGGGGGATCTGTTGGCCTACCTACTGATGAAAAAGGTTCCAACCTGTCTACTCCGGGCCCAGTTTGACTACGAGTTGAAATGTCTGTTGCAACAGAGGAAGTGACTGTTTGTGCACAAAGGATTGTTGTACAGAAACTCTTTGAATCTGGTTTCTAGTGATTGACTTCATCAGATTCTGGTTCCCTGAAGAGACGCGGCAATGGTCCTCAAGGCATATCATGATCAGTCGGGGCACTTTGGGTCCACAAAACCGAGGCTACTGTCAGACGAAGGTTCTACTGGATTGGGATACAGAGCAACATCGAGAAATGGTGCAGCGAGTGTGCCGTCTGCAACGTCCCCAAGAATGGGTGCCAAGACGCAAGACCACCCCTCCATTCCATCCAGAGTGAAAGGCCTCATCTGTTTGTTGCACTAGACCATGTCAAGTTGTCTCCCACCCGGTCCGGGTTCACTTATGCTCTCACCATGGTGGACTACTACTCCAAGTGGGTTGTCGTAATGCCCGTTAAGAACCTCACAGCCAAAACCACGGCCCAGATGTTCTACACTCATTGGATACATATCCTTGGGTGTCCAGAGTCTGTCCTAACAGACCAAGGAACGGCCTTCGAGGCCCAACTCTTCCAGGAGCTATGTCAGTTCCACACCTGCAAGAAACTCTGGACTACTGTTTACCACCCTCAATGGAACAGGCTCTGTGAGCGTATCAATGAAATTTTCATCCACATGCTGAGAGCAGCATCTGTGTCAAAGCACGAAGAGTGGCTTCGGCTGTTGCCCGAATTGCTGGAAATTTAGAATAATACAGTCCACTGTTCTACTGGTGCTGTGTAGATACCCTGGGTCAGTTACCCACAAGATAAAAGGACTAACATCATGTACAGTCAAAGTTTAATACAGATTAAAGTAATGTACCACACATAGTCATTAAGTATACACAAATGCATGTACACATGTCTCATACACATTAGGGATGTAGCACTCACTACATCACAGTCTATACAAATGTCTTTAAGTTGTTGCATATGTCTAATGTAATTTCTTGTGTTCACGTGCTCAGGATACTTTGCTGGAAAGAAGGTATTCCTGTACCCACAAAGCACGTAACCTAAAAAGTCAAAGGTAACAAATGTCTAATGTTATCTAATAAATGTCTATACAACCAGTGTTCTGGGGAGAAGTGTGTAATGCTAAGGGACCCCAGTAGCAAAGGCATTGGGCAGAAAGCCTCTGTCACGATGCCGGCTGGCAGGTAGTGGACCCTCTGTGCCAGAGAGGGATTGGCGTGGACCGTGCTAGTGGACCGGTTCTAAGCCACTACTGGTTTTCACCAGAGCCCGCCGCAAAGCGGGATGGTCTTGCTGCGGCGGTAGTGACCAGGTCGTATCCACTAGCAACGGCTCACCTCTCTGGCTGCTGAAGATAGGCGCGGTACAAGGGAGTAGGCAGAAGCAAGGTCGGACGTAGCAGAAGGTCGGGGCAGGCAGCAAGGATCGTAGTCAGGGGCAACGGCAGAAGGTCTGGAAACACTGGCAAGGAACACACAAGGAACGCTTTCACTGGCACTAAGGCAACAAGATCCGGCAAGGGAGTGCAAGGGAAGTGAGGTAATATAGGGAAGTGCACAGGTGAAAACCCTAATTGGAACCACTGCGCCAATCAGCGGCGCAGTGGCCCTTTAAATCGCAGAGACCCGGCGCGCGCGCGCCCTAGGGAGCGGGGCCGCGCGCGCCGGGACAGAACAGACGGGGAGCGAGTCAGGTAGGGGAGCCGGGGTGCGCATCGCGAGCGGGCGCTACCCGCATCGCGAATCGCATCCCGGCTGGCAGCAGGATCGCAGCGCCCCGGGTCAGAGGACGTGACCGGAGCGCTGCAGCGGAGGGAGTGAAGCGAGCGCTCCGGGGAGGAGCGGGGACCCGGAGCGCTCGGCGTAACAGTACCCCCCCCCTTGGGTCTCCCCCTCTTCTTGGAGCCTGAGAACCTGAGGAGCAGACTTTTGTCAAGGATGTTGTCCTCAGGTTCCCAGGATCTCTCTTCAGGACCACAACCCTCCCAGTCTACTAAAAAAAAATTTTTTCCTCTGACCTTTTTGGCAGCCAAAATTTCCTTGACCGAGAAGACGTCCGAGGAGCCGGAAACAGGAGTGGGAGGAACAGATTTGGGAGAAAAACGGTTGAGGATGAGTGGTTTGAGAAGAGAGACGTGAAAGGCATTAGGGATACGAAGAGAAGGAGGAAGAAGAAGTTTATAAGAGACAGGATTAATTTGACACAAAATTTTGAAAGGACCAAGATAGCGTGGTCCCAACTTGTAGCTAGGGACACGGAAGCGGACATATTTAGCGGAGAGCCATACCTTGTCTCCAGGGGAAAAAACGGGGGGAGCTCTTCTTTTCTTATCCGCGAACCTCTTCATGCGTGAAGAAGCCTGTAAGAGAGAATTTTGGGTCTCTCTCCATATAATGGAAAGGTCACGAGAAATTTCATCCACAGCGGGCAGACCAGAGGGCAAGGGGGTAGGGAGGGGGGGAAGAGGGTGACGGCCGTACACCACGAAAAATGGGGATTTGGAGGAAGATTCAGAGACCCTGAAGTTATACGAGAATTCGGCCCATGGAAGGAGATCTGCCCAGTCATCCTGGCGGGAGGAAACAAAATGTCGCAAATAATCACCCAGGATCTGGTTAATTCTTTCTACTTGTCCATTGGACTGGGGATGATATGCAGAGGAAAAATTTAATTTAATCTTGAGTTGTTTACAGAGAGCTCTCCAGAATTTAGACACGAATTGGACCCCTCTATCCGAGACAATCTGCGTAGGCAACCCGTGAAGACGAAAAATGTGTACAAAAAATTGTTTAGCCAACTGAGGCGCAGAAGGAAGACCAGGAAGAGGGATGAAATGTGCCATTTTGGAGAATCGATCAACGACCACCCAAATAACGGTGTTGCCACGGGAAGGGGGTAAATCAGTAATAAAATCCATACCAATCAGAGACCAAGGCTGTTCGGGGACAGGCAGAGGATGAAGAAAACCAGCGGGCTTCTGGCGAGGAGTCTTATCCCGGGCACAGATAGTGCAGGCTCGCACAAAGTCCCCAACATCCGTCTCCAGAGTCGGCCACCAATAGAAGCGGGAGATGAGTTGCACAGATTTCTTGATGCCCGCATGACCTGCGAGATGGGAGGAGTGACCCCATTTGAGGATTCCGAGGCGTTGGCGTGGAGAAACAAAGGTCTTTCCTGGAGGAGTCTGCCTGATGGAGGCAGGAGAAGTGGAGATCAGGCAGTCAGGTGGAATGATGTGTTGCGGAGGGAGATCAACTTCTGAGGCATCCGAGGAACGAGAGAGAGCATCGGCCCTAATGTTCTTATCGGCAGGACGAAAGTGAATCTCAAAATTAAATCGGGCAAAGAACAGAGACCACCGGGCCTGGCGAGGATTCAGCCGTTGGGCCGACTGGAGGTAGGAGAGGTTCTTGTGGTCGGTGTAGATAATAACAGGAAATCTTGATCCCTCCAGCAGATGCCTCCATTCCTCAAGTGCTAATTTAATGGCTAGAAGCTCTCGATCCCCGATGGAGTAGTTCCTCTCCGCTGGAGAGAAGGTCCTAGAGAAAAAACCACAAGTGACAGCATGCCCGGAAGAATTTTTCTGCAGAAGAACAGCTCCAGCTCCTACTGAGGAGGCATCAACCTCCAATAGGAAGGGTTTGGAAGGGTCAGGTCTGGAGAGCACGGGAGCCGAAGAAAAGGCAGACTTGAGTCGTTTAAAGGAGTCTTCTGCTTGAGGAGGCCAGGACTTGGGATCAGCATTTTTTTTGGTTAAAGCCACGATAGGAGCCACAATGGTAGAAAAATGTGGAATAAATTGCCTGTAATAATTGGCGAACCCCAAAAAGCGTTGGATAGCACGGAGTCCGGAGGGGCGTGGCCAATTTAAGACGGCAGAGAGTTTGTCTGGATCCATCTGTAGTCCCTGGCCAGAGACCAAATATCCTAGAAAAGGAAGAGATTGGCATTCAAACAGACATTTCTCAATTTTGGCATAGAGTTGGTTGTCACGAAGTCTCTGAAGAACCATACGGACATGCTGGCGGTGTTCTTCTAGATTGGCAGAAAAAATTAGGATATCGTCCAGATATACCACAACACAGGAGTATAACAGATCACGAAAAATTTCATTGACGAAGTCTTGGAAGACGGCAGGGGCGTTGCACAGGCCAAAGGGCATGACCAGATACTCAAAGTGTCCATCTCTGGTGTTAAATGCCGTTTTCCACTCGTCCCCCTCTCTGATGCGGATGAGGTTATAGGCGCCTCTTAAGTCCAATTTAGTGAAGATGTGGGCACCTTGGAGGCGATCAAAGAGTTCAGAGATGAGGGGTAAGGGGTAGCGGTTCTTAACCGTGATTTTATTAAGACCGCGGTAGTCAATGCAAGGACGTAGGGAGCCATCTTTTTTGGACACAAAGAAAAATCCGGCTCCGGCAGGAGAGGAGGATTTACGGATAAAGCCCTTTTTTAGATTCTCCTGGACGTATTCGGACATGGCAAGAGTCTCTGGGGCAGAGAGAGGATAAATTCTGCCCCGGGGTGGAGTAGTACCCGGGAGGAGGTCGATAGGGCAATCATAAGGCCTGTGAGGAGGTAGAGTCTCAGCTTGTTTTTTGCAGAAAACATCCGCGAAGTCCATATAGGCCTTAGGGAGACCGGTTACTGGAGGAACCACAGAGTTACGGCAAGGGTTACTGGGAACCGGTTTTAGACAGTTCTTGGAACAAGAGGACCCCCAACTCTTGATCTCCCCAGTGGACCAATCCAGGGTTGGGGAATGAAGTTGAAGCCAGGGAAGTCCAAGGAGAATCTCCGAGGTGCAATTGGGGAGGACCAAAAGTTCAATCCTCTCATGATGAGATCCGATGCTCATAAGAAGGGGCTCCGTGCGGAAACGTATGGTACAGTCCAATCTTTCATTATTTACACAATTGATGTAGAGGGGTCTGGCGAGACTGGTCACTGGGATGTTGAACCTGTTGACGAGAGAGGCCAAAATAAAATTTCCTGCAGATCCAGAGTCCAAGAAGGCCACTGTAGAGAAGGAGAAGGCAGAGGCAGACATCCGCACAGGCACAGTAAGACGTGGAGAAGCAGAGTAGACATCAAGGACTGTGTCACCTTTGTGCGGAGTCAGCGTACGTCTTTCCAGGCGGGGAGGACGGATAGGACAATCCCTCAGGAAGTGTTCGGTACTAGCACAGTACAGGCAGAGATTCTCCATACGGCGTCGTGTCCTCTCTTGAGGTGTCAGGCGAGACCGGTCGACCTGCATAGCCTCCACGGCGGGAGGCACAGGAACAGATTGCAGGGGACCAGAGGAGAGAGGAGCCGAGGAGACGAAACGCCTCGTGCGAACAGAGTCCATATCTTGGCGGAGTTCCTGACGCCTTTCAGAAAAACGCATGTCAATGCGAGTGGCTAGGTGAATAAGTTCATGTAGATTAGCAGGAATTTCTCGTGCGGCCAGAACATCTTTAATGTTGCTGGATAGGCCTTTTTTGAAGGTCGCGCAGAGAGCCTCATTATTCCAGGACAATTCTGAAGCAAGTGTACGGAATTGTACGGCATACTCGCCAACGGAAGAATTACCCTGGACCAGGTTCAACAGGGCAGTCTCAGCAGAAGAGGCTCGGGCAGGTTCCTCAAAGACACTTCGGATTTCCGAGAAGAAGGAGTGTACAGAGGCAGTGACGGGGTCATTGCGGTCCCAGAGCGGTGTGGCCCATGACAGGGCTTTTCCGGACAGAAGACTGACTACGAAAGCCACCTTAGACCTTTCAGTGGGAAACAGGTCCGACATCATCTCCAGATGCAGGGAACATTGGGAAAGAAAGCCACGGCAAAACTTAGAGTCCCCATCAAATTTATCCGGCATGGATAAGCGTATCCCAGGAGCGGCCACTCGCTGCGGAGGAGGTGCAGGAGCTGGCGGAGGAGATGACTGCTGAAGCTGTGGTAGCAACTGTTGTAGCATAACGGTCAGTTGAGACAGCTGTTGGCCTTGTTGCGCTATCTGTTGTGACTGCTGGGCGACCACCGTGGTGAGGTCAGCGACAACTGGCAGAGGAACTTCAGCGGGATCCATGGCCGGATCTACTGTCACGATGCCGGCTGGCAGGTAGTGGACCCTCTGTGCCAGAGAGGGATTGGCGTGGACCGTGCTAGTGGACCGGTTCTAAGCCACTACTGGTTTTCACCAGAGCCCGCCGCAAAGCGGGATGGTCTTGCTGCGGCGGTAGTGACCAGGTCGTATCCACTAGCAACGGCTCACCTCTCTGGCTGCTGAAGATAGGCGCGGTACAAGGGAGTAGGCAGAAGCAAGGTCGGACGTAGCAGAAGGTCGGGGCAGGCAGCAAGGATCGTAGTCAGGGGCAACGGCAGAAGGTCTGGAAACACTGGCAAGGAACACACAAGGAACGCTTTCACTGGCACTAAGGCAACAAGATCCGGCAAGGGAGTGCAAGGGAAGTGAGGTAATATAGGGAAGTGCACAGGTGAAAACCCTAATTGGAACCACTGCGCCAATCAGCGGCGCAGTGGCCCTTTAAATCGCAGAGACCCGGCGCGCGCGCGCCCTAGGGAGCGGGGCCGCGCGCGCCGGGACAGAACAGACGGGGAGCGAGTCAGGTAGGGGAGCCGGGGTGCGCATCGCGAGCGGGCGCTACCCGCATCGCGAATCGCATCCCGGCTGGCAGCAGGATCGCAGCGCCCCGGGTCAGAGGACGTGACCGGAGCGCTGCAGCGGAGGGAGTGAAGCGAGCGCTCCGGGGAGGAGCGGGGACCCGGAGCGCTCGGCGTAACAGCCTCCAGCAACCCAATCCGCCAGTGTCATGTCTTAGTCATATGTATAAAGTGTTGTTATATGCATAGTAAAATGTCATGCTATGCATAGTCATAGTCCATAAGTCATGTTTATACTATAGTCATAGGTATGTTGTCATTGCTATACATAGTCCTTATTCTCCAATAATCCTAAGATTATTCATTTATACAATTTATCGGTGCATGTATGGACATTGATACAGAGACTCTCTTGTATTATCAGTTTTTGTCAACAAGAGCCTGGAAATGGATGTTAATTGCAAAGTCCCAGGGCTGCATGTGGCCCCTTCGCTCCTCAAGCCTTCCAGGATGGACGTCGATGGTGACTTTGCTTAAGTAGGGATGTTTGTGATGTCCCACTACGGGATATGTTCCTACAGTCCTGTCCCCGTAGGAGTTCCTGTACGTCCTCAGGGCTCTCCTGCAGTGTTCCCCCATAATCAGAATAGGTTATACTAAGTCCAAAGGACCTTTGAAGTGGGTCACATGATTGTTATTCACATGATAATGTTTGTCACATGTTTAAGTCATATGTTTGTTACCCAGAGAGCACCAGGTGACCCGCAGTTGGCCTATGGGCTCCTTGCTCAGCCTCCCTTTATAAGTGGGGGAGGTACTACAATCTCTCTTGTGTGTTTCACTTTCTGCTAAGGTCAAGTCCAGTCCAGACATCTCAGGGTCAGTGTCCAGCACATATGAGGGCCTCAACCTAAATTGTAGCCACAAGTCAGAAAGTCAAGTCATCTTTATCTGCTGTCATCATCTTCTGTCAAGGCAAGTCAATTGTAGTCAGAGTGGCCTGCACCTATAGTCTCTTAAGGCACTGCAATTCCCAGCAAGCTTTGAGGTCCCCTGTGTTACTGGTCACTTCTCTGGGATCCTGGCCAAACTGTATAGACTGTAACACCTGTCTAATCTCAGTAAAAGCTACCATTAACCTTAACCTGGCCTTGGACTATTATTTGCCCCTGCCTAATCTAGGACTAGCGGTTCTACCTTTGTGTGGTTACATAGGCAAACCACGCCCTGGTGTCACGAACACGAAGGGGTTAATACCATCTGCCCCTTACACCTCACACCCCGTGGCTCACCACATGTACAACCACCACATACTTCAGATGCCGTGATTGGAATTGATAACGACATCTGAAGGGTTAATGGCAGGTATCAGCCTGATCGCATTATGTTATACAGCAACATTCTCACTATGTATGTATTGGACTATGGGGACACCTACTGTTAATATCTGGTTATTACAGCCTTCTAATGAATGACTATGGAGTTCTAAGGTTAGTTTGTGTGTAATTCACGATTAACTGTATGATTTTTCTCCACTTGATCAATTAAGATCTACATTCTAATTACTAATTAATAGTTTATTGTCCACTACATAGAACGACTTCCCTGTAATAATTTACCTCAGTCCTGTTCCCCCCTCAGAGCCTCACTACTTAGCCTATTGTATTGGCCACCGATGTAATTACCAGCTCCACCTGCTGGCCAAGTAGTGTAAATGGTGCTATGGGCAGTGTGAAACTGTATTGTTCCTATCTCTATGTCTATACAGACAATTCAGCTATCACTATATTCATGACTTCAAAGAGTTTTTGTGTTTTAAGACTTCGATTGCATGTCACCTATTTCTAAAGACTATTACAGTGTTATCGCTACTGGGCATGTAACACTTTGGGTAGTGGTAAACTCAATAGCTGTCTATCCTGGCAATAAAAAAAAAATGTTTTTTTTTTCCCTCTCACATTTTAAAGGGGTACTACCATGCTGACAACTTATCCCCTATCTAAAGGATAAGGGATAAGTTGTCTGATCGCGCGGGGTCCCGCCGCTGGGGCCCCCCGCGCTCTCGCACGCAGCACCCTGCTCTCATCATGCCGTGGAGCGAACATCCGCTCCGGGTCTGATGACGGGGTCGGTGATCATGACGTCACGCTCCGCCCCCTCAATGCAAGTCTATGGCAGGGGCGAGGTCGGCAGTCATCGGACCCGGAGCGATGTTTGCTCCGGGGCCTGATGAGAGCGGGGTTCTGCGTGCGAGATCGCGGGGGTCCCCAGCGGCGGGACCCCGCACGATCAGGCAACTTATTCCCTATCCTTTAGATAGGGAAAAAGTTGTCAGCACGGTATTACCCTTTAAGGGACATAACTCATTTATTTCCCCATCCATAGATCCATATAAGGGCTTAATTTTTGTGGGACCAATTGTGGTGCACATTATGGTAAAACTGACATGTAATTTTTATTGTGTAGGTCAATACGATTTAAATGATACCTGTATTAAATAGTTTTTCTATTACAGTACAACTTTTGAAAAGTCTTTGTTGAGTTGTTTGGTATTTGCTTGTCGTATGATGTCTATGGGTCGGGTTTTTTCTTTCTTTGGCCATTGAGGAAGCAAAATTCTGGTCACCATATTAGAGTTACCAGGTCGCTGAAGGCTGATCTGTAGGAATGGCGGACTTTTCTTCGCCAATACAATGGGCATACTGGCTACAGGTCTGAGGAAAGCATTACTGATGCCTTAGGATCCTGTGGTTTTGGGGTCAGAGTGGTGTGCTGCTTCTTTACTGCCGGACTGGCGTGAGGCCATTGTGTACAAGAACCTTACCCTTTTGGAGCTCTTTTCTATTGTGCTAGCTGTTGATATCTGGGGTGCCCAGATATGTGACTAGCACATCTGTTTTTGGTCTGACAACCTGGGGGTGGTTCACTGCATTAATGGTTATACTTTGTCTTCACTGCCTGTTTTGTGTTAGTTTTTGCAACACTTGGTTTAGAAATGTTGACAGTTTGATATTTTCTATTGGTCCCAGCATGTTCCTGGTAAGTCTAATACCATTGCTGATGCTCTGTCTTATTTTTGTTGGCAGAAGTTCCATCATCTTCTTTAAGAGGTGGACATGGTTGGCGAACAACAGCTGCTGTCATTGATTTGGTCTTTGGTGTTTCTGGTGACTTATTAAGGCTTGGGCGGCTTGGCAGCAGTTGTTCGGCTCATAGGCCATGGAGGCCTCTCTTTTCGCGAGGCTGGAGGGGACGGTTTCTTATTTGCTGGCATTGTGCTGCGAAGGCAGTGTTGTGGCGTAGTGTTGTCTTTCTGGGGTTGCTTTTTTATTAAAATGTTGTGATTCGCCAGGCTAAATGGATGGATAAAAATATACATGTGTCAGGAGTGCCATCGCCCGGTTTGTTATTCTTTGCTTTGTTTCTTAGTCTCCTCTTGCACACAGGTTTGTCTGCCGGGTTTTGAGGCTACAGTCTTTTCTGTCTGTTTTTGTAAAGCCTTTTTTGCTGCACTGTGGTTCTGTGAGTGTGTTCCCCAGGGGTCAAGTCCTGGGAAAAAAAGATTGGGAACTCACCCAAGATTTTCATTAAATGGGTACTCTGCCCCTAGACTTCTTATCCCTTTTCTAAAGGATAGGGGATAAGATGTCAGATCGTGGGGACCCCCGCGTTCTCCCTGCTGCACCCGGCGTTCGTTTAGAGTGTTTGGTGACACGCCGAAGGCTCGTGACATCACGGCCCCTCAATGCAAGTCTATGGGATGGGGCGTGATGGCCGTCACGCCGCCCTCCCAAAGTCTTGCATTGAGGGGCATGGCAGTGACGTCAGGAGCCTCTGGACCGTCCTCTTCGGGATCCCCTGTATCTCCGTGGTCGTCATCAGGTCGCCGTCATCCAATAGGAGTGGCGTGCGCAGCCACATGATGACGGCGATGAAGAGCGACGTTCCCAGCCAGCAGAGACGGTCCAGAGCGGTGGGGAAAATCTGGGGCAAGTGACTGTACTATATTGGCTATATAAACAAGTTTTCAAATCTACTGGTGCCAGAAAGTTAAACAGATTTGTAAATGACTTCTTTTTGAATATTAATACTTCCAGTACTTATCAGCTGCTGTATGCTACAGAGGAAGTTGTTTAGTTCTTTCCAGTCGGACCACAATGCTCTCTGTTGCCACCCCTGTCTGTGTCAGGAACTGTTCAGAGCATGTCATAAAACCAAAAAATAAATAAAATGCTTCCATCTTATTCTTTGTATGTTACTGATGCTTCTCCATGCTTTTTTCTGTACAGCAGTATATAGTATATATGGGCACTATACAACACAATATGGGCACTGTATAACACTATTTATATGGGCATTGTACAAGACTATAGATCAGTGTTTCCCAACCAGGGTGCCTCCAGATGTTGCAAAACTACAACTCCCAGCATGCCTGGACAGCCTTTGGCTGAAATACGGACTGAAATACGTGTTGGGTTGGCGGTATTCTGGGACTTGCGCCACGGTTTGGTTCTTTTGTGGTTGGTATACTGATCGTGTTTATACACTGTTCAAAAAAAATAAAGGGAACACTTAAACAACACAATGTAACTCCAAGTCAATGACACTTCTGTGAAATCACACTGTCCACTCAGGAAGCAACACTGATTGACAATCAATTTCATATGCTGTTGTGCAAATGGAACAGACAACAGGTGGAAATTATAGGCAATTAGCAAGACAGGAGTGATTGTGCAGGTGGTGACCACAGACTACTTCTAGTTCCTATGCTTCCTGGCTGATGTTTTGTTCACTTTTGAATGCTGGCGGTGCTTTCACTCTAGTGGTAGCATGAGACGGAGTCTACAACGCAAACAAGTGGTCAGGTAGTGCAGCTCATCCAGGATGGCACATCAATGCGAGCTGTGGCAAGAAGGTTTGCTGTGTCTGTCAGCGTAGTGTCCAGAGAATGGAGGCATTACCAGGAGACAGGCTAGTACATCAGGAGACGTGGAGGAGGGTAAAACCCAACCCAACAGCAGGACTGCTACCTCCACCTTTGTGCAAGGAGGAGCACTGCCAGAGCCCTGCAAAATGCAGGCCACAAATGTGCATGTGTCCACTCAAACGGTCAGAAACAGACTCCATGAGGGTGGTATGAGGGCAGACGTCCACAGGTGGTGGTTGTGCTTACAGCCCAACACAGTGCAGGATGTTTGGCATTTGCCAGAGAACACCAAGATTGGCAAATTCGCCACTGGCGCCCTGTGCTCTTCACAGATGAAAGCAGGTTCACACTGAGCACATGTGACAGACGTGACAGAGTCTGGAGATGCCGTGGAGAACGTTCTGCTGCCTGGAACATCCTCCAACATGACCAGTTTGGCGGTGGGTCAGTAATTGTGTGGGGTGCCATTTCTTTGGGGGGGGGGGGGGGGGGCACACAGCCCTCCATGTGCTTGCCAGAGGTAGCCTGACTGCCATTTGATACCGAGATGAGATCCTCAGACCCCTTGTGAGACCATATGCTGGTGCGGTTGGCCCTGGGTTCCTCCTAATGCAAGACAATGCTAGACCTCATGTGGCTGGAGTGTGTCAGCAGTTCCTGCAAGAGGAAGGCATTGATGCTATGGACTGGCCCGCCCATTCCCCAGGCTTGAATCCGATTGAGCACATCTGGGACATCATGTCTCGCTCAATCCACCAACGCCACGTTGCACCACAGACTGTCCGTGAGTTTTCGGTTGTTTTAGTCCAGGTCTGGGAGGACATCTGCCACCTCATCAGGAGCATGCCCAGGCATTGTAGGGAGGTCATACGGGCACGTGGAGGCCACACACACTACTGAGCCTCATTTTGACTTGTTTTAAGGACATTTCATCAAAGTTGGATCAGCATGTAGTGTGGTTTTCCACTTTGATTTTGAGTGTGACTCCATATCCAGACCTCCATGGGTTGATAAATTTGATTTCCATTGATAATTTTTGTGTGATTTTGTTGTCAGCACATTCACCTATGTAAAGATGAAAGTATTTCATACGATTACTTCATTCATTCAGATCTAGGATGTGTTATCTTAGTGTTCCCTTTATTTTTTGAGCAGTGTATGTATCTCTTCTTCCATGGTCAAATTCAACTTTTACAGCTGCTACACTTTGTACTTGATGCCTATTTGGGGATTTGTCCTAGTAGCTGCTCTGTTTAAAAGGAAAACAGTCACCGGTTTACCCGCACTATAACCCGAAACACCAGGTTATAGTGCGGGTGAACAGGAGACCGATGTGGGGTCTCGGACTGCTATACCTACCTGTAGACCGGAGCCCCGATCCTCGAAAAGGTCCCGCTCTTCCAGCACTGACTTGCGCTTTGAGGTGGGCCCGCCGGCTTAAATATTCATAAGCACTGGTCACATGAGCACTCGTGCCTACTGAGCGCTCACGTAAATTGAAATCTAGCTGGCGGGCCCGCCTCAAAGCACAAGTCAATGCTGGAAGAGGGGTACTTTTGGAGGATCGGGGCTCTGGAATGCAGGTAGGTATGGCAGGCTGAGACACCGGTGACCGCTTTCCTTTAATACATTACGCACAGTTCGTTTTGCAGTATTCGTATATGCCATTCCTCTGTATACATACAGTGGGGCAGAAAAGTATTTAGTCAGCCACCAATTGTGCAAGTGCTCCCATGATTGTTCTCCTAAAAGGAGAGGCCTGTAATTTTCATCATAGGTTATAACCTCAACTAAGAGACAGAATGAGGAAAAAAAAAAATCCATAAAATCACATTGTCTGATTTTTAAAGAATGTATTTGCAAATTATGGTGGAAAAGTATTTGGTCAATAAGAACAGTTCATATCAATACTTTGTTATATACCCTTTGTTGGCAATGACAGAGGTCAAACGTTTTCTGTAAGTCTTCACACACTGTTGCTAGTATTTTGGCCCATTTCTCCATGCAGATCTCCTCTAGAGCAGTGATGTTTTGGGGCTGTTGCTGGGCAACACAGACTTTCAACTCCCTTCAAAGGTTTTCTATGGGGTTGAGATCTGGAAACTTAGCAGAAAAACAGCCCCAAAGCATGATGTTTTCACCCCATGCTTCACAGTAGGTATGGTGTTCTTTGGATACAACTCAGCATTCTTTCTCCTCCAAACAGGACGAGTTGAGTTTTTACCAAAAAGTAATAGTTTGGTTTCATATGACATTCTCCCAATACATTTCTGGATCATCCAAATGTTCTCTAGAAGACTTCAGCAATTTAATTTTGACCTATCAAATATCTGAAAGACACAGTAATACTTCAGTAGTGAAATTAGATTTATTTGATGAACAGAAAATGTGCAATCTGCATCAAAACTAAAGTAGCCAGGGGCTACATAAATTTTGGGCCCCTAGCCATTTTGTTGATTTGAATACCTGTAACTACCGAGCACTGATTCATTGGAACACACAATGGGTCCAATGTCTCATTATCCCTTGAACTTTATAGACAGGTTCATCCAATCATGATAAAAGGGATTAACATGGTCAATTGCAAGTTGTTCTCTTTGACTCTCCTCTGAAGTGGCAACATGTGGGCCTCAAAACTACTCTCAAATTACCTGAAAACAAAGATCCCCAACATTATGGTTGAGGGTAAGGCTACAAAAAGCTATTGCAGAGATTTAAAGGGGTACTCCACTGCTCAGCATTTGGAACAAACTGTTCCAAACGCTGGAGCCTGGAGCTCGTGACATAATAGCCCCGCCCCCTCAATGCTTGTCTATGGGAGGGGGCGTGGTGCTGAGTACCAGAGTACCCCTTTAAGCTGTCAGTGTCCACTGTGAGGAACATAGTGAGGAAATGGAAGACCACATGCAGTTTTTGTTACGCCAGAAGTGGAAGGCCAAGTAAAATATCGGAGAGGTGAAGGATGGTGAGAATGGTCACAAACAGCCCACAGACCACCTCCAAAGACCTACATCATCATCTTGCTGGGGATGGTGTCACTGCATTGTTCAACAATTCAGGACACTTTGCACATGGAGAGCTGTAGGATAGTGATTCGTTAGAAGCCTTCCACATCATGCACGTCACAGAGTTGCTTGGACAAGCCAGCTACATTTTAGAAGAAAGTGCTGTGGACTGATGAAACAAAGTTGGAGTTACTTGGTCATAAAGGGCGTTACGCAAGGCGTAAAAAGTACAGTGTTCAAAGACAAGCACTTGCTACCCACAATAAAATGTGATGTAGGTTCCCTCAAGCTGCAGGGCTGTGTGGCCAGTGCCCATACTGGAAGTCTTGTTACAGTTGAGGGTCACACGGATACTGCTCAATATCAGCAGATACTTGAGAATAACGTAGAGGGATCAGTCACAAAGTTGAAATTATGCAGGGGCTGGATATTTTAAGAGAACAACCAAAAACGCTTAAAAACCTCCTCTGGCATTTATGCAGAGGAACAAGTACAATGTTCTGGAAAGACAATCCCAGGCCTGAATATCGTTGACAATCTGTGGTGTGATGTGAAGCGGGCTGTAATATATAATTACCTATATGTTCCCTGTATATAATATACCTGTATGCCGGATGTCCATGCTCGGCAACCATCAAACCGAACTGAAGATCCTCCATCCAGAATCCAGACCCTCATTACAAGCTATACGAGGCATCTAGGGGATGTTATTTCTCTAAAGGAGGCCTAACTATTTCTGTGATATTTTTGTTGGGGCCCAAATTTATGCACCTGTCTTTTGTTTTGATGCAGATTTCACATTTTCTGTTCATCCAATAAATCTAATTTCACTACTAAAATATTACTGTGTCTTTCAGATATTTGATAGCTCAAAATTAAATTGCTGATCCGAACACCCAAATATTTATAAATGAAAACGATGAATATTGTCAGGGGTGCCTAAACTTTTGCATACAACTAAGATGAATAGAAGCCATCTTTACTGCATGAACCATCTATAACTCTATCCACTATGTCAGAGAGCTGCCAAACTCAACAGCAGCCACTAGATGGAGTCACTGACTACATCTACAATCCCTATACCTGAATGGCCAGTGTCTTTTTAATCCCAAAAACAGCTGCTCTGGCCGATTGACTTCTGGGCGTTCTAATTCAGGATCCTCATCTAGTAAACAATAGCACCTAGTTGTCAATGTATTCATATATTTCCTGGAGGAATAAAAGAAGAATCATGCTAAGTTTAAGAAATGTTTTATGCAATGCAGAGTTTAAGAAATCTTCCTCCAGCAAGTAGTTACTAAAACAGCCTTTGGCTGTCCAAGCATGCTGGGAGTTGTAGTTCTGCAACAGCTGGGGGCACCCTGGTTGGGAAACCCTGCTCTATCCTGTGAATAAGTTGTCTTTTACTGGACAATGCTTTTAACTTATGGGATATCTTACCGTGCGCCCCAAAAGCATGAAAAAAAACTGCAAACACATTTTACTGCTGTTGCATACTGTCACTTTATTAACTGTACAATGTGCACACAAAAAGACACAGTATTTCCTGCTTAAGAGTTGTTAGATATTGGCTACATAATTATACACTGAGAAGGAAGACAGATTGTCCATGATATAGGTTGGAAACTGCAGCATGACATTTTTGCACAACAGCCGACACATGCCATCCACTATTTCTTAATGATATCCCTAAAATCTAATCATTTAAGACACACACAGGACGAGACACAAGACTACAAAAACTATTGCATCATATTACTGTGACACGGAGTAGTATGCATATTCTCACAACTGTGCAAAAATACTGTTTTTCTGATCATCTCAAATGAAAACAAAAATTACCACGTAAAAGAAAAGAGTTTCACAAAAGTCAAAAAGGTACGAAACGGTCAGAGGCTTCAGAAGTGACGTCCCAAGTATAAAATGGGCTGTGCTAAGTGAATCACAAAAAATAAGAAAACGCACGTACAAATAATCAAAGGTAAAAAAAATAAATAAATCTGATCTTGTTGCATGTTTTCCTGTATTGCAAATCATGTCCTGAAAGAATTTCATATGAACATGGTCAAATTTGCCTGCTGGATATGCACAGTGAAAGCAGACAATACTTATACAGAAGAAAAGAACATTTTGGTGATCGAATTGGATAGATATACACTAGATATCTAGATATACACTATTCTCCATAGGATTCATGCTTATTCTTCTGTTCCTGGGACAGTTTCTAGGTTATTACCTCACAGGGAATCTGTCAACTCATATTTATTATGTGTGCTGCAGATACCAACAGAAAGGTGACAGGATGACAATATCAAAAATATATCTTTATTAGTGTTGATTTGTTTTGCCGCAACTTTTAGGTTATGTTCCTACCTGGCATATTTTGCTGCGTATTCTATTTCCCTTTGAAGTCAATGGGTAGGAAAATACGCAGCAGCAAATACGCAGAAAAATACGCCAGGTGGGAACGTACCCTTAAAATGACAATTTTCTCTCCATGCTCAAGTGTCAAGGAGCTGGGGCAGAGCTGGTTACGTGTAGCAGCATCACTTGCTTCTGGGTCCCCAGCCATGACTGGTTGGTTAACGCACAGGGCTTGGCTTACAGTGCCTCCAAATCCATTGCTGTGGCACTTAACCATCTCAGCCCCACCTTCCTGACACTTAAAGGGGTACTCCGCTGTTCAGAGGTTGGAACAAACTGCTCCGAACGCCAGAGCCGGCAGCTCGTGACTTCACAGCCCCGCCCTCTCACAACATCACGTCCCGCCCCCTCAATGCAAGTCTATGGGAGGGGGCGTGACAGCTGTCACGCCCCCTCCCATAGACTTGCATTGAGGGGGCAGGGCATGACATAATGAGTGGGCGGGTCTATGATGTCACAAGCTCCCTGCTCCAGCTTTGGGAACAGTTTGTTCCAAACGCTGAGCATCGGTGTACTCCTTTAAGTCCAAGGTAAATTTTATCATTTTACATTTTGTGAAAAACCCATCGACACTAACAAAGGTACGTTTGATATCTTTGTACTGTCGCCTAATGGACATTGTGTGCAGCTAATATCACATATACACGTGCTGACAAATTCACTTCCAATCCGGTAAACATGGAAATCTCACAACGGTACCATAATATACCATGCCGCCCCTAGCCTACATCCGAATAGCATACCCTCTATACACAATAAATTAGCCAAAAACAAAATTCTACATTATAGTTTGGTCCATAGATTAACCATTATAATACAACTCTTTACTATATTCATATTATTATTTTTAAATAAAATCTTTGATAAACCATTTTCTTCCAACACCTTCTCAGTCCAACCAGGACTTAAAGGGGTACTCCGGTGGAAAACTTTAATTTTTTTTAAATCAACTGGTGCCAGAAAGTAAAACAGATTTGTAAATTACTTTTATTAAAAAAAATCTTAATCCTTCCAGTACTTATTAGCTGCTGAATACTACAGAGGAAATGCTTTTATTTTTGGAACACAGAGTTCTCTGCTGACATCTCGAGCACAGTGCTCTCTGCTGACATCTCTGTCCATTTTAAGAACTGTCCAGGAGTAGGAGAAAATCCCCATATCAAACATATCCTGCTCTGGACAGTTCTTAAAATGGACAGAGACGTCAGCCGAGAGCACTCAGCAGACAGCTCTGTGTTCCAAAAAGAAAAGAATTTCCTCTGTAGTATTCAGCAGCTAATAAGTACTGGAAGGATTGAGATTTTTTAATAGAACTAATTTACAAATCTGTTTAACTTTCTGGCACCAGTTGATTTAAAAAAAATAAAAATAAAAAAAAATTTAAAACAGTTTTCCACCGGAGTACCCCTTTAAACTATAACCAAATCTTTCTATATGAAGTATGAGATATGCAGAGATCAGCCCATTATATGACTTATATAGGATACATATGTTTTTGGAGTTCTAAACAGTTAAGCCCTTATGCTATAGTCTGTCAATAAGGCCTAGTAAGACAGTGCTATGTCTTTAAAGCAACGCCGTGAAGAATCAGTAATCCACACTTATTATTAATCAGATTTTTAGTTGGAGGACTTCTTTAAATGGCACTCCGGTAGAAGATTTAGACTTACGGAAGCCGCGATCATCTTTGTCTATACTTCTTTATGAGCCACGTGATATAATCATTGAACACCCAAGTGACTTCAACACATACTATATTAGGAGAGTCCAAATCATGGCTGCTTCCACTGTGCAGAGGTGGGGGTCAATTCTAAAAAAATAAAAAATAAATTACACTGGACTCCTACAGCTACTGGCTTTACATATTATTCATCTCCTCCATCCTCATCAATTTTATTTTATTTTTCTTTAAATAATTTAATTTACTATGAAATCCCTTCAGTGCTCGATGACATGCAGCCATTAACATCGTGTTGTACTACAGACTAGACTGGCACTGAAATGTAAAAGGAAACTGAAACGGCAGAGATTGGAACAAAGAGGGACCAGACATGTGTTCACTGTAATTCCCTTCCTCATTTCAAGTCCCCGTCGCCATCTCCTTGGATCGATTTCTTGATGCGGAGTAACATAGTAGTCAGCCATTGGTCCAAACGGGATATGGAGTCGAATTCCTTCACCTGAAAAAAAAAACAAAAAAAAAAAAACATACATCTCTATTACTTTGTTAATTTTATCCTTGTTTTAGGGGAGTGTTTCCCAACCAGGGTGCCTCCAGCTGTGGCAAAACTACAACTCCCAGCATGCCCGGACAGCCGTTGGCTGTCCGGGCATGCAGGGAGTTGTAGTTTTGCAACAGCTGGAGGCACCCTGGTTGGGAAACACAGTTTAAAGCTCAATTAGGATGCACTGGGAAATAGATTAGCCAGGTGAGTTTTGTTTTCGGTAGAAGGATCAACCAATTCTTCAAATATCCGCTCAGGATATTTTAAATGGGACCTGTCAGATTCAAAAACTTTTTATATGTGTTTTGCATCCCAGCAAAAACATTAATCTTTCTAATATGCTTCATTAAAAAAATGTAATTTCCTTTTTATAGAAATTATGGCTTACAAAAAAAAGTCCACTAGGGGTCCCCATACCCTGTAGAACATGATCCTGTCCGACTGCAGCATCATCTTTGTCCAGGCTGAAACAAAGTTCAGGAAGTGAGGACAGTGCTCACTCTTGTCCTGTCTATCGGACTCCTGGAGAGGAGGGGGTTACAGAGCAGCCTTCAGTGACTGGATGAAGAGACACAGCACAGCAGACTCAGGGAGGAAGTGAATGCATGGTGAGTGGGAGGGGGGTGCCAACTAACTTGCTAGCAGAGATGGCAGATAGCCGCCAGGACCACCCAGCTATGACCCACGCTCAGCTCCTGAACGTTTGTCATAGAAGGGGAGTGGGACACTGTCGTCCACAAGAGGTTAAAGGTTGAATTGTGGAAGGTAGAAGTGATTCCCACGCCTACTGGTAGGTGGTATAAGCTTTGAGCCTAAAAAAGTACCTTTGCGCACAAAATAGCGACTTTTGACAAAAGTCGCAAATGATAAATACGCGACCACTGCATGGTCAAAAAAAAAAGTTCTACGGGTAGGCAAAATGAGTGAAACTGTATTTTAGGAACTGTCCAGAGCAGCATATGTTTGCTATGGGGAATGTCTCCTACTCTGGACAGTTCTTAAAATGGACAAAGATGTCAGCAGAGAGCACTGTGCTCGTGTTGTCAGCAGAGAGCTCTGTGTCCCAAAAAGAAAATAATTTCCTCTGTAGTATTCAGCAGCTAATAAGTACTGGAAGGATTAATATTTTTTTTTAATAAAAGTAATTTACAAATCTGTTTAACTTTCTGGCACCAGTTAGTTGATTTAAAAAATAAAAATAAAAAAAAATTCCTCTCTGAGTACTCCTTTAACCCCTTCCCGCTATTGGACGTATGCATACGTCCAGGCGAACTACACGTTTGCGCAAATGGACGTATGCATACGTCCAAGCGATCTCCTGCTCTGCCGCGGGCAGCGCAGGAGATCGCGGGTGGGACTCAGCTGTCAATCACAGCCGGAGTCCCACCGCAGCTACCGGGGCCGCGATCGTGCCGGTCCCGGCAGCATTAACCCCATAGATGCCGTGATCAGTTCTGATCACGGCATCTATGGTGTTTGCAGGGGGAGCGCTCTCCCCCTGCCCATCAACTGCGGCGCCGCGATAAAATAAGGGGGATCGGGGGTGTCCAAGACACCCTCGATCCCCTTGAAGAGATAGGAGTGAGGTGGCAGGGTTGCCACCCCTCCTATCCCTGCTATTGATCGGCGGAGCGACCGACCAATAGCAGACTGGGGGTGGGGGGGTTAAAGTTCGGTTCCCCCCCGCTATGCCCACCCATCGGTGTCCGGGCACAGCGGGGGGAACCGTGTAGTAGCGGCGGCGGCAGCGGTGGTCACTTACCCGGCGGCGGCTGTGATCATGGCGGCGGTGGAGGAGAGTATGGCGCCGTGTGTCCGGGAGTCTGTTGCCTAGCAACATCTGCAGGGCGACAGTTTAGAGAGTGGTCTCTAAACTGTGGCCCTCCAGATGTTGCAAAACTACAACTCCCACCATGCCTTGACAGCTGTTTGCTGTGTTGGCATGCTGGGAGTTGTAGTTTTGCAAGATTTAGAGGGGTTCAGGCTAGAGATCACTGACAGTGGTCTCTAAACTGTAGCCCTCCAGATGTTACAAAACTACAACTCCCAGCATGCCCAGACAGCAGTTTGCTGTCTTAGCATGCTGAGATTTGTAGTTTTGCAACATCTGGAGGGCCACAGTTTAGAGACCACTGTCAGTGATCTCCAGCCTGAACCCCTCTAAATCTTGCAAAACTACAACTCCCAGCATTCAGGAACAGCAAATGGCTGTCTCGGCATGCTGGGAGTTGTACTTGCGTGCCTCCAGCTGTTGCATAACTACATCTCCCAGCATTCCCTTTGGCAATCAGTACATGCTGAGAGTTGTAGTTCCGCAACAGCTGGAGGCACACTGGTTGGGAAATACAGAGTTAGGTAATAGGTTCTATTACCTAACTCAGTATTTTCCAACCAGTGTGCCTCCAGCTGTTGCAAAACTACAACACCCAGCATGCACATTCTGTCAGTGCATGCTGGGAATTGTAGTTTTGCCCCCCCCCCCCCCCCCTCCCATGTGAATCTACAGGTTACATTCACACTGGCGGCGGATTACAGTGAGTTCCCCGCTTCAAGTTTGAGCTGCAGCCGCAGCTCAAACTCCTAGCGGGAGACTCAGTGTAATCCGCCGTCAGTGTGAATGTAACCTAAAAACACTACACTAACATAAAATAAAGAGTAAAACACTACATATACACACGTACACTGCCCCCCCAGCACCACCAACCCCCCTTCCCCCCCCCCCCAATAAAAATGAAAAACGTATTCTACATCAGTGTTTCCAAAACGGAGCCTCCAGCTGTTGCAAAACAAAAACTCCCAGCATTTCCGGACAGCCATTGACTGTCCAAGCATGCTGGGAGTTTAGCAACAGCTGGAGGCACCCTGTTTGGGAATCACTGGTGTAGAATACCCCTATGTCCACCCCTATGCAAATCCCTAATTTAGGCCTCAAATGCGCATGGCGCTCTCACTTTGGAGCCCTGTCGTATTTCAAGGCAACAGAATAGGGCCACATTTGGGGTATCGCCGTACTCGGGAGAAATTGCCTAACAAATTTTGGGGGGGCTTTTTCTCCTTTTACCCCTTATGAAAAGGTAAAGTTGGGGTCTACACCAGCATGTTAGTGTAAAAAAAAACATTTTTGTACACTTACATACTGGTGTTGCCCCATACTTTAAAATTTCACAAGCGGTAAAAGAAAAAAACCCTCCAAAATTTGTAACGCAATTTCTCCTGAGTACGGAGATACCCCATATGTGGGCGCAAAGTGCTCTGGGGACGCACAACAAGGCTCAGAAGGGAGAGTGCACCATGTAAATTTGAGGTCTAAATTGGTGATTTGCACAGGGGTGGCTGATTTTACAGCGGTTCTGACATAAGTGAAAAACAAATACCCACATGTGACCCCATTTTGGAAACTACACCCCTCACGGAATGCAATAAGGGGTACAGTGAGCATTTACACCCCACAGGTGTCTGACAGATCTTTGAAACAGGGGTCTGTGAAAATGAAAAATAAAATTTTTAATTTGCACAGCCCACTGTTCCAAAGATCCGTCAAATGCCAGTGGGGTGTAAATTCTCCCTGCACCTCTTATTACCTTCCGTGAGGGGTGTAGTTTTAAAAATGGGGTCACATGTGGGGGGGTCCACTGTTCTGGCACCACATGGCCAAATTCTCTCTCCAAAAGCTCAATGATGCTCCTTCTCTTCTGAGCATTGTAGTTCGTCCCCAGTGCACTTCACGTCCACTTATGGGGTATTTCCATACTCAGAAGAGATGGGGTTACAAATTTTGGGGGGTATTTTCTGCTATTATCCCTTGTAAAAATGTAAAATTTGGGGGAAAACAAGCATTTGTGTAAAAAAAAATTTTTTTTTACATATGCAAAAGTCGTGAAACACCTGTGGGGTATTAAGGTTCACGTTACCCCTTGTTACGTTCCCCGAGGGGTCTAGTTTCCAAAATGGTATGCCATGTGGTTTTTTTTTTCTGTCCTGGCACCATAGGGGCTTCCTAAATGCGGCATGCCCCCAGAGCAAAATTTGCTTCCAAAAAGCCAAATGTGACTCCTTCTCTTCTGAGACCTGTAGTGCGCCAGCAGAGCACTTTTCATCCCCATATTGGGTGTTTTCTGAATTGGGAGAAATTGGGCTTCAAATTTTGGGGGGTATTTTCTGCTATTATCTTTTTTTTAAATGTAAAATTTTTGCTAAACCAAGCATTTTTGGTAAAAAAAAACATTTTTTTTTACATATGCAAAAGTCGTGAAACACCTGTGGGGTATTAAGGTTCACTTTATCCCTTGTTACGTTCCTCAAGGGGTCTAGTTTCCAAAATGGTATGCCATGTGTTTTTTTTTTGCTGTCCTGGCACCATAGGGGCTTCCTAAATGCGACATGCCCCCCCGAGCAAAATTTTCTCTCAAAAAGCCAAATATGACTCCTTCTCTTCTGAGCATTGTAGTTCACCCGTAGTGCACTTCAGGTCAACTTATGGGGTACCTCCATACTCAGAAGAGATGGGGTTACACATTTTGTGTGGTATTTTCTGCTATTAACCCTTGCAAAAATGTGAAATTTGGGGGGAAACACATTTTAGTGAAAACATTTTTTTTTTTTTTTTTTTTTTTTTTTTTTACATATGCAAAAGTCATGAAACACCTGTGGGGTATTAAGGCTCACTTAATTCCTTGTTACGTTCCCCAAGGGGTCTAGTTTCCAAAATGGTATGCCATGTGTTTTTTTTTTTTTGCTGTTTTGGCACCATAGGGGCTTCTTAAATGCAACATGCCCCCCAAAAACCATTTCAGAAAAACGTACTCTCCAAAATCTCCTTGTTGCTCCTTCGCTTCTGAGCCCTCTACTGCGCCCGCCGAACAATTTACATAGACATATGAGGTATGTGCTTACTCGAGAGAAATTGGGCTACAAATTCAAGTATACATTTTATCCTTTTACCCCTTGTAAAAATAAAAAAATTGGGTCTACAAGAACATGCGAGTGTAAAAAATGAAGATTTTGAATTTTCTCCTTCACTTTGCTGCTTTTCCTGTGAAACACCTAAAGGGTTAAAACACTTACTGAATGTCATTTTGAATACTTTGGGGGGTGCAGTTTTTGTAATGGGGTCATTTATGGGGTATTTCTAATATGAAGACCCTTCAAATCCACTTCAAACCTGAACTGGTCCATGAAAAATAGCGAGTTTGAAAATTTTGTGAAAAATTGTAAAATTGCTGCTGAACTTTGAAGCCCTCTGGTGTCTTCCAAAAGTAAAAACTCATAAATTTTATGATGCAAACATGAAGTAGACATATTGTATATGTGAACCCCAAAAAAATATATTTGGAATATCCATTTTCCTTACAAGCAGAGAGCTTCAAAGTTAGAAAAATGCAAAATTTTCATTTTTTTCATCAAATTTGGGGATTTTTCACCATGAAAGGATGCAAGTTACCGCAAAAATTTACCACTATGTTAAAGTAGAATATGTCACGAAAAAACAATCTCGGAATCAGAATGATAACTAAAAGCATTCCAGAGTTATTAATGTTTAAAGTGACAGTGGTCAGATGTGAAAAAAAGGGGCTGCGTCCTAGAGGTGAAAATGTGTCCTTAAGGGGTTAACAATGTAACACAATTTACTGAAAACTGATCAGTCCCTTTAAGACGAGAGGCAAAAATAATTACTTACAGCTTCGGTATACGCTTCGCTGTTCTGTTCTTCATGAGCTTCAAGCAATTTCTAAGGGAAAGCACACAGTAATGTCATGTGAGCACATGAACACACAATGGGGGAGATTTATCAAAACCTGTCTAGAGGAAAAGTTGAGGAGTTGCCCATAGCAACCAATCAGATCGCTTCTTTCATTTTTCAGATGCCTTTTCAAAAATGAAAGCAGCGATCTGATTGGTTGCTATGGGCAACTCAACAACTTTTCCTCTAGACAGGTCTTGATAAATCTCCCCCACTATATCCAGATGGGCACTTTATCAAATGCCTGTAGACATGTGCCAACCGCACTCCAATACGATTGGTACATTCACCCCGAGCCCCCGCCTCTACCCCCCACACTTACCTTTATAAGCTTGCATTCTCTTGAATCTGAAAATGCAGGGAACATTTCTTCATACTTCTCCACGGCAAGCTGAAAAATACCAGGAGACCAGTCACCATCCAATGCCAGCAATCCGGGGTGTCATGAAGCTAGATCAGTGGTCTCCAAACTGTGGCCCTTCAGATGTTGCAAAACTACAACTCCCAGCATGCCCGGACAGCCAACGGCTGTCCGGGCATGCTGGGAGTTGTAGTTTTGCATCATTTGGAAAGTTTGGAGACCACTGAGCTAGATCGTAGTGTGTCAGTATAGGAACACGTTCAGTTAGGCCTTGTTCACACCAAGGAATCTCCGCACGGAATTCCGCTGCACCAATGGTGTGAATGGGTCTACCGCTGATCTACCTACATTGCCGAATATTCCGCCACAAAAAAATCACCCACGTTCAATCTTTCGGTGGAATTTCGTGCAGACCGCATTGCGGCAACGGTGCAGGTCCGCGTTGTCCTAGTGCCGAAGGATTTTGGCGGCGGCCACAGACAGAATCTCCAAACCCAGAATATCACTGGGCAGAGATTCCGCAGTGGGAACATACCCTTAGTGTGAAAGCTCTGCTGGGCCTGGAACCAGTTTCTATGGGTTAAAAGGGGTTATCCAGGAAAAGAAAACCAGAAGTCATTTCTTCCAGCGCCACCTCTGTCCTCAGGTTGTGTGTGGTATTACAAGATGTCTCCATTCAGTTCAATGGAACTGAGCTGTAATACCAAACAGAACCTGAGGACAGGGGTGGTGCTGTTTATGGAAGAAATTTGCTCTGGTTTTCTATTCCTGGACAACCCCTTTAAAACTCTTTGCAGTGTAGTAACTAGAAGTTTACAAAATCTAAGGGGCAAGTCAAGCAGGGTGCAGCAAAGTCTGCAAGAGTGATGGGACATAGAGTACTGCTGTAGAAAAAAAGACTGCACTGTCATGTCAAACTGTTTACTGCTGCGGCTTGTGCTTTATATTACAGTCATGAGAAGAAGAAAGTGCACCATCTTAATTGTATGGTTTTGCATTAGGTCTTTAGAAGGTCTTAAAAGACGCGAACATTAAAAGGGGTACTCCAGTGGAATATTTTATTTTATTTTTTTTTTTTAAATCAACTGGTGCCCAAAAATTAAACAGATTTGTAAATTACTTCAATTTTAAAATCTTAATCATTCCAGTACTTATCAGCTTCTGTATACTACAGAGGTAGTTTTTTCTTTTTGAATTTCTTTTCAGTCTGATCGCAGTGCTCTCTGCCGACACATCTGTCCATGTCAGGAACTGTCCGGAGTAGGATAGGTTTTTTATGGGGATTTGCTTCTTCTCTGGACAATTCCTGACATGGACAGAGGTGTCAGCAGAGAGCACTGTGGTCAGACAGAGAATAAATTCAAAAAGAAAAGAACTTCCTGTGGAGCATACAGCAGCTGATAAGTAATCGAAGGATTACGATTTTTAAATAGAAGTAAATTTACAAATCTGTTTAACCTTCTGGCACCAGTTGATTTAAAAAAAAATAATTATTTTCCACTGAAGTACCCCTTTAACTTTGTGTAATTTGTGATTTACAAAAAGTAGGTAAAAATGAAGAAGTAAAGTGTGAAAAATGTAGTACATCCTTACTGGTTCCATTAGAATAAAGAAGGTAAGTAGCAGCAAAAGAAATTCCACATGGAGTTCCCAGGCTCCCCAGTTCACTCCCCAGTACACATGGAGTTCCCAAATCTTACCTCTAAGTAAAGCAGATGCACAATCTGATTGGTGGAAAATACCACCAACCAGATTGACTGAGTACAGCGACTGATGTAAATGGTGTGTATGTTACTTATATGTAAAATAAAAATATAAACTGCTCAAAAAAAAATAAAGGGAACACTTAAACCACACAATGTAACTCCAAGTCAATCACACTTCTGTGAAATCACACTGATTGACAATTTCACATGCTGTTGTGCAAATGGTACAGACAAGTAGAAATTATAAGCAATTAGCAAGACACCCCCAATAAAAGAGTGGTTCTGCAGGTGGTGACCACAGACCACTTCTCAGTTCCTATGCTTCCTGGCTGATGTTTTGGTCACTTTTGAATGCTGGCGGTGCTTTCACTCTAGTGGTAGCATGAGACGGAGTCTACAACCCACACAAGTGGCTCAGGTAGTGCAGCTCATCCAGGATGGCACATCAATGCGAGCTGTGGCAAGAAGGTTCGCTGTGTCTGTCAGGGTAGTGTCCAGAGCATGGAGGCGCTACCAGGAGACAGGCCAGTACATCAGGAGATGTGGAGGAGGCCGTAGGAGGGCAACAACCCAGCAGCAGGACCGCTACCTCCGCCTTTGTGCAAGGAGGAGGAGGAGCACTGCCAGAGCCAAGCAAAATGACCTCCAGCAGGCCACAAATGTGCACGTGTCCACTCAAACGGTCAGAAACAGACTCCATGAGGGTGGTATGAGGGCCCGTCGTCCACATGTGGGGGTTGTGCTTACAGCCCATCACCGTGCAGGACTTTTGACATTTGCCAGAGAAAGCTAAGATTGGCAAATTCGCCACTGGCGCCTTTTGTTCTTCACAGATCAAAGCAGGTTCACACTGAGCATATATGTGACAGATGTGACAGAGTCTGGAGACGCCGTGGAGAACGTTCTGCTGCCTGCAACCTCCTCCAGCATGACCAGTTAGGTGGTGGGTCAGTAATGGTATGGGGGGGCATTTCTATGGGGGCCACACAGCCCTCCATGTGCTTTCCAGAGGTATCCTGACTGCCATTAGGTACCGAGATGAGATCCTCAGACCATATGCTGGTGTGGCTGGCCCTGGATTCCTCCTAATGCAAGACAATGCTACACCTCATGTGGCTGGAGTGTGTCAGCAGTTCCTGCAAGAGGAAGGCATTGATGCTATGGACTGGCCGCCCCTTCCCCAGACCTGAAACTGATTGAGCACATCTGGGACATCATGTCTCACTCCATCCACCAACGTCACATTGTACCACAGACTGTCCAGGAGTTGGTAGACGCTTTAGTCCAGGTCTGGGAGGACATCCCTCAGGAGACCATCCGCCACCTCATCAGGAGCCTGCCCAGGCATTGTAGGGAGGCCATACGGGCATGTGGAGGCCACACACACTACTGAGACTCATTTTGACTTGTTTTAAGGACATTACATCAAAGTTGGATCAGCCTGTAGTGCGGTTTTCTACTTTGATTTTGAGTGTGACTCCATATCCAGACCCCCATGGGTTGATAAATTTGATTTCCATTGATATTTTTGTGTGATTTTGTTGTCAGCACATTCAACTATGTAAAGGTGAAAATATTTCATACAATTCGTTCATTCATTCAGATCTAGGATGTGTTATCTTAGTGTTCCCTTTATTTTTTTGAGCTGTGTATGTTTGTGCTATATCAGTAACCAAAAATGAACAAATGTGCACTGCTATGTACTGTGTACTGACACATTGTATGGTCACTACTGTAAAGTGTAAGGACACTTCTGTGGCAGGATTAACTTTACTGTAGTGCAGCATTACGCTGGAACCAGTTGGAACAGTTTTCGGCGTTGAGCACCTACGCTGATCGAAAGGACTCAAAAAGGGAAGGTTGTATGACAAACATATGTATAAATATATCAGGGGACAGTACAGAGATCTCTCCCATGATCTATTTATACCCAGGACTGTATCTACAACAAGAGGGCATCCTCTAAGTCTTGAGGAAGGAAGGTTTCTACACCAGCACAGACCGGGATTCTTTACTGTAAGAGCAGTGAGATTGTGGAATTCTCTGTCTGAGGCGGTGGTCATGGTGAACTAAGTAAGAGAGTTCAAAACGGGTCTGGATGCATTTTTGGAGAGTAATAAAATTGCTGGTTATGTATACTAGATTTATAGGGACAGAACGTTGAGCCAGGGATTTATTCTGATTTCCTGCAGAGGAAGGCAAAAAAAACCCTCATACTAGAGGTAAAAATACCTCTAGTATGAGTTTTTTTTTGCCTTCCTCTGGATAAACTCATTAGGGACTCATTAGGGTTATAGGTTGAACTTGGACTCTTTTTTTCAACCTTATGAACTATGTTACTTACTGCAGGGACATATCATAGATCATTTTTTCCTACAATAATTTCTGGAGTAGCTAATGAAAACATTGTATTACATAATATTAGAGAATAGAAAAGCTGAATTGGAAATTTGAGCTCAGGCCATAAATTTCTTTAATACGGGTGATTCATTGTATTGATCTCATCGCTAAAATATTATATATATACACACACACATATACACAAATCAAAAATGTTGCAGTATCTTGTAATACCTTTTTTATTGGACTAACAGAATTTTGTAGAGACGAGCTTTCGGGATTCCACCCTTTATCAAGTCCAAAGCAAATCCCGAGATTTGCTTTGGACTTGATAAAGGGAGGAATCCCGAAAGCTTGTCTCTACAAAATTCTGTTAGTCCAATAAAAAAGGTATTACAAAATACTGCGAAACTTTTTGATTTGCATCTGCATCACTGCACTAATACGGCTACTCAAATTGTAATATAATAATATATATATATATAATATATAATATATAAATATATAAATATATAAATATATAAATATATAAATATATAAATATATAAATATATATATATAATATATAAATATATATATATAATATATAAATATATATATAATATATAAATATATATAAATATATATAAATATATATAAATATATATATAATATATAAATATATATATATATATATATATATATATATATATATGTACTCACCTTAGCATTCAGCTCATCTACGATGAAATGACAGAGGGCAGCTTTGAAGAAATATTCTTTTGCACTATACTTCAGCAGAGGATTATCCATCGTGCTTGTACCGACCTAGAAAGAGAGGAATTTGGACTGAATGACAAGAATCACATAACATGAATACAAACACAACATGAAAACAGGTTCTCCAGTGATCATACACGAGTGAGAATATTTATACACATTTTAGGGTCATTGTCAGGCCCAAGGCCTGATTATTAAAATCCAATATGTGTATTATAATTATAACTGTGTGATGTATTATCCAAGCCATGGGTGAGAGGTCATTCAGACTGTGGGTTTGTGTATTGCATTTTATTGGGGGTCTGGCTGTTTGTTTACATCTCCTTTGAAGTCAAAGGCTTTTTTGAAGTCATGCACTCTGGTCCCATCCTATAATCAAACAGATAAGGGGCCAGGAAGAGAGAAGACCCCCTGGTGGGATCAGAGGGGAGGGGGGAATGGAGTCTCCCTCCCAAGAAAGCAGATATGATATTTAAAACAATGCTAGACTCAGGGTGTTCAATGCTGTGCAACAAGCTGACAATACCATCCTAAGAACAGCTGGACTCTCACTCTCATGGACTGCTATATCATCATGCTGTAAGAACTTCATCTTTTGTTTTCTGAACTTGTCTTGCTAAACTCTTTTATATATTTTTGTACCTGTATGTCATTTGTTCCTGTATTTATATATATTTAGCACTGATACCTTTTATCAGATTACATGTTTAATTAATCAGCTCTGGTCTTTGATCTCTAAATATAGGAGCTCACCTTTCTGAAGGCAGCTCTGGTGGAAACACGTTTATCTAAGGGTTAATTTGGTGACTTGCTGGGACCAGTAGTGGATACCCAGAGGTCTGGCGGCTCTAACCCTTGCACCATCACACTCTCTCTAGCGTCTTGGTTGGACTGATAGGGTGTGATCGTGACAGTCATGTTTACACAATAAATGCAGACCTGTGCATTATACGAGTGACGATCTAGTAGATCAGCTATTGTTTAAAAGGAGACTAGAATATGGCTCAACTATTGTGTAGACAGCACAAACAATTGCTGGATCACTTGTGTGTCCCTTTATGTACACCATTGTCTGCAGCACATCATCTATTACCCAGGGTGATGTGCGGTCGATCAATTAACTTTTTAAAGAGGTACTCTGCTCCTAGACATTTTATCTCGGGGGTCCTGCTGCAGGGGACACCCACGATCTCCCTGCTGCACCCGGCATCCATTTAGAGTGTCTGTTAAGCGCCGGAGGCTCGTGACGTCACGGCCACAACCCGCTTGTGCTGTCACACCCCCTCCCATAGACTTGCATTGAGGGGGCATGGCCGTGACGTCACGAGCCTCCACCCCGCATCCCCAGATGTCTGGGGTGCCACAGCCAAGATCACTTATCCCCTATCCTTTGGGTAGAGGATAATATGTCTTGGGGCAGAGTACCCCTTTAAACTGCTTAAAAGATCAGGTGACGAACATGTTGCTCATTCATGGACTTTGATATCTGGGCCTATTACATTGCATTGCATTTTTCGGCTAAACAGGCTCATATTGCCCCATGTGATAGGGTCATTAAACACAAGTACAATGCTCCCATCTGAATGGGGCCTTACTCTTGTGTCATGACAATTACACATTCCCTAGTAATATGACTAGTGAGTAAGGCCAAGTTGCAGTTCTTGCAAGAGACTTAACATGCCCATTTTAGTGAAATAAATAAGGACACCCTCATTCTTGCGATCAGTGGGGTCTGACTGGTAGTCCCACAACTACTCTTATTTGGCATAAACCGTTAACACCATGTACAATACGTAAGGCTGGAAAAGTTGTAAGCAGTAACACTTCAGAATTATAGCTTATATCCAATGTTCAATGACAGACGACTACAAACCTGTTCATATATTTCTATTGCTTTTTGATACTGTTCCAGTTGAGCAGCATACGAAGCCACCTTTAGCAGACACTTGTTTGCAGAGCTGAAGTGAGATATTAAACAAAGAAATGTGAACAGGATGAAATCCTCTAACACATTAGCAGGTCATATACAGTAACAATACAAAGCAAGAAGAGCAGTAACCGCACCATACATGTACCTGTTGGACTCTTCCCCTTTATAATAATCTGCTGACTGCTCATAATGTGCAACAGCCTATACAAAAGAGGAAAAACAGATTGTAAGGATGACAAAGTAATTACGGGACGCCTGCATCTACATTTCTACTTTTCACTGTATATTCACTTAACAGTAGTTGAATGGACCAAGGGTTCACGGCTGTCACGCCCCCTCCATAGACTTGCATTGAGGGGGCATGGCCGTCGCTTCACAAGCCCCCGCCCCACATCGCCAGTCATCCGGCACGGAGTGAAGTTCGCTCCATGCACCAGATGTCGGGGGCGCTGCAGCCGAGATCGCGGGGGTTCCCAGCGGCGGGACCCCCACGATCTGACATCTTATCCCTTATCCTTTGGATAGGGTATAAGATTCCAACTTAAAACACTTATCCCTTTAAGGGGCTAAGTGTCATATCATGGAGGTCTGCTGGGACCCCCTGCTATCTCCAGAATGGGGACCTTAGTCTCACCTTGGAAATCATTCAAATCATTGTGTATGGGAGTGCCGTACTCTGGTGCTCCTACAGATAATAAAAACGTGACTCAAAAATTTAATTTGGGTCCCAGTATTGGACTTCCTGCGATCTGACACTTCAATTCCATATTCTGTGGATAAGAGATAAGGGTTTTAAGTTGAAAAACTCATTTATAGTTGCAGCTTTCTTTCGAAAATTGCTCCCCACCAGGGGAATTTATGGGGATGAAAAACAATCCTAAAACCAGTGGTATGGGTATGGCTACCCATATTTTTTTAATCCAGGATAACTTCTTTAAAGAGACACCCTATGCACCCTGACGTGTACTCCAGTGTTTTGAGAGGTGGAGCTTCTCCTGGGCACCACGGATCTCTCCAAGCCTCTTACTCAGTCTTGTACCCTTCTCATTTCCTATATGGGTTGAGGATATCCCTGGTCTCTCTGAGAGTCAGTGGAGGAGGTTGAGGGCTCTTATTATGCAATGGTGATTAGCAGTAGGGACATGCTGATCCAATCTAGATATGTCCTACATTTGTACTACACCCCTGCAGGCTTAAGTGTATTGGGCTCTCCCCCTCTGATTTATGCTTCCGGTGCTCCTCTGAAGTTGGCACCTTTTTTACATGCGGTGTGGGAATGTCCCATTATAGCTGGCTTCTGGAGGGAAGTGATGGGTTTTTGGAGGAGCATTTAGAATTTCCTTTTCTACTTGACCCGAGGGTATGTCTGCTGGGGGTACTTAATGAGATGATCTCTAGCAATCATAGATGTTTACTAATACGTTTCCTACTGTTTTGTGCCCGTAAAGTGGTTGTCATGACGTGAAAGGTATTCTTTGTCTAGGTGGTTAGCCCTGGTAAATAAATATGTTCCGCTGTATCAGGCCCTGTATCTCAGTCGGAGGTGCCCCAAGGTGGTGCCCGCAGGTGCCCGCTGCATTTGGGGGTTGGGGCGGGGGGGGGGGGGGGGTTGCCAGGAAGTGTGTATGGTTGTATGTCTGGTTGTCTGTATGTCTTCAGTCTTCCCTGGTGGGTCTCAGTTGCACCTTTGTTATATCCGCATGACTTATGTTCTACTCTCCCTGCTTGTTGCTGTTAGAAGTTGGGCTCTGGGACCTATAGGGAGTGATTTTGACTGTATGGTTCTTATTCCGCCATGTTGGCGTTGTCTGTTATTACGTATTGCAAAACTTAAATACTTTTTTTTTTTTTTTTTAATTGACTAGAGCCGGACCTGAGGGAATGTGCTTTCTGTATTATGAGCTGCACTGTAAGGCATAACAATATCAGTTTGCCTGGAAAAACATGCCATCGAGAGAGGTTTGCTCAATTTCCTGTTCACCACAAGGTGGCGGTGTTATACCAGCAAATACGGATTTCCTAACCTGATCTTTGATCGTAACAGATCAGCTGCTCTTGTTGCAATCCATAACCTTAAAAGGGTATTCCATGAAAACTTATTTATTTATTTTTTTATATCAACTGGCTCCAGAAAGTTAAAACAGATTTGTAAATTACTTCTATTAAAAAATCTTAATCCTTCCAATAATCAGCTGCTGAAGTTGAGTTGTTCTTTTCTGCCTGGCAACAGTGCTCTCTGCTGACATCTCTGTCTCGGGAACTGCAAAGAGTAGAAGAGGTTTGCTATGGGGATTTGCTTCTACTCTGGACAGTTCCTGAGACAGGTGTCATCAGAGAGCACTTAGACAGAAAAGAACAACTCATTTTCAGCAGCTCATAAGTACTGAAAGGATTAAGATATTTTTTTAATAGAAGTAATTGACAAATCTGTTTAACTTTCTGGATGCAAAACCATATATTAAAATTGTGATGTGAATGTTGCTTTAGTAAATCAAATACAGCACTTTTCTATTTAGCACACAAGAGTCTTGCTAATCCATATAAGAGACAAAGAGACCTTAAAAAGTACCGGTACCTGTCACCAAACTAAACTTTTCATTTATTGTTCCTTATGTAATTATAAGACACTTTGCTATTTACTTCCTGTTAAAATTTTCAACCTTAATATGTTTTTAATGTGAGTAACAAAATGGCCACTAGGTGGCTTTGTTCTGTTCCCTGCCACAAGTCAAACAGTTACTGTAGTTTGGTCTCCTCCTGGCCTGGCAGAAGACCAAACTCAGGAAGTGTGTGCAGGGCATGGTGAGGCACAGCTCTCGCAAGCTTCAATGACATTGTGCCTGCTGGGAAACGCCCACTTTCTCCTGCTGGGAGCTCACAAAATGTGAGCAAGGGGAAAGGTATAATACAGAGATTTTTAAAGCGAGGGAAAAAAAATTTCAAGGGCAGGAGGGTGTTCGGAGTAGTTAGGAAATATAATCGGAGTTAGTTTAGAAAACATGGTTTGATGACAGGTACTCTTATAAGACATCCAATTTGAGTAACCCCCATCTATTTTTGTGCACTGATAACCATACTGCACTTTATGGAATTATTTTTGGCTATCCCCACAATGATGTGTATATATTGGGACTATAAATACCGGACTATATTGATTTCATTACTGGCCAAACTGATATCTATTAGCTTGGCTTTGGTTTCTGGATGTATATCTATGGTAGTGTTTTCTCCTAACCAGAATCCATGGAATATTAGCAATTTAAGAGAGAAACTTAAAGTTCTATTTTAGAAAACCAGGGAAAGTATTTTGTTACCACCTTTCTGCACAATGATAGACATGACAGTATATTCTTACCTTTTCAATATCTACAAGTTCCGTTTCATAAATCTCAGCAATGGTAATGTGATGTTTAGCAGCAATCGTAAACCTTCCCTGCATACGAAGAGACAAGATATTCAATGTTCTAGACGTGGACATCGCACAGGTTCACCCTCCATAGTACATCTACAGGCCATAACAGGTCATTGCTCCGATTACCTAACAAGTGACTTCATACAACATGGAAACATAAAAACAGTGTAATATACAACAGCGGAGGTCATAGAGGGTATATACCCCGTCAGGACGTATATGAGACCCATATAAACTAATAGTGATTGTACTCACAAATCCATATAGGACTCTTCACTAGACCTACTGACCCCAACTCTGAGGTTTCCTGGTAGATCACAATCTACTAGCAGTTACCATGGGTGCAGAGGGATTTCTATAAACCATGTTCAATCATTATATGCATTATGTGCAATAAATGGAATTTCCCACCAAAAACACTTAAAGGGGGTACTCCAATGGAAAACTTTTTTTTTTTTCTCTCTTTCTTAATGAACCGATGCTAGAAAGTTAAACAGATTTGTAAATTACTTCTATTAAAAAATCTTTACCCTTCCAATACTTTTTAGCGGCTGTATGCTACAGAGGAAATTCTTTTCTTTTTTAATTTCTTTTTTGTCTTGTCCACAGCGCTCTCTGCTGACACCTGATGCCCGTATCAGGAACTGTCCAGAGCAGCATAGGTTTGCTATGGGGATTTTCTCCTGCTTGA
The DNA here is from genome assembly GCF_029499605.1 of Hyla sarda. Classification (NCBI taxonomy): domain Eukaryota; kingdom Metazoa; phylum Chordata; class Amphibia; order Anura; family Hylidae; genus Hyla; species Hyla sarda. Next base: position 370,727,263 of record NC_079191.1, read on the forward strand.
CAGTTCCTAATAAGGGTATCAGGTGTCAGCAGAGAGCACTGTGGACAAGCAAAAAAAAAAAAAAAATTCCTCTGTAACATACAGCTGCTAAAAAGTACTGTTTAACTTTCTGGCACCAGTTGATTTAAAAAAAATATATATATACGTTTTCCACCGGAGTACCCATTTAACACCTATTGCAAGACCGCTGTGACTCCCTTTGATATTGAGGACAGGGGTCCTATAATGAAACATAGAGCAGCATTCTGTGGATAGGTGACACATTTTGGTGGAGAAAGTGGTTGCATGGTCTTGAGATTACATTTATATAGGGCTGGGGGCATGATAAAAATAAAAAAGTAGTGATACCTCCCCTGATCCCCTGCAGCTGTCTGGATGGTCCCTGCTTGTTCCCAGTTCCTGTCATACTTTGTGCCCACAGGAACTGCCCTGCTGAGCCAATTGCTGGCTAGAGCCATGTCCCACCTCGACAGTGATTGGCCAAATGGGGCAATTCCTGTGGGGAAAACACATCACAGGAAAAAGCAGTGATGAGTTTATAAAGGATCCCACCCAAAAATCCCTGTGGGTGATCAGGGGAGGTGAGTAAAAGCCAAATGGAATTTTTTTCTTTACAATATTTTATATATATATATATATATATATATATATATATATATATATATATATATATATATATATACATACATATACATATATACATACACACACATACTGAACAAAAATGGCATGTTGTGTTCTAACAGCAAATTACCTTAAAAACCTCAAAAACTTTTCTTTAAACCAAACCATTTACTTTATATACTATGCACAGCTCAATTTCACAGCTTCAAACCAAAATAAACATCTAAACTAGGATCGACTCCATTGTAGTCATTAGAGATGAGCGAACTTACAGTAAATTCGATTCGTCACAAACTTCTCGGCTCGGCAGTTGACGACTTATCCTGCGTAAATTAGTTCAGCCTTCAGGTGCTCCGGTGGGCTGGAAAAGGTGGATACATTGCTAGGAAAGAGTCTCCAAGGACTGTATCCACCTTTTCCAGCCCACCGGAGCACCTGAAAGCTGAACTCATTTATGCAGGAAAAGTCATCAACTGCCGAGCCGTGAAGTTCGTGACAAATCAAATTTACTGTAAGTTCGCTCATCTCTAGTAGTCATGCTATTGCTTTAGCACCAGCTAAGAATAGATGTGACTATACCAATTTGGCCAGTACTGATTAAGAGAAAAAATAATAATTGCCATATGTTGTGTTGCTCTGCAGTAAACAAGTGCGTCCTCCATGATTTTAGTGCATTTATAATGTATGAGATGTGCTACGTTCTCTACAGCTTCACCATGAACAGTAATTCAGTGGCCTGGGCATTCAAGGACATTTTAGGACAGGGAAAAAGACAAATCCGTAGACACAAATCTACAGAAAATACCCTTGAATTCTCGTACACCATAGAAGCAGAGCATGTTGCTTACACTATACCAGTGTTTCCCAACCAGTGCGCCTCCAGCTGTTGCAAAGCTACAACTCCCAGCATGCCTGGACAGCCGTTGGCTGTCCGGGCATGCTGGGAGTTGTAGTTTTGCAACAGCTGGAGGCACACTGGTTGGGTAACACAGTACCTCAGGTTATGTACTGGCTAGTTTAGACATGATACTGCTGTATTTTAACATCTATATGACAGGCAACGGCTGGACCATGAATGGTATTCCACGGCAAGTGGATTCTGTTTGAAATTAATTCCAGGCGAAAAATCTGTAGTGTGCATGTGCCCTTATACTGAACAGACACTGATCACCATAGGGATGTGCAGTGTTCTACGTTCTGCTCAGTGTAAGGGCTCACTCACACTATGGAATCTCCAGCCAAAGATATTAAAGGTGGAGATTCCGTCTGGAACAGACTGCGGCAAAACAAGCCGGTGCTAGGATCGTTCTGATATTTGCTGTATATGATGTCTCCATAAACGACAATGCATTGTAGAGTGGCTTCCACCAGAAGAATGGGAGGCCAAAAGAATGGGAACAATGGGAGGCTGCTGTACTATATTTTAACCCCTTCCCGACCCATGACATACATGTAAATTATGTAGATACTTTATATTCCTTAACAGGAGCAAAGCTGATACCAGGGAACATTACCTGAAAAGGTGATGTAATGAGCTGCTTTGCATATTCCCCTACCCAGAATGCCCACGGAGTGCTTAATGGCCTTCTGAAGCTCCGTTACACCAGGAGTGGTGGCCTCGCCCTGAGGTAAATACTCAACCCATAATATATTATATATATATATATATATATATATATATATATATATATATATATATATACATACATACACACATACATACTATAAATATATACATACATACTATAAATATATACATACATACACACACTATAAATATATACATACATACACACACTATAAATATATACATACATACACACACTAAATATATACATACATACACACACTATAAATATATACATACATACACACACTATAAATATATACACACACATATATATATATATATCAAAACATACATATATATATATATATATATATATATATATACACATACATACATACATACATACACATACACTAAAAATGTAATTGTACCCAAAAAAACAAAACTTTTGTAGAAAAATTTGAAAAAAAATATGCTCATTTTATTATAAGCCTTCTAAAGTCGTAAAAAGGGAAAATAATGTTTAACAAATGATGTCAGCATAAAGTATACATGTTGTGGATGTGAATTAATAACTAAAATTAATTTGGCATGATTATTTCTCTTACGAGTAGAGAGTTTCAAACAAAGAGAAATGAAAATTTGTCCAATTTTTCACAATATTTTTGAGTTTTTCACAAAAATCGCTTCAGGTATCAACAAAAATGTACCACTAATATAAAGTACAATATGTCTTGGAAAAAAAACAAACTCTCTCCTAATCACTTTGCCAGGTAAAAGCAGTTCAAAGTTATTACCACTTAAAAGAGACACATGTCAGATTTGAAAAAACAGACTGGGTCATGAAGGCCAAAACTAGCTGGGTCATGAAGGGGTTAAAAGTGGAAATCCACTCTGAAAATCCAATGTGAATAGGCCCTAACTGTGGTCGTTGCAAATTTTGCACAACTAATACTGGTGTTAAAAAGCGGCAATATTCATGATGTCTTAACCCAGCCTGAAACAGACACGTTCCACCATGTTTATATAGAAAGTTATTCCTTACCATATCAGTGTAAATATCGATGGCTGCATTTAAGCAGTTGATGGCCTCTTTGGTTAGCATTTAGGAAAGACAAGGAAAAGTCAAGCGACCAAAATAATGCATTTACATTGCTGAGATAACATTAAGTGTCCAGAATGAAACCCGCTATTTAGAATGAAAAATATGAAAAATAAGAAATCCCCATTTGTAATGATCTTACAAACATTAAAGGGATAGTACCATTGCTAATTCTAGGGTATGCTGCCACTTTATGGTCTAAAAATACCCTGGTTGGTTGGCCCCACTAATATTCCCTACACCACATTCTCCTTAGTTCTCACTAAAGACACATTTTAAAAAATACAGGGGTTTGTCAGCATTAAAGTATTCAATTAGAATATGGTTCTTGTCATTAAAAAAAAATTTAAAATTACATTTTGACATATTGCAGTGTTTCAGTATTGTGACCCCCACCAATTATTTAAATTAACAGGGAGAAGCGCGCGGTTATGCGCTTCACTGCCCAACTCACATTCATCTCCATCTATTATGGGGCCATCAAGTGAAGCACATAATGTGGTTCTCCCCTGCTTGTTCTAATGATCTATGGGGGTCTCAGCACTAAGACCATGAATGATGAAATTTTAGATGTGCCAAAAGTTGATTTTTTTTTTTTTTTTAAATGGTTCCACTAGAACCGTAGCTGCAGCCTCATTTACTGAAACTGGGTCATCTAAAAAGTTTTCTCTTTCTGCCACATAAAGAAAGAGAACAACCAACCCATGAAGATATAGGACAGTGGTGTCCAAACTGTAGCCCTCCAGCTGTAGCAAAACTCCAACTCCCAGCATGCCTGGACAGCCGTTAGCAGAGGGAATCAACCCCCCTGTGCATTGGTCCATCTAATGTCCAGTGCACTTATGTGTTTTTTTTTATAATAATAATAAAAGTACACCGAAACAAGCATGTGGATGGTGAGTGCCATCTTCATTTCTCATTGCAAGTTGGGTTTAAATAGTAATAATTTACAAATATGTATAATTTTCTGGCACTAGTTGATTCAAAAACAGTTTTTTTCCTCCGGAGTACCCCTTTAATAGAGGGAGTGGATCCTCTGTTCAGGATCATCATCTCTTGGACAGAGGGAAGACTGGCCACAAAGAGCATCTCTCGCTTTGAAGGACCAGTCCTGTATTACCCAGATGACCCATTCATGGGTGCCTTGTAATGCTTTACCTTCCATGTGGTGGCGCTGCAGGGAAACTGAATATCTAAGGTCAGGTTTTCCCCATAGATAACAGCTGGTCGCTGGGGGTCTGAACAGTGGGATGCATTGTCTTCTACTTATTCTTAATGATATACCAAATCGGAGAGCCCCTATAATTTAGCTTCATTTATGGAGAACCCTGATCATCTATTAGGGTTATTTTCACTCAGGACACATTGGAATAATCTCTATGATATATCAAGAGGTCACATTAAAGCCTTGTCTGATATATTGACTAAATAGGATGTGAAATAAAAAGTTGAAAATGTCGTAACAGGGGGAACACTACCTTGAGGATCAGATTTCTTAAAGGCATTCCCAGCGTCGACAAAACTTGTGGCCGCATCATGTTTACTCTGAAGTTGCATGTGGAGTTTGGCCGCCTGACAGAATGCATTTCCTGCAGCTATAAAGCAGATAAACAGAAATTAAAACAGTGACATACCCCAAAAAGTAACAATTACATCTTAAATATTTAAGTTCCTCTGACCAAGACTAAGTATGACCCTAATGACATATCATCAAGGCTAAGTATTTGGTCTTTTCTGGATAATATAAAGGCATTTGGGAAAAATACAGTTTGGTAGATGTGGGTTTAGGGTGATGTCCCTCTAAATCCAGTTACTGTAGAATAGTAACCTTACTTGCTGGGCGTAACACTAGAATGAGTAAAGAAAAAGTAGTATGACGTTCCAATTACTGTCTTATTATTCCATTAAAATGCAAGAATACAAACATTCTCAAGCAGGAAAATTTTATACTGTGCGGCTCTTTAGGTGATAGTCCAAAGGTCTGCTTGACGCGTTTCGTAGTTTCCCACTTAAAGGGGGCTAATCTGCTGCTCAGCGTTTTGAACAAACTGTTCCGAACGCTGGAGCCGGTGCCGGGAGCTCGTGACGTCATAGCCCGGCCCCCTCATGAAGTCACACCCCGCCCCCTCAATGCAAGCCTATGGGAGGGGGCGTGACTACATCACGCCCCCTCCCATAGGCTTGCATTGAGGGGGCTGGGCTATGACGTCACGAGCTCCCGGCATCGGCTCCAGCGTTTGGAACAGTTTGTTCCAAACGCTGAGCAGCGGAGTACCCCTTTAACCATAAGCCTGGCTTATGATTTAATGAGCAACCACAAAATGTGCCAAGGAGCTATGTTCCCTGCTTGAGATTATCTAACGGAAAAAGGAGTCTTCTCAACTGAAGAACAGAAGCAGACCTTTGGACTATCGCCTACATGTTATCACAGATGATCCAGCTAACATGTTATTCCTATCCCATAGACAGCGTTCCGAACATTTTGTTCCAAATGCTGGGTGCAGGCTGGGGGGGTTGTGAGGTCACGGGCACGTCCCTCTTTATATCACGGCCACGCCACTCAATTCAAGTCTGTGGACCAATGCAGTCTGTAGACTTGCCTTGAGGGGCGTGGTGTGACGTCACGAGGGGCGTGGCCGTGGCGTCACGACATCCGCACCCAGCGTTCAGGACAAAAATGTAAAGAAAATAGTAGTATGCTGCACCTATGGTGACGTATGCTGCACCTATGATGACGTATGCTGCACCTATGGTGATATTTTTGCCCCAATATCCAGCCTTGTGTGGAATGCAACAAAAAAATATATAGCATTGTTAAATATCGATTTAGATATAATCCAGAGAGAGCATAAAGAAGCCAGGAAATGTTTTTCTTTCTTGCTTCCATAGTGCACCATAGGTTATTAGAGAACAGTGTAGAGGGTCTTGTATATGCCTTGTGCTTACCTGTTTTAGCTGAAGGAGGGGGTCTGACCTCTGTGGTCTACCACCATCTTCAGAATTGAACCTGACTATCTACTCTAGGCCTCTACATCTGAGATACACATGTCCCGCCCAATCCGCCAATCACCTACTAAGGGGCCGGAGCATTCAGTGCTAAAAGATGGGCCCCATTCTGAAGATCCTGGATGGTCCCAGAGGGCAGACCTCCCACAATCAAACAACCTCATTGTGCAGGTAATAAAGAGAAGGGTTAATCCAGGAGCACATGACGTTTCTTTTACAGATGCTTTTCATATTACCCATGAAAAGCAGACGGACTGGATAGAGAACATCATCTTGCAGCAATTACTGTCCAATTATAATACAATACACCTAAATGTTAGCAGTTTACAGGCATATGTCTGACCCCAGGATAGTTTCCACGCTATGTAATCTTATAGTTGTTGACTGCGCACTGCTGTTCAGTTATCACTATATACTGATGTAGCCATAGTTAACACAGCAACGTGTTATGTTGCGATATCCTAATGTATCAGGGAATTAAAAAAAGGTATGGTAACTGAGGAAGAATATTAAAATTAGACTTGTGTATTGTGTTAGAAGAATTTATCCAGAGTAGGAGCAAATCCCCATAGCAAACCTATCCTGCTCTGGACAGAGGTGGCAGCAGAGAGCACTGTGGTCAGATGAAGAGAAAATTCAAAAAGAAAAGAACTTCCTCTGTAGTATACAGCAGCTGATAAGTACTGGAAGGATTAAGATTATTAAATAGAAGTAATTTAAAAATCTGTTTAACTTTCTGGCATCAGTTGATTACAAAAAATGTTTTCCAGTGGAGAACCCCTTTAATGCACCAAGGATCAAGATCAGGTTTATATCTCACCATACGCATGACTTGAAAAATATTGTTGACCCATCATAGTGATTTATGCAGAGCAGTGATCATAAAACGAGACCCAGGAGCAGTCAATAAAACAATAAGAATTTCTCCAGAACAATCTCCAGAATGGGGCTCTGACTCTCCCAGCTGCATAAAGCAGCAGGCTGCACTGTCTGTACTTTGGATATCTGGTGCTCCCATAGACAATGCATAGAGCGGCAGACAGCACCTTGTTGACATTTTAGCCATCATGACAGCACCACCTGGCTATTGGAGGTTGCAACTTGACCCTGCTAGAAAAGGAAGTACACAGAGGGTAAAATTGGATCCCAGAGAGTAGGAGTTAAACTCCCAGATTTCTGGAAACTAGCGTATATACTCGAGTATAAGCCTACCTGAATATAAGCCGAGGCGCCTAATTTCACCCCAAAATCCCAGGAAAAGTTATTGACTCGAGTATAAGCCTAGGGTGGGAAATACATCATCCCCCCTGTCATCATCCAGACCCCCGTCATTAACACCCTCATCATCATCACCCTGTCATCATCACTGCCTGTCATCATCCCCTTATAATCCCACCCCCCCCATCATCACCCCCTTGTCATAATCCCACACCCCCCCTTCATCATCCCCTTGTCATCATCACCACATGTCATCAGCCCCCCCCCCCCCCCCCCCATCATCACCGCTTGTCAATGTCCGATACAGTGGTCTTCAACCTGCGGACCTCCAGCCATCGGCTGTCCGGGCTTGCTGAGAGTTGTAGTTTTGAAACCTCTGGAGGTCTGCAGGGCCCGGAATAGAGGCGTTGCCTTGACGACGATGCAGAGGGACGTTGGTAATGAACGTCCCTCTGCGTCGTCGTCAAGGCAACCTGACTATTCCGGGGCCGGGCCCGAAGCGCGGAGAAGAGGCCCCCCCGGTGAAGATGGCAGCCCGAAACCACTATCCCACCGGACGACCTCCCCACCGGACAGTCCTGAAGCACCGGACCAGCGTCCCGCCGAGCGGAGATGAGTACAGAACTAAAGGGGATGAGAGGAGGGGGGGGGGGCTGGATGATGTCGAAGGCCGCAGTGGTCTTCAACCTGCGGACCTCCAGAGGTTTCAAAACTACAACTCCCAGCAAGCCCGGACAGTTGCTCGAGTATAAGCCGAGGGGAGTGTTTTCAGCACGAAAAATCGTGCTGAAAAACTCGGCTTATACTCGAGTATATACGGTAGTAGACAACTGGGGCCTTCCAGATATTGATCTGCTTTCCTTAAAAGGGGTATTCCACTGACCAGCGTTCCAAACCTTGTTTTCGCGCTGCGGGTCGGCCACTCCCCTCGTGACATCACGGCCACGCCCCCTCAATGCACTCCACCCACTGTCATCACGCCCCCTCCCATAGTCTTGCATTGAGGGGGCATGTCCATGACGTCACGAGGGCAGTGCCCGACCACCACAGCACGATAAAAGTGTTCGGAACATTTAGTTCCGAACCCGTGCCAGTGTAGTACCCCTTTAAATAATAACAGGAAAATGAACTGTTCTTACTAGCTAGATCCCAGAGCAACCGGAAACAGTAGATGCTCTTGAGCCTCTCTCACCCACTGCCGGTATTTGTAAAGGCTTTGTAGAACATTCTAGTGCTTGAGTAATATTCATTGCTCCATTATGGCCAAAATGCAGCTGATTGAGCCTGCTAACATTTCTGGTGATCCAAGAGGGAGGGTCTTCTAAACACAGGGCCCCATCTACCATTGGGGTCTGGAAAATCTACACCCTGCGGCCTAGATATTGAAAAGTCCTCCCAGCCAGTAGAGACCATTCTTCCAAGGCGATTACTGAGCTATCTAAATGCAAAAAAAATAAAAAATCTACCTCTTCTATCTATTTAGAACAATGGAAAATATTTGTAAAATGATGTGATTAAGATTTTTTTTAATAGAAAATCTGTTTAACATTCTGGCACAGTTGATTTAAAAAAAAATAAAAAAAAATAAAAAAAAAATAAAAAGGTGTTTTCCAGGGGAGTAATAATATTAAAAGCCCATTACCTCTTATAGGGATTTTTCACTCCGATAGCCCTAAAGGTCTTATAGGAATTCTCTATACTTATTTTATTACCACAAAATCCTCACAGACCCCTTCTTCCAGGAGAAGAAGAGAATACTGGAGGGTACACCTGCCTCTTCTTTCTGCTGAGGATAGGCAGGCTCTAATACTATGATGCCACAAACAGCCACATCAAAATGACCCAAATATACTGCAATATATCTCCCACCCCTGCGGTTAGGTCATATAGGTAGTTTCCTGTCTGGTACCCATCAGAGGTGTTTTAGTCCGAGAGCAGACCTATGGCATCTAATCTGGCAATGTCCCGTTGTGTCCTTCTGGTGAAAAATAACCCAGGTATTGTCTGCGATCCTTTCTGTCCCAGTACCTCTAGCTCCTCTTCCATACCCGTACAGGGTCTCCCCCACCCCAAATGCTCCGGTCCCGTGATCGCTAGTAATCAGCATGTTTGCTCCGGGGACTGATTGTAACAGGGTGCTGCGTGCGAGATCATGGGAGTCCCCAGCGGCGGGACCCCCGCGATCAGGCATCTTATCCTCTATCCTTTGGATAGGGTATAAGATGTCTTAGCGTCGGGGTACCCCTTTAAGCAGCAATAGAGATTCCGGCTGCCCAACAGACCCCCTTTAATGCAGAGACAGACGCTTACCATTCCAGTTCTTGACCATCTTGAACATGTTTGCAGCCCTCGCATACATTTCACAAGCTTCTTCAATCTTTGTGTTGCCACTAGAGAAAAGGAAAGGGGAAAAAAAGGCGATTAATGTTTCTTGTTCATAGTATTCATATCTTCCTATAACCTAGTTATCTTTCATAGAAAGTTAAGGCGCAATGTAATTAAATTAAAGCGTACCCGTCAGATCCAACAAAATATATATATTTTTTAAATAGATTACTCAGTACCTAATCCTGACCATATACATACAAAGTTTTATGTGTCTAGCACTTTATTTTATTACTCTTAATTTCGCTCACTAGTCTGAATTCCTCTCAAATGGAGGGGGTGTGGCCTCACTGTGCAGGTCTCCACCCCCTCCCTCAGTATGCTGTCTGCTCACATCTCCCCTAGTATTAGCAAAACTACAACTCCAGCTTGTCCTGACTGACAGTAGTGGGACACAATCTGACAGCAGGAGGATTGTTCCTCCACGTGTGAGCCCTGCACTCACAGCTGTCAATCAAGGAAGTGTGTCCATGACATAGGTGATGACGCATGGACACAGCTGGACTAGTATGTGTCCAAGCAGGCAGGGGGGGGGGGGGCATTGTTTGACTGGCTTTTTCAGTATGAAATACTGAAATTTTTCAACATATTAAAAGTTTTTTTGTCTGACAGTGCCCATTTAAGATATTAATATAAAATATACTCGGCAAGAACACTAGGTTTGCTTTTCTTTCTGCTCTTGTTTTCTATTGATACCTTTCTCTTCATTAATAAAAGCCTACAGAAGGTGGTGGTGTACCTACATAAAAGGAAACCTCTTTGTTAATATCTTGATACAGAGCGCCACGTTGTCACATTCACCCACTTTTATTGCTGTATAAACCCCAAAAAGTACAAAAATTATAAATTCAACTTCTCTTCTGATATATGGGATTTCTTTAGGGAAACCTGTCCTCACTTTTATGCTACCGGAAACACGAGTCATTGGTTCTCCCCACCCCTATACCCAAACAGGGAGAGATCCAACAACGTGTATACAAGTGTTCATTTTTATTTGGTTCCACACTTCTAAACTCTTCAGTCAAGGCTGGTGAGGTGGGGAAAAGCTGCCAGGGACCGCCCCAATGACTCATTGTTTAGGCAGCATGAAATAGATGACAGGTTCCCTTTAACGTGCATCTGTCACTGCTAATAGGGGTTTTTGAGTATTCGAATAAAGTAAAAGTGTGGAGCAGCTCACAACTTAGTAAGCCAAGATATAAAATGGTTAAACACATACACCTTAGGTGTAAATTGAGTTTGTAGAAAAAGAGAAAAAAATTAACCATAACCTCAAGGCTAATATCAAATAAATTGATACATGATGCATAAATCGTGCTTCAAATTTATGATGAATTCTTATAAAAATGTATTAAACACATAATTAAAAATAATAATATTAATAATCCTCCTTTCACAGGGCCCTTGTGAGGAGGTGATATAAAACAAATTATATAATCACACCACTGAGAAAAGTACAAAAAGTAAAAAAAAAAAACTTTCAATAGTCCGGCATTTGATAGTTCAGAACAATGTTAGTTTACCACAGTCCGTGCGTTAGGTGGAATAAATTGGAATGTCCGAGTCCACATGGTAGAAATATATTGATAGATGTACATTTATCAGCCAGATGAGGTTTTGGAGATGAAATGGCTTCCAAAGATACTGGTGCCGGCAAGCACCTGCCCAAGCTGGGGTCTGCGTGTGCTGAATGCAGACGCTGGCGTACGCTTCTGTGGCTGGTCTGCCTGCCGCTGTTGTAACGGAGAGAGCAGCTTGCAGATTCCAGGTGGCTGGACCTCATAGAGTGTCCTTGCGTCTGACGTCAATGGTAGGAATGATGGGCCGGCTGGTTACAACAGTTGAATGGTGCGGTCGTGAAAGTCATGGTTTGCGCAGGTGGACTTTTCAAATCACAGTGGTGCGTTAAAGATCCGATAAAAGGTATTCTAGACGCGTTTCAGGGTACTTAAAAGTATCAACAACCCTTTCCTCAGTTTTTCAGTATTCATTTAAGACATATTGACAAATTTGTTATGAAACTAGGAGCGAAAAAAAGAAAAGATAGGAGCCACGAAGCACCTTATCTCCCCTGTGTGCCAGTTATTAGTGTCCTCTCATCTCTCCCCTGTGTGCCACAGTTATTACAGTCCTCATCTCACCAGTGCCTATTATTAATGTCCCCTTATCTCTCCCCTGTGTGTCAGTTATTAATGTCCCCTCATCTCTCATGTGTTATTGTTCCTTCATCTGCCCCCTCCATGTGTCACAGCAATTACTGTCCCCTCATTTCCCTGTGTGTCAGTTTTTAAATGTCCTCTCATCTTCCACCCTGCATGTCACAGTTATCAATGTCCCCTCATTTCTGTGTGTGAGTTGTTAATGCCCCGATTTGCCCCCCTATGTGTCACAGTTATCACTGTCCCCTCATTTCCGTGTGTGAGTTGTTAATGCCCCCTGATTTGCCCCCTATGTGTCACAGTTATCACTGTCCCCCTCATCCTCCCCTGTATGTCAGTTATTACAGTACCCTCATCTGTCCCCCATGTGTCACAGTTATACTGTCCCTTCATCTGCCTCGTGTGTCAGTTAGTAATGTCCCCTGCTCACTTCCCCCACCTGTGTTTCTTTACTCTCCCCTCATCTGCCCCCCACTCCCTGTAAGTCACAGTTATTACTGTCTCATCATCTCCCCCATGTGTCAGTTGTCAATGTCCCCCCCCCCACAACCACCGTGTCACGTCTATAAAAAAAAATGTTTTACTTACCTCGGCCTCAGTTCCTGCGCTGATCTCCCTTTGGGTTCCTGCGCTGATCTCCCTTTGGGTTCCTGCGCTGATCTCCCTTTGGGTTCCTGCGCTGATCTCCCTTTGGGTTCCTGCGCTGATCTCCCTTTGGGTTCCTGCGCTGATCTCCCTTTGGGTTCCTGCGCTGATCTCCCTTTGGGATCCTGCGCTGATCTCCCTTTGGGATCCTGCGCTGATCTCCCTTTGGGTTCCTGCGCTGATCTCCCTTTGGGTTCCTGCGCTGATCTCCCTTTGGGTTCCTGCGCTGATCTCCCTTTGGGTTCCTGCGCTGATCTCCCTTTGGGTTCCTGCGCTGATCTCCCTTTGGGTTCCTGCGCTGATCTCCCTTTGGGTTCCTGCGCTGATCTCCTGTATTCAGCAGCGAATATCTCCAGTCAGCACTTCAGTGGCAGGTGACTGTTGCAGCCAATCAGCAGCCTTGTAGTGACGCTCTGTACTCCTGAGTATTTAGAGTCACCCCTGAGGAGGTCCATGTTGTACTCGCTTAAGAAAGTTTAAAAGAAGAGTTCTGCAATCCTTTTCTAACATGTACTTGCTTTAGGTTGTGGATCCGCTGCTTTTTTTTGAGGCTTCTTCCCTGCAGCAAAAACTATTCTCCTAATCTCATACAACCAAAATGTCCGTCCTCTGCACCAAATATAGGAGGTATGACTTTGACATCAGGGATGGTAAGAAAGAATAGTAATGATGCTGACCAGAAATCCTCCCCTGCTTCAGTATAAGGGACATGGCGCACAATAAAAGCTAAAAGACTCCTGACCTCAATCTTCATCAAATCAAGTCTGGATTAACAAGTATCAACCGGAGTAATGATGGGTTGTGCGTCCCTACGGATCTGACGTCCCCGGAGTACATGATGGAAAGGGAGGACTGTAAACACGAAGCTAGGCCGGGTTCACGGATCAGAAATGTTCCATTATCATATCATAAGGATTCTAGTTTCATGCAACATAACACGGAACTAAGACAACAGGGCTGATTATTCCCAAAACCATGGAGGCGGCTTTATAGTGGTTGGGTCTGGAACTGCAGGTTTTTGAAGTTAAAGGAGTTATCTGGTGAACAAAAACTCATCCCCAATCCTGTGTATAGAGGATAAGTGTCCGATTGCTGGGACCCCCTCTCCAGAATAGGGACGGGGGGGGGGGGGGATTTATCAAAACCTGTGCAAAGAAAAGTTGCCCAGTTGCCCATAGCAACCAATCAGCTTCCTCCTTTCATTTTACAAGAAGCCTCTGAAAAATGAAAGAGGCGATCTGATTGCTTGCTATGGGTAACTAGGTAATTTTTCCTCTGCACAGGTTTTGATTAGAGATGAGCGAACTTACAGTAAATTCAATTCGTCACGAACTTCTCGGCTCGGCAGTTGATGACTTTTCCTGTATAAATTAGTTCAGCTTTCAGGTGCTCCAATGGGCTGGAAAAGGTGGATACAGTCCTAGGAAAGAGTCTCCTAGGACTGTATCCACCTTTTCCAGCCCATTGGAGCACCTGAAAGCTGAACTAATTTATACAGGAAAAGTCATCAACTGCCGAGCCGAGAAGTTCGTGACGAATTGAATTTACTGTAAGTTCGCTCATCTCTAGTCACTTCTATTACTTCATCCGGCCTTTCTCAAAGTCTATGCGCTAGAGGTGCGGTGCAAGTGACCTTCAGAGATCATTCATATGGATCCGGATGGAACAGTTTGCTTGATGCTTCCAAGGCAGCATTTCCCAACCAGTGTGCCTCCAGCTGTTGCAAAACTACAACTCCCAGCATGCCCAGACAGCCTTTGGCTGTCCGGGCATTCTGGGAGTTGGAGGCACACTGGTTGGCAAATACTGTTCTAAGGGCTGATCTCATCAGGGGTCAGGTTCTAGGGGGAAAAAAAAAAAGTGTTGGAACTCAACCAAGATTTCTACTGAAACGCGATGTCCTGCACAGTTCCTGACTTCTAGGCCGCAGGCATACAGCTGCCTATGGTCTATGAAACTTTAGTGACGGGCAAGACTCCGTCACAGATTTCAACTGTATATGCATCTTTATGACAGGTTAACCCTCAGTGCTATCTTACTAGGGGGCTGTTTACATCACGATTTATCCTTACGCTCAGGGTATGAGAATGGGTTGCCAACACAAACTGTGGTGTACTGGCAGTAGCCTTGTTCACTTTAATGGCCCAAACATAGTCAACAAGGGCCTACATTTGCTCCATTTCCTGCATGTATATGTTTAGTTTGCAGCACTCTAAAGGAGGATATTCCAGGCAAAAACTTTTTTTTATAATTATATATATATATATCTATATCTCACAACTGGCTCCAGAAAGTTAAACAGATTTGTAAATTACTTCTATTAAAAAATCTTAATCCTTTCATGAGCTTCTGAAGTTAAGGTTGTTCTTTTCTGTCTAAATCCTCTCTGATGACACGTGTCTCGGGAAACGCCCAGTTTAGAAGCAAATCCCCATAGTAAACCTCTTCTAAACTGGGCGTTTCCCGAGACAGGTGTCATCAGAGAGGATTTAGACAGAAAAGAACAACCTTAACTTCAGAAGCTCATAAGTACTGAAAGGATCAAGATTTTTTTAATAGAAGTAATTTACAAATCTGTTTAACTTTCTGGAGCTAGTTGATACATATAAAAAAGTTTTTGCCTGGAATACCCCTTTAAGTGACAATAAGTAAGTATATACATGCAGAAAATGAACTAAATGTAGGCACAGTATTTGTTGGCACCTTTTTATGACAGAATGTCAATGTTTACCCTGAGCATAAGGTTAAATCGTGACATTAAACAGTCCCCTTGTAAAGGACACATACTGTCTCTTCCTTTCTTCCTCGTCTGGCTGCTCCTTTCTCCATGATATTTAATGCATGCCTATACATTTAACATTTACACTACTTCTCTTCAGATATTGCTGTAACACTAGCTGCAGGAGAGCAGTGAAAGGGTTAAACCTTGGGCTGAAAGATGGGAAACCGATTCTAGCTGCACGAAAGGAGTGCCGGGAGGTGAGTTAAAGTGGGCTGTCCCATGCCTTCATTCAGGAAAGTGGGGGCTGGAGTACGCTAAGAACACGTAAGTAGCCAGGGTCCTGTTTGCGGGGGTCCCAGTGGTTGGACCCCAGCAAGCAGACACTTATACCCTATTCATGGATAGATAATAAGTGTCTAAAGGTTCAGTTTCATGGACTACTTTAAAGGGGTATTCCGGGCAAAAACATTTTATCCCCTAGCCAAAAGGATAGCCGCGGGGACCCCCCCCCCCTCCCGTGATCTCCCTGCAGCATCCGAATTCTATGTCTCCCCCTCCCATAGACATGAATGGAGGGGGTGTGGCGTGACGTCACATCCCCAGTCCCGGAAACACAGAGGTTTCCGAAAGTGGAGACGCAGCGATCATACATCTTATCCCCTATCCTTTGTATAGGGGATAAAATGTTTTTGCTCGGAATACCCCTTTAAGTATACCTGCCAAAAGCTTACTTATCCTAATTCCCTAGTTTATGTTGCTCACACTGCATTCAGTTCACAGAAGGAGGGGGCGTTCCCTTGCTTAACCTCACATCTCATGTGGGAACTTCCTCCCTCATTCCTCAGAGCTGATAGCTGGCTGCTCTGTGCACTGAGGCTCTGTGACATGTTCCCGACTCACACAGCAGGCTAATTGACAAGCCAGGAGCCTACACTTCCTGTATTTTGTCTCTGCACAGAGACAACCAGGAAGTAGCCAAAGGGACAGTACAGGGATCCCTAGTGGTTTTTCACCAAAATATAATAAAAAGTTTTGGAAGTGACAGTGCCCATTTAAAAAAAATATGTTTATCATAAAAAACTGATTTAGACAATAGGTCTTCTTCTGATTAAACATTCCCTTAAAGTGGTACTCCGGTGGAAAACATTTTTTTTTTTATTTTTTTTTTTTAAATCAAATGGTACCAGAAAGATAAACAGATTTGTAAACTACTTCTATTTAAAAAAAAAAAAACTTAATCCTTCCAGTACTTATTAGCTCCTGAATACTACAGAGGAATTTTCTTTTCTTTTAGTAACACAGAACTCGCTGCCGAATCACGAGCACAGTGCTCTCTGCTGACATCTCTGTCCATTTTAAGAACTGTCCAGAGTAGGAGAAAATCCCCATAGCAAACATATGCTGCTCTGGACAGTTCCTAAAATGGACAGAGATGTCAGCAGAGAGCTCTGTGTTCCAAAAAGAAAATAAATTATTTTAAGCTCATAAGTACTGGAAGGATTAAGATTTTTTAATAGAAGTAATTTACAAATCTGTTTAACTTTCTGGCACCAGTTGATTTAAATTAAAAAAAAAATAAATAAAAGTTTTTCACCATTAAAGGGTACTCCGTCCCTAGATGTCCGATCGCCGGTCCCGACGTTCTGAATATTTATGTTCAGAACACCAGCTTGAGGACTTCTATGTTTGTGAGGTCACCACAGCCGTCACACCTCCTCCAATCATGTCTATGGGAGGGTGGCGCGATGGCTGTAGAGTGGAGTACACAGATGTCCCGCCCCCTCCCATAGACATGAACAGAGGGGCATGACGGCTGTGGTCGCCTGTCATCAGGCATGGAGCGGAGTTCGCAGGCATGGAGCGGGTGCAGCGCATCAGACATCTTATCCCCTATCCTTTGGATCCGAGTTGGAATACCCCTTTAAGAGAGTATGGAGAGGGCTTGGGACTTGAGCTCGCCCACAGACACCTGCTGTGGACCGAACACTGGAGCCAGGAGCTTGTGACGTCATAGCCCCACCCCTCATGATGTCACACCCCGCCCCCTCAATGCAAGTCTATCACACCCCCTCCCACAGACTGGCATTGAGGGGGCGAGCATGACGTCATGAGGGGGCGGGGCCATGACCTCACGAGTTACCGGCACCGGCTCCAGCGTTTGGAACAGTTTGTTCCAAACGCTGAGCGGCGGAGTACCCCTTTAATCATTTAGATCCATGTTTCCCAAACAGGTTGCCTCCAGGCATTGCAAAACTACAACTCCCTGCATGTCCGGACCACTTTTGGTTGTCTGGGCATGCTGGGAGTTGTAGTTTTACAAGGGAACCCTGGTTGGGAAACATTGATTTAGATGCTGCTGTCATAGATGACAATAGCATCTAAATGGCTGTTACAAGTATTACAGCAGTCCATTGTCATGGCAAGGAGACTAAAAAAAATCTAAAATATATAAATATATGTTTTAAAAAATATCAGTATACCCCTATAAAAATTTAAAATCACTACCCTTTTTCCAAAACAAAAACATATTTGGTATGTTCATGTGCGGATATGTCTGAACTTTTAAAATACAATATTTATTTAAAAAAAGAAAAAAGTAAAGTAGTTGCCCATAGCAACCAATCAGATCGCTTCTTTTTTCAGAGGCATTTTTAAAAATGAAAGAAGCGATGTGATTGGTTGCTATGGGCACCACTTCCTCTGCGCAGGTTTTAGTAAACCTCCCTAATTGATCCCACATGGTGAATAGTGTAAATGTAAAAGACAATGCCAAATGCC
This sequence comes from Hyla sarda, assembly GCF_029499605.1. Lineage (NCBI taxonomy): Eukaryota > Metazoa > Chordata > Amphibia > Anura > Hylidae > Hyla > Hyla sarda. The sequence goes on from NC_079191.1 coordinate 370,745,472, forward strand.
AGAATTTCATTTGGGGTTTTATTTTTTGGTCACATGACATCTCGGAAAGAAATAAAAGAGCGACTAAAACATGCGATCTATGCCAAATAGACACCGATAACTAGTACAGATCGCACCGCAAAATACAAGTATAAAATAAATGCATCAAATAATGGATTCTGATAATAATCCTTAGTTGCAGCCCCAGTTTCTGTGACAGTTTTTGTGGCAGTGTGAACATGCCCTAACCTGAACAATGAATGGCGGGGGTGCAGAACCAGGCCTCCACCCCCCCCCCCCCCCCCCCCCAAGGGGGCTATCCTGGCCCTAGATCAGTGTTCTCCAACCAGGGTGCCTCCAGCTGTTGCAAAACTACAACTCCCAGCATGCCCGGACAGCCAAAGGCTGTCCGGGCATGCTGGGTGTTGTAGTTTTGCAACAGCTGTAGGCACCCTGGTTGGGAAACACTGATATAGATTAATGGTCTCCAAACTGTGGACCTCAACTACAACTCCCATCCCAGATTATATCCATATAAAATCACTATAAAGATTTATCTGCACAGAGGGATTTCATTTCATCAAGTAATGATGATGTCATCAGTAACCAATCCTCCATTATGATGACATCACATGACACATATCCCACAGTAGTGACATCACACGACCCCCTCTATATATCCTACAGTAGTGACATCACACGACCCCCTCTATATATCCTACAGTAGTGACATCACACGATCCCCTCTATATATCCCACAGTAGTGACATCACATGACGCCCTCTATATATCCTACAGTAGTGACATCACATGACCCCCTCTATATATCCTACAGTAGTGACATCACACGATCCCCTCTATATATCCCACAGTAGTGACATCACATGACCCCCTCTATATATCCTACAGTAGTGACATCACATGACCCCCTCTATATATCCTACAGTAGTGACATCACATGACCCCCTCTATATATCCTACAGTAGTGACATCACATGACCCCATCTAAATATCCCACAGTAGTGACATCACATGACCCCCTCTATATATCCTACAGTAGTGACATCACACGACCCCCTCTATATATCCTACAGTAGTGACATCACACGACCCCATCTATATATCCTACAGTAGTGCCATCACACGACCCCCTCTATATATCCTACAGTAGTGACATCACACGACCCCATCTATATATCCTACAGTAGTGACATCACACGACCCCATCTATATATCCTACAGTAGTGACATCACACGACCCCATCTATATATCTTACAGTGGTGACATCACATGACCCCATCTATATATCCTACAGTGGTGACATCACACGACCCCCTCTATATATCCTACAGTAGTGACATCACACGACCCCCTCTATATATCCTACAGTAGTGACATCACACGACCCCCTCTATATCTCCTACAGTAGTGACATCACACGACCCCATCTATATATCCTACAGTAGTGACATCACACGATCCCCTCTATATATCCTACAGTAGTGACATCACACGATCCCCTCTATATATCCTACAGTAGTGACATCACACGACCCCCTCTATATATCCTACAGTAGTGACATCACACGACCCCCTCTATATATCCTACAGTAGTGACATCACATGACCCCCTCTATATATCCCACAGTAGTGACATCACATGACCCCATCTATATATCCTACAGTAGTGACACACACATATATATATATAGACACACACACACACATATATATATATATATATATATATAGTAGTGACATCATTACGCAGTCCATGAGGACAGTTCATCTATCGGGTGGTGACACATCATTCTCCATGATGACAGCCATGACACGGTATCCCCGCTCCCGAAGACACCTCTCCCTCCTCCTCCTCCTCCATGAAGCCGCCGGCCTCCCCTCCCCCTTCTCCCGGCTCTCACCCGAACAGACCCCTCAGGAAGGAATGCGAGGACTTCACCCTCTTCTCGGCGTCGGCCATCAGCTGCACGGCCTCCCTCTCCTTACCGGCGTTATCCATGTCTGCTCCTGGGAATCTACGCGAACCTTACAACCTGCAGCGTAGCCTGACCTGTCTCCTGCGCCAATACACCAACACTGACCCTCACCGGCCTCCGTCTATGACAGCTCAGGCCGCGCTGCGTCATGGGAAATGTAGTACTTTCAATCATTTTGTTGCAGAGCTGTCAGCGGCCATATTGATTAAGGGCAAATGCATCCATCTACTAAAAATAATCATGTTTCTCTGCATTGTATAGTAAAGCTATAGAGATCATCGTATTGAGCGCAGCTTATTTCTATACCAGTGTTTTCAAACAAGGATACCTCCAGCTGCTGCAATACTATAACTCCCAGCATGCCTGGACACTCTTTGGCGGTCCTAATGCCAACTTGTTGTGGCGGCACCTGCAGCCTGTGGAATAACCGTCTGGAAATTTTCCAAGTGGACAATCTGCCCTGTGAATGGAGCCGGGTTCACACTTATGGCCGGGTTCACACTTATGGCCTGGTTCACACTTATGGCCGGGTTCACACTTATGGCCTGGTTCACACTTATGGCCGGGTTCACACTTATGGCCGGGTTCACACTTATGGCCGGGTTCACACTTATGGCCGGGTTCACACTTATGGCCGGGTTCACACTTATGGCCGGGTTCACACTTATGGCCGGGTTCACACTTATGGCCGGGTTCACACTTATGGCCGGGTTCACACTTATGGCCGGGTTCACACTTATGGCCGGGTTCACACTTATGGCCGGGTTCACACTTATGGCCGGGTTCACACTTATGGCCTGGTTCACACTTATGGCCTGGTTCACACTTATGGCCGGGTTCACACTTATGGCCGGGTTCACACTTATGGCCTGGTTCACACTTATGGCCTGGTTCACACTTATGGCCTGGTTCACACTTATGCCGGGTTCACACTTATGGCCGGTTTCACACTTATGGCCGGTTTCACACTTATGGCCGGGTTCACACTTATGGCCGGGTTCACACTTATGGCCGGGTTCACACTTATGGCCTGGTTCACACTTATGGCCGGGTTCACACTTATGGCCGGGTTCACACTTATGGCCTGGTTCACACTTATAGCCTGGTTCACATGGTCAGGAAAAATTCCGTCCTGAGCTTTTGAGTGTGGCCAGCGATGACTGAATCAGTCGGCACTAAGACTGCGCAGACATTGCTGTTCCTATAGACGAGAATGACTGCAGAGTGGATTCCATCCAAACAATGAACAAGGTCTTTCTTTTGGAGGTGGAATTTCAGCAGTGATACATCAGCCCCTGAAGTTCTGTGGTGTGCACTGTTCAGTGGAATCCCATTGGTAGTAATGACACTCTACTGCACCAGAATTTCCAATTCGGAAATTCCTTAGTGTGATCTTAACCTATTGTGGTGTCACGGTACAGTATTGCACACCATACTTTGTATGGTGGTCCCCAAAGTCAGAGTTACTACGTTCAGGTAGGGTCCCCCAGGTGGGACAGCCCCTATTAGCCTTTTTATTTTCTAATTTTGTAATGTTTAAATGTATATATTTAATATAATGAATATTAGTATGCTTACCTTGGTACCGTCGCAGGACCTTTGGTCATGTGACTATGTTAATTCCTCTATGTCACAATTCGGCTCTCTGGAGGTGGATCCTCTGTGCCAGAGAGGGATTGGCGTGGACCGTGTTGGTGGACCGGTTCTAAGTTGCTACTGGTATTCACCAGAGCCCGCCGCAAAGCGGGATGGTCTTGCAGCGGCGGTAGCAACCAGGTCGTATCCACCAGCAACGGCTCAACCTCTCTGACTGCTGAAGGTAAGCGCGGTACAAGGGAGTAGGCAAGAGCAAGGTCGGACGTAGCAGAAGGTCAGGGCATGCAGCAAAGATCGTAGTCAGGGGCAACGGCAGGAGGTCTGGAACACAGGCTAGGAACACACAAGGGAACGCTTTCACTGGCACAATGGCAACAAGATCCGGCGAGGGAGTGCAGGGGAAGTGAGGTATAAGTAGGGAGTGCACAGGTGATAACACTGATTAGGCCTGCTGTGCCAATCAGTGGCGCAGTGGCCCTTTAAATTGCAGAGACCCGGCGCGCACGCGCCCTAAGGAGCGGGGCCGCGCGCGCCGGGACAACACAGATGGGGAACGGGTCAGGTACGGGAGCCGGGATGCGCATTGCGAGCGGGCGCCTCCCGCGTCGCGAATCGCATCCCGGCTAGGAGTGATATTGCAGCGCACCCGGTCAGCAGGTCTGACCAGGGCACTGCAAATGAGAGGATGCTGCGAGCGCTCCGGGGAGGAGCGGGGACCCGGAGCGCTCGGCGTAACAGTACCCCCCCCCCCTTGGGTCTCCCCCTCTTCTTGGAGCCTGAGAACCTGAGGATAAGACTTTTGTCTAGGATGTTGTCCTCAGGTTCCCAAGATCTCTCCTCTGGGCCACAGTTCTCCCAATCCACCCAAAAAATTTTTTTACCTCTGACTATCTTGGAGGCTAGAATCTCCTTCACAGAGAAGACGTCAGACGAACCGGAAACAGGAGTAGGAGAAACAACTTTGGGAGAGAAGCGGTTAAGGATGAGTGGTTTAAGGAGAGAGACATGGAAGGCATTGGGAATACGGAGAGAAGGAGGAAGAAGGAGTTTGTAAGAGACAGGGTTAATCTGGCACAAGATTTTGAAAGGACCAAGATAGCGTGGTCCCAGTTTGTAACTGGGGACACGAAAGCGGACATACTTAGCGGAGAGCCATACCTTGTCTCCGGGAGCAAAAATGGGGGGAGTTCTTCTTTTTTTATCAGCAAATTTTTTCATCCGGGAAGAAGCCTGTAAAAGAGAATTTTGGGTTTCTTTCCATATGGTGGAAAGATCTCAAGTCACTTCATCCACAGCGGGCAAACCAGAGGGCAAGGGAGTAGGGAGGGAAGGAAGAGGGTGACGGCCGTACACCACGAAAAATGGGGATTTAGCAGAAGATTCGGAGACTCTGAAGTTGTATGAGAATTCGGCCCATGGTAGAAGATCTGCCCAGTCATCTTGGCGGGAGGAAACAAAATGCCGTAAATAGTCACCCAGGACCTGATTAATTCTTTCTACTTGCCCATTGGATTGGGGATGATAAGAAGAAGAGAAGTTTAATTTGATCTTGAGCTGTTTACAGAGGGCCCTTCAGAATTTAGACACGAATTGGACGCCTCTATCCGAGACGATATGCGTGGGCAAACCGTGAAGGCGAAAAATGTGTATAAAAAATTGCTTTGCCAACTGAGGAGCTGAAGGAAGGCCAGGAAGAGGAATAAAATGTGCCATCTTGGAAAATCGATCAACGACCACCCAAACAACTGTGTTGCCACGGGATGAGGGCAAGTCCGTAATAAAGTCCATACCAATCTGTGACCAAGGCTGTTCAGGAACAGGCAGAGGATGAAGGAGACCAGCAGGCTTCTGGCGAGGAGTCTTATCCCGGGCACAGACAGTACAGGCCCGCACAAAATCAACAACATCCGTCTCCAGAGTCGGCCACCAATAAAATCGAGAGATGAGTTGAAAGGATTTTTTGAATCCAGCATGGCCTGCGAGGTGGGAGGAGTGTCCCCACTTGAGAATCCCGAGACGCTGGCGTGGAGAAACGAAGGTCTTCCCTGGAGGAGTTTGCCTAATGGAAGCTGGAGAAGTGGAGATCAGACAGTCCGGAGGAATGATGTGTTGCGGAGAGGCCTCTACTTCAGAGGCATCAGAAGAACGAGAGAGGGCATCGGCCCTAATGTTCTTGTCAGCAGGGCGAAAATGGATTTCAAAGTTAAAACGGGCAAAGAACAACGACCACCTAGCCTGGCGAGGGTTCAGTCGTTGGGCAGACTGGAGATAGGAGAGATTCTTGTGATCAGTGTATATAATAACTGGATATTTTGATCCCTCCAGCAGGTGCCTCCATTCCTCAAGCGCCAATTTAATGGCCAGTAGTTCTCGATCACCAATGGAGTAGTTTTTCTCCGCCGGAGAGAAGGTCCTAGAAAAAAACCCACAAGTAACAGCATGCCCGGAAGAATTTTTTTGTAGAAGGACAGCTCCAGCTCCCACTGAGGAGGCATCTACCTCCAATAGGAAGGGTTTAGATGGGTCAGGTCTGGAGAGCACGGGAGCAGAAGAAAAGGCAGACTTGAGATGTTTAAATGCGTCTTCCGCTTGAGGAGACCAGGACTTAGGATTGGCATTTTTCTTGGTTAGAGCCACAATAGGGGCCACAATAGTGGAGAAGTGTGGAATGAATTGTCTGTAATAATTGGCGAACCCCAAAAAACGTTGGATAGCACGGAGTCCGGAGGGGCGTGGCCAATCTAACACGGCAGATAGTTTATCTGGGTCCATTTGTAGTCCCTGGCCAGAGACCAAGTATCCTAGGAAAGGAAGAGACTGACATTCAAAGAGACATTTTTCCATTTTGGCATAAAGTTGATTGTCCCGAAGTCTCTGAAGAACCATGCGGACATGCTGGCGGTGTTCTTCTAAGTTGGCAGAAAAAATCAGAATATCGTCCAGGTAAACCACAACACAGGTATATAGGAGATCACGAAAAATTTCATTAACAAAGTCTTGGAAGACGGCAGGGGCGTTGCACAGGCCAAAGGGCATGACCAGATACTCAAAGTGTCCATCTCTGGTGTTAAATGCAGTCTTCCATTCGTCCCCCTCCCTGATGCGGATGAGATTATAAGCACCTGTTAAGTCCAGCTTGGTAAAGATGTGGGCGCCTTGTAGGCGATCAAAGAGTTCCGAGATAAGAGGTAGCAGTTTTTTACCGTGATTTTATTAAGTCCGCGGTAATCAATGCAAGGGCGTAGGGAGCCATCTTTTTTGGAGACAAAAAAAAAATCCAGCTCCGGCAGGAGAGGAGGACTTGCGGATAAACCCCTTTTTTAAATTCTCCTGGATGTACTCCGACATGGCTTGGGTTTCTGGAGCAGACAGAGGATAGATTCTGCCCCGGGGTGGAGTAGTACCCGGGAGGAGGTCAATAGGACAGTCATAAGGCCTGTGAGGAGGCAAAGTCTCCGCTTGTTTTTTGCAAAAAACATCAGCATAGTCCAGATAGGCCTTAGGAAGACCAGATACCGGGGGAACCACAGGGTCACGACTGTGAGTACTGGGAACCGGTTTAAGACAGTCCTTGTGACAAGAAGTACCCCAGTTCTTGATTTCCCCTGTGGTCCAATCAAGGGTTGGGGAATGGCGTTGAAGCCACGGTAATCCAAGAAGAATTTCTGAAGTGCAGTTAGAGAGGACCAAAAATTAAATTTTTTCGTGATGGGGTCCGATGCACATTAGGACAGGTTCCGTGCTGTAACACGCGGTACAGTCCAATCTTTCATTGTTAACAGAATTGATGTAGAGGGGTCTGGCGAGACTGGTCACCGGGATGTTGAACCTGTTGATGAGAGAGGCCAAAATAAAATTTCCTGCAGATCCGGAATCCAAGAAGGCAATAGCAGAGAAGGAGAAGGTACAGTAAGGCGTGGAGAAGCAGAGTTCACATCAAGAGCTGTCTCACCTTTGTACGGAGTCAGCGTACGTCTTTCCTGGCGGGGAGGACGGATAGGACAATCCTTCAAGAAATGTTCGGTACCGGCACAGTACAGGCAAAGATTCTCCATGCGGCGTCGTGTCCTCTCTTGAGGTGTCAAGCTAGACCGGTCAACTTGCATAGCCTCCACGGCGGGAGGCACAGGAACGGATTGCAGAGGACCAGAGGAGAGAGGAGCCGGGGAGAAAAAACGCCTCGTGCGAATAAAGTCCATATCCTGGCGGAGCTCCTGACGCCTTTCGGAAAAACGCATGTCAATGCGGGTGGCAAGATGAATGAGTTCATGCAGGTTAGCAGGAATTTCTCGTGCGGCCAGCCCATCTTTAATGTTACTGGATAGGCCTTTTTTAAAGGTCGCGCAGAGGGCCTCGTTATTCCAGGATAATTCAGAGGCAAGAGTACGGAATTGGATGGCGTACTCGCCAACAGAAGAATTACCCTGGACCAGGTTCAGCAGGGCAGTCTCGGCAGAAGAGGCTCGGGCAGGTTCAGGCAGTGACAGGGTCATTGCGGTCCCAGAGCGGTGTGGCCCATGACAGAGCTTTCCCAGACAGAAGGCTGACTACGAAAGCCACCTTAGACCTTTCAGTAGGAAACTGGTCCGACATCATCTCCAAGTGCAGGGAACATTGCGAAAGAAAACCACGGCAAAACTTAGAGTCCCCATCAAATTTATCCGGCAAGGATAATCGAAGGCTGGAAGCGGCCACTCGCTGCGGAGGAGGTGCAGGAGCTGGCGGAGGAGAAGATTGCTGGAACTGTGGTAATAGCTGCTGTAGCATCACGGTCAGTTGAGACAGCTGGTGGCCTTGTTGCGCTATCTGTTGCGACTGCTGGGCGACAACCGTGGTGAGATCAGCGACAACTGGCAGCGGGACCTCAGCGGGATCCATGGCCGGATCTATTGTCACGATTCGGCTGGCTGGAGGTGGATCCTCTGTGCCAGAGAGGGATTGGCGTGGACCGTGTTGGTGGACCGGTTCTAAGTTGCTACTGGTATTCACCAGAGCCCACCGCAAAGCGGGATGGTCTTGCAGCGGCGGTAGCAACCAGGTCGTATCCACCAGCAACGGCTCAACCTCTCTGACTGCTGAAGATAAGCGTGGTACAAGGGAGTAGGCAAGAGCAAGGTTGGACGTAGCAGAAGGTCAGGGCAGGCAGCAAGGATCGTAGTCAGGGGCAACGGCAGGAGGTCTGGAACACAGGCTAGGAACACACAAGGAAACGCTTTCACTGGCACAATGGCAACAAGATCCGGCGAGGGAGTGAAGGGGAAGTGAGGTATAAATAGGGAGTGCACAGGTGATAACACTGATTAGGCCTGCTGTGCCAATCAGTGGCGCAGTGGCCCTTTAAATTGCAGAGACCCGGCGCGCGCGCGCCCTAAGGAGCGGGGCCGCGCGCGCCGGGACAACACAGACGGGGAACGGGTCAGGTACGGGAGCCGGGATGCGCATCGCGAGCGGGCACCTCCCGCGTCGCGAATCGCATCCCGGCTAGGAGTGATATTGCAGCGCACCCGGTCAGCAGGTCTGACCGGGGCGCTGCGAATGAGAGGATGCTGCGAGCGCTCCGGTGAGGAGCGGGGACCCGGAGCGCTCGGCGTAACACTCTATAGTATGTTGGAGGACCTTTGGAGGTCCTTGGGTCACGTGATTACCCACAACTCTTTGTACAGATAATTGACAGGAGTATTGGACCAATCAGCTTAAGGCCAGCCCCTGCCCATATAAGGGAGCTGCAGCCAATGATCGCTCTCTTGGGTTCCGGACTATCAGAGAGGACAGATCCGTGCAACTTGCAAAGACAATCCTAGGCCTGAAGCCTGCTGGCCTCAGCGTGAACTCAAAACGTGATGTATATAAGAGACAGGCGGGCTCAGCATCATATAAGAAGGGGTGCTATTAAGCGTACCAAACAACAATTACTACACCAAAGAAGAAAAAGAAATACGCAATATAATGCACACCCACGGTAGCTATAATCCAAAAAATATCTTTATTGCACATAAGTATTACAAAACGCAGACAATACAAATAAAACCAATTAAAAAAGGCATAAATGGCCACTGAACAAACAAGGGGGGGACCCCCTAACAAAAAGGGGGGGAAACCCCACCCAGGGCACCTGCCTCCACAAATAAACAGGTTGTTAGCCTATCATGTAACAAGAATGTTAAATCAATACAGTCCTGTCCCCACAACTCTGATAATATGTATACAACCTGAGTATCCTTCATATATAGCACAGGGGACTAGCAGTGGAGGACAATAGATGGAGGAGTAGTACGGCAGGTGCCCCCCTAGAGACCCCACGCGTTCCGTTGCCCGTCAGCAACTTCCTCAGGGGTGTTTATTTGTGGAGGCAGGTGCCCTGGGTGGGGTTTTCCCCCCTTTTTGTTAGGGGGTCCCCCCCTTGTTTGTGCAGTGGCCATTTGGGCCTTTTTTAATTGGTTTTAATTGTATTGTCTGCGTTTTGTAATACTTATGTGCAATAAAGATATTTTTGGATTATAGCTACCGTGGGTGTGCATTATATTGCGTATTTCTTTTTCTTCTTTGGTGTAGGAACTCAAAACGTGAGTCTTAGGGCTCGTTCACACGGAGTAATTCAAGAGGAATCTACTCGATTAATTCCTCTTGAATTCTCTGCTCCAAATCAATGCACATCTTCTGCTAGCGGAATTCCGACGCTGAATTAAGTTCCGCTGGAAGAATGAGCATGTTCATTCTTCAAGCAGAATCCTCTAGCAGAAATCAAAAGTCAATGGTCAAAAAAAATTCCGCCCAACATCGTTTTTGCGGGGAATTTGCGCGGATTTCACATGGAAATGTCTGAAAAACCCTTCACTTCTTTCTCCCCCATTTCCGCGTGCAATTCTGTGTGCAATTCCGCACGCAATTCTGCACAAATTGCGCGCAAAAATAAAATTATTTTTTCCGCCCATAAATTTTTCACTGTGAATTACTCTTGATTTACTCTGTGTCAATGTAGCCTTAAACTGAATCCCCGCTAAAGTTGGCATGACTGCTGGACCTCAACTAAATCCAGCGGAACAGCGCATATCAGTCTACGGACTCTAAAACGCTTAATGTCCCAACCACTGTCAATCTCTAAGAGACTTTGCTTGTATAGAGACTGTTTTGGTTATAAAGCTTGCATAAAATCTTCAGTAAAAGTTCCCACTGTTTTCAGCAAACTCTCCGGTTGTGGACATCAATTATTTCATACCTCCCTATCGATTTTGCGAAGGGTCGCGGTAGGACAAGCATTGCAGAGGACCCCTTAACCTGGCATCAGGAATACAAAGGGTTAATCAGACCCCATTAAAGTACCGCACAGCTACACCCCATATAACCTACACCCCCAAGCTACCACACTATTATGTGTGAGCACCTTACACTTTTGTGTCCCGCGGGATGTCTGACGTTGGTGTGTGGTTGGAGAGGTGTGCACTTTCTTTTGGGAAGGGTGGCTTTCTTTTTTTATCTAATTTTGACAGCCAGAAAATAAAGGGGGAAGGGGTTATAGGAAAAAATAACTAACTGCTTACCTATCTTACCTAGGTAGGTATTCTTACCTACCTACTCAAATGTCTTCCTATTTACCTACCTAACTGTATTCCTACCTACCTACCTTACTGTCTTCCTATCTGACTACCAACCGGAATATCTATCTACCTACCTGGATGTCTTCATACCTACCTAGCGACCTACATGACAACCTAGTTACCTGGCTACCAAACTACCTGGCAAACTAGCTGCCTACCTACCTGGTTTTCTAAGAAAATAGAAAAGAGCAGCACAACCTCTCATGGGTGTAGTTACGGGTGCAAGCAGTAAAAAGTTCCGGGTCAGGGGTCCCATGGATATCCACACCAAGAGAAACGAGGACCGCAGCACTCCAGAAGTGAAGGTGAAAAAGATTTATTGACCTGACATCAAGGAACAACGTTTCAACTGCCCAATTGCAGTCTTTCTCAAAGCTCAACAACCAGTGAACATCACAAAGTATTTATACATAAGATATTCATCAAGTTAATTGTTTAACAAGGTGAACATAAGTGATTACATTCATATTTTGAAAGACATATTAATAAAGTGAATTAATGAAAGTGCATGGTGTAACACTGATGTAGTGCAAATAGCTAGGATGCTTTGCACTCCATAATGCTCTGCATTAATTACTGTCAGGTACAGTGATTACAGTGACAATATAGAAGAGAAGAAGGCAAATCATACATGAATCTATCAAGATACAGTATATAATTACTAGTGTTGAGCGGCATAGGCCATATTCGAATTCGCGAATATTCGCGAATATATGGACGAATATTCGTCATATATTCGCGAATATTCATTATATTCTCGTTTCATTACCATATGTGAATATTAGTATATACAAAATTAGCATACGCGAAAATTCGCATATGCGAATATTAGCATATGCTAATTTTGCCATATGCGAATATTCACACGCCAGTCTCACACAGTAGTATTACAGCCTTCTTTACACCACACAAGCTGGAAGCAGAGAGGGGTGATCACTGTGATGTGTACTGTGAAAAAAAAAAAAAAAAAAAGAATATTCGTAATTACGAATATATAGCGCTATATTCGCGAAATTTGCGAATTCGCGAATATGCGATATTCGCGAATAATATTCGAATTGCGAATATTCGTGAGCAACACTAATAATTACCATGTAAGACGTCTGCATAATGGCTGCTGGGGTGGGGTGGGACGCCGCTCGTCCTTCAGGCATGTAGTGCCGTCTAGTGAGGCAATGCGCATGCGCGTGAACTTACTCGTTCAGCGCATAGCCAATAGCGAGCAGGTGTCGCTGCAACCATGGTAGCAAGCTTCACTATGCTGTGCGCAGGCGCAGCTGCATGATTGAGTCCAATGTTGCCATTAGAGGGTACGGCAACCCTCATGTGAATTAATGAAGTATGGGCAAAAGTAGCAAGGGGAATGGTTGTACCAGGGGCTCGCACCCTGTGCAGGGAGGGAGGCCAAATCGTGCATGTGGAACCCGATTCAACGGGTAGCCACAAAGTGCGTGATGGTACATACCCCATGGCTTCGCCCTATTGCAGGTGTATAGATGCAGGCAACCCCGACCTCTAAATGCTTGTAGTGGAGGATGCTTGTCAAGACACTTCTCATGGTGCTTTCTTTGTTCAGTATGTTGCCTCTTCTGGAAAGTGATCTAAAAAATTGCAAATAAAACCAAGCATGAGAAATAATACACTAAAATATGTATACACATATATTACACTCATATAAAAATGGTTCATATAACATAAGATTGGTTGCTAACGGCAACGTACATAAAAATAGCTAATATTCTTAATATTAAATTACATTGAGGATACCTGGGGTGACCACCAATTCCACATTTAAACCATGTGGTCTCAAAGCATTAAGTGTATGGATCCACCGTAACTCTCTCTTTTTCAAGAGACTGGTACGGTCTCCACCATATTTGAGAGGGGGAATATGGTCCAATAATGTGAACCCAATGTCTTTCTCTGTATGCCCAGCCTCCAAAAAATGCTTCGAGACTGGTAGGTCTGTTCGTTGCTTTCTTATAGTGTAACGGTGTTGGTTGATCCGATTTTTGAAGGGCAACGTTGTCTCGCCCACGTAAATGTAATTGCAGGGTCAACTATATTACATAGACCATGGTGCATGTCAGGTATGAACGAATAGGGAAAACTTGACCAGTTCCTGGATGAACAAAATTGGGACCTTTAATCATGTATTTGCAATTTATGCATTGTCTGCACGGATATGACCCTTTGTTTTGTACTGTAATGAAAGATTGGTTGGTATGCTGATTGAGAGAAATATCAGCCTTAACTATTTTGTTACGGAGGCTAGGGGGTCTCTGATAGGACATTAAAGGGGGTGTCTGAAATTCCATGATGTCAGGAAAACTTCTGGATGATATGCCAATATCTGCGTATGATATCAGCTATTTTGTTGGCACTAGGACTATATGTAGTGACAAAGGGGATGCGGGTGAGTGACTTGGTGGATCTGGTATAGGACAGTAGAGTTCCTCTATCCATTTCCCTCACTTTCTTTTTTGCTCTGTTCTACCAGAATGGAAGGGTAGCCTCTGTTGGTAAAATTATTTGCCATGCGTTCTAAGGTTGAATTGACATTATTTTCCCTACTGACAATGCGACGTGCCCTTAGCATTTGGCTCGTCAGTAGGGATCGGGTTATGTGTTTGGGATGTAAACGGCTATATCTGAGTACCGAGTTGCAGTCTGTACTTTTGGTGTAAAGATCTGTATGTAGTTTATTGTCATGAAAAGAGACTGTCGTGTCAAGAAAATTTACAGAGGTGTAGGACCAGTCGAGTGTGAACTGAATGCGTGGATTGATTTGGTTCAGGAAGGAGTGAAAGGACAACAACTCCCCTTCACTACCCCTCCAAATCAAAAACACATCATCTATATATCGCCACCACTTGAGCACTTGACAAAAGTGGGGCGATATATAGATGGATGACTCTTCCATGGTGCCCACGTATGTGTTTGCATACGTGGGCGCCACGTTTGTGCCCATCGCGGTTCCCGCTATCTGGGCATAGAATTGATCATTGAATGAGAAGTAGTTATTTTCAAGGATGATGGTGGACTCAATCATGCAGCTGCGCCTGCGCGCAGCATAGTGGAGCTTGCTACCATGGTTGCAGCGACGCCTGCTCGCTATTGGCTATGCGCTGAACGAGTAAGTTCACACGCATGCGCATTGCCTCACTAGACGGCACTACATGCCGGAAGTACGAGCGGCATACCACGCCACCCCAGCAGCCATTATGCAGACGTCTTACATGGTAATTATATACTGTATCTTGATAGATTCATGTATGATTTGCCTTCTTCTCTTCTATATTGTCACTGTAATCACAGTACCTGACCGTAATTAATGCGGAGCACTATTGAGTGCAAAGCATCCTAGCTATTTGCACTACATCAGTGTTACACCATGCACTTTGATTAATGCACGTTATTAATATGTCTTTCAAAATATTAATGTAATCACTTATGTTCACCTTGTTAAACAATTAACTTGATGTATATCTTATGTATAAATACTTTGTGATGTTCACTGGTTGTTGAGCTTGAGAAAGACTGCAATTGGGCAGTTGAAACGTTGTTCCTTGATGTCAGGTCAATAAATCTTTTTCACCTTCACTTCTGGAGTGCTGCGGTCCTCGTTTCTCTTGGTGTGGATATGCATGGTTTTCTAGCTTCCTAGCCACCTGGCTGTCTTCCTAACCGAATGACTACCTACCTACCTGGCTATCTATCTAACTTATTATCTGACAACCTAGTTGCCTACCTACCTGGCTGTTTTTCTACCTACCTGGCTATCAATCTACCTAGCTACCTGAAAACCTTCTGCACTTGTCTCCAGGTATCTTGGACCACTCCTCATAAGATCCTGCTCCAGCTGTCTCAGGTGTGAAGGTGTCTTCTCCAGACTGCATTCTTCAGCACCTTCCATAGATGTTCTATAGGATTCACATCAGGGCTCATAGAGGCCATTTCAGAATAGTCCAATGTTGTATTTCACCTTGTGGTACAAATAACATAAATGCATTCTGTGGGTTGAGATGGCAACACTAATATTTAATTTGTATGTGTTAAGCCTGTTAAAAGGGTACTCCGCTGTTGAGAAAGTTGAGAACATTAACCCCTTAAGGACGCAGGGTTTTTCAGTTTTTGCACTTTCGTTTTTTCCTCCTTACCTTTTAAAAATCATAACCCTTTCAATTTCCCACCTAAAAATCCATATTATGGCTTTTTTTTTGCGTCACCAATTCTAATTTGCAGTGACATTAGTTATTTTACCCAAAAATTCATGGCGAAATGGAAAAAAATCATTATGCGACAAAATCGAAGAAAAGACGCCATTTTGTAAATTTTGGGGGCTTCCGTTTCTACGCAGTGCATATTTCAGTAAAAATGACACCTTATCATTATTCTGTAGGTCCATACGGTTAAAATGATGCCCTACTTATATAGGTTTGATTTTGTCGCACTTCTGGAAAAAATCATAACTACATGCAGGAAAATGTATACGTTTAAAAATGTCATCTTCTGACCCCTATAACTTTTTTATTTTTCCACGTACAGGGCGGTATGAGGACAAATTTTTTGCGCCATGATCTGAAGTTTTTATCGGTACCATTTTTGTTTTGATCAGACTTTTTGATCACTTTTTATTCATTTTTTATGGTATAAAAAGTGACCAAAAATAAGCTTTTTTGGAATTAGGAATTTTTTTTGCGCGTACGCCATTGACCGTGTGGTTTAATTAACAATATATTTTTATAGTTCGGACATTTACACACACGGCGATACCACATATGTTTATTTTTATTTACACTGTTTTATTTTTTTTATGGGAAAAGGGGGTTGATTCAAACTTTTATTAGGGAAGGGGTTAAATTACCTTTATTAACACTTTTTTTTTGCAGTGTTATAGCTCCCATAGGGACCTATAACACTGCACACACTGATCTCTCATCCTGATCACAGGCGTGTATTAACATCCCTGTGATCAGTGATATCGGTGCTTGACTGCTCCTGCCTGGATCTCAGGCACGGAGCAGTCATTCGTCGATCGGACACCAAGGAGGCAGGTAAGGGCCCTCCCGGTGTCCTGTAAGCTATTCGGGACGCCGCGATTTCACCGCGGCGGTCCCGAACAGCCCGACTGAGCAGCCGGTTACTTTCACTTTCACTTCAGATGCAGCGGTCAGCTTTGATCACCGCGTCTGAAGGGATAATACAGGGCACCACCGCGATCGGTGATGTCCTGTATTAGCCGCGGATCCCGGCCGTTGATAGCCACCGGGACCGACCCGATATGACGCGGGGACACCGCGTGAACCCGCGGCATATTGCAGGAGCCAGCTGAGGACGTAAATATACGTCCTTCGTCATTAAGGGGTTAAAAGAGAGAGAAAAAAAAGTGTACATATGCGCACGTGCCTGGCATCTACAGGGGTGTGGAAATTTTATTAAAAAAACTACTTGTCCACGGGACTAAAATGGAGCAAAATCTACTTGTCCCTCATGACGATCCACTTGTCCGGGACAATTTTCGCTTTTCCACGCTCTAGTTTTCCCCCCTTGCCCTATAATAGCCATAACTACCTACTATAAGGATATCTTTTAATTTTTCAATAACATATTCTCCGAACCAAAAAAAAATATATAAATATATATTAGGTGAAGTGAAATTGAAATAGTAAAAGATAATTTAGCAGATTTGGTGGTTTTCTTTTCTGCGCCATTTACCTTGTGGTTGAGGTAACATGTTAGTTTTATACTTTAGGCGCCTGATTACAGCGATACCAGATTTGTATAGTTTACGTCATGTTTTACTAATTCTGAACTTTTTCAAATTTTTTTAATTGCCATTTTTTAACCCCTATAGCCTTATTTTTTTCCGCATACCAGGCTGTATGAGGGCTCATGTTTTGCGCCATAATCTGTTTTTTGTATCGGTGCCATTTTGGTATTGATCTGACTTTTTAATCGCTTTTTAACTTTTTTTTCTGGGATATTATAATAATTGCAATTCTGTGGTTTGATATTTTTTTACATTTACCGTACGAGATACATAATGTTATATTTTAATAGGTTGTACAATTAGGCACGAAGCGATACCAAATATGTTTATTTTTATTATGTTTACATGTTTTTATATAGGAAAAGGGGGTGATTTGAACTTTTAACATGGAAGGGGTTAATGCAGCGGTCTTCAAACTGTGGCCCTCCAGATGTTGCAAAACTACAACTCCCAGCATGCCCGGACAGCCAACAGCTGTCCTGGCATGCTGGGAATTGTAGTTTTGTAACATCTGGAGGGCCACAGTTTGAAGACCACTGGGTTAATTTGCGTCTTTCAAACTTATATTAAAACTTTTTTTTTATTTTTTTTTACACTTTATTACACTTATAGGAGGAATAATTAGATTCCTCAGACAGATGAATAGATTCTATTGAACTCTATTAATCTGTGTGCTCTATGATCCATTGATAGAGCCTGGTCCGGCCAGGATCTATCAATGACAGAGCCGGGACAGGAGGAAGCAGAGGTAAGTCCTCCGGCTACCTCCATAGTGGATCTCCCCCCCGTGATCGCGCTGCGGGGGGGGGGGGGGGGTCGATCCACCCCACTGGCCCACCAGGGAGCATTCACATGTCCCTTTTAGACGCCGCTGTCAGCTTTGACAGTGGCGATCTAAAGGGTTAATAGCCAGCCGCAGCGATCACCGCATGCTGGCTATTAGCGGCGGCCCCCGGCTACTGAGAACAGCCGGGGGCTGCAGAGTATGGAGCGCTCCATACACACTGCAGAGTGCCGCATGCATCTCCCCGTGCAGACGCGCCTCCTCCCCTCAGCTCTCCGAAGCTACAGCTGGGGGGAGTAAAGGCAGAGGACGCAGGTCTGCATGGGGAGCAAGAAGCCACGCCCCCTCATCTCCCCCCACACGTCTGCAGAGCAGGGGAGAGAAGACATACACAGCTTCTCATCTCCCCTGCTCTGCTTCGGAGGACTCAGGTTTTTACAGCCGGGGTCTGCAGAGTATGGAGCGGGCAGGAGTCGGTAGCCCGCTCCATACAGACTGCAGAGGTCCGGCCCTGCTTGCCCGAAGCCGGGCTAAGGGCCGGACAAATTTACCTGCCCGGCGCCCAAAACTGCTTGTCCCGTGCGTCGGGCGATAGGAATTCCACATCCCTGATCTATAATACGCACACGTTCATCTCATTTTACCATGCATACTTCTATACCATACGCAGGACATGATAGTAAGTCCATACATTCGTTCATGGCAGTTATAGCAGGTTTGCTGTTCATAGCGTTTTACATGCATAGCATTTGGTACCATGCACTCAGGCATAGCAACAATTCTGTACATACGTTCATAGCAGTTATGCTTTGCAGATGTTCACTGTGTTTTCTACCATTCATAGATTTATACTGTTTTCTACCATTCATACCATTGTTTTATACCATTTATACCATTCATAGAAGTCATAGCTTTTTATTCTGTGCAGACAGTTATAGTGTTTATTCGGAGCATTTATACCGTTTACTGGCCATACACACGTTCCTAATTTTGGTTCCGTGTTTACGATATAATGTTTATGTCATTCATAACATAGCACTTATTCCGTGCATACATTAATAGCACTTATACTGTGCATACGTTACTAGCACTTATACCATGCATACCTTAATATCACTTATACCGTGCATACGTCTATAGCATTTATACCGTGCATATGTTTATAGCATTTATACCGTGCATACATTTATAGCATTCACACTGTGCTTTCGTTCATAGCTTTTATTCTGGTCATACGTGCATAGCATTCAGTTCTTGTATGCGTTCATAACATTTTACCATGCTTAAGTTTCTAGCATTTATTCGGTGCCTACAGTTGCAGCATTTATTCTGTGTATATGCTTGTGACCCTTGTTCTGTACTTACGGTTTCAGATTTTATTCTGAGCCATGGTTATAGCATTTCATTCTGGGCCTGCATGTATAGCATTTACACGGTTCATACGTTTTAGCAATTATTCTGTATGTTTTGGTTTCTTATTTGGTGCATATGTTTATAGTATTTATTTGGTGCATAGATTATTGCATTTGTTCTGTGCATGTAACATTCAGTCTGTGCATATGTTATAGTATTATTCTGTGTATATGTTCATAGCATTTAAATCATACTTACGTTCATAGTAGTTATATTTGATTCGTTGACAGCATTGTTATCATGCATACGTGCGTAGCATTTTTCATCATTCAAAGATTCTTCGAATTTATTCTGAATACGTACATAGCTTTCGTAGCATGCATACGTTCATAGCATTATTTCTCTGCTACAATATAGTACAGTGACCCCACGACTTATGATGGCCTCGACATATGATCATTTCAACATATGATGGCCTCTCAGAGCCCATCGTATGTTGAAGGCAGCATCGACATATGATGCTGCTGTGTGTCGGGGCCATCGTACAAACAGCTATCTGACAGCACTGACAACTTCAGCAACTGACAGATAGTTGTTTAATGTGCCCCGTGTGCCCCGTTCTGCCTCCTGTTACTCACATGCTGTCCTGCTAACTCACGCAGGCTTCCACTGTGAGCTCCGTGTAAGCCCCGCCCCCCCAGTGCAGCTATAGCCAATAGCCTGCAGCATCTTGCTGCAGGCATCCAATGAGCTGCTGGCTGCCCTCCCCTTCCTTTCCTATAGAGCTGTAGTTGGCAGGATGGTAATGGAGGACATTCTGTCCCCCCTGAAGGTATTTAAAGAACTGTACAGTACTGTATGCGATGTCACACATCACATACAATACATATACACACTATACACACCATACATCAATGTTTCCCTATCAGTGTGCCTCCAGCTGTTGCAAAACTATAACTCCCAGCATGCCCAGACAGTCAATGGCTGTACATGCATGCTGGGAGTTGTAGTTGTGCAACAGCTGGAGACACCCTGGTTTGTTAAACACTCCCCATACACTCCACATACAATGGTCATCCCAGAACCAATTAGCAGTTTCCCATAGAGATATGTATTCAACATACAATGGTTCCGAGGCCCCAGAACCAATTACCATTTTTACATAGACATATGTACTCGACATATGATGGTTTCAACATATGATGGTTCTCCTGGAACCAATTAATATCATATGTTGAGGGACCACTGTATTATTCTGTGTATATGTAATATAATTTATTCTGTACATAAATTTAGCATATATTATGTGTGTATGTGCATAACATTTATGTCATACATATGTTCTTAGTATTTGTCATGCATACGTTGCTAGCATTGAGGTAATGCATAGGTTCATTGCACTTATATCATGCATACATTCATAGCATATATATGATGCATACGTTTTTGGCATTTATATCACGCACGCATTAACCCCTTCCCTCTTTGGCGATTTTTGCACTTTTGTTTTTTCCTCCTCACCTTCTAAAAATCATAACACTTTCAATTTTCCACCTAAAAATCCATACGAGGGCTTTTTCTTTGCGCCAACAATTTTACTTTGTAATACCATTAATAATATCACCACAAAATCCACAGCGAAACCAGGAAAAAATTATTTGTGGAGCAAAATTGAAAAAAAAAAGAAGCCATTTTTAGCGGGTTCCGTTTCTATGCAGTGCAGTTTTCGGTAAAAATTGCACCTAATATTTATTCTGTAGGTTCATACAGTCGCAAAGATACCCAATTTATATAGGTTTGATTTTATTTTATTACAAAATTTTTTTTATAACTACATGCACCAAAATTAATATATTGAAAATTGGCCTCTTCTGACCCCTATAACTTTTTTATTTTTCTGTATATGGGGCTGTATGAGGGCAATTTTTTTGTGCCGTGATCAGAAGTTTTTATTGGTACCATTTTTGTTTAGATTGGACTTTTTGATCACTTTTTATGATATATAAAGTGAAAAAAATATGCTATTATGGACTTTGGAATTTTTTTGCGTGTATGCCATTGACCGTGCGGTTTCATTAATTATATATTTTTATATTTCGGACATTTCCACACGCGGTGATACCACATATGTTTATTTACACAGTTTTTTTTTTAAATGGGAAAAGGGGGGTGATTCAAACTTTTATTTGGGAAGGGGTTAAATGATCTTTATTAACTTTTTTTTACACTTTTTTTTGCGATGTTATAGCTCCCATAGGGGGCAATAACATTGCACACACTGATTTAATGCACTGATCACTGTTATGTAATAAAATAACACTGATCAGTGTTATCGCCCCTTGACTGCTCCTGCCTGAATCTCAGGCACGGAGCAGTCATTCTGCGATTGGACAGCGAGGAGGCAGGTAGGGATCCTCCTCGCATCCTGCAAGCTGTTCAGGATGCCGCTATTTCACCGCGGCAGTCCTGAACGTCACCGCTGAGCTAACCGGCACATTTACTTTCGTTCTAGACGTGGCGATCAAATTTGATTGCCGCATCTAAAGGAATGTCCGGCATTTGCCGTGGGTCCTGGTTGCTTATATCAACTGGGGCCCGTTGGTTATAATGCGCGCTCACCTGCTGAGCGCGCACCATACCTCGGGAGCCGCAAATGGATGTTGATAAACAAGGGGTTAATGGTATTTACATCATGCATAAGGTCCTAGCATTTATATCACGCATACGGTCCTAGCATTATCCTGTTAACATTGTATAGTATTTTCTCTGTGCTTTTGTCGTAGCATTTGTTGTGCATGCACGTGATATAGTATTTATGCTACGCGGATGTTTTAGTATTTATTCTGTGCATATGTTGGATAGCATTTCATTCTGTGCATACAGTTGTAGCAGTTATTCTGGGC
Organism: Hyla sarda; assembly: GCF_029499605.1. NCBI lineage: Eukaryota > Metazoa > Chordata > Amphibia > Anura > Hylidae > Hyla > Hyla sarda. Next base: position 370,767,453 of record NC_079191.1, read on the forward strand.
ATACTTCATGGCTTTTATTCTGTGCATGCATTCATAGCATTTGCATCATACATACGTTCATAACATTTATATCATGCACACGTTCCTAGCATTGATGTCATGCATACATTCATAGCGTTTATTCTGTGCATATGTTATAGCTTTATTGTGCACATCTCATAACATTTGTGCTGTGCTTACATTTATAGCATTTATCCAGTGCACGCGGTTATAGCGTTTTATTCTGTACATATGTTATAGAATTAGTCTGTGCATGTTTTAGCATTTATTTTGTGCATGTGGTTATGGCATTCTTTCGGTGCATTCGACTATTGCATTTACTTGGTGCGTATAGTTATAGCAGTTAGTATGTGAATGTTATAGCATTTATTCTGTGCAGAAAAAAACAATATAGCATTTGTTCGGTGCATATGTTATAACGTCTATTTGGTGCTTGTGTTACATACATTCTGCTTCAATAGAGGTACAGCGTGTTGGCACTGCTATCCCTTAGTGTGTCTCCCTCAAGCTGTCCATGTACAAAGTTCAGCTAGCAGTTTGTGCTTTGCATCTGGTGGTGCTCATGTACTAAGAAATGCAGGTATTCACAAATCCGACAAAGAAGATAGAAGTACAGGCAACTCACTACGTAGATGTCTTAAAACTTCGTGCTTTATTGCTGGGACATGCAAGCAAAGCGGCTACCGTGCCGCACCGGGATGCCGAGCGCTAGTGTGTTATACGATGACAGCTGTTTCCTTCCGTTCAGAACAATCTGTTGAAGTTCCTGAATGGAAGGAAACAGCTGTCATCGTATAACGCTCTAGCGCTCGGCATCCCGGTGCGGCGCGGTAGCTGCTTTGCCTGCATGTCCCAGCAATAAAGCACGAAGTTTTAAGACATCTATGTGGTGAGTTGCCTGTACTTCTTTCTTCATTGTCGGATTTGTGATTACATACATTCTGTACATATGGTTAGCCTTTATTCTGTGCATACGATTAACATTAGATACGGTTAATGTGGTTACGGTTATAGAACTTTTCTGTGCATACTGTTTTTCGCATTATTTTTGTGCATACGGTTTTAGCTTTTCCGGTTTATACGGTTATAGCATTTAGTCTGTGCATATAATATGGCATCGATTTCTCTTAGGTTAAGCGTTTAGTCTGGGCACACGGTTTAGCATGTAGGCTGGGCATACGTTATAGCTTTATCCTGTACATACGGCTATAGCAGATATACAGTGCCTTGCAAAAGTATTCACCTACTTGACTTTTTTTATATTTTGGTACATTACAGCCTTACGTTCAACATTTTGTTAATCTGATCTGAATGTTTATGTGATGGTTTAGAACACAATATTCTAAGTTGGCAAAGTGAAATGAGAAATCTATATGGGTGATTGGGTGATTGTTACTAGTGGGGTACCATAGGGGTCCGTCTTGGGTCCTGTTCTATTTAATATATTTATTAATGACCTTGTAGAGGGGTTGAATAGTAAAGTAGCAATCTTTGCAGATGATACTAAACTCTGTAATGCGGTAAACACTATAGAGGACAGTGCACTGTTACAAATGGATCTGGATAGTTTGGGGGTTTGGGCTGAGAAGTGGTAGATGAGGTTCAACACTGATAAATGTAAGGTAATGCACATGGGGAGGAAAAATCCGGGCCGGGGTTATATATTAAATGGGAGAACACTTGGGACGACTGATGTGGAAAAGGACTTAGGGGTCTTAGTCAATAGGACTTAGGGGTCTTAGTTAGCTGTAGTGACCAGTGTCAGGCAGCTGCTGCCAAGGCAAATAAAATCATGGGGTGCATCAATATGGGCATGGATGCCCACGACAAGGAAATAATTCTACCGCTGTACAAATCAATAGTCAAACCAGACATAGAATACTGTGTACAGTACTGGGCACCAGTGTACAAGTGGAGCTGGAGAGGGATAAAAGACGGGAAACCAGAGTAATACGAATGGAAGGACTACAGTACCCAGAAAGATTATCAGAATTAGGGTTATTTAGTTTAGAAAAAAGAAGGTTTAGGGGAGACCTAATAACTATGTATAAATATATCAGGGGCAGTACAGAGATTTCTCCCATGATCTATTTATACCCAGGACTGTACCTATAACAAGGGGGCATCCTCTACGTTTAGAGGAAAGAAGGTTTCTACACCAACACAGACGGGGGTTCTTTACTGTAAGAGCAGTGAGACTGTGGAATTCTCTCCCGGAGGAGAGGAGGTGGTCATGGTGAACTCAGTAAAAGAGTTCAGGGGTCTGGATGCATTTTTGGAGAATAATAATATTGCTGGTTATGTATACTAGATATTTAGGGCTAGCATGCTGATTCAGAGATTTATTCTGACTGCCATATTTGGAGTCGCGAAGGAATTTTTACCTCTAGTATGAGGTTTTTTTGCCTTTCCCTGGATCAACTCAGTAGGGACTAATTAGGGATATAGGTTGAACTAGATGGACTTTGGTCTTTTTTCAACCTTATGAACTATGTTACTATATAAATAAAACTATTGGTTAGAAATAAAAAACAGAAAATTGGCATGTGCATATGTATTCACCCCCTTTGTTAGGAAGCCGATAAAAAGTTCTGGTGCAACCAATTACCTTCACAAGTCACATAATTAGTGAAATGATGTCCACCAGTGTGCAATCTAAGTGTCACATGATCTGTCATTACATATACACACCTTTTTTTGAAAGGCCCCAGAGGCTGCAACACCTAAGCAAGAGGCATCAGTAACCAAACACTGCCATGTAGACCAAGGAACTCTCCAAATAAGTAAGGGACAATGTTGTTGAGAAGTACAAGTCAGGATTAGGTTATAAAAAAAATATCCAAATCTTTAATGATCCCCAGGAGCACCATCAAATCTATAATAACAAAACATGGGACAACAGAAAACCTGCCAAGAGTCAGATGCCCACCAAAACTCACAGACCGGGCAAGGAGGGCATTAATCAGAGAGGCAGCACAGAGTCCTAAGGTAACCCTGGACTAAAGTATCTGTACATAGGCCGACAATAAGCCATACGCTCCATAGAGATGTGCTTTATGGCAGAGTAGCCAGAAGAAAGCCATTACTTTCAGCTAAAAACATATAGGCACGTTGTGAGTTTGTGAAAAGGCATGTGGGAGACTCCCAAAATGTATGGAGGAAGGTGCTCTGGTCTGATGAGTCTAAAATGTTATCTTTTCGTCCATCAAAGAAAACGCTACGTCTGGCGCAAACCCAACCCATTACATCACCCTAAGAACACCATCCTTAGCAGCCAGGACTGGGAAACTGGTCAGAATTAAGGGAAAGATAGATGGTGCTAAATACAGGGATATTCTTGAGCAAAACCTGTACCACTCATTGCATGATTTGAGGCTAGGACGGAAGTTCACCTTCCAGCAGGACAATGACCCCAAACACACTGCTAAAGCATCACTTGAATGGTTTAAGGGGAAACATGTAAATTTGTTGGAATGGTCTAGTCAAAGTCCGGATCTCAATCCAATCAAAAATCTGTGATCAGACTTAAAGGGTTACTCCGGTGGAAAACTTTTTTTTTTTTTTAAATGAACTGGTGCCAGAAAGTTAAATATATTTGTAAATTACTTCTATAAAAAAGATCTTTATCCTTCCTGTACTTATTAGCAGCTGTAAGCTACAGAGGAAATTCTTTGCTTTTTTAATTTCTTTTTTATCTTGTCCACAGTGCTCTCTGCTGACACCTCTGTCCGTGTCAGGAACGGTCCAGAGTAGCATAGGTTTGCTATGGGGATTTTCTCCTGCTCTGGACAATTCCTGGAATTTCCTCTGTAGCATACAGCTGCTAAAAGGTACTTAAAGAATAAAGATTTTTTCATAGAAGTAATTTACAAATCTGTTTAACTTTCTGGTACCAGTTGATTTAAAAAAAATGTTTTCCACCGGAGTACCCCTTTAAAGATCGCTGTTCACAAGCGCAAACCATCCAACTTGATGGAGCTGGAGTAGTTTTACAAGGAGGAATGGGCAAAAATCCCATTGGTAAGATGTGGCGGCTCATAGAGACTTATACAAAGAAACTATGGCCGATACTACAGCAGGATTCAGATCTATGTAAGTTATTACCAGCACAGCCCCTGGTGACAGCAAGACGGTGCAAATCACTAAGGGATATTCTGGTTAAAAGCCACTACATCCCCTGGGGTTAAATGAGAACACTAGTTTCTCCTGTTTTCTGTAGGTTCACATACATTCTCTGTAGTATATATTTTTTTGTATTTATAGTGTTTTTAGTATTTTTTCCAGCTAAATTTTCCCTAAGGGGACCCATAGGAGCCAGATAATGTGAAATGTGGCTGTCCTGTACATTATCAGGTTAGAACTTTAGGAGATCGAAACATGAAGAATGACCTTTCGGGGCCGATCTGGACATCATATGCTTATGCATTATGTTTATCATTTAATATTTATTTCTTATTCTTTATTTTTATTATTTTTATTATTCTTACTCATCTATTAAAATTTTTTTAGTTTTTATTTATTTATTTTTTATTAATTTATTTATCACTTATTCATTCATTAGTCATACTTTATTTAAACACATGAATTATGTATCTAGTATTTATATTTATATAATAAAATTCTTTACACAGTAGCACACTTATTATTACTTTTCATGAATTTTTGCATATTTATTTATTCTTTTTTTTTTTCACTCACTCATATATAAATTTTTTGCACACACACACACACACACACATTCACTTATATATTTATAATTTTTTTGCACATATGTAATATTCATTTTTATCACTCTATTATTATTCATTATGTATACATATGTATGAGGTCTTTTTTGTGGTGTTTTTGCATTTTTTTGCACATCTTTTTGCGTATTTTGCACATTTCCACATACACACAGTCTCTTTCAATAAATTTTATTTATTCATTCACTCACACTTTATTATCATCCATATTTTTCATTTAATCACCTTCAATTTTGTATTATCTGTGTATTCCATTGCTCAGAATAGCAAGTCCATATGGAGTTTTATTCATTTTCAGTTCTGTGTATAATGTTATCTGTGGACCGGCATCTCAGGGCACTGTTCCCTTACCTGATATGGAATGTTGTGCGCTGTGCGCTTGAGTGCGCATGTCGGTGTTTCCCGCTGCGCCGGACCTCATTCTCCTCTCTCGGATGACATCGCTATTGCGGCAGATCTCGCGAGATAACGACGTATGTCCGGTTGAGCGGTCTGGAGGTGGCATTTTAAGTGCCCTGGTAGTTGGCGCCAACGTCTTTCTTTCTGATTGGTACGTACTGGATTGCCCCCACATAAATAGCTCCTGGTGTCCCCATCACTCCTGGACGAAGCGGGGCAAAACACGTTGGAGTGTGAGGTGGGGGAGCACCGGAGTTTTAGGTCATACTTACCACTTGGTTTGTATCTTTAATCTTTTCCATGTATTTGTTTGTGGCATATGTGCAATATGGACTGATGAGCACTAGTGATATTTAGACAGTGAGGCACCTTTTTCGCTGCTATATGCACATATGCACTTTACTTTCTATTTGTTTACTAGTATGGATATGCTGGGTCCAGGTTTTGAATTAGGCAGACTGATTTAAAGGGGTTCTCCGGTGCTTACACATCTTATCCCCTATCCAAAGGATAGGGGATAAGATGCCTGATCGCGGGAGTCCCGCAGCTGGGGACGCCCGTGATCATGCATGCTGCACCCCGTTTATAATCTGTCCCCGGAGCGTGTTCGCTCTGGGTCTGATTACGGGCGACTACAGGGCGGGCGGCATGTGATGTTACGCCTGCGCCGGCGTGTGACGTCACGCTCCGCCCCGCAATGCAAGCCTACGGGAGGGGGCGTGATAGCTAACATGCCCCCTCCTGTAGGCTTGCATTGCGGGGCAGAGCGTGACATCACACGCCGCCCGTCCTGTAGTCGCCCGTAATCAGACCCGGAGCGAACACGCTCCGGGGACAGATTATAAACGGGGTGCTGCGTGCATGATCACGGCCGTCCCCAGCTGCGTGACTCCTGCGATCAGGCATCTCATCCCCTATGCTTTGGATAGGGGATAAGATGTTTAAGCACCGGAGAACCCCTTTAAGCCGCACATGATTATACATTTGGTCCCAGCATATACCATATATATCTTGATTTATACATGTGAAACACATCCGACTCTGTGTTCCCCCACTGCTGCTGTGTTATTTAACTTTCTTAGTGTATATGTTTTCTATGGGTGGGTCAATTATGTCATTAATTCTGGGTTTCTAATAAAGATTATCTATTTGCCATTACTTGTGTATCAATGTTCCTTTGTTTATATAAGGTTAGAAACTTTTGTAGGTTATTATCACTTATCCAAAGGGACTTGGAGCTGTGATTGCCACAAAAGGTGGCTCTACAAAGTATTGACTTTAGGGGGTGAATAGTTATGCACATTGACTTTTTCTGTTATTTTGTTCTATTTGTTGTTTGCTTCACAATAAAAAATAAAAAAATAAAAAATCTTCAAAGTTGTGTTCTGTAAATTAAATGATCAAAATCCTCAAACAATCCATGTTGTGAGGCACCAAAATACGAAAAAAGTCAAGGGGGTGAATACTTTTGCAATGCACTTGTAGCAGATATTCATATACGACTATGGACAGATTTTCATAGCATCTATACATACATAGGCCCAGATTTATCAAACATTGTGAGAGAAAAAGTGGAGGGATTTTCCCACCGCGACCAATCACAGCTCAGCTAACAAGCTCTGGTAAAGTGAAAGCGGAGTTGTGATTGGTTGTTTGGGAAAATCTGTCCACTTTTTCTTTCACACCGTTTGATAAATCTGGGCCATAGTGTTTCCTACCATGCATTAGTTATTATGAAGCACAGCCATCATGCTGCAGAGGAGATGCACTATTTAGTTTATGTTGTTATCACATCTTCAGAGCAATAACCTCTCGACACATAGGCGGTTGAATACCTGTCATGCCTGCCACGTCTGCCGGGGGATGCACTGCATAGTTATTGTTACTGAAACATCTTCAGAGAAATAGCGACACATATGCAGTTGTATACCCATCATGCCTGCCACGTCTGCAGGGGATGCACTGTATACCGTATATACTCGAGAATAAGCCGAGTTTTTCAGCACAATTTTTCGTGCTAAACCCCCCCCTCGGCTTATACTCGAGTGAACTCTCCGCCTGTCAATCCCTTCATCAGTGGTCTTCAACCTGCGGACCTCCAGATGTTGCAAAACTACAGTTCCCAGCATGCCCGGACAGCCATCGGCTGTACGGGCATGCTGGGTGTTGTAGTTTTGAAACCTCTGGAGTTCCGCAGGTTGAAGACCACTGCGGCCTTCTTCATCATCCAGCCCCCCCCCCCTTTTGTTTTGTACTAACCCCCCTCGGCGGGAAGTTAGGGTGAGCTGGTCCGGGCCATCTATGCTGCAGAGACCATCCGGTGGGGATGGTTAGTCATTCCGGGCTGTCCAACTTCACCTGGGGGGGCCTCTTCTCCACGCCCGGCCTCGGACTAGTGACGTTGCTTTGACGACGACGCAAAGGGACGTTCATGCGCAACGTCCCTGTGCGTCGTCGTCAAGGCAACGTCACTAGTCCGGGGCAGGCCCGAAGCACAGAGAAGAGGGCCCCCCCCCCCCCCCCCCCAGTGAAAATGGACAGCCCGCAATGACTAATCCTCCCCACCGGACAGTCCCTGCAGCCTAGATGGCCCGGACCAGCTCACCCTAACTTCCCGCCGAGGGGAGGTGAGTACAAAACAAAAGGGGGGGGGGGGAGCTGGATGATGATGAAGGCAGCAGTGGTCTTCAACCTGCGGACCTCCAGAGGTTTCAAAATTACAACACCCAGTTGTAGTTTTGCAACATCTGGAGGTCCGCAGGTTGAAGACCACTGATGAAGGGATTGACAGGCAGTGATGATGAAGGGGGGGGATGATGATGGGGGTCTTGATGATTACATGGGGGGATGATGTATTTCCCACCCTAGGCTTATAGTCGAGTCAATAACTTTTCCTGGGTTTTTGGGGGTAAAAATAGGGGCTTCGGCTTATATTCGGGTCGACTATATATGGTAGTTATTGTTACTGTCATGTCCTCGGAGCAAAAATGTTGTGACACATAGGTGGTTGTATACCCATTGTGCCTGCCACTTCTGCAGGGGGATGCACCACATAGGTTATTGTTACGGACACATCCTCAGAACAATAACATCATATAGGTGTTTGTACAAGTCATTGTTACTGCCATAGTTTCATTGGCAGTCACATGGTACAGCTAAGGGTAGACTGACTATAGTCTGGTTAGCCTTCAGGTAAGGTCTTGTCTAGTCTACAGGCAAACTGGCTTTGCAAGATCTCCGTCACCAAACCATTTTGTGAGGTTCTTGCGTATCATTCATCTAACAGTTTGGGTTTTGCCTCTCAATGGCTGGGACATGGGATAGCACTGTATTCATGCCCGACAAGCATCAAATAATTTCCCTCTTGCTATGCTTAACACGGGTAAGTCTGTCAGTATGTACACATCAGCTAGTGTGTCAGTCTGGTCCGGTCTCGGGCCATTCCTTTAGAATAGGTATGGCTACTACAGCTTTTCAGCACCACGTAATGGCTTACGTGGTCAGTTGCTTGGCAGATACTACTCTTTCTGGCATACCAGATATAATCCAGCGTATAGTATGTGATGGTTGATGCGGCAAATGTGTGGTATTATATGTATGCATCATTTACAGCCACAAGCACAAGTGTTAAGCCTGTTAACGCTTTGTTTGTGTGAGGGGCGTGAGTATAATGCCCCCTGCACCTCAGGGTGGGGCATATGGGACTATTTATAGTAAACTATTTATTGCTCATACTGTTCAGCACTGATCAGTTATCTGCGATTCACCTGTATAATCTGCCTGAAGGTGGAACATAAAAATGAGTCTTGACTCAACGGTCCCTTGCAATCGCGCTGCTAGTGGTCTGATGAGCCTCTCTAATATTTTAGATGTCATAATAAGTATTGATCACGGCAATCAGCGGCAATGATGGACATCAGCATAATCACTGATGTCCGCCATTAGAAGCGGGTTCGCGCTGCTCCGGTGCTCGCTTCATAGATGGAAAACCCGCTGGGATGTACATGTAGGTACCTGGGGACTTAGACATTCATGTATGTCACTTGTCCTCTAACAACGGCTGGCTACTTTCCAGACAGACCTTGTATTATGCTTGACAGTGTAAGGCTGGGTTTCCACACAGGTTTTTTTTTTACCTTTTTTTTTAATAAATATATATATATATATATATTTTTTTAAACTGCTTCTGCAGTGTATGAGCTAAAAGCCATAAGTGTATTCAAAAGGGAAATATAAAGGTAGGACTTCTACTTCTCCTTCCTACTGGAACTGCAGTGATAATTAAAAAAAAATGCCAGAAAAAGCCTTAAACTAACAGCCTGTTAGATCCTGGCCCTGACATTGCCCAATAGACTTTTGTACATGGCAAGCATGCTGATCATTGTAGGGGCTTTGACTGTCATGTCAACCCACTGGGGTGTTGTGGGGTGTTACTGGGCTTACTATGAGAGTCCTCCGCCTCGGTCTAACTACCTCTAGGTGCCAGGCAAGTACTGACCGAGGCATAAACAACCATCAGATTTCCTGAGCCTCCCCACAAATGTTCCAGAAGAGAGCTACCCACATTGTACTATTACACCACTGTGTGGGAAGGGGTTATAGAAACACCTCACATGCGTATGAAACCAAAATAAGGTTTGTGCGTCTACTAAAAAAAATTGCAAATTACCGTATTTTTCGCCGTATAAGATGCACTTTTTCTTCCCCAAAGCTGGGGGGAAAAGTTGGTGCGTCTTATACGGCGAATACAAACCTATCGGGTCGGTCCCGGCGGCCATCAACAGCCAGGACCCGCGGCTAATACAGGACATCACCGATCGCGATGATGCCCTGTATTAACCCTTCAGACGCGGCGATCAAAGTTGAACGCCGCGTCTGAAGCGAAAGTGACACTAACCCGGCTGCTCAGTCGGGCTGTTCGGGACCGCCGTGGTGAAATCGCGGCATCCCGAAAAGCTTACAGGACACCGGGAGGGACCTTACCTGCCTCCTCGGTGTCTGCTCTGTGCCGGGATCCCCTGCCTGGCTGGCGCTCTACTTCGACGTCATCACGTTGTCCCGTCATCCAATAGGAGCAGCGTGCATAGCGACGTGATGACGGCGACGGAGAACCTGGATCCCGGGGAAGAAGACGTCCGGAGCGTCGGGGACACCACGGTGACGCGGCGACAGCGATGGAGCAACATCTAGGGCAGCGGTGACGAGCGGTGACGGGTCCGGAGTGGCGGGGACACGTGAGTATTTCCTCCTATACCAGTGGTCTTCAACCTGCGGACCTCCAGATGTTGCAAAATTACAACTCCCAACGGCTGTCCGGGCATGCTGGGGGTTGTAGTTTTGCAACATCTGGAGGTCCGCAGGTTGAAGTCCACTGTTGGGTTCAGAATCTTTTTTTTTTCTAGATTTTGCACCTTTAAAATAGGGTGCGTCCTATATGCCGGTGCGTCCTATAGGGCGAAAAATACGGTACTCGATTTTCCTGTGATCTTACTTAACATTTCCCACAAAGTACAAACTCATTAAATGAAAGGTGTCAAGTCCTTTCTACCAAACACTTACATCTAAAATGTCATGAAACATTTAATGCTGGAAGAGGCGATAATGACTTGATAAGTTTCCTCTAGAGAACTCAATGTATTTGTGACTGCAAACAGAGCTTATAAGACCAAGTCAATGGCAGCGAGCAAAATACGGAAACATACTGATCCTCAGCCGTATCAAGACTCTTATACGCCCTTAATAGCTGCCAATGTCAAGCACAAGCCTGTAGGTGATAAAGTGGAAATGTCCGATTTTATGGGGCTCAGTGGGCACGAGAGAAGACGCTCAGGGTGACTCCTTTTCAGAGTGGAAACAATATAGAGGCACCAATCCATTAAAGTGCACAGATACTTACGTCTAAGCATTCCCACTGGGGTTGTACTTCCATATCATTTTATGCTGGAGATTCCCTTTAACCATCTTACTTACCAGCAGTTTCTTCATTATAATATATGCAGATTATTCATTGGTTAGTAAAGGGGTGGGGGAGGGGGGGGGGCTGATCATGGAAAACTCTTTTGGGCACTTTAACGTTTTCTTAAATTGATGCAGCTTTTTACCTTTGCTTTTATTCTGTTGACAACATTGTGAGGTTATGTGCCCATTTTATTGGGATTGTTGGGTGTTTCTTATAATAATATTTTTGCTGTTAAAGTAATGAAACTTATGTTTTGACTTCCCGGAGAGCTAAACTCTGTAGAATATACACTGCTCAAAAGAATAAAGGGAACACTAAGATATCCTAGATCTGAATGAATGAACTAAACGTATAAAATACTTTCGTCTTTACATAGTTGAATGTGCTGACAACAAAATAACACAAAAATTATCAATGGAAATCAAATTTATCAACCCATGGAGGTCTGGATATGGAGTCACACTCAAAATCAAAGTGGAAAAACACACTACAGGCTGATCCAATTTGATGCAATGTCCTTAAAACAAGTCAAAATGAGCCTCATTAGTGTGTGGCCTCCACGTGCCCGTATGACCTCCCTACAATGCCCGGGCATGCTCATGATGAGGTGGAGGATGGTCTCCTGAGGGATGTCCTCCCCGACCTGGACTAAAGCATCCGCCAACTCCTGGACAGTCTGTGGTGCAACGTGGCATTGGTGGATGGAGCGAGACATGATGTCCCAGATGTGCTCAATCGGATTCAGGTCTGAGGAACGGGTTGCTGATATACGGGGGTGCTGTAGGAGAGATCGCGGGGGTCCCCAGCGGCAGGACCCCCATGATCAGACATCTTATCCCCTATCCTTTGTATAGGGGAAAAGATGTCTAGGGGTAGAGTACCCCTTTAAAATGAACCTTTAAGGGCGCTATGCTGAGGGCAGAATATGATACAGGTGAAGAAGCGGAGTTCAGTGATATATAGGATAACATCATTTGGAGTAGGGTTGCCGAGTAAAAAGCAAAGTAAAAATGTAAGGCATTACTTTTCGAACAGTATGTCTCCAGCTGTTGCAAAATGACGACTCCCAGCATGCCTGGATAACCTTTGGCTGTCCGGCATGCTGGGAGTTCTCGTCTTGCAACAGCTGGAGACACACTGTTTGGAAAACACTGTCCTAAGGGTTTTAAATGTCAGAGCCCATTTGAATTTAACAGCTCCTTGTGGGAGGGGAAAAAGTAAGGCGAAGGCATTCCAGCCCCCAGCACTACAGGGCTTATGATCCCACGTCCACACACGGAGTAAGATTTCTTGGCGTTTATATTCCTGACGCAAACTATCTTGTAGAAATTCCACAGAGAACACAGGGTTAATTTTCTCTGGATACCTACCAATTTTTAGATGGCTTATGGGTAAGAGGGCAGGATATTCCTAAGACCATCATCACATGAACATATATAGAAATAAGTCTGTAATTATGGACAACTTATTACCGATAATTTTTACTTGCTATACAGTTATGGCCGTAAATGTTGGCACCCCTGAAATGTTTTTAAGAAAATTAAGTATTTCTCACAGAAAAGGATTGCAGTAACACATGTTATGCTACACACATGTTTATTCCCTTTGTGTGTATTGGAACTAAACCAAAAAAGGGAGGGAAAAAAAAAAAAGGCAATTTGGACATAATGTCACCAAACTCCAAAAATGGGCTGGACAAAATTATTGACACCCTTCCAAAATTGTGGAAAAATAAGATTGTTTCAAGCATGTGATGCTCCTTTAAACTCACCTGGGGCAAGTAACAGGTGTGGGCAATATAAAAATCACACCTGAAAGCAGATAAAAAGGAGAGTTCACCAATCTTTGCATTGTGAGTGTGTGTGTGCCACACTAAGCATGGACAACAGAAAGGAGAAGAGAACAGTCTGTGTACTTGAGAACCAAAATTGTGGAAAAATATCAACAATCTCAAGGTTACAAGTCCATCTCCAGAGATCTAGATTTGCCTTTGTCCACAGTGAGCAGCATTATCAAGAAGTTTACAACCCATGACACTGTAGGTGTCAACGCAGGATAGTCCAGATGGTGGATAAGCAGCCCCAAACAAGTTCCAAAGATATTCAAGCTGTCCTGCAGGCTCAGGGAGCATCATTGTCAGCTTGAACTGACATTTAACTCCTTAACGGCGCAGGACGTATATTTACGTCCTCCGCCGGCTCCTGCGATATGCCGCGGGGTCACGCAGTCTCCCACGCGTCATATCGGGTCGGTCCCGGCGGCTATCAACAGCCGAGACCCGCGGCTAATACAGGAAATCACTGATCGCTGTGATGCCCTGTATTAACCCTTCAGACGCGGCGATCAAAGCTGACCGCCGCGTCTGAAGTGAAAGTATCCCGGCTGCTCAGTCGGGCTGTTCGGGACCGCCGCGGTGAAATAGCAGCGTCCCGAACAGCTTACAGGACACCGGGAGGGCCCTTACCTGCCTCCTCGGTGTCCGATCAACGAATGACTGCTCCGTGCCCAAGATCCAGGCAGGCGCAGTCAAGCGCCGATAACACTGATCACAGGCGTGTTAATACACGCCAGCGAGCAGCATGAGAGATCAGTGTGTGCAGTGTTATAGGTTCCTATGGGACCTATAACACTGCAAAAAAAAAAAGTTTAAAAAAAAGTGATAATAAAGGTCATTTAACCCCTTCCCTAATAAAAGTTTGAATCACCCCCCTTTTCCCATATAAAAAATAAAACAGTGTAAATAAAAAAAATAAATAAACATATGTGGTATCGCCGCGTGCGTAAATTTCCAAACTATAAAAATGTATCATTAATTAAACCGCACGGTCAATGGCGTACGCGCCAAAAAATTCCAAAGTCCAAAAAAGCGTATTTTTGGTCACTTTTTATACCATTAAAAAATGAATAAAAAGTGATCAAAAAGTCTGATCAAAACAAAAATCATGCCCTTAAAAACTTCAGATCACGGCGCAAAAAATGAGTCCTCATACCGCCCTTTACGTGGAAAAATAAAAAAAAGTTATAGGGGTCAGAAGATGACATTTTTAAACGTATAAATTTTCCTGCATGTAGTTATGATTTTTTCCAGAAGTACGACAATATTCAACCTATATAAGTAGGGTATCATTTTAACCGTATGGATCTACAGAATAATGATAAGGTATAATTTTTACCGAAATATGCACTGCGTAGAAACGGAAGCCCCCAAAAGTTACAAAATGGCGTTTTTTCTTCGATTTTGTCACACAATGATTTTTTTTCTCGTTTTGCCATGAATTTTTGGGTAAAATGACTAATGTCACTGCAAAGTAGAATTGGTGACGCAAAAAATAAGCCATAATATGGATTTTTAGTTGGAAAATTGAAAGGGTTATGATTTTTAAAAGGTAAGGAGGAAAAAAACAAAAGTGCAAAAACTGAAAAACCCTGAGTCCTTAAGGGGTTAAATGAAATTAAACACTATGGCAGAAGACCCAGGAGGACCCCACTGCTGACACAGAGACATAAAAAAGCAAGACTACATTTTGCCAAAATGAACTTGAGTAAGCCATAATCCTTCTGGGAAAACATCTTGTGGACAGATGAGACCAAGATAGAGCTTTATGGTAAAGCACAGCATTCTACTGTTTACCGAAAACAGAATGAGGCCTACAAAGAAAAGAATAGTGTTAAATATACCAGTCGTTTAGGACACGGGCACCATGGAGACCAAATGAGTTCTTGCTTGTATAAAAAGGTTTGTGTTGGATTGGAATGTCCTAAGATGGTCTCCTCTGTTAGCATTCATCCTTCATATGGCTGGCTTTGCCCGACCCAGCCTTCCTTCCTCCTTTGTTAGCTTGGCTTAGCTTCTATCTTCATTGGCTTCCTTGTATTACCGACGACCCTTCTTATATACCCTTAACCCTTTAAGGACCCAGCCAATTTTCACTGTAGGACCCGGCCATTTTTTCCACATCTGACCACTGTCACTTTAAGCATTAATAACTCTGGAATGCTTTTACCTTTCATTCTGATTCAGAGACTGTTTTTTCGTGACATTCTACTTTACGTTAGTGGTAAAATTTTGTCGATTCTTGCATCGTTTCTTGGTGGAAAATTCCAAAATTTGATGAAAAAATTTAAAATTTTGCATTTTTTTTTAATCTTTGAAGCTCTCTGCTTATAAGGAAAATTAATATTACAACTAAATTATATATTGATTCACATATACAACATGTCTACTTTATGTTTGCATCATAAAGTTGACATGTTTTTACTTTTGGAAGACACCAGAGGGCTTCAAAATTCAGCAGCAATTTTCTAATTTTTCTCAAAATCTTCAAAATCAAAATTTTTCAGGGACCAGTTCCGTTTTGAAGTGGATTTGAAGGGTCTTCTTATTAGAAATACCCGATAAATGACCCCATTATAAAAACTGCACCCCCCAAATTATTCAAAATTACATTCAAAAGGTTTGTTAACCCCTTTAGGTGTTTCACAGGAATAGCAGCAAATTGAAGGAGAAAATTCAAAATCTTAATTTTTTACACTGGCATGTTCTTGTAGACCCAATTTTTGAATTTTTACAAGGGGTAAAAGGAGAGAAATCTTCCTAAAATGTGTAGCCCAATTTCTCTCGAGTAAGGAAATACCTCATATGTGTATGTAAAGTGTTCGCCGGGCACAGTAGAGGGCTCAGAAGGGAAGGAGCGACAATGGGATTTTGGAGAGTGAGTTTTTCTGAAATGGTTTTTGTGGGGCATGTCGCATTTAGGAAGCCCCTATGGTGCCAGAACAGCAAAAAAAAAAACAACACATGGCATACCATTTTAGAAACTACACCCCTCAAGGAACACATCAAGGGGTACAATGAGCCTTAAAACCTCACAGGTGTTTGACGACTTTTTGCTAAAGTCAGATGTGTAAATGAAAAAAAAATTTTTTTTCACTAAATTGCTGGTTTTCCCCCACATTTTATATTTTTACAAGGGGTAATAGGAGAAAATGACCCCCAAAATTTGTAACCCCATTTCTTCTGAGTATGGAAATACCCCATGTGTGGACATCAAGTGATCTGCTGGCGCACTACAATGCTCAGAAGAGAAGGAGCGCCATTGAGCTTTTGAAGACAGAATTTGGTTGGAATAGAAGTCGGGGGCCATGTGCGTTTACAAAGACCCCCGTGGTGCCAGAACAGTGGACCCCCCACGTGACCCCATTTTGGAAACTACACCACTCACAGAATTTAATAAGGGGTGCAGTGAGTATTTGCACCCCACTGGCGTTTGACAGATCTTTGGAACAGTGGGCTGTGCAAATGAAAAATTACATTTTTCATTTTCACGGACCACTGTTCCAAAAATCTGACAGACACCTGTGGGGCGTAAATGCTCACTGTACCCCTTATTACATTACGTGAGGGGTGTAGTTTCCAAAATTGGGTCATATGTGGGGGGGTTCCATTGTTCTGGCTCTATGGGGGCTTTGTAAACACACGTAGCCTTCAATTCCGGACAAAGCACTTTACATCCACATATGGGGTATGCTCTAACTCAGAAAAAATGGGGTTACAAATTTTGAGGGGCTTTTTTCCTATGTTTCCTTGTGAAAATGAAAAATTTTGGGTAACACCAGCATTTTTGTGAAATTTTTTTTTTTTTTCATTTTTCCATCCAAATTCGTCAAACACCTGTGGGGTGTAAAGGCTCACTATACCCCTTGTTACTTTCCGTGAGGGGTGTAGTTTCCAAAATGGGATCACATGTGGGTATTTATTTTTTTGCGTTTATGTCAGAACCGCTGTAAAATCAGCCACCCCTGTGCATGAGCCTTGTTATGCGCCCGCAGAGCATTTTACGGCCACATATGGGGTATTTCTGCACTCAGGAGAAATTGCGTTACAAATTTTGGGGGGCTTTTTTTCCTTTTAACACTTGTGAAAATAAAAAGTAAAGGACAACACTAGCATGTTAGTGTAAAATTTAAATTTTTTTTACACTAACAGGCTGGTGTAGCCCCCAACTTTTCCTTTTCATAAGGGGTTAAAGGAGAAAAAGCCCCCCAAAATTTGTAACGCAATTTCTCCCGATTACGGAGATACCCCATATGTGGCCCTAAACTGTTTCCTTGAAATACGACAGGGCTCTGAACTGAGAGCACCATGCGCATTTGAGGACTAAATTAGGGATTACATAGGGGTATTCTACGCCAGTGATTCTCAAACAGGGTGTCTCCAGCTGTTGCTAAACTCCCAGCATGCCTGGACAGTCAGTGGATGTCCGGAAATGCTGGGAGTCGTTGTTTTGCAACAGCTGGAGGCTCCATTTTGGAAACACTGCCGTGCAATACATTTTTCATTTTTATTGGGGGGACAGTGTAAGGGGTGTATGTGTAGTGTTTTACCCTTTATTAGGTGTTAGTGTAGTGGTGTTTTTAGGGTAGTCACACTGGCGGGTTACAGTGAGCTTCCCGCTAGAAATTTGCGCTGCGGCGAAGTTTGCCGCAGCTCATACTTGAAGCAGGAAACTTACTGTAAATCCGCACGTGTGAATGTACCCTGTGGGGGGGGGGGGGAAGACCTCCAGCTGTTTCAAAACTACAACTCCCAGCATGTACTGACAGACCGTGCATGCTGGGAGTTGTAGTTTTGCAACAGCTGGAGGCACACTGGTTGGAAAACCTTCAGTTAGGTTCTGTTACCTAACTCAGTATTTTCCAACCAGTGTGCCTATAGCTGTTGCAAAACTACAACTCCCAGCATGTACTGATCGCCGAAGGGCATGCTGGGAGATCTAGTTATGCAACAGCTGGAGGGATCGCAACTACAACTCCCAGCATGCCGAGACAGCTGTTTCGGCATGCAGAGATTTGCAGTTTTGCAACATCTGGAGGGCTACAGATAGAGACCACTGCACCGTGATCTCCAAACTGTGGACCTCCAGATGTTGCAAAACTACAAATTCCAGCATGCACAGACAGCAAACCGCTATGTGGGCATGCTGGGAGTTGTAGTTTTGCAAGATCTAGAGTGCTACAATATAGAGATAACTGTGTAGTGGTCTCTAAACTGTAGACCTCCAGCTGTTGCAAAACTGCATCTCCCACCATGCCCAGCAGCTGTCTGGGCATGCTGGGAGTTGTAGTTTTGCAATATCTGGAGGGCTACAGTCTCAGACTGTAGCCCTCTAGATGTTGCTAGGCAACTTACCAGCTTCCGTTGGATCCAGGGAGCCGTCCTCTTCTGCCGCACGACATCGCCGCCCACGCCGGTCACCGCAGCCGATCCGGTCCCGCAGCTTCCACCGACGGGTAAGTGGATCTTCGGCGTCCTGCCCCGCCTATTGTGGGTGGGCAGAACGGGGAAAATGAAAGTAACCCCCCCCGCCCCCGATCTGCTATTGGTGGTCACGTCTAGACCACCAATAGCAGAGATAGGAGGGGTGGCACCTCTGCCACCTCACTCCTACTGCTATAGGGGGATCGTGGGTGTCTTAGACAACCGCGATCCCCCTTATATTCCGGGTCACCATAGACCCGAATGACCCGGAATCGGCGCAAATCGCAAGTGTGGCACGGCGGGGACCGAAATTCCCACGGGCGTACAGGTACGCCCTGGGTCCTTAAGACCCAGGTACAGAAGGCGTATCCATACGCCCTAGGTCCTGTACGGGTTAACTATGGGTGTGTTTATTATGATTGAAGTGTGTCCTTTACATATGTGGGCATTTTTATCCTAAGTAATCTTGTGTCTACTATCCATAAATATATCTATATAGTATATATCTCCTCCTAGTGGGTTGGCTGAATGTATATATCTCTCATGGATGTATACATTATGTCATGGCTACCTTGATATCTGATTGGATACTCCTAACCTTACATATATGGTACTTTAACGTGACTACGTGTCTATTCCCCTGAAATAGTATATACTGAAATAGTGTGCCATGAAATACTTCTTGGCTTAGTAATTCTATCTATAGGATTCAGCTAGCTCAACTTATTACAAAGGTCATTTCAGCCATTTTGTATACCCTTGTACAAACATATTGTATATTAAAAAATACATCGCCTAGTATATTTTTACACACAGTATCTACAGTGAAATATGGTGGAGGTTCAATGATGTTTTGGTGCCTTTAACGTGTTAAAGGCATCATGAAATCTGAGGATTACCAACTGATTTTGGGTCGCACTGTACAGCCCGGTGTCAGAAAGCTGGGTTTGCGTCCGAGATCTTGGGTCTTCCAGCAGGACAATGACCCCAAACATACATCAAAAAGCACAGAGAAATGGATGGCAACAAAGCGCTGGAGAGTTCTGAAGTGGCAGCAATGAGTCCAGATCTAAATCCCATTGAACACCTGTAGAGAGCTCTTAAAATTGCTGTTGGGAAAAGACGCCTTCCAATAAGAGAGACCTGGAGCAGTTTGCAATGGAAGAGTGGTCCAACATTCCGGCTGAGAGGTGTAAGAAGCTTATTGATGGTTATAGGAAGCAACTGATTTCAGTTATTTTTGCCAAAGGGTGTGCAACCAAATATTAAGTTATGGGTGCCAATAATTTTGTCCAGCCCATTTTTGGAGTTTGATGTGACATTATGTCCAATTTGCTTTTTCCCCCCTCCCTTTTCTGGTTTAGTTTCAATACACACCAAGGGAATAAACGTGTATAGCAAAATATGTGTTACTGCAATCCTTTTCTGTGAGAAATACTTCATTTTCTTGAAAATTTTCAGGGGTGCCAACATTTATGGCCATGACTATTGTATTATCTAATAATATTTAAGAAGCACTTTGGGTTGTTCTTTGCTCATTTAATACTAATTCATCAACAGTATTCCTGCAGACTAATATGTTTTATCCCAGCTCAGTTGCATCTCTACATTTTGTTACTGCAGCTGGACTACCAGAAAAGTACATTATCTAATGTGTAACAGTAAGTCTGTGAAGTGTGGCAGACTTCATGTGAACTACAGGATTACATCATTACCTTTCAGCTCTAACCCTTATCCAGCTCTGGCTTCCTAGCGTCTCTGTATTTAGGAAAGGGGTGGCGGGAACACAGGATAGAACATTTCCTGCTGTACTACTTGTAATATACACAAACAGCTAAAAGGTATTCCATTTTGTTTTGTCATTTTTGCTATGGTGTAATATAAAAGGGATCTTACTGATGCATTTTGAAAATAAATACAGACTTATATAACCACAAGACTTCTGTGAAAACCTAAACAATGTTTATATTTAAAACTGATTTAAAATAAAAAATAAATAAAATCTTACCAACACATTAACATAAGAAAGTGAACGGTTGAGAGGGAAAAAAAACACTTTATTAGGTAGAAAGTAAAACACTGAAGATGACACACCCTACAATGAAGAAAGAAAACCAGCAGCCAAGCGAATAAACACCTTAGGGATACTGTAATAAATAAATAAAAGGGACGTGGTAGCTCCCCAAAACTAACATGTCAGGAAGTGAGTGAACACCTCGCTGGGTTGTCAGTCACATGAATAATTGCGTCAACTGCTTGTCCCTGGAATGTGGGAGCACACGGATTTCACTGGTCAAGTACGCAGGTTTGTGTGTGTGTGGAGGCTATATTAAACATGGCATAGGCACCCAAAACAAGGTTTTTCACTCACTAGGAGATGGCTGTGACTCCCCACATTAAAAAAAACTTGATATTATTAAGAAGCTCTCCACTCTAAGACTTATGTGGAAGCACCAGACGGTATTTTAAAGCAGCTTATACATTATAGAGTCATTGTTCATTTGTGTTTGCAGCCTGTGTGTGTAGTACAGAAACATTACATTTGTCTTATTGGTAACAGATTTCCCTAGTGCTGTTGGCACTTTGTGTGTTGGCAATATAAAAGAATCACTTAAAAGGAAACTACACATAAAAAATGCAATAGGAGCAGAGTACACTGCTACACAATCTGCTTATTGTGGGATTAGGAGTCCAGTGGGTAGTCTTTATCGGTGACTTACAGATACCTTTTTATGAAAACTTGGACAGGGAAGGCTGTCAATCACCAAGCCCAATATGAACATGATTTAGGTCAATAACTTAAGTTATTTTTGCCCTTTAGTATGTATATCAATCTGTTTATCTCCCCTCGCTTTATAACATTGGCTGACAAAGGAAACCTGTCACATTAAAAATGCAGTTTAATGTAAGTTATAAAGTAGCTGATTAAACAAAAAATGACTTGTTACAGGGGTGAGGGAGGTACAGCCCTATAGATTCTGGCATTATGATTTCATTGATAACAGGAGCTATGACATAAGACGAGCTGTGCGATAGACCCCCACTAAGCAAAAAAGACCTGACAACAGACCCCATTACAATCTCTTCTGTACACTTCAGGCTTCATGAACTGCAGCTCTTACAGCCCCCTCTAGGAGCTGCAGCTTACATTCCTCCCAGTGCAAAGACCAGATATAGGGTATTTGGTAGAAGAGTACTTAATGCACAAAAGGCACACTAAGACATTTGTGCACTGTGAAGGTGTCCTCAAAGTGATTGATCATCAACAGCAGGGATACATTTTATAAAGCATGGGGCTGGTTTGTGAGGTGAACCAGAATTCACAATTTTAAACATCTACCATCACACTACAATGACGCCATTGTATAGGCACTATACTTAACACCATTGTGTTCCATATTCAGACAATGCTAAAATATACCTAAAATGTAGATAGGGTAAGGTTAAGATGTGAAGAATTCAGTCTACATGTACATGAAAGGGGTTTGTGCTGAAGGAAAAGCTACATTCCAAAGCTGCTTCTATAGAATAGAAAATATACAGTGAATATAACAGTACAAGGCGGACATGCTTTGCATTCACTCTTAAGACTGTTGATCCACATGGCAATTACTGTATCATGCACATAGTGGGGACAATCCACTTTACATACATATGCTTACTGCACTTATTGGCGGTTGTAAAAATGTGTAGGCACCATGATTTTCTCTCTGTGCTCGCAGTCAGAATCAGCAGGAAGAACAAGCTTTTTTTTAATTTTCTTCAATATATTCTTATTTATGTTCTGCCCCTCCCCCTTGCAAATATGTAAAAACATCCTCAGTTAATATGCATGCTGCACATGACTACCGGCTGTGGATACACACAAGTGTTTCAGAAGTCAGAGCAAGAAGTGCACTGCCTCATTGTACATAGACCGAATGTAGTCTGCTCATCTGGCCTAGCAGAATACAAGCAAAAAAAAAAGGAAAATCACTGATGAGTCTATGCTACTGAGAGACAATAGCCAGGTAATCATGACACCTTATTATTATTATAATAATTATTAAAAATAAACACACAATTTACCATAATGCAATGACCCATTTGTATTGTTCCATCGCATTTAGTTGTGCAAAAGTCTGCAACTGAGGTAATCCACAAATGGCCAGACATATTTATGAATACAGTACGGAGATGTACACACTGAATAAAGCTGTGCACATAATGCATATTGCACTGGAAGGAAAATGCAAAAAACCTTCTCTGCTGAGGTACTATGGTTACATGTAGTAATATCAGATAGGGTAGCTACAGAGAACCTCTCCACCAGTATATTGCTTGCACTGATGACAGGCCTCACAGTTGATTTATATACTGGAATGACAACTAGACCAGACCCAAAAAGAAAGACAATAAATGGGAGGGATTCAATTGTGTGTAATGGATCAACCAAATGGCTTTGCTAGAGCGGGATGATGCAGCCCTGAGATGCTAAGGGGAAAGAGTGTGAGAACTTAATCCGGCCCATGATTAGCGACGCCATTGGCCTGCATGTGAACGCTGTTGTTTGTGCAGTTTGATGAATTACAGACGTATTGGTTAATTGGGCACAGGCAGCTCCGAAGCATTTCCACAGATAATTCCTTCTTAAGACGTTCCATTTGTTCAACTTTGAATATGTTTGGTTGTTCTGGGTTCCAGTCGTATATCCTGTAAAAAAAAAAAAAAAAAAAAAAAAAAAAAAAAAAAAGATCCAGATTAATAGAGAATATGGATGTATGCTGTGGTGTCTAGTGTCTTGGTTTACCATGCAGCTGGTAGAAGAACATATGCAGAACAAATCCAATAATACTAATTATAGTGAAGTAAAATATCAAAGTCATTCCTTCTTGGGGGGGGGGGGGGGGGGGGGGGTCAGTCTTTGTTCACATGCTGTTTTATGTCAATCTTCAGGAAAGCTTGTGTTACATATGTAAGTGTTTCCATAGGCCTCCCATTCACCAGACAGAAACCAAGAGTGTCCTTTTGGCCTCCATCAGGCTGGTATGCATCTGTTTTCCTATACAGATGAAAACCTTACAGTCTGTGGACTGTGCTTTCCTATACAGTGGTCTACCGTAAAAATATATACCATGTGGGATACGTAATTTCTCTTTCATGTAACATTGAGGCCAATGGTTGACAAATGCCACTGTATGGCTATAGTGGGAGCCAATGGGAATGTTCTCAATGTATATATCTGACATAAGGCTTAGACAAGATGTGAACAGATCCTGACAAGTCAGACTAGTTTCTTAATGGTCTTTAGTCCCATTATTAGATAAAAGTAGCACAAAAAAAAAAAAATATATATACAAAATAAACAGTGGCAAAAATACAATTTCCTTCACATACATGAACTAATGCACAGTTATTACAGGCAGTGCAATCCCATAAGGCCAAAGCCAGGAAAAGCCAAGCAGAAAAAATAGCAATGACAAAACGTGTGCGAAGGACATTAAAGGGGTACTCCGGTGAAAAACTTTTTTTTTTTTTTTTTTTAAATCAACTGGTGCCAGAAAGTTAAACAGATTTGTAAATTACTTCTATTAAAAAATTGTAATCCTTCCTGTACTTATTAGCTGCTGAATACTACAGCAGAATTTCTTTTCTTTTTGAAACACAGAGCTCTCTGCTGACCTCATGAGCACAGTGCTCTCTGCTGACCTCATGAGCACAGTGCTCTCTGCTGACATCTCTGTCCATTTTAGGAATTGTCCAGAACAGCATGTTTGCTATGGGGATTTTCTTTTACTCTGGACAGTTCCTAAAACAGACAGAGATGTCAGCAGAGAGAACTGTGCTCATGATGTCAGCAGAGAGCTCTGTGATCCAAAAAGAAAATAATTTCCACTGTAGTATTCAGCAGCTAATAAGCACAGGAAGGATTAAGATTTTTTTAAATAGAAGTTATTTACAAATCTGTTTAACTTTCTGGCACCAGTTGATTTAAGAAAAAAACGTTTTGCACCGGAGTATCCCTTTAAATCCCCTGGCTGAACATCAGTGTTTTTGCAAAAAGCAGAGAAAAGTCAAGATGCAATTTTAAAGGAGAATTACAGAAAGAATAAATAAAGGCAACAAGTGAAACAAATCTTAAAAGCAGAGTTTTGTGCAGAATTGCCTGTTAAAAGCCTATGGAGCTCCCTTGAAGTGTAACTCCGCATGTAAAGCAGGCCCGCTCTCCCACTGTTATAAAATGTCTCCACAATAGAGCTACCACAAGTAATACAGACGTCCTTGGTATTAATATTCATCAACTCAACCGCATCTATACATTTCACGTGGTCCCCAGTATAACTACTAGAAAATCTGTGCTCTAATGTGTATACAGGATGTCAATGTCAACTTTACGACATTCTGTCAATTCACAGGATTAGACCATCACCTAAAGAATGTCCCAGTATAGGATGCTGCTGAATATAGAATGTCTGCCCTTTCTAAGGAACTAGGAGAGCACTGATATAGTAGACGAGTTCATAAAATGATTAGCTGCACAGTTATACACCTCCCCTGATACAGATGGTCTCTCTCCTGTGTGCAGATTCTCTATGTGTCCTATGATCTGCCACCTGAAGTTCTAAGTCACTGATCACTTGCAGTACATAGGGCAGTGTTTCCCAACCAGGGTGCCTCCAGCTGTTGCAAAACTACAACTCCCAGCATGCCCGGACAGCCGTTGGCTGTCCGGGCATGCTGGGAGTTGTAGTTTTGCAACAGCTGGGGGCACCCTGGTTTGGAACACTGACATAGGGCATGAACAGCACCTCCTCTGTCCCCGCAAAGCCAGAGACATCATGAGATGTGTAGGCTGCAATAGGAGAGCCATATCAATAACGACATATGCTGCATTATATAAGCAAAAAATGTATGTACTGTGTAAATATATTAGACATAAGCCCACTGTAATAGCAGGTCTCATCTGTATACACAGCTTGGGTGGATTCTACAGGCTGCAGTACAGTCTTCCTTATGGTGCGATACCATTCTCATTACATAAGTCTGCAGTTTTCCTATGCGTAATTAATAATAGATAGGAAGCAGCTTGGCTGATCGTTTGTTTTGCTAGGTAAGAAGGGCCGCAGACTTCCGTATAAATGGTGTGTTTGTTAAAATGGCAGGAATTGTTGCATTCATTATCCTCATTACTTCTAAAGACGGAAATAAATCATATTTTATAATTCCCAATTACCCAAGCTGGATGACGTCTGTAGTGAAGAAAAAGCTTAGTTCAGTGACTGCAAGTAGGACACGAAACAGAAGTGCAGACCATCACTAAGGCTGCATTCACACCTCGTTTTTATGTTACGGGTGTGGGATCCGGCTGGGGCAAACCGGGCCGGACCAGCGCTGAAATCCATTTACTTTAATGAGCCGTATCTTGTTTTGTGACCAGACCTAAAATTGTAGTAAAACAAAAAAACTGGATGTCCAGCGCCAAGGTTCGTGCAAAACAGATTCTTTAATGCTTAAAATGCCATAGCAGGGGTCATATACTACTAAAATTGTAGTATACTAAGGTTTTAGGTCTGGTCAGGAAACTGCATACGGGTCAAAAATGATCCAACCGGAGTCTCCGGTCGGCTCATTCAAGAAAATGGATTTCAGCGCTGGTTCGGATGGGGTACGGGAGAGCCCGATTTGCCCCTCCCTCAGCAGGACCGGCACCAGTAACGTAAAAACGAGGTGTGAATTCAGCCTAACACCTAATTGTATCACATTTTTATTGTAATACACTGCAATTAACTTTTCCTCTTTAAAGTAATTATGTGTTCCAACATTTATAGGTTATACACATATTCACTGTTTCAGCCATTTTAAAAGATAAAAACTACAATGCTCTAGGTATTTGCAAAAATTCTCCTTCTACATATGTGAGCCAATTCGAAATGAGGAAATCACAGCAAACCAAACCTAGGAGGAGTCTCTGCAGATGTGACCTGTATACTTTACTGATGGCTTGTGCGTGACAAATCAGGGAAATGTAATATTCCCCATACTCATGGAGGGCATTTTTCAGAAAGCTCAAGTTGCTACAGAAAACAATTCAATAAGAAAAAAAAATTTATGGAAACTGCTAAATGCGCAAGTTTCTAGTATAATCTTTAAAATGGGGCTTACTCTTAAAAGAAGTACGGTATCCGGCTGAAAACGTATCCTCTATCCAAAGTCCGACCACTGGGATCCCGGTCCCCAGCTCTCCCCTAGAGCAGCACGTCATGACCCCTGCACGAAGTAGCGGCCGATACGCCCCCTCCATACAGCTCTATGGGAGAGCCAAACGGCACTCATATAGAGACATAGGAGGGGGCCTGCCAGATGCCGCATTGTGCAGGGGTCGTGACGCGTTGTTCTGGACGGGGCCCCTTACAGGAGTTCGCAAGGGGTCTCTGCGATCGCATCCTCCGATATCTAAAACTTCTCCCCTGTCCTTTGACAATGCTCATCCCCTGCCCAATACCATCCCAACTGTAAAGCATGATAGCGTCAGCATCATGCTTTAGTGGCTGGGACAGGGAGACTGGTCAGGGTTGAGGGAAAGCTAAATGGAGCAAAGTACAGAGATATTGTTCATAAAAACCTTACCCAGAGTGCTCTGGACCTCAGACCAGACCAAAGGGTCACCTTCCAACAAGACAATGACCCTAAGCACACAGCTAAGACTACACAGGAGCAGCATAGGGATAATGGGGGAAATTTATCATAACCTGTCCAGATAAAATTTGCCCAGTTGCCCATAGCAAAAGAGAGCCCTCTGAAAAATGAAAGAAGCAATCCGATTGGTTGCCATGTTCAACTGGGCAATTTTTCCTCTGCACAGGTTTTGATAAATCTCCCCTAATGTACTTGAGTGGCTATGACTACCCCAATGGAACATCTCTGAAGAGACCTTAAAATGGCTGTCCAACAATGGTCGCTGACAGAGCTTGAGAGGATCTGCAGAGAAGTATTGTAGAATATACCCAAATCCAGGCACAAACCTTGTGGCCTCATCTCCAAGAACCCTGTAGGCTGTAATCACTGCCAAAGGGGCTTCACCCAAGTAAAGGGGGTCTAAACACTTATGTCAGTGCAAAATTTTAGTTTTTCCTTTATAATAAAGTGGCTAAGATTTCCAACATTCTATTTTTAGTCATTATGGAGTATTGACCGCAGAATAATGGTGAAAAACAAGGCAATGTGAAAATGCTGTAAGGGTCTGCAGACTTTCTTAATGCATTGTACTAAGGTAGGGATTACTAATATTAGAACAGTACAGTAATATTGTATGTGGGGATGAAAGGAACCAAAGTACCTGAAATGAATGACTGATGTACCTCATTGTCTTTTTAAAATGTACTGTGACTGGCATTGCAACCCCATGCACTTGAACAAAGCTGAGCGCCATTTTCAGACACCGACTGATCAAGAGCAATTCTGCACCTGGATACAATTACGGCTGTATGGATGAAGCCATGTTCTGTAAGGCTGCATTCACACCACGTTTTTTGCAATACAGTTCCCGTATACCTTTTTTAATTTGAAAACCACATGGAACCGTATTGAAATCCGTATGCCAAATGATGCATTCTGTCCGTTTTGCGTCTTGTATGGTTTTGTCCATACATGTGGCCTATGGCTGGGTTCACACCACGTTTTTGCAATACAGTTCCCGTATCAGGTTGTTGATGAAAAATGGATTCCTCAAAACTGGACCAAACAGTATTAAAACGTGTGTACAAATTTTAACTCTTATAAGGTTTTTTAAAAAAAATCTCAGTTTATCAGTTTATGCATCAGTTTATTTAGAAAAAAAAGTATAAGTTTTTAACTTTTCACTCCATTATGAATAAAGTTTCACTTGTTTGATTGAAATTCCAAGAAAAAAAAGAAAACTTTCGGCTTGCACTGCGCATGTGCAGAGTCAAAAACAGTTTGGTGCAAACCGGATGGAACCGTAAGCACCCCATTGACTCCCATGTTAAAAATAAACTGTATAAGGTTTCAATGCGGTTTTTCACGCAGACCAAAAAAAAGTGGTAGGCTACGGTTTTGGGTACGGAAAAAAAAAAAAAAAAAGAAAACTGTACAAGATGAAAAATGGACACAACCGGATGCATTGTTTGGCATATGGTTTTCAATATGGTTCCATACGGTTTTTAAAATTGAAAACATATACGGGAACTGTATTGCAAAAATGTGTTGTGAACCCAGCCTACGAAGGTTTTTGGTCCGGGTGAAAAACCGTACTGAAGCCGTATATATGTTTTTTTTTTTTAAACATGGGAGTCAATGGAAACCATAGAAAACCATATGTATTTTGACTTTGCACATGCGCAGTGTACGCCAAAAGTTTTTTTCTTGGAATTTCAATTAAAGGACATCTGCAGCGGTACAAACACTTATCCCCTATCCTCAAGATAGGGGATAAGTGTTTGATCGCGGGGGGTCCGAACGCTGGGGCCCCCCGTGGCTCTCCCGTGCAGGGGGGCGTGCCAGCCGCAGCATGACGTTGCGGCCGGCACGCCTCCTCCATACATCTCTATGGGAGAGGCGGGGAGGCAGCATTTGTGCCTCCCCGCATCCCCCATAGAACTGACGCTACGTCACCATGGGCGCTAATGGCGGCGCCCCGTTAGGGAGATCGAGGGGGGGTCCCAGCGGTCTGACCCCCCGCGATCAAACACTATCTAGGGGTAGGGGATAAGTGTAATTCCGCTGCAGTTGTCCTTTAAACAAGTGAAACTTTATTCATATTCAAAAAAAAAACGGATGCAACCGAACACTTTTCAAACCATATACGTTTTTTAACCGTATACAGCAGTGATGTCGAAACTTTGGCCCTCCAGATGTTGCAAAACTACAACTTCCTGCATGCCTGGACAGCAGTTTGCTGTCCGGGCATGCTGGGAGTTGTAGTTTTGCAACATCTGGAGGACCACAGTCTCGACACCACTGCCGTATACGGGTTAAAACTTGTACACACATTTTGATACAGTTTAGTCCGGTTTTGAGGAATCCATTTTTCATCAAAGACCTGATACAGGAACTGTATTGCAAAAACGTTGTGTGAATGCATCCTAACAAAGTGCTGTCTACTCCTATAAAAGTCACAGCACAAGTTATGCCTAAAACCTTCTACTAGTGTTATTATCTGTAAAGGCAGAAATCATTTCATACAAAGTCACTGTGGTACCTGAACGGATATAGTTACAGACATGCAAATACTTTGGGTCGTCAAAGGTATACATTGATAGTCAGCCAGGATTAACCTACTAGACGCATGCTATACAAACACCACAAAGAGAAGTGATCTAGAAAGCAGCTCAAGTTCTAGATAACTGCAGGCTGTATTCATGTAGGTCAGTACAGTCATTTCACTGTTATGTATAGTAGGACTGTGCGCCCTAAACCGGAGGTTCTAATACATAGTCTTAGTTAAGAAACATCAAACTTATCTAATCTAAACTACAGGTGATTTTCAGCTATTTATTGTGAATTAACAGGTTCATTCATGTTAAAGCCAAAAATTTTTGTAGATGGAAAGATGTTGTATTTTAGGCATTTTTTTTTTGCTTTAGTTTTGCTTATGTGCTACATATTTATCATACTATCATGGGGGTTGATAAATTTGGAACACTTAAGCAAAACAAAAAAAGTCACAGCTGAGACTTTTGTGAGACTTTTTTTTGCATATGTGTGGCTTTTAGTAAATAGTGCTGGGCGGTATGCTGATTCATACCGAATACCGAAATTTTGGGGGAGGGGGCAGAGAAGCAGCACCCACGGGTCACATGATGATGATGGGGGGGGGGGGTAAATACCTTTAAATACTGTGGAACCGCCATTATTTACAAAAATACCGTGATACACATTTTTGGTCATACCGCCCAGCTCTATTTGCACATCATAAATACCTGACCACTGCAAAGTGAAAACTAAAATTTGCTTAGGTAATGCTGTTTGCAACTTTTTGTCGCACAAAAAAGTGCTTAGGGTTTTTACCTATGAAAATAAGCACCATAGGAATAGCGTGTGTTTTATGTGGCCTTATTTGGCTACTAAAGTTTCTCTGATGTAAATACAGATTTGACTTAAAGCACTAACATATTGATACAATCACACTTTAACCCTTTAAGGACCAAGCCCATTTTGACGTTAAGGACAATTTTATTTTTGCATTTTCGTTTTTTTCCTCCTCGCCTTCTAAAAATCATAACTCTTTTATATTTCCATCCACAGACCCGTATGGGGGCTTGTTTTTTGCATCACCAATTTTACTTTGTAATGACATCACTCATTTTACCATACAAAATACGGCGCAACCCAAAAAATATTTATGTGGGGAAATTGAAAAGAAAACCACAATTTAGCAAATTTTGGAGGGTTTTGTTTTCACCCTGTACACTTTACGGTAAAAATGACATGTTTTCTTTATTCTGTGGGTCAATACGATTAAAATGATACCCATGTTATATTATATATATATATATATATATATATATATATATATATATATATATATATATATATATATATATATTTTTATATAATTGTACCGTTTTAAAAACCTCAAACTATTTTAACAAAATTAGTGTTGGAAATTGCCCGATTTTAACCACCTATAACTTTCTCATTTTCCCGTATACGGGGCAGTGTGAGGGCTAATTTTTTGCGCCGTGATCTGTAGTTTTTATCGGTACCACTTTTTTTTTATCCCATATGGGATAATTAACAATATATTTTGATAGTTTGGACATTTATGCATGCGGCAATACCAAATATGTTTATTAATTATAATATATATATATATATATATATATATATATATATATATATATATATATTTTTTTTTACACTTCTTGGGGGTAAGATGGGAAAAAGGGATGATTTACATTTTTATTGGGGGAGGGGATTTTTCACATTTTTTTTTTCTTTACACTTTTCATGTCCCCATAGGGGACTATTTATAGCAATCATTTGATTGGTAATACTGTTCAGTGCTATGCATATAGCACTGCTCAGTATTATCGGTCATCTTCTGCTCTGGTCTGCTCCATCTCAGACCAGAGCAGAAGACCCCGGGAGACGGCTAGAGGCAGGTGTGGGGACCTCCGGCCACCATTATGGATGATCGGATCCCCGCAGCAGCGTCTGAGGGGTTAATAGCAGACATCAGCAAAATAGCTTATGTCCGCCATTACCGGCAGGTCCCTGGCTGCTGATAGCAGTCGGGACTGCCGCGCATGATGCGAGCACCCGTCCGATGCTCGCGGTCATGTACACGACGTAAATGTATGTCTTGGTGCACTAAGTACCACCGCACCATGGCGTAAATTAACGTCAGATATCGTTAAGGGAGTAAGGTCTTTAAAAGGTGAATGCATCACCTCTAGTGAATAGAGCCAGATTCTTGGACATGTTCTTTTTCACTAATCTGTTTGTATTTTCTGATTGTACATTATGGACGAAAAGCCATTTTGGCTGAGCATTTTTTTTTTTTATTAGCATTTAAAAAATAAGTTTACAGCAAGCCCCATGGGTACAGACACAATAGACTGGATCTGACCCACTTGTGTATGACAGTATAAATGTAGTCTGAAAGTGAGATCTGTTGGCACATGTCCTGGAGGTCCTGATGCAAGAAAGCTGCATGTCCTTGCATCAGACATTAGAGGCTGAAATGCTTTAACATACATCTCTATTTCAGCCTCCAAGGTCTTATATGAGGAAAGAACTGTTCTGTAATAGGGGCTACCATGATGAGATTTACAGGTCATACCAGAATATCACAACCGCTAAATGGTTATGTTTATGCATAATCCTGAATCTCTAAGTAACTAAGCCAGTGTTTCCCAACCAGGGCACCTCCAGCTGTTGCAAAACTACAACTCCCAGCAAGCCCGGACAGCCTTTGGCTGTCCGAGCATGCTGGGAGTTGTAGTTTTGCAACAGCTGGAGGCGCCCTGGTTGGGAATCACTAAGCTAGGTGAATTAGCCTGTCACCAGTCATACTGACTGACTGTCTCCCAGCTTTCAGCCACTTTCACACTGCATCTGTATTTGCAAACCAAAACTAGAAGAACCTATGTTTTGGACCCACTCCTGGTTTCGACTTACATATACAACCAGATATATTCAGAAATAGCTGAATAGCTAGTCAACCTGGCCAAACTATAACTATATGGACATTGCTTGCACAATAAATTTAGGATTAAAGCAATTTCTTCAATAATAATTTACTCCGGTATTTATGAGCACAACATTGGCCTCTACTGACTGCATTTGCAATACCAGAATACAGTTATCAATAACTTGTTCTGCAGAAATTAAAAAAGTGCATTCATGCCTCTAGCAACAGCGTAAGATTAAGACCTGAGAGCCTACAACTTCATAGCCGCTCTAAATACAAGGCGGTAAGAACTGGGGAATTCTGTAAGAAAATACATAAAAGCAGGGAGAAAAAATAAAATAAAAAAAATACTGAATACGCAAAGAGCACAAAGCTTACTGTGATGTCAGTTCAGCAATAGTGTTGAGTGCGAATATTCAAATTGCTATATTTTACCGTGAATATCTGCACTTCGCGATTTCGTGAATCTAGTGCGATATATACACGTTATGACCAAATTCGTTTTTTTTTTCACAGTCACATCACAATGATGTGTACAGTGTAAATAAAAGTGATCATCCCTCCCTGCTTATAATATTTACTGTGCGATATTTTGTATATGCGAATATTTGCAAATATTGCCACTTCCAGAGGACACTGATCCCTTCCTTCTTTTAGCTTGTGGGCCAATGAGAAGGATGCAAATACAGTTGTCAGAGGTTATCAACATCCCTAGTAACCAATAGGAAAGTAGTTAGTTGAAAGATATAATCGCGCATGTGCCCTTTGCGAATTTCATTATGAATTTCGCATGGAAAAAAAAAAAAAAGTGAACGAATATGCGAAATTCACGAACATAGGATGAATATTTGTCTATATATTCGCAAAATATCGCAAATTCGAATATGGCCTATGCCGCTCATCACTATTCAGCAACTGTTTATAGTCAATACCCTAATAATGGGAACAAACACAGTTATAGGAGTGCAGCTTCACATTTCTTGGCAAATCTTGACAGATTCCCTAATGTGTATGGTGGAGTCTCTTCAGACAGTAGATGTTGGAGAAGAAAAGGATTAGGCATTTTTTTTACGTTGACCTGTCCGATCCTTTAGTTCTGGCACTGACTTATTCTGTTCATCCTACTGAAAACAAGCATTTAATGTGTATGGCCGGCCTCAAGCACACTAATGTAGTACAGCTCTGCTCAAAGTCCAAGTTGTACAAAGCTAAAACATAGCAGCCATAAAAACCTATGGGGGGCCTTACAGTACCCCAGTATGCCTACAATTTCGAAGTATACAGATGTCTTTTTCTGTTGCACCAGGTTACGGTAGCTCAGCTCCCTTTGTAGTAAATGAGAGCCAAGCTGCAGTAACCAGGCACAGCTACTATGCAGTAAACAGTGCCTTCTGCTTCCCACACCATTTGCAGGGTAAAGCTGGCTGTGGTAGCCCTGCAGAACATAGAAAAAAATGGTATGGATAGAGCTCACCTCCTCCATGCAATCAGTCCTCCTCCACAGTCTTGAAGATAAAAAATCGAATGTATTCACAGCAACAGTAAAACGTCCATTTATTTAATCCGATAAAATCCACATATAACAAAGTAAGGTGCAATCCAACATGTTCAAGGTTAGAAACCTCCCCCTCTGACGCGTTTCCGCCCTACCGGACCTTAAAGGGGTGGAAAACTTTTTTTTGTTTGTTTAATCAACTGGTACCAGAAAGTTAAGCAGATTTGTAAAGTACTTCTATTAAAAAATCTTAATCCTTCCAGTACTTATTAGCTTTTCTTTTTGGAACACAGAGCTTTCTGCTGACATCATGACCACAGTGCTCTCTGCTGACATCTCTGTCCATTTTAAGAACTGTCCAGAGTAGGAGAAAATCCCCACCGTGTTCCAAAAAGAAAAGAATTTCCTCTGTAGTATTCAGCAGCTAATAAGTACTGGAAGGATTAAGATTTTTTAATAGAAGTAATTTACAAATCTGTTTAACTAGGGGATAAGATGCCTGACCGCTGGAGTCCCACCGCTGGGGACCCCCGTGATCTTGCACGTGGCACCCCGTTTATAAATCAGTCCCTGGAGCGTGTTCGCTCCGGGTCTGATTACCGGCGACCACAGGGCCGACGGCGTGTGACGTAACGCCCCCGTGTGACCTCACGCTCCGCCCCTCAATGCAAGCCTATGGGAGGGGGCGGCAGGCATCTTATCCCCTATCCTTTGGATAGGGGATAAGATGTCTAAGCACCGGAGTACCCCTTTAAGGCCCGGTAGGGCGGAAACGCGTCGGGGGGGGGGGGGGGGGTTGGCTGAGGTTTCTAACCTCCAACATGTTGGATTGCACCGTACTTTGTTATATGTAGATTTTAATGGATTAATAAATGGATGTTTTACCAGTGCTGTGAATACCAAGGATTTTTTTTGCCTTGCAGAACAGCTGATGAGTGGTGTGTCGGCACACAGCAATCAGATTTTAATGGTCTATCTTGAGTATAGGCCATCAATATGTGGAATTGGGAAATGCCTTTGGTAAAAGGTTAAAGTGGATTTGTCATCAGGCTCTGCTGCATCAGGCACCATAGTATGGGGACACATCCGCTTTTCTATTAGCAGAAAAAGTAAAAATTATTGTGCCATTTGGCTAATAGGATTGATGAACATTTTGGAGTAAATTGGTGTATTTATGAGAAAAGTGCACGTCCCTCTAAGAAGTGGCTGACAGCTGGCTCCTGTCTATCTGCACACAGAGCAGCCTCTTCATTGTGTGGAGGGCAGTAAGAAGTGGGAGAATAGCTCCCCTTATGAATACACTGGACTCAAAAATTAGGAGTACGATGTATTCTTGGATCGATCGTATAAGCTAAACAGAAAAGTATTTTGTTCCATTTTGGTTAACACAATAGTAGACTTGTCTCTATATTATGGCATTATAGTGTGGGGTGCAAAATAACCATCTCCATAAAGCTTTATGAAAATGTAACAACAGAAATATTAGCAAAGAAATGAAAGTGCAAACACTATGGGGGAGATTTATCAAAACCTGTGCAGAGGAAGTGTTGACCAGTTGCCCATAGCAACCAATCAGATTTCTTATTTCATTAAAAAAAAAAAAAAAAAAAGCCTCTGTAAACTGAAAGAAGAAATCTGATTGGTTGCTATGGGCAACTGTTCAACTTTTCCTCTGCACAGGTTTTGATAAATCTCCCCCTATGTATATGAAACACAACCAGTACCTGTCATAGATTAGTCCATCGATGCCATATTCTCTCATAAGCCTCCGATTCTCTGGGTCATTGGTTTCATCTCCCCAACAAAATATAACTAGGCCCTTGGACTTGGCTTCTTGAATATAATGTGGATTTTTCAGTAGATCTTCTGTATTGACATTTATTCCCTAATGAAACAAAATAAAAAATGAATAAAAAAAACCCCAAAAAAACCTTACCCTTTCTAATGTACAAAACATTCTACACAACTTAGAAATGGCAAAATAAAAAAAATACACTAAAAAAAAATTGCTACCGCTTCAAAGTACTCCCTTTTCCTGGCTTACTAATTTCAAAGTTGTACTTTATACATGTGGCAGTTATCGGGTAGTTACACCGATAATTAAATTATCTAAAAAAATACGCATTTGAGCATTACTACCCATTTTATAGGTTTTTTTTATTCTCTCTGCCTTGATCACTGCATTCAAAGGGCTAAACCGTGGAACAAATCAGTGGTCCCTCTGATCTCTAAACACTCGCCGTGCTTGTACAAATCAGGACATGCACATCGGGATGCAGCAACTGCACACTGCTCAGGACAACCATCCTCATCCTGCATGCTCCACTAGCTAAGGCAGAGTTTTCCAACCAGGGTGCCTCCAGCTGTTGCAAAACTACAACTCCCAGCATGCCCGGACAGCCGAAGGCTGCCCGGGCATGCTGGGAGTTTTAGTTTTGCAACAGCTGGAGGCACCCTGTTGGAAAACACTGAGCTAAGGTTTTTTTTCTAGGTAAAAGTCCTTCTCATAGCCTATTCACGAGGCAAGGCACCAACACCCGCACAGATCATCAGTTCTGTACAGCTGGATGCAAGCAATATATGGAGCTGGAAGCCTTGACTCCATACAAACAAGTTCCCATTCACTTCAAACAGGGGTTACGATACTGTAACCTGGTGGCTTCGCTACACTATGTATGGAGCAGAGACTTCCAGCTCCATACACACTGCAGAACAGCTGATCAGAGGGGGTGCTAGGTGTCGGCACCATGCCTATCAGCTGTTGATGGCCATTCCTGAAGATATGTGGCATTGGAAGCCCCCCTTTAAGAAAAGTTAAAGGCCATCTGTAGTGAATTAGCACTTATCCCCTATCCACAGGATAAGTGTTTGATCATGGGGGGGTCCAACTGCTGTGATCCGTGCGATCTCCTGCACGGGGCACTGGCTCTGCCGCGACTCTTGTGCAGGAGGGGTGCCGGCAACAGCGACACGCCTCCCCCATGTAGTTCTATGGGAGAGGCAGGAATGAAGCGTACGTGCATCAACGCTTGACTCACAGCGCTGTATGGGGAGGGGGCGTACCGTCGATCTCAGCGAGGTTGACGCTACGTGCAATAGCCGCTCTTACAGAGAACCAATGCCGGGCCCTGTTCAGAAGATCGCGGGGGGGGGGGGGGGGGGGGGGGGCGTTTTTTGTCCCAGCGGTCGGACTCCCCGCTATCCTGTGGATAGGCAATAAGTGTTCGTTCACTGCAGATGTCCTTTAAAAGTGGATTGGTCATCGTGTGTACATATCCATCAAAAACAAACAAAGAAATTAGTGGGCCATCTGGCTAATTTAATTTATCAAAAAATTCCACACACAAGGTTGGTGGGTTCATGAGAAGAGCGTTTCACCTGCCCTGCAGATAGGCCATCAATTGTTTTTTCCTGGAAACTCAATCCACGTGGCCTGTTTACACTGTAAGTACCATATACATATAAAGTGAACACTTACCAAAATGTTTTCAAACTGAGCAAAACTGACTGCAAAAGGAGTTGATCGAGACCTGAGATCCATAAGCTCTGGATAGATTTCAGAATGTCCTTGTGTCAGGAAAAGTATAGGATATTTATTTTGTTTCATTCGAACCCTTAAATGAAAGATGCATAAATTACTAATTAAATTTTAGCTAAAAATTATACTAGTGCAATAGAGTTATTATAATGACAGTAATAAGGCATCCTATGGTAGAAAAAAAACATCACTACAGTCTATTGTATGGATACAGATGATACTTCCCAAGGGTCTGCTAACATTTTAATGTAATCCAATGAAAATGGCTAGCCGCCTGGCCTGGTGGGTACAAGAGACAGGTATTTTCCATGCCTTCTTGATCTTTAAGCATTATGGCCCTCATTTACTATTCTAAACCCGACTTGTTTTGTCGGGTTTTTTTGGAGCATCTTTGTCTGCGACATGTCGCAGACATTGTGCGCCAGTCTGCGACACGATGCAACATTTTTTCCCGACTGACCCGATGTGGATTCTCCCAAACCCGAAAAAGAGGCGTAACCCGACATTTCTGAGCTTTACCACGTATTTATAAAGGTTTCCAACCCAAATATGTTGAACTGTTGTGGATTTTTTCCCGACAACTCAGAGGAGTTGGAAACCAAAACCAACAAAACCCACGTGCGACAAACAGGATGCGACATAATAATAAATACCAGGGAAAAAAGCTGGCGGGTAAGAAAGCAAGATAGACTTACAACCCGATTTTCTAAGTAAATGAGGGCCTATATCTGTTTGACTATACAAATACCTGAATATGAAGTTTCTGGAATTAAAATCCACGATGCAGCCTGAACAGTACATCACAAAGTAAGTTTTCTTTTTGTTTGTTTGTTTCCATTGTCTACATACGTTTCTTATGAAAGGCCTAACTGTCTCTTAGAATGTTCCAAATAACTTCTACATTTACATGAAAGGAATTTACTTGAAAGGAATGGTCCGCCTTCATGTGTCTACAGCTTCTATACAGATCAATGTGTCTCCCATGGTAGCAGAATACAGAGTAGACTTTTTTTTAATTAGATTGTTTTTACTGTTAATCTACAGTATATTATAAAATTGTATATAATAAGTCACACAAATAACTAACAAGTGACATTTCTTTAAAGGAAAAGAGGTAAAAAACATATCCCCTATCCTACGGATAGGGGATAATTTTGGATAACAGGGGGCTCCATTGGTCATACCCCCCCCCCCAATCCCCACCACGCCCGATCTAAAACTTACCCCCTATTCTACCTATGGAGCCCCGGTGCTCCCCCAGAGTGGCATGTCACGACCCCTGCCCGAAGCAGGGGGGCTGCCATGTCTATGCCATAGTTCTATGGCAGAGCCGTTCAGCTATCTTCGGCAATCGGACCCCCCGCGATCTAATACTCTATCCTGTGCATAGGGGGATAAGTTTTTCACCACAAGACTTCTTTACAGTTACAACAGTTGAGAAAATCAACTCCATTCCCCACCGGATCCTATACCAAACCCTAATAGAGCAATGCAAGCACCATGGATTCGTTTGCCAAGAAACCCAACTGTGAAAAAGCGGTTTACACTTCTGGCACAAGCTCTGCGAGTGAGACGATCATTTGCTTCACTGTTCCTCAAATTTTCATGGAGCTTTCCATTTAATGTAAACCTACCTTTCCATTAATATGGGGGGGGGGGGGGGGGGGGTAAGCATTGCACATACAGCCGCAGCCCACTACTATTAGCAACAAGATGAATAGCCCTGAACAGCCGCTCCACTTTTCTACCTGTATACTGGTGTTAGTGCAGGTGACCCTGCTGTGAGTTTCCCATTACAATTGTTGGAAGGTCAGGGAAAGCTGCTAACCGATCCAAGACTACTAGAGTATGGGGGTGGTACGTGGAGCACTACTATGTATTCTCATTTATACAAAGTACTCGAACATATGCCCTCTTTAGATCCCTAAACTTGCCATGATGATATTGGAAAGTTAATTGTCAATGGATCAGCGAACCAACCCATTTTAGAGTAAGCAGTGTGATAGGATTTTGGATCTAGCATGGGACTTATGACTATGCAAGAAACTGATCTCATCTTCTGTTGAGTGTGTCTCTTGGAGGCCAATAATCACTGGAGGCAACCATTTTAGTGCATCAAATACTGCAAACCACTCTTCATAGAGCCCCAAAGGCCTCCTTGATTCCACGTAATGAATGGATAGGATAAACATTGTATATGGGACAGTATGGTGGTATATCCAGCACAATGGTACTTGAACGATAGAAAGGAGCCACATAATCCTTCACAAAGACACCAAGTAGTATTAAAACAATTCTTCTGAATATAGCTGGGGCCCCTTAATCCACCAAGCTGCAACAGCCGATACCCCAGGAATACCAAGGTGTTACATAATTAGTAAATATTAGAATACAATTGAACCTTGTACTAGGCACTTAAAACCAGGTTCTCCCCAGTAATGTATCACTGAAAAGTGTCCTTCCTTGCATATAAACCACTGCACAGAGGAGAGACATTACTACAGACAATATACATTTTAAACAACATATAAGTAGTGCAAATATGACTGTACATAACAGTCCAAGGATACATATCAGCTATGAAGGCTACAATCTGCTTGAAACTCCTGCCATATCTCCTTTTCTACATGAACCTAATGAATAAAAAAAAAAATGCGACAGGACGTCTCTAGAGCAATATTTCCTTATAAATGATAGGAAGCAGATCGATATAGACTCCCCTTAGAGGGATCTGTTAACCTTTTTGTGTTGCGTAGAAGACCCAACAGCCTTAAATAAAAATACAGTGGTGCAGCCTCCTGGATGTTGGTACCAGTGAATTTTGACCCAGTAGTAGAGCAAGAGAGGAAGAAAAAACAAAACCAGGGCCTTCCGATGCAAAACAGCTTCTCTAAGCAGGATAGAACGTGAATAAAAATTCCAGTAGCGTTTCTAGGCAATTCTGCCTCTTCCTCAGGTGGACAATGCCTCATGCTACATTACAGTACAGTAGTCGTTCTTCATCACAAAATAAGTTTTATGGCTGTCAAAAAACAATACAGAATCCAGCACCGCCACCACCACCCTGAGTTTGGCAGGGTAAACCATGGAGTATTTGACATTTAAAGGGGTACTCCGGCCCTAAGACATTGGATTCCCTATTCAAAGGATTGGGGATAAGATGTCAGATCGCTCAGTGTCTGAAGGGTCACTACTACGGGGCCGCCTCCCATAGGCTTGCATTGGGGGGCGGGGCGTGACATTACAAGGGGGCAGAGATGTGGCGTCACGATACTCCAGCCCCATAGTCGTGACCCTTCAGACATGGAGCGATCATCGCTTGGTGCAGCAGACACAATTGGGTGCTGCATGAGAGACTGCCGCGGTCCCCAGCGGCGGGAACCCCGCGATCAGCCATCTTATCCACTAGCCATCTTCCACTATCTTGATCCTTGTAATGTACACGTTTATTCAGAACCGGTTAAGGTGGTCTGCCCAATGGTCACAGTTGGGTAGGAACTTTATAATCTTTTTGCTACATCAGAGTGTTCTTACCAAAAGTCTCTAACACCATCTAGCAAAACATTTTTGCGCTGTAAGTTTTTTTTTTTATTTGTACGTTTTGGTAAGAAGCAGCCATGGTCTGCACATTGATTTGAATATATAATTTAGCGGGGTGTCCAACATTGCTCACTCTCGTTTTGTAGGAGTTGTGTATTCTGATACATTCTGTAGAACAGTGGCCTTCAACCTGTGGACCTCCAGATGCTGCAAACCTACAACTCCCAGCATGCCCGGACAACAGTTGGCTGTCCGGGCATGCTGGGAGTTGTAGGTTTGCAACATCTGGAGGTCCGCAGGTTGGAGACTACTGCTGTAGATTATGACAGACAAGTGAAATCTCTTCTCACATGTTTCCCATTTGGCAGGCAAGTAAAGAGAGGGAATCATTGAAAGCTGCAAGAATATCTGTAAGAGCAGACATTTTCAGTTGACAGCTCCATTTCGTGGGGTCACTGCCAGCGCTGTGCCTTGTTGCAAAGGTTCCACCTCCTCTCAGTCATAATCTGCAGTTAGCATGGCATATCAGGAGCCATGAGAAGGGCTTTGTAACAGTATTAGGGTAACAAAGACATTTGTGTGGTGTCGAGAGGGTGTTAGAGGTGGTAAGAGAGGAAGTCTATAGCAGTTCCATTTGTGATAGAAGATAATTCCCCCATGTACCATCTCAGACAATACATAATGCGAGGTAAGCCACTCTCCTGTCTGTTTTCTCACATTGTAAAAAAGCAGAACTATGTTGTAGTGTGGGAAAGAGAACCAATAAGACCACTAGGTGACAGCAACAGACTGGGTCTCAAAAGATATGCAGTGAAAAGGTCAAAAGGCTATGGAAACTGCGTAAAACACAATTATTCCACAAATAAGACAGATAAATGGGGCTGCATAGAATGTCAGGAACGACACAAAGCAGAGGAGGAAGCCTCTTCAGGTTAAAATTCCTGCACCCAAGGAGGAAATCTGACTACTGGTGCAGCATAATAGGAACTACAATATGCAATGTAAAAAAAAAGAGACTCTTATTCAACACAACTACTCCACCAAGGAAGAGGGGTAATGTGGCTGCTGGAAAAGCACGTCATGTCGCAGAAGAGAAAACCTTTGTATAACACGATCACTCCACCAGGAAGGAGGAAGATGTAGCATATAAAAGGTACCACATAAGGTGGAAGAGGACATCTCTGATGAAACAATGACTCCACATATGGCAAAGGGAAAATGAGACACTTCAAAGTAGCACATCAGGTACCAACATATAGTAAAGAAGGGCACCTCTGGGTAACACAATCACTCTGCTCATGAAGAGGAGGTGATAGGACTATTGGAGAAGCATATAATGTACTTCATACAGTAGGAGGGAACCTTGATATAGAAGGAGTATTCCTTATAATATGATAATGATTAATACTGTGCTATGGCATAGCATGGAACAGTGTATGCAATTAAAGGATTGCATGTTATAGTCCCCTATTGGGACAAAAAAATAAAAATAAAAAAAAGTGTAAAAACAAAACAAAACAAAAAAGCTAAATTAACCCCTTCCATACCTAAAGTTTAAATCACCCCCCTTTTCACAAATTCCATATGAAAAATATTCAAACATAATAAAAATAAAACGTGGTATTGCTGTGTACGTAATTGTCCAAACTATAGAAACATAACATTCATTAAATCGCACAGTCAATGGCGTATACGTAAAAAAAAAAAAAAAAAAAAAAATTACCAAAATTTGTCTTTTTTTTAAATGAAAAAAAAAAAAAAAAAAAAAGTATAAAAAGCAAACGAAAAGTCCCATCAAAACAAAAATGGTACCAATAAAAACTATAGACCGCGACAGAAAAGGATTGCAGTAACACGTTTTACTATACACATGTTTATTCCCATTGTGTGTATTGGAACTAAACCAAAAAAGGGAGGGAAAAAAAGCAAATTGGACATAATGTCACACCAAACTCCAAAAATGGTCTGGACAAAATTATTGGCACCGTTAACTTAATATTTTGTTGCACAACCTTTGGAAAAAATTACTGAAATCAGTCGCTTCCTATAACCATCAATAAGCTTCTTACACCTCTCAGCCGGAATGTTGGACCACTCTTCCATTGCAAACTGCTCCAGGTCTCTCTTATTAGAAGGCGCCTTTTCCCAAGAGCAATTTTAAGATCTCTCCACAGGTATTCAATGGGATTTAGATCTGGACTCATTGCTGGTCACTTCAGAACTCTCCAGCGCTTTGTTGCCATCCATTTCTGGGTGCTTTTTGACATATATGTTTGGGGTCCTTGTCCTGCTGGAAGACCCAAGATCTCAGATGCAAAGCCAGCTTTCTAACTGGACTGTACAGAGCGACCCAAATTCCATTGGTAATACTCAGGTTTCATGATGCCTTGCACACATTCAAGGCACCCAGTGCCAGAGGCAGCAAAACAACCCCAAAACTTCATTGAACCTCCACCATATTTCACCGTAGGTACTGTGTTCTTTTCTTTGTAGGCCTCATTCCGTTTTCGGTAAACTGTAGATTGATGAGCTTTACCAAAAAGCTCTATCTTGGTCTCATCTGTCCACTAGATTTTTTCCTAGAAGTATTTTGGCTTACTCGAGTTCTGTAGTCTTGCTTTTTTATGTCTCTGTGTAAGCAGTGGGGTCCTCCTGGGTCTCCTGCCATAGCGTTTCATAGTTCACACTGACACTGATGCTCCCTGAGCCTGCAGGACAGCTTGAATATCTTTGGAACTTGTTTGGGGCTGCTTATCCACCATCCGGACTATCCTGTGATGACACCTTTCATCAATTTTTCTCTTCTGTCCACACCCAGTGAGATTAGCTATAGAGCCATGGGTTGCAGACTTCTTGATAATGTTGCGCACTGTGGACAAAGGCAAATCTAGATCTCTGGAGATGGACTTGTAACCTTGAGATTATTGATATTTTTCCACAATTTTGTCTCTCAAGTCCTCAGACAGTTCTCTTCCCTTTCTGTTGTCCACAAAGACACACAATTCAAAGACTAAGTGAACTTCTCTCCTTTTGATCTGCTTTCAGGTGTGATTTTTATATTGCCCACACCTGTTACTTGCCCTAGGTAAGTTTAAAGGAGCATCACATGCTT
This sequence comes from Hyla sarda, assembly GCF_029499605.1. Taxonomy (NCBI): domain Eukaryota; kingdom Metazoa; phylum Chordata; class Amphibia; order Anura; family Hylidae; genus Hyla; species Hyla sarda. The sequence goes on from NC_079191.1 coordinate 370,811,633, forward strand.
GAAACAATCTTATTTTTCCACAATTTTGAAAGTGTGCCAATAATTTTGTCCAGCCCATTTTTGGAGTTTGGTGTGACATTATGTCCAATTTGCTTTTTTCCTCCCTTTTTGGTTTAGTTCCAATACATACAAAGGGAATAAACATGTGTATAGCAAAACATGTGTTACTGCAATCATTCTCTGTGAGAAATACTTCAATTTCTTGAAATGTGTGTGTGTCAGCAGTGCGTGATAATGACTGGGGGAGCCTAGTCGAAACGTCGCTACTTGCTGTGAATTCACCCTGTTTTTTTATGGAATAAATCACTAAGGAATTTTTTCACCTTACTCCGTGTGCTGCAGTGTATTAATTTTTTTGCTTCATTATATATATATATATATATATTTGAGTAGCCGTATTAGTCCAGTGATGCAGAACCTGTGTATAACCTGTGCTGTACTGTATTCTCTTATAACCTGCACTGTGGTCTCTTTTACATCTCACTATGTCCTGCTAATTATCAGTCTGTGTTTCCATAACATGACAATTTATGGCCCATCTTAGTGTGAATTCTCCACATCTATTGTCTTAACCCTTGCATATTTGTGAGATGTAACCTGTGTCTTCTACTTGTGAGCTTAGATTTGCTTTGGACTTAATAAAGGGAGGAATCCCGAAAGCTTGTCTATACAAAAAGCTGTTAGTCCAATAAAAAAGGTATTACAAGATACTGCAACATTTTACTGTTTATGACCTGATTCAATAAAGTGTAGTTATGATCAATATACTGAGTGTATAGTCAATATTGTGTTTATTTGTAATTTTGGAGGTACATAGCTGTTCAGTGTACTGCATTTTGCTTCAATGATTGCAATATACAATTTGATAATTTGTTCATTTATAAGTGGAATTAAATGTATTTTAACTTACATTGTGCAAATATCAGCATCAAATGCTGAGAACACAACTCTTCGGCTGCCAGCATTTTCCAGGACAGTTTTCAAAATAATATCCAGAAAGAGGTTCATGTCAAAATAACTTGACAAATTTCCATCCCATTTGCCACTCTAATGAAAAAAAGAGAAGCAAGAATACAATTTTACATTGCATCTTCATTTTTATCGTTTATCTAGAAAAAAAAAAAAAAACTTTTGCCATTTTGTTGTATTCACAAAAAAAAATTATTTGCTAATACGATCTTTTGATTTGCAATAAAATACTGACAGGAAAAATCTGTGTAAAAGTACAGCCATGGGTGGAATAAATGCTAGGATTTTATGCTGCAGAAAATCTGCAGCTTTTGTGTTTGTTATTTGTAGCAGAAAATCTGCTAGAAAGACACAGTTTGGTGCAGATTTGCCCTTGCAGATTTCCAAGCAGAATGTTAACATGTATTTGAAATCCACAATTGTGAATTTTTCTGTAAATTCACAGCAAAAGTTGGAATTATTACTTACAGATAATTCGTTTTTCATGAGTCCATCATGACAGCATTACCATGAGATTATCCCCTGTAGCTCTAATAGGAACAGGAAACCCAGAGGTTAAATAGGCCCCTCCCCCTCCACCCCTCTGTGGTTTTAAATTAACTGGAGCATAAACAATACATCTATAATACTTCTCCATATAGAAGGGCGGGAATTAAAGGGTGCGGTCATAATGGACTCATGAAAAACTGAATTGTCGGTAAATTATAATTCCAACTTTTCACTTCGTCATCATGACTTCAGGTTAAAATTCCTGCACCCAAGGAGGAAATCTGACTACTGGTGCAGCATAATAGGAACTACAATATGCAATGTAAAAAAATTGACTCTTATTCAACACAACTACTCCACCAAGGAAGAGGGGTAATGTGGCTGCTGGAAAAGCACGTCATGTCGCAGAAGAGAAAACCTTTGTATAACACGATCACTCCACCAGGAAGGAGGAAGATGTAGCATATAAAGGTACCACATAAGGTGGAAGAGGACATCTCTGATGAAACAATGACTCCACATATGGCAAAGGGAAAATGAGACACTTCAAAGTAGCACATCAGGTACCAACATATAGTAAAGAAGGGCACCTCTGGGTAACACTGCTGTCTGGGCATGCTGGGAGTTGTAGTTTTGTAACATCTGGAGGGCTACAGTTTAGAGACCACTGTCAGTGATCTCTAGCCTGAACCCCTCTAAATCTTGCAAAACTACAACTCCCAGCATGCCAACACAGCAAACAGCTGTCAAGGCATGGTGGGAGTTGTAGTTTTGCAACATCTGGAGGGCCACAGTTTAGAGACCACTCTCTAAACAGTCGCCCTGCAGATGTTGCTAGGCAAAAGACTCCCGGACACGCGGCGCCATACTCGCCTCCACCGCCGCCATGATCACAGCTGCCGCCGGGTAAGTGACTGCCGCTGCCGCCACCGCTACTACACGGTTCCCCCCGCTGTGCCCGGACACCGATGGGTGGGCATAGCGGGGGGGAACCGAACTTTAACCCCCCCGCCCCCAGTCTGCTATTGGTCGGTCGCTCCGCTGATCAATAGCAGGGATAGGAGGGGTGGCAACCCTACCACCTCACTCCTATCTCTTCAAGGGGGATCGAGGGTGTCTTGGACACCCCCGATCCCCCTTATTTTATCGCGGCGCCGCCGTTGATGGGCAGGGGGAGAGCGCTCCCCCTGCAAACACCATAGATGCCGTAATCAGAACTGATCACGGCATCTATGGGGTTAATGCTGCCGGGACCGGCGCGATCGCGGCCCCGGCAGCTGCGGTGGGACTCCGGCTGTGATTGACAGCTGAGTCCCACCCGCGATCTCCTGCGCTGCCCGCGGCAGAGCAGGAGATAGCTTGGACGTATGCATATCTAATCTGGACAGTTCCAGATACAGACAGAGGTGTCAGGAGAGAGCACTTGTCAGACAGAAAAGGAGATTTTTTTAACACTTACCGTAAAATCTCTCTCTCGAAGGATCCATTGGGGGACACAGACCATCGGTGTATGCTGCTGTCTCTAGGAGGTATGACACTATGGCAACAAAAAAAGTCGGCTCCTCCCAGCAGGATATACCTGCCTCCAGGATATACCTGCCTGAGCTAATCAGTTTTAGTACCAGAGCAATAGGAGAGGACGGACAGGTCAAGGAAAAAACACAAACTGTCCGAGAACCAGAAGAAAAAATATAACTGAAAACACCCTCAGACAGAGAACCAAAGAGGAACCCAAAAGGGCGGGAGCTGTGTCCCCCAATGGATCCTTCGAGAAAGATTTTAGGTAAGTGTTAAAAAATCTCCTTTTCTCTATCGGCTCCATTGGGGGACACAGAACATGGGACATACAAAAGCCGTCCCTTGGGTGGGCAGATAATTAGTCAGGCAGATGGCTGTTCCACTGCCGCCTGCAGCACTTTACGGCCCAGACTAGCATCAGCCGATGCAAAGGTATGAACCCGGTAGAACCTCGAGAAAGTGTGCAAAGACAACCAAGTAGCCGGCTTGCAAATCTGCGAGGCTGAGGCTCTATTCTGGAGAGCCCAGGATGCCCCAACAGAACGGGTAGAATGAGCCACAACCCTGAAGGGAGGAACCTTCCCCTTACAGCGATAGGCTTCCGAAATGGCAGACCGGACCCACCGAGAAATGGTGGCCTTGGAAGCAGGTTGTCCCTTACGACGACCTTCCGTAAGGACGAAAAAGGAATCACACCGACGAAAAGAAGAAGTGATAGAGAGGTAAGACCTAACAGCCAAACCACATCCAGTTTTGGAGTAAATGCTCCTTATCATGAGAAGGAGCGGGACAAAAGGACGGAAGAACAATTTCCTCATTGAGATGAAAATCCGAAACAACATTAGGCAAAAAGGAAGGATCTGGCCGGAAGACAACCTTGTCCTGGTGAAGCACCAGAAACGGAGAACGGTAGAAGAGAGCTACCAATTCAGACACTCTCCGAATGGAGGTGATAGCAACAAGAAACGCCACTTTCCAAGAAAGGAGGCGCAGGGACACCTCCCTAAGGGGTTCAAAAAGTTCACCTTGGAGGACCCCCCGAACCAGATTCAAGTCCCAAGGGGGAGAAGGCGACCGATAAGGAGGGGCAGCATGCGCCACTCCTTGAAGGAAGGTCCGGACATGCGAATTAGAAGCCAGAGGACGCTGGAAAAGAATAGAAAGGGCCGAAACCTGACCCTTAAGGTCAGGTAAATGTGAATCGCCAAAATGGCCGGAACCTCGTTTTCTACCCAGATGAGAATCTTCGTCACCTCGGCCAAAGCTGCGAGTGCCGCCTTGCCGATTTATGTACGCCACAGCCGCGGCGTTGTCCGACTGGACGCGTACACGGCGGGACTGAAGCAGGGACTCCCAATGAAGGCGGCTAAGAAGAATCGCCCTCAGTTCCAAGATGTTTATCGGAAGAAGGGCTTCCCGGGGAGACCAGAGGCATTGAACCGTCCAGTCCCTGAACACACTGCCCCAGCCCGACAGACTGGAATCCATTGTAACCACCTGCCAGTGGAGGGGAAGAAATGATCCCCCTGAAGAAGGGGGGAGCGGAGCCACCAGAGAAGAGACTGACTGATCCGACGAGGGAGAGCAATCTTGTGATCGAGAGACCGAGGAGATCTGTCCCATCGAGAGAGAATCGCCAGTTGAAGGGGGCGGTAATGAAACTGGGCAAAGGGTACGGCCTCCATGGCCGCTACCATCAGACCCAAAACGCGGATAGAAACTGGAACCTGGGCCCGAAGGGAGCGGACTCCTGACAGGAGAGTCAGACGTTTGTCCGGCGGAAGGCAAACCCGGGCAGAGGCGGTGTTGAATTGAAGTCCCAGGAAGATCATAGACTGGGTGGGAGAAAGGACAGACTTGTCCCGGTTGACCATCCACCCGAAGTGATCCAGGGTCTGGAGGGTGAGATCCACCTTCTCCAGGGTCTGGACTCTGGTGGGAGCCTTGATGAGAAGGTCGTCCAGGTAAGGCATCACTGAGACTCCTCTCGATTGCAACAGGGCTATCACTGGCGCAAGGATCTTGGTAAAGACGCGAGGAGCAGTGGCAAGACCAAAGGGTAGGGCTACGAATTGAAAATGCCCCTCCGGAACCGCAAAGCGGAGGTACCCTTGATGGACGGAAAATATTGGAACATGGAGGTAGGCATCTTTGATGTCCACCGAAGAAAGAAATTACCCTTGTTCCATGGATGCCACTACCGAACGGAGGGATTCCATTCGGAAGTGGCGGATGAGAAGAGGACGGTTGAGACGCTTGAGATCCAGGATTGGCCGCACAGAACCGCCCTTCTTGGGGACCATAAAAAGATTGGAATAGAAACCCCGAAAACGTTCCATTGGAGAAACGGGGACAATAACTCCCTGGAGAAGCAGGGACTGGAGAGCCTCTCGAAACTGCTTCACTGGAGAAGGAGACCGGGGGGCCCGGGACTGAAAAAAAAGATCCCTCGGGAGGGAGGCAAATTCGATTCGGTAACCGTTGGACACCACGTCCCTGACCCAAGAGTCCTGAATGTGTGTGGTCCAGATGTCTCGAAAAAGTAAGAGACGACCTCCCACCCGAGAAAAATCTGCGGGTGGGGGCATCACTTCATGCGGAAGTGGGTTTGCGTTGCCTGATTTGGTCACAAAACGGCTGGAACGGTTGGTGCCCGACTTCCAAGACGGGCGCGCTGGGAACGAGGGAGCCTTCTTGTCCCGCGAAGGCGCCTGCCCAGACCCCTTATTGGGGCCAAAAGTCCGAAAGGAAGAGGACTTCCTCTGGGAAGTAGAGCGAGCCTTATTTTGAGGCAACAAGTAACTCTTACCACCCACCCCCCCCACCCGGGCCCGTCGCCTCAGAGAAAATCTCGTCAAGGCGCTTGCCAAAAAGACGGGCACCAGTAAAAGGAAGCTCGGTGAGAGACCTTTTGGAAGTGGCATCTGCATCCCAAGCCTTAAGCCACATGGAACGGCGGAGTGCAGCGCAAACTTCGCTAAGGACTCTGTTTCCATACAGATTCCAGAAGGGTGTCAAATTCAGCATGAGAGCTGAACCTTTGAGGTGCTGGTTTAGCACGATGAAAGGATACTTCAGGAGTCACGTCCGAAGATCCTGGGTCCTCTAAGTGAAAGGTGTCTCTTATGGCCGCAACCAATGAGTTCACCGTTTCAACTGTATCCAAGCGGTCCTCCGAGTCAGATGCCGATTCGAAAGTCTCATCCGCCATTTCACCAGGAGAATGTGAACGAGTGGAGGCAGCCCTGGAGGGGGCGACCCTGACCGGGTACGCAGCTCTGGAGAGGCAGAGTGGCGACTCTGGGAATGTCCTCTGGAGGAGCGATGTTTGTGACCAGATGACACGGGGGGGTGGGGGCGGGATCCACGAGGGGAGCACCCACATCTACCTGAAGGCTCAATGGAAGAGTCAGACGATGCCCCCCTAGTACGCTTGCGAGAGTGTGAAGTATGTGGAGAAGAGGGGCGGGGCCCTTTAGAGGGTCGGCGCAGGGCAGACCTCTTCAAGGCAGACACCACGTCACGGGAGGCCTCAGTCACCGAACGCGAGACTTGAGTCAAGTCAGCCATATACTGGGATAGGGAAGAAACCCAGGCTGGAGGGGCGGCCGAATCCACCGGAACTGAAAGAGCATCTGGGGGTACCAGGGGGTCTGGGGCAGCAGAGGAGCAGGCAGAGCAAGTGGGTTCAGCAGAACCAGGCATTTTGGAATTACAGTTCTTACAGACAAAATGGTAAACTAACGCTCCAGTTGTTTGTTTAGGGGGAGGAACAGTTCTGGGTACGGACATAATGAAAAAAAAGAACTCTCTCACCCGAGTCTGTGTCCCCAGTGGCGGCTGCTGTGAGGAGAACTCCGCTCCGTGCAGATAGAGAGGGAGAAACAGGCCAGCCAATAGCCAGAGAGGGGCGTGCCTGGAGCAGGGGCACTGTCTGATTGGCCTCTGCCACCGAAGATCGCGTGCACGGCGCTGATTGGAGGACGATTCGCGCCTCCAGTAAGCTCCGGCGGCCCTGTGGGAAGAGCTATAGCGCCCCGGCCGCCGAGAAGAACAATAGTAATGGTGCCCGCTCCTTTCCCCGAGCGCACATGTAAGCCGCATATGCGCCCGCCGGGAAGTGAGCGGGCGAAACATATCCGCCGGCAGCCGTCTGCTGCCGAAGCGAAAGTAAGTCGGCGCTTCATGCGCCCGAACAGTACAAACGCCACGGCTGTCAGCCACATAGTAAGCGCCGCGTCTGTCAGCCGCATAATATAACACACACACACACGTGCATAATAATAAAGTAAACCATACATTCCCAATATGCCATTGCTTGCCCCTTTTTTAGAATAAAAGATAGAGCCCCTAACACAGGCCAGCCCCTTGGACCCTGAAAGGTGGGCCAAAAAAATGAGGGTCTCCAGAGAATGCAAGTCAGCACCTAAAGGGAGAAGGATATATGCTCACCTCAGTCAGAAGAACTTACCTAATGGAGTCTTCTGTGAGGTCTTCAGCCAGCTTTTTGTTACCTGCATCACGCCGGGCTACCATGTGCGAGCGAGGCGAGCAGGGAATAGGGGGACCCGGACCCATGAGGTACAACCACAGGCGCTGACCGTTGGCGAGAGGGGGTGAACAGCGCATATACGCAATGTCTGTGCCCCCTCAATCGCCATGGGGAAACAGTGAGCCGCAGTTCCTGAGTCCCCACCTGAAAACATGAAAGAAAATGGAATAAAAAACTAACACATCCCTAACTAGGAAATTAATAAAAACAGAAGACCTGGTCTGGAGAAATCCAGACCATGTCCACCTCCTTCAGACACTAAGCTAAAACCGATTAGCTCAGGGCCTGGAGGCGGGTATATCCTGCTGGGAGGAGACAACTTTTTTGTTGTTGCCATAGTGTCATACCTCCTAGAGATAGCAGCATACACCCATGGTCTGTGTCCCCCAATGGAGCCGATAGAGAAAATAAATGTACAAATTTTTTTTCTACTTGTTTCCACTGGAGTTCCCCTTTAAAGACTGCAGGCTGTCTGCATCTTGTCTGTGCTCTGAGGAACAGCATGGAGATATCCACACCTCTCTTCCCCCCTCCACTCAGAAATTTTGGTCCTTTAAAAAAAAAATTTTGGGGGGTTCATTTTCAAAATGAAAAAGATAGAGACCCCTAGTGACAATTTTTAAACCTGTTTTTCCACATCTTTAGCAATCAAATTTTTTTATGACTTATATTAGGAAAATGCTTGGATTTTAAGTAAGTATTAAATGGAAAAGTTGTTTCTAATGACAGTAACACTTTAATTCTTAAAAGAATTACACTGACCTTTTCTTGACAAATCCACTTGATTTCTATATTGAACCCAACATCTTCAGGCACAGCCTCTAGTACCTAGAAAGGAAATAAACACATAACATAACATAAGACATAAAACATAACATAACAGACATAAAATTTAAAACCACACAATTATTTTTACACAAAATTGTATCCATTTTTCTTTTGAAACTGTCAAAATAAGGGCTAACATAGGAAAGTTTTCTGACATCTCATTTGATACCAATGGGACTGTTATGACAGCAGCCTTATTGATCTCCATAAAAAACTTAGATAACAAAATAGAGATCTGAACATCTATACATCATAAGCCCAGGAGGAACAACTTACATATCGTATTTATTAGATATTTATCTATGCTAATTTTTAAGAGTTGAACTTAAAAACAGAACATAATCTTTACCGTTTGAAGGGAAGGAAAAGGCTGATTATCAGACACAGGGCATTCCTCCTCATTGGGATCTGTAATCATTGAAAAACATGAAAAAGGTTATAACACATATTCACAAAAAGTAAAGTAATTACTGGGGAAAACATTCATATCAAAGACAAAAGCACAAAAAAAAAATAACTCACTATGGCAGTCTCAGGAGTAAGGTCCAGTGTGATCAACCATTGATCGACATGTCAAAGGTGGTTTTAAATGACAGTAATGCTTTAAAAAGCAAAACTGTTTGTTAGGGCACCCCTGGCATATGCCATATCAAAACTGTTATTGGACACCCCAGGAGGCCTATATTAAAGCCTGGGGATTACCCAATCTAAAAAAAAAAAAAAAAAAACACTAAAAAAGAATTGCCATACAGCATGTACATGCAGTTTTCAACTGCATGGTGGCAACATATTATTCACCAGCCTTCAACTATGTCATATCCTATCCTGTGGAGTATCCACACATGAACAATACATGAAGACCCACATTTATCTGCTGGAGAATGGTGTGGCTTTCCCATAGCAACCAATCACAGCTCAGAATTTCAATCTTCACAAGCTATGGTAAAATAAAAGCTGAGCTTTGATTGGTTTCTATGGGAAGATCACACTAGTTTTTCTCTCCAACAGATTACTATGGGTTAAATGTTTGCTTTCAGACTGATACGTACCAGAAGGATCTTGTAACTTCAGTGCAGTAACGTGAGCGAGCTGAAGAGAAAGGACAATTACCTTGCATGAGAGATTTTGCTACATTGTTTAACATACTTAAAACATTAAAATGGTCAATGCATTAAAATGTGAAGTACTTACATGTATAAGTATGTTTAAGTGTATGTGTGTTATAAATTGTCACATTCCTGCAAAGATATGCTGCGTGTATATTGTTACTTAAAGGGGTATTCCTGGATCTAACATTTTAACCCCTATCCAAAGGCGTGACGGCACGCCCCCTCGTGACGTCACGCCAGACCCCCTCCATTCATGTCTATGGGAGGGGGCGTAACGGCCCTCCCATAGACATGAATGCAGGAGGCGTGGCGTTAAATCACGTCTTCAACTGGAGAAGCAACTCCGCATACAATGCGGGTGCTGCAGAGAGATCACGGGGGGTCCCATCGTCAGGCCCCCGCGACCAGACATCTTATCCCCTATCCTTTAGAGGGGATAAAATGTTAGATCCCGGAATACCCCTTTAAACTGTTTTGAAGTAGAAATTTTACCTTTAATAGCTGAAGCTGGTCAAACGAGAGGTCCTTCACAGGAATCTCAAATAACTCTACAGATGCAGAATTAGTTTTCTGTGTCAAAACAAAAAAAATAAGTAATCAATTAAAAGTTGTTTTGTGACAGGTCACCCTCCCCTAGCCTTGATATTTTACTACACTCTTACATTTTCAAGCACTATTCTAAACCATGAATAAGCAGTACAAGTCAATTCTGTAACTGATACTGTAAAAGTATTTGCTTCTCCCCCTCCCTCTTTTGCTGTCTCCATTTCAGTATGACTGATAGCTGGAACATTCAAGTAAACAAGGGGGGGGGGGGGGGGGGGGTTGGAGGGGGCTGTATTTCATGTGATTACCCATTTAACAGGACAGTCCAATCTATGTGCACTACTTGGCCTGTACAGTCAGATCTGCAAACAGTATTCTGTATGCACTGTACATTGACAGTGTTATGGCTATATTGTTAACATAAATTAAGGGAATACATTAACCTTTTTCATAGATATACAGCATGTAAGATCGTGATAGATCACTGGAACGTGATCCTTGGAAAGATGGACATCAAACTCCACAAAGGCAGCACCCTAGTAGGGGAGAATTAAAAAAACAAAAAACATTAAAATCTCCCATAGTGTATAAGAAAACTCTACAAACTGATAACAATACAGACATTGCTCAACATTTATGCAGCTAGCTTACACAAGATTTTGTTTGCAAAGTGTAATTCACTAACATACTCCTAGTATTGGAATGACTACCATTATAAATGAGAGAACACTTAAGGGCCAGTGGCTGGTGTGTTTATAGATTTCACCATGAATTCACATTTGTAGTGCTATACTATCAGTCCTAGGATAGTACAGGAGATCAATCTTCAGCAAAGCATCACAACAGTAGGTGGAACCAGTATCACTGCTTGCTGGCTTTACCTTTAGGAGGCACAGCAGGAAAAATTGTCTCCCGCTTTTTCTTTCCCCCGATGCCAGTTCTGATCCCTCTGCTCTCCAGTGACTAGCCTGCTGTGTAGACCAAACGTCCCTTTCTCTATGTAGCTGCTGTGTGAATCTCCTAGTCACTCTGGAGAGCAGCAGGCAGGGAATTAAGCCACCTGGTATAAGGGAAAGCAGAGCAGCTTGTTGGAATTGAAAACTATATTTTCCAGGATTGCCTCTTTAAGGCACCAATACACAGACTAGAGTTGGCCAAACACACTATTTTCAACTTTTACATGTATGGAGGGATTGGATGAGATAGCTGTCATTTGACAGCCATCTGATGTATATGGGTAACTTTCTCTTTCCTCCTGAATAAGCTAACAGTGTAGTGTCAGAGTGAGAACTGATATAGGAGTATTACAAAATTAAAAACCAACTCTAAAAGCTGGCTACAGTATAATGAACAATAAACAACTGTAGATAATGTGACCTTTTCTGATGATACATCCCCTTCCCTACCCTGGTCCTCCCTGCTTGAACCTGCATCCAAGACAATGCATCAGAGCAGGACCTACCCACTCAGCCAATCACTGGCAAAGACGTACCACACACCACTCTTGGCCCCAGTTTGTGTGTGGTAGTGCAGCTTGGAGCGGAGCTGTAATCCGTTTTCAACCTTAGGCCAAGTGTGAAAGCTTTTGGAAGAAAGTGGCAATGTCTATACTAATCCTGGATGTACTCCGCCCCTAGACATCTTATCCCCTATCCAAAGGATAGGGGATAAGATGTCTGATCGCGGGGGTCCCACCGCTGGGACCCCCGCAATCTCTGTGCAGCACCCGGCGTTTGCTTAGAATGCTGGGTGCGGGCAGCGAGGACGTGACGTCACTGTCACACGACACCCCCTCAATGAAAGTCTATGGGAGGGGGCATGGCTACTATCACACCCTCCCGTAGACTTGCATTGAGGGGGTGTAGTGTGACATCACTAGGGGGCGTGGTCATTAACTCACGACCCCCAGCATGTTCCAAATGCTGGGGCAGCCGAGTACCCCTTTAAGCTCTATCACACAGGACATACTAGAGAATGTGTGATATTGATCATGAATGATAATAAATTTTTGTTGTTTCTTGTTTTTTTATAGGTAGCATCAGCATATGATCAGATATCTGCTAATATACCCTTTCCCCCATTGGGGAATAAGAACATCGACCTGTGGATATGGAGATGATATGAGTTTCGGACTCTCTCCTGCTCTTTTTTCCCTTCTTTCGTGTTTTTTGTTTTAAGTGCTGTGATTTTAGTCATATTATATATTAAAAAAATGTTATATATTTTTTTTTATATTTGGCACTTAATTTTTTGATTTCCACTCTCACACTGCACACACATCATCATGTATGTATTTACTTTTTCTTTATACACTTTTTTATTATTAGATATATATACACACATTTTTTATCTACAACTATTCCATAGGGTCATATTTATTCACTTATCTAAATTCACACATCATTTATTCCACAATAAATGATGTTTTTTGTTTTATACACTTGTGTTTTGCATGATTTAATACACATGCTCACTTATCTTCATGACAAGAATATGGCTAAATAAACTCTATATATCATATTTACACTATTTTAAACATCCTGAATTTATCATGATTTGTTCCTTATTTATTATTTACTATTTATTTTGTATATGCTGGGATAAGTTATTCCCTTAATAATCGGGGTAATTATATACAATTACATTCTGCACTAGCATCTTTTAGACATTTTTGTTTTATTCATATCACATTATTATTTATATTTAATTATTTGTCCTTTGAAAGTATTTATTCCTTTTTTTTATTATTATTGCTTGGGTAAAGTGAGTCCACATTATGAATTGCAAATGTGCAAGGCTCATATTTATGTGCTGTTATTCCATGAATGAGTATTGATATGTACTATTATGAATTCTAACTTTATTTATAATGTTTACATTTATAAGCCAGTACTTTAAAGGGGTACTCGGGTGGAAAACATTATTATTATTTAATCATTATACATTATTATTATTTTTTTAAATCAACTGGTGCCAGAAAGTAAACAGAAAGTAAAAAAATATGAATCCTTCCAGTACTTCTTAGCTGCTGAATACTACAGAGGAAATTCTTTTCTTTTTGGAACACAGAGCTCTCTGCTGAATCATGGGCACAGTGCTCTCTGCTGAATCATGGGCACAGTGCTCTCTGCTGACATCTCTGTCCATTTTAAGAACTGTCCAGAGTAGGAGAAAATCCCCGTAGCAAACCTATACTGCTCCTGACAGTTCCTAAAATGGACAGAGATGTCAGCAGAGAGCACTGTGTTTCAAAAAGAAAATTATTTCCTCTGTAGTATTCTGCAGCTAATAAGTACTGGAAGGATTAAGATTTTTTAATAGAAGTAATTTACAAATTTTAGATGAGGTCCGGCACAATAGTAGCAGGTAAAATCCGGTGCTTTATTCAACATGCAGAATAGCAAATGGTACAGGAGACAATAGCCTACGCGTTTCGGGCTGACTAAGGGCTCAACAGCCCGAAACACGTAGGCTATTGTCTCCTGTACCATTTGCTATTCTGCATGTTGAATAAAGCACTGGATTTTACCTGCTACTATTGTGCCGGACCTCATCTATTGTTTGTTTGCTGCACGTGGAGAGGAACGCCACCTCTCTGGTCGGAGCACTAGAGCAGCGGTAAGGGGGATCGAGCGGAGGACTTTACATATTAATTTACAAATCTGTTTAACTTTCTGGCACCAGTTGATTTAAAGAAAAAAAAAAAAAAGTTTTCCACCAGTGTACCCCTTTATGGATCAGCTCTATGCAATATTATTAATTCTAGACTATTTTTTACAAACCTTACGGGGCATATGCTGCCAGTGTACTAATTCATTGGAGTGAACTTGCATAGGCATTTTCATCTCACTATCCCATGCCTTTGCCAGCAGATTTGCCCACAGATAAGATGTCTGCCGTGGTGAGGTGCGCTCTGTGGTGATGCACTCGGAGGGGTGTGTTCTGGCAGGTTCGGAGATGCCGCATACATATGTGGCCTATCTAAATTGACTGTCAATAAAGATTGACTTTAACTGATTTTGGTATGTTCTTTTTCATAAGTGAGGTTTCTTTTAGGATTATATATTTACTTAAATCTCACATAGTGGGGTTTTTTCACACAGAGTTTTGGTTTCTATTCTTGTAGGTTAACTAACAACATACTAGAGAATCTGCTCAAAGCACACAGAGGAGACAAGCAGTGCGCATCAGAAGAGTGCCATAACTCTGCAGCTACTCACTGCATGAACTTACCAACTGAATACCACTGCTCTCCTGGTCCCACAGAGACAGCAGCAGCAGTCTATAAACGGAGGACACACAGAAAGAAATGGTGGGGAGGGGAGGTGTCTGAGAACTGCACAAGGGATCTGATTATGTAATCCTCTAGATAACAGGAAGTCAGACACACAGGACAGACCACTTCCTGTTACACAGTAAAAACATGCACTTATCTGATTTTCTGGTGGTTTAAGTAGTGGTCACATGTTTACAGTAATGGAATGTATGGAGGCAGCTGTACTGGCGGTGGGTGTGGTTTATATGGGCAAAAAAATATATATCCTCAACTCAAAGTAAAGCACACCTTTAATCACCATGAACGTGCAACTGTTAAATAGGGTAAACCTGTTAAGTTGCACACACAGTGTTTTATGGGCTTAAAGGGGTACTCCGGTGGAAAACAATTTTTTTTAATTTTTTTTTTATATCAACTGATGCCAGAAAGTTAAACAGATTTGTAAATTACTTCTATTAAAAAAATCTTAATCCTTCCAGTACTATTAGCTGCTGAATACTACAGAGGAAATTCTTTTCTTTTTGGAACACAGAGCTCTCTGCTGATATCTCTGTCCATTTTAGGAACTGTCCAGAGCAGCTTGTTTTCTATGGGGATTTTCTCCTACCCTGGACAGTTCTTAAAATGTACAGAGATGTCAGCAGAGAGCACTGTGCTTGTGATGTCAGCAGAGAGCTGTGTGTTCCAAAAAGAAAAAAATTCCTCTGTAGTATTCTGCAGCTAATAAGTACTGGAAGGATTACATTTTTTTTTTATAGAACTAATTTACAAATCTGTTTAACTTTCTGGCACCAGTTGATAAAAAAAAAAAAGGTTTTCCACTGGAGTACCCCTTTAACAAGTCTGGCATTACCTGTTTACATTGTAGCATTTTTAATATAAAAAAATAAATAAAAATAGCTTGTGTGTCCTGGCCAGGAGTTGTCCTAACAGTGGGAAAAGTGGGGAATACGTCTGTCCGGGTACATTACGCTGCTGACAGCGCGCGCATGAAAACTACACAGGGCCATCGCTGGGGAGTCCTGTGTCAATCTACAGTATTCTGTTGTCCGAGAGAGTTGGTGCAGCCCCAGAGGAAAGTGGATCCCGGGCCCCTGCCTCAATGACAATTCGGATGACTCCTAGCCAGGATAGAAAAGCTGTTTTTATGAAGATAAGGAACACTACTACTATGTAAAGACACGTATGGCTAGATTAGATCTGTTAAGCCCTAATGCGTTATGTGTGCAGTTTAACAAGTCTATCCTGCCTGACAGTAGCACTAAATAGATTTATAACTCTGTACTAAACAATTAAAAAATATATCTTTTGGGGGGAAGGGGAGTGGGGTAAAGCTTTGTTTGTTCTCTACACAGCACCAAATCCCCTGCATCTCTCCTAAAAGGTGACACGGTAAAAAAGTTGATCCTTTTCCTCCTCTCAGAGTGATGATCTACCAGCACCCATACACTTTATGCTATTATCAACTTCCAAAAGTGGCATTACAGTAAAATTATAAATATATTGTATATCTTACATGGTTGGCAGCACTTTTTAATGAGGCCACAGTGTTTTCTCGGACTTTAGCCATCCTACCAAACAAGAACGCAGGAAATTAGAAATAAAAAACACTAATAGTCAATGTACTACTATCAATACAGAATAAATGTACATAGTATACAGTACACACATATGCTTAATGTAAGCATCTTTAGCTATAAAGTACACAATTCTAAATACTGAATTTCAGAAACAGAAATTTATAAATTGTTCATTCTCTGCTCTATTAATCTTACTTAGCAGTGGTAGTAGAGTTGCCAGCACCTCTATGTCCAACGTCAAGTGGTGTCCTTGGCTTCCAGTACTTACAGAACGAGCTGCTCATGTCACATGAATAACCCAGTATTGGCTTTATGACAATAAAGTCAACTAAAAAGAAAAAGAAAAATGTGTGTCATAATAAACATGAAAATATCTAATTCAGCTTAAAGAGGTTTATGTCTGAGAGATTTATTTTTTATATTTATAAGTAGTCAAGGCTGGACTGGGGGTTTATCTTTCTTGCCTGTGTAATCTGATAACCTGTTTCTTCCTATAGAAGTCTTGCTAAATAAAGACATACAAACAAGTTAACGGATCAACCTCTAAACACTGTATAGATTTAGACTATGTGGGAAATATTTAGTTGACGCACTATTCCTGTAGTGTTCTACTAGTTGGCACATTCATCAACAGGCTGTTCCTTCTTTTAGAATAGTAATTATGTCACACTGTAAAACTGAGTGGGTTATGGTGTTTCATTTGCTCATCTCACTGTAGGCTGGTGGTGTGAAATTTCCGCTTTTTCATTTCCCACGGAAAAGATGCCCAGGAAATTAAATGGAATAAAAAAAAATAAAAAATTTGTTTAGGGTACATTCACAAGTTCGCAGATTTCATGTGCAGGATTTTCTGCTGCAGACTTCAATGCAAACTAAATGACAGAGCACAGCGTCTAATCTGCAGTTACAAATCCTGCACAACAAATCTGCACAGGATCCTGTATGTGTGAATGTACACTTCGGGTACGTTCACACACACACAGGATCCTGTGCAGATTTGATGCGCAGGATTTGTAACTGCCGATTAGAAGCGGTGCTCAGTACCCTTAATCAGTAAATCACAAGGCATACCTCGAACTTTCCCCAGAGTATTCCTGGCATTTCTACTCATGATGGGAATTGTGACAAGGCCATTGCTTTTCCCTGTTTCCATGATGGTGGATGACAAGAGACAGGCTGTGCCCACA
The DNA here is from genome assembly GCF_029499605.1 of Hyla sarda. Lineage (NCBI taxonomy): Eukaryota > Metazoa > Chordata > Amphibia > Anura > Hylidae > Hyla > Hyla sarda. The sequence goes on from NC_079191.1 coordinate 370,828,687, forward strand.
TGTCCGGGGAGTGCATCACCTTGCACCACAGCCTCACTAAGCTCTTCCTGCATGTATGAAAACAAAACACACGTTATTTTATTCCAGTTACATTATTTCATTTAAATTATCCAAGAATTCCATCCTTTTATACAACAGGGTCAACTCAATCTGTAATCCTCATGCAGCAAGTGATGCCTTACCCTTCAAAGCAAAACCATTTGGGCTCTAGACCTCTTTAGCCATCTACAACAGGTATATCCATTTACCAGAAAAGGACTGTTTTGGTGGCAAGTACAAAAGATGGATGAGGCAGTCACTAACATGGTTTGTGGGTAGAGAAACGAGTGCTCGGCACTGGATTAAAGCCACTCTGCATGTAGTGAAATTGGGGATACTGTACTGGTTGTCAGGAGGTGTGTCGCGCTTGAGACACATGCAAAAACGTACCGTATTTGTAGAAAAAACTGCAGCACAGCACTCACCCTTTTGTTGTCAACGAATTGTGGTTTATTCAAACAATGATGATGATAAAACCCTGAGGAAGTCACCAGTAGGTGACGGAATGCATGGGGTTCAGGGGGACGCCTGTATAGGGATTATTCATTACATTGCTTCTTGATTCTTGCATTTCCCAGCCACCTGTCTGCTATACTTGGGGATTTCCCTTTAATCAGGTTGCATATTGTATTTGGCAGGGAGTCTGTGGTAACATATGCAGATTGTATAGATATTGAACTATGTTGTTATTTGGATGTATATTTCGAGGCAATGTTAGAACTTAGTTATACAGGTGTCCTGGGAGGTGTCCTACGGGCTCCCCCCCTCTTGTGGGAGGGCATGTTTATGCCTCTTAAATGTTTTTATGGATGTTTCTTGTTGTCTAAAGTGATTTATGAATTTTCTAATAAAACATTTTTGTACATTGATTGGGTGTGCGCTACATGGTGTACTTTTTTTTTTTGCCTTGTTTATTCAAACAATTTCATCAGTACAGTGGATTGTGGGGAGCAAAAAGGAAAGTGAGCTCACTCGAGCAGTGCGCAGCGACTGTGCCGTTTCACGGTAAAACAATGAAATTGTTTGAATAAACCTAACTTTGTTGACAACAAAAGGGTGAGTGCTGTACTTCAGTTTTTCCTACATATACAGTCACTAACATGACTACACACCCCAATTACTAAACAAAGTTATACCATATATATATATTGTCTACCATAAACTGTATAGAAGAACAACAAGCCCAGTCACGGTTTCATAAGCAGAATAAGAGAGTGCTTGCCTTAATCAGTGCCAAGGCTGCTATAATCACAGGAATGTACTTTCTAGCAATTCCCCTCTACAGACAGGTAATTTATAATTCCCTGTTGGTTATTCCAGATGATTTGTTATTGAAACCAAAGAGAGTAAAGCACTCCATATTTCACCCCTTAGCACCATCTGATTTACAGTATCTAAGTGAGTCATAACCTCACATTTTCGTAAATATTTTATGATATCTTTTCACGAGACAATACTGAACACTGAAGAAATGACCGTCTTCTACAATGTAAAGTAGTGAGTGCACGGTCTGTATAAAAGTATAATGTAGAGTCCCCCCAAAATAACTCACACAGCCATAATGTCTAAACCTGAGTGAGAGTAAACTGGGCCCAATTAGACATTTTCCTACCCTGATGTCATGTGATTCGTTAGTGTTACAAGGCCTTAGGTGTTATCGCACTCACACACTGACACTGGAAGTTCAACATGTCACCTCATGACAAACTCTCTAAGGATCTGAAAAAAATAATAGTTGCCCTAGATAAAGAGGATTTAGGCTATAAGAAGATTGCCAAGACCCTGGAACTAAACACAGCACGGTGAGTAAGACCATACAGCAGTTTTACAGCACAGGTTCCCCTTAGATCAGGCTTCACCATGGTCGACTAAAGAAGTTGAGTGCACATGCTCAGTATCCTAACCAGTGGTTGTCTTTATGAGGTAGGAGGGCATTTCTGGGAAAGGGAGGAAGGGACTATCAGAATGTGACTTGCTCCTGCATTGCACACAGTGGAAAATTTGCATATGGCCCTAGGCAGCACTGATCTACATGCTGCCTTTGGTGATCTATTACTATTTTTATTTTATTTTCTTAGCATTTTTTTTTGTTTCAGGGCATTTTACAGTTGATTAGCATTAGAAAAACAAATGCAGGTACAGTGAACGTGAGAGTAAATTGCAGACAGATATAAAGAGAGAGGTCCCTGTCTGCGAGGGCTTACAATCTACAAGAAATACCTCATTTTAATCAGGTACATCTGCACTAAAACCCATCTGTTAGATTTCCTTTAGGAGGGTTTTAAGTGGATTCCTGCAGGTACAATTTTAAGTATGACGACTACATTTAGGCCTGGGCTACAAAGAGAATGAAGAATCTATTAATGTATTTGTGCCAAATGTACGCAGTAGCAAAGTTATAAAAGATTGTGCATATCATTTCCCCCAATAAAATAGATTGGGCTGGGTGAGAGGCGAACAACAGTCTGACAATCGCAAAAAGCAGTACGAATCTATGTCGCTTACAGCAGGCACAGATTTAAGCTTCCGGTGTGCGACTTGCCATTTTGCTGCAACATTCTTTAGTGTAAGACTTGCAGAAATATTTTTCAACAAATGACTGAAATACATGGAGTTTTCCAAAGAATACATATATTTCATTGAACACTCACCTCAAAAAAGTCAAAAAGTAGTTCCAGGTTATCAGGCTCCATGGTGTGTATACTGAATTCAGTCCATCGATCAGGCTGGAGTGCATAACCACATTCTGGCTGCGAGTGCCGAGACTTAAATTCAGTATTGCTTATTAAGGAGATTTCAAATGTGTTTGCCATCCTTGGGAGGAGAACTGAAGAGAGTTTATCGGGCTCTTCATCTTCACCTTCTTCTTCAAGACCTCCAAATGTTAACTTCACCCTGTCCGCACAAGATAGATGGATATTAATTGTAAAGCACACAGAAAAACTGACCTGGTAGAGTATGATCCAAGAACATACCGTGCGAAACACTACACTTAGTCATGCAGTTATATTAATCTTAAAGGAAATCTGTCACCAGTGTCACCTGCACTAACCTGTTGGTATAGACAGGTAGTGCAGGTGACACTGATGACAACGGTACTTACCTTGTCCGTGCAGGGTATCACCAGTAATCTCCTGTTAACTTCAGCTCCGGGCCGACTTGGGGCAAGGGCAGAGCTTAGAGACATCACCACTGCTGTTCTCTAGCAGTGGGACCCAGCAGGGTGATGTCACTAAGCTCCGCCCATGCCCCAAGCCGATGTTGCTCTCTGCTGGCTCCCACTGCTGGAGAACTGCAGCGGTGACGTCACTAAGCTCCGCCCGTGCCCCAAGTCGAGACAGAGCTGAAGTTAATGGAGGAGATTACCAGAGAAAGGTTAGTGCAGATGACACTGGTGACAGATTTCCTTTAAAAACCCAAATGGGCAGAACCCCCCCCCCACCCCCGCCTGCCTATAAATGAACTAAAAAATAAAAATTGTTACCGAGCTGCACCTTCCTAAACTTTCTAAGGAATAATTCCACGCGCTGTTGAGTTAAAAAAAAAGTACTTTGAAGAAAAAAAAGAAAAGAAAAATAAATAAATAAATAAATGTAGGGGGCACACAACCAGTGAATCTGTTTGGGTTAACCATTAAGCTTAAACTTTTAAAAGATAGATATTACAGCGTGTGTGTTAAAAGAATCTGTAACAGCCCACCAGTGACCATATGCTGCCTTCAATATCCATGTTCTAGTAAAAACTCAGCAAAATCTGAATGCTTACTATGAGTTTCATCATTGGGTTGTATTTTTAAAACATACCCTTAAACAAGCTGGCACATCCTCTATATGTAGAACACCTTGAACACTATAAAGCATAAAAGTGGCACCAAGATAGAATCATTCTTTTAACTTCCAGAGTATTTAAAAGGGAAACTAAGAGCCAGTTCACCTGCACTAAACTCAATACAAAGAGTTATAATTCAACCTCACTAGGATCGCTGCCGCCATTCTGGAGATATACAATGTATTAGCTGGCTTTGCGCAATGGAGGAGGGGGCTAGCTAACCCAGCATCCTTCCCCTCTGCTCACATATGTCTGCCTATCAGGCATTCAAATGGGCAAACAGAATATTCATGAGGTGGGTATATGGGAGCTGAGGTAAGGAGGTAGGGATACTGGGTTTGCTGGCTTCCTCCTCCATTTTGCAAAGCCAGTGATCAACATATTAGCAATGCCGGCTAATACATTGTATATGTACGGAATGGAGGCACCGGTCCAAGTAATACATGATTTTATTCTGGCTTACCAGCACTATAACCCTGTGTCTTGGGTTTAGTGATGGTGAAACGGCTGTCAGTTTCCCCTTAAGTGCTATGTCCACCTCTGCAACCATTTTCCATTTTAATGTTCAGATTGTTCTCAATCTCAAAATAATAAAATAAATAAATTCGCAAATTGGAAACTCCGGTGGAGTCACTGTTCCATTATAGGCATGATCATTGGAGTTTTCTAAAGCCACAGATGCAGGGAACACCTTTGGCTAGGTTCATACTGCACCGGACTCTCTGCTAGAACTGGATTGCAGTTCCCATAGACGACAATGCATTTCTGAGTGGATATTTCCGAGAGGATCTTTTGGTGGATCTGCTTAGGAATGCATTTACGGTTATAGGACCGGAGGTCCTAGCGCCGCCCGCAGGATCTCCGGCAGAAATTCCGTCCAGAAATTTCACAGTGTGAACCCAGCCTTAATTTCCTACACCTCATCTCCCTTCTGAGCAGAGATACAGCAGACCATAAAATGTGTGTAGGAGATAGTTTTCTCTACAATGTGTGCGGTAGGAGGATAGGCAGACTGAATGGCTTCCCTGGAGAAGCTCTGATACTCTGTGCATATATGGGCAGTTATGTTTGCTGCTTCCTTCTGAATTTCACTGTATGCCTTTGACATGGAATAAGCTGCAGTCGTCCATTGGAAATATATAAGTTAGGTCATCTCCAAAGGGATACCTCTGACGAAAGAACAAAACATTATGTGAATGGAGTTTTAGATGCACTGCAACAATAAAAAAATGGTTGCAAAGATGGACACACCCTTTAAACATAAGACCTAAAATCCAAGTAATAATAATTACTTAGGTGAAAGTCACCCCCCTCCTCAAAATCTTTATTAGCTGGGGGTTACAAAGATATGGTGGGGTTCTCCTGTTGCTTAAACACAGCCATCTTCCCAGTCTTGTGGATAAATGGACTGAGAAAAGAACAAAAATGATGTGATTCTGAATGAGGAGAATACTTACAGAAAGCCAATCAGGAGAACCCCAACAGTCCACATCCCAGGACCCCGTCTAAATAAGATTTAGTGAGGTCTGCCTAAGCAAAATCTAAATTTTCAGTGTTCAAATTTAATTTTCTTTTTACATTACCCGGATTTTACAAATTACAGAATATTGACTTATCTTTGGAATTTAACACCTTAACCTCTCAAAAACCCCAAATGTTTGTATCCAGTTATAAATGCTTATATATATTATGGTATGTAATGCTGTTTGTACAGTTAGCGGAGCGAGGCTCCATCTTCTTACAACTCACATTCTAAATGTAAGTTTTTGTCCACAAACCACAAAAAAGAAAGAAAGAAAAAAGAAAGTTTGCGCAGAATGAATGTCTAGAGACTAGACTGGCTAAAGCATGTTAGTTTAGTCCTCACAATGGTGGCACAAGCAGCCTTCATTTTCACATGTTAGTTAGATATGATCACTTCATAAACAAACAATTCAAAGCAAGCCACCAGACACCATTTTCTTATGACTGGAAGGAGTCTGCTTAGAGATCATTTTTTAAGTTAGCTTCCTACAGCAATGAGGACGGCATTCGTGAATCAAGGCTTACATGCAATAAGAAGGGAATAAGGACATTTTCTTTTTGATAGGGGAAAAAAAAGTGTTTCAAGTATAAGCGATTATTAAAAAAAAGCATGTACTATATTAGAGAATCAATGTTTTATTTCATTTTAAGGCAAAGAATGATGGATTTTTCATTAACATTCTTCAGGGGAGAACACCTTAAATTAAATAAAACAGAGGTAACTGATGCCACAAATGAAGCAGAGCTGAATTTATCATTTACCTAGTTCTTTAGTGCACCACTTATGTAGTACTTAAAGGCGTATTCAAAAGGAACTTAGACATTTATCCCCTATCCACAGAAGCGTGCAGTCCCTTGCTTACTAAATTTCAGCCATTAAAGGGGTTGTCCATTAATTTTTATTTTGAACTGTTCTTTTTATTCTGAAGAAGGGTACTTAAAGGTATTATTTTGGAGCGTCGTCTGCAGTGACCGCCATGTTGCAAATATGACATCACAAATCTACATCATACAGTAGGCTTACCCAGGTCGCCTGTCTACAATACTGCCAGCGCCCTGTGTGTGGCATACACATTTCCTGCCCGTCCCTTTTATGTTCGATTACCATGTGGCAAAAGGGGTTGGAGAAGGGGTTCAGGTAAGAAGCTGGGGTATGTGCACGCTGCTGTGGGTGGATACAAGGGCACTGCATTAACGCTGTGTGATTCCAAATTAGAAAAAGACCAAAAGTAACACTGAAACAGTAGAACACCAGAATTCTAATAGTAAACAAATCTTTATTGTACAACATGTATACTGTAAAACATTAAAGATATTGCACTTGTGGAGGAAATACAAAAACAATTAAAATTGACTCACTAGGAGCCAAAGGACAACCCTAGGGAGGGACCATGAACCCCCTCTCCTAGACACTGAGCCAATTTTAATTGTTTTTGCATTTCCTCCACAAGTGCAATATCTTTAATGTTTACAGTATACATGTTGTACAATAAAGATTTGTTTACTATTATAATTCTGGTGTGCTACTATTTCAGTGTTACTTCTTGTCTTTTTGTATTTGGTTTCTTAACCATTGAGTAGCACCCGTACTTCATGGATTTGAGTGGATTGAGCCCCCTCTTTTTTTCTACAGCTGTGTGAATCCAGGCTAAAACAGCGATAAAACCAAAAAGGTTTTAGCATGGATTCACACCCATTTTGAAAAAAAATTAAAAAAAATTCACCATATTAAAAACCAAAAACTGCTCTGCTACATCTGTGGCTTAAGTCACATGATTCTATTTTCTAAAGTAAGGGTCAGTCATTTTTTTTTTATTGTACTCATTATATTTAAGCAATTGCTGAGGTTTTCGCTCCTGTTCATTGAGAAGCCAAGACCAGTGTGGTCTCAAATTTCTGTACAAACAGCATTAAATAAAAAACGAGGTGGCAAGCAATCTTTGCTCTTTAAATAAAAAAAAAACGCAAGACCGATTCATCACCATACCTAAACCTAGATTTTTTAAATTTTTTCTTGGATATAGAAACAGGCTGTTTTTCAGAATAATGTAGACGTAATCTAAGCTCAGTCTGACATGTCAGCCATCCGGAATCCACTGTCTCAACGCCATCTGGCAAAGTAGATGAAAGTTATAAGTTGCAACAACAACCCAAACAAGAGAATTACAGTCAGCATAGAAATAGACATCAGTTGCATGGTCACCGATTGTTAGTTATTTCATATGTAACATGTTACTATGAGCAAAATAAATAACTAGTCAGGTTAGCTTGGCTTACCTTGTTTGGCATCAGCGTAGCGATCAACTAAATCTTTCTATGGGTCAGGCCACACTTAGCGGTGTTGTTGTAGGGAAATCGCAATAAAGAAGCTACATGTGGCCTCACAGCTTCATGTACATGTCACAAAATAATAGGAACAATAGCATGAACCTTAAAGTATCTGTCCTAAATAAACAAGATCCCCAAAACATTTTGATGTAGTTTGTTATATACAGCCCTATGTAAGAGTGTATACTGTCAGTATCAGTGTAAGGGTATGATCACACTGCAGAATTCCTGCGGAATTCCATGAGTGGAATTATGCACAGTGAACAGTACCATCAATGTGAATGGGTCTTCCGTGAGACCCGTTCACACTGAGGAATTTCAGTGGCGGACATTTACACCTCTGGAGTTATTATGCGCAAAGAAAGAACATGTTCATTCTTTGTGCGGAAGTCCACGAGCACTGCATAGCCCTCAATGGTGATGGCCCAGTGCCGCGCCGTCCTACCGCCAAAGTGTTTTCGGTGGCAGCCAATAGATGGAATTCTGCGAGCGGAGATTCCGCAGTATGAACAGTCTTTTAAGTAAAGTTCCAGGATACCAAAAAATGGCACCAAATCTGCCACCAAACTGTTGTGTGTCAACTCGCCATTAAGCAGGCCTCTTCACCCTACTATGAGTGTGTATTTGTTTTCAAAGGGAGGGGTGATAAACCGCTGCCAGACACCTCTTGAGGCGCCTTACCTCCACCAAGAACAAGAGAATTAGACACATTAAAGCGTAACTACATGCCCCATAGTCATGTTTCTATAAATCTTTATTGTGAATTTGGCATCTTAATGCCTCAATGGAGGCACCATTCTCCTCACCGCTCTCCGGAACTCATAACTGTGCTAAATCTGTCTCAGTCTGCCATAGAATCATATTAGAGTCTTGTGCTGTAGAGGGATTTCACAGCTACAAGATTCTGGGTGAGGCGCCTGCATTGAACATTTAGCCTCCAAGCCTAATTTGAATGGTGCTGCACAATTTTGTATAACAAAATATAGGATGTGGATATAGCCTAGAAAAAAGTGAATTGACAAAGTGGAGCAGGAGTCCGGAATAAACACTTGGGCGTGGGAGGACTGGAGTAGAGATTCACTGATCTAAATAGTTTACAGATACCATATATAATCGAGTATCAGCCGAGTTTTTCAGCACGATTTTTCGTGCTGAAAACACCCTCCTCGGCTTATACTCGAGTGAACTCTCCGCCCTCAGTGGTCTTCAACCTGCGGACCTCCAGATGTTTCAAAACTACAACTCCCAGCAAGCCCGGGCAGTAATGATGAAGGGGGGGGGATGATGACAGGCGATGATGATGAAGGGGGGATGATGACAGGCGGTGATGATGATGAGGGTGTTAATGACGGGGGTCTGGATGATGACAGGGGGTATGATGTATTTCCCACCCTAGGCTTATAGTCGAGTCAATAACTTTTCCTGGGTTTTTGGGGTGAAATTAGGAGCCTCGGTTTATATTCGGGTCGGCTTATACTCGAGTATATACGGTACCTTTCTTTGCAGCATATATTCATCTTCAAGTGGTCATAACTAGAGAAAACTTGTGGCAAATCCTCAAAATGTGCAAAAATAATATATAATCTGGCCAGCATTCCTGAAAATTGTTGGGAGAACTTGTGTACTAGGGATACTGAGCCCCTTTCTCTGGTACAGATAAACATATTTGGAAGTTACAATTCCTTAAATTTTTTACTTAACAAGGCAAACCAAGCTAAACCCAGACCATAGAGGTTATGTCATCCCTTTGAGTATGTATCCCCATGTGTCACAGTAAAGGCTAGGTTCACGTCTGTGCCGGAGCGCCAACACAGACTTGTTTGTGACAAAAAAAACAAGCTGGACGATCAGTTGCACAATACACACACACACACACACACACACACAACGGGTCCCATTGACTTTAATGGGTTCCTTCTAGTGTATTTATTATCAAGACTTGAGCAGAGAGAAAAGATTACCGTATTTATCGGCGTATAACACGCATTTTTTATGCTAAAATTTTTAGCCTGTGTGTTATACGCCGATAGACTGTTTGTGACCCAGCAAAAGCCACTGCAGTTCAATGGTTTAAAGCGGGCGCTTTAAATCATTGAACTGCAGCAGCTTCTGCCAGGTCAGAGTCCCACTGCCAGATTTCCTCCCCATCCCCGGTTTTATAGTTAAATGTGTTCTTGGGACCGCGCTCTTTCATGCTCCGGCGGCCTCCTGAGCTGTCACTGTGTGCTGCACAATGACGAGACGTCCTCCGCAGGGCGCACAGTGACAGCTCAGGATGCGGCCGGAGCATGAAGGACCGCAGTCCCCAGGGCACATGTAACTATAAAACCGGGGAAGGGGAGGGAATCAGGCAGCGGCGGGATATTTAACTATAAAACCGGGGAGGGAATAGAGCAGCGGCACTCTGGCCCCACAGAAGCCACTGCACGTCAATGATTTAAAGCGCTTGCTTTAAATCATTGAACTGCAGAAGCCGCCAGAAACAGTTTATCGAGGTACACCTGCACACACACGCACCCTCATTTTTCCAAGGATATTTTGGTTAAAAAACTTTTACCAAAATTTCCTTGGAGAAATGAGAGTGCGTGTTATAGGCCGGTGCGTGGTATACCCCAATAAATACGGTACTTCTTGCAGTAATTTTTCTCCGCTCAAGCCCCACTCTTAAGGGATTCTACAAACGGAGCTTTCAGAACAGCGCGTCAAAGCAGAAGTGAACCTAGCCTAGCCCAGTTTACCATAAATTACAAGTTTTCATAGGTGAAACACATTAAAAACATGTTTTACCTTTGAAGACATATTGCAGTATACCACTAGCATATGTGAATACACCCTTCTCATTTCCCAATATACTTAAACATTATATTCATCTTAAATATTATATAAATTTGGAAGAATAAAGGACTACAATATTTGGTGCAATAAAAAAAATTAGTAGTAAGACCATCCTAGAACAGGATTAGGAAATAATTCACAGCCATCCCCTCCCCTGGCTGCACTGCAGTAAGGCATCATTCACATGTTTTCGGGTAAAGGAAGGTTCACACTGTTTTTGCTCAAGTTTAATGTTTAGGCTTTATACAATAGCGGAGTCAACTACGCTTTAGTATACAGCAAAGTTAAACAATTAAACAGAGAGAAAAACACAAAAGGCAGTGTGAACCCAGCCTAAGTTGCTAGGATACAGTATATCATCAAAAAAGGTACTCGACATATACCATGGCATATAAGAAACAAAAAGCGTAGTCACTAGTAGACGATGTTTTATTAAATGGCTGCTTGTGGGTATGCCATGGTATAAGGTAAAAACCCTTTTCTTCCTACATATACCAGCAACTGTGATATGAGCTGGGCCTGAAGCTGGATTAACACATATTGGGGGAGATGTATCAAAACCTGTCCAGAGGAAAAGATTGCTTCTTTAATTTATTTATTTTTTCTTTAAAAGGCCAGTGAAAAATGAAAGAAGCAATCTGATTGGTTGCTATGCTATGTCATTTCCTCTAGACAGGTTTTGATAAATCTCACCTATAGTTTTTTTTTTCTAGTTAAATCCAAAAGTATTTATAAAAGAAAAAAAGTATAAAAAAATGTAACAAGAAAAATCAAGCAAAATAGAGTATTGAGGTAAACATGGCTATGATAAATGGCAAGGGAATCAGTTGTGTTATCAGCATTAGCAGTATAGAGCAGGCAGTGCGGAGAAGGAGAGGAGTGTAAACATATGAGCTTCAGCTTATACATCATCAATTGTAATAGATAAAAAAAGCTTTTATAACCAATTCTATATAATTTAATTCCAACGTGTATCTATCTATCTATCTATAAAATAAAATCCCATTCAAAAGGGGATCCTTGCACCAGAATTTCCCAGTTTGGAAATTCTCTAGTGTGCATGGGCCTTAAAGGGGTACTCTGCTGCCCCAGTGTTCAAGTGTTTGGAACAAAATGAGCCGGAGAGGGCGTCGTGACCACGCCTCTTGTGACATCATGGACATGTCCCCTCAATGCAAGTCTATGGAAGCACTTGCATTGAGGGGGTGTTACCATGACGGCACGAGGGGGTGTGGTTGTGAGGTCACGACCCCCCTCCGCCCACACCCAGCGTTCTAAACGAATGCCGGGTGCTGCACAGAGATGGCGGGAGTCCCAGCTGCGGGATCCCCACAATCAGACATCTTATCCTCTATCCTTTGGATAGGGGATAAGATGTCTAGGTGCAGAGTACACCTTTAAAACTGCCCACACAATAAAGCATGGGTGAGTGTCCCCAAGCTTGTCATAGCTTTTGTGAAGTCATTTAGTAGCTTTATTCTGATGGTGGCCCTGTGTGGATTGGCTACACATGCAATGTCAATTAGCACTGCAGCACATGCGTGATGAGACTCCCTAATAGCTAAAAGCAGAGAGCTCACTACCTGCCTCTACTGACTGAGCGGTGCACATAGACCTGTCACTAGGGAGCGAGCTCTCTACCTATGATGACACGAGCAGAGAGTCTGACAGACTCACAGACCCCTTGACCATGCATGCGCAGGGCAGATAAGGAGGTTACAAAAGAAAGGTATTATAGCCCAGGGGCACAGCAGACCCTGAGCCACGACACACTGACACTATTACACTGAATAAAGCCACCAAATTACCAGATTGGGGACACTAACCCTTGATTCACTGAGCAGGCAGTTTAAGAGGGTTAATTGAAAAGACAGACACACTCCATGTGGGACACAACTTGTTGAGAATTATTCAAGAGTTGTCGCTGATGATGATGTAGGTATTGCAGTGGTGATCACTGACATTATTAATAGAATGTAAATCTGCCTTTGCAACAATAAATATTAAACCTATATCTACATGCATATTTTTTTCTGCTGTAGTATTTAGAATGTAATAGGTAAAATTTTGGCTGGTATCAGAAAAATAAAACTATAAGACTAATATTATAAACCAATGTGTTAGCAACAATATTTTATGGCAAATTCTCTAAAAAATTACTGTCATTTTTTGGATTATTACTATTTTACAACTATTTTCCTTTAGAAGTATGTGTCCATTATTTTGACTACAGCCAGGGGGTGGACTGACACCTTATGGAGCCACCAGGAAATAGAAGTTCTTGGGGCCCCCATGTGCCCACCCTTTATAGACCCTCCCCCCCCCCCCCCCCCGTCAACATAAAATATCATTTATTTCTTCTCCTGTACAGTCAACTGGGGGTGATCGTACTGTGGTTCCTCTATCCACACTCCTGTCACTCTAAGGCTGCATTCACACTATAAAAATACTTCCGTTATGAACTCCCGTTATAAAAAGCCTGGAAATCGGCAGTTATACGGCCGGTACAAAAAGCAATAACGGCCGTTAGAAAATCCCATTATAGCCTATGTGATTTTTCTAATAGCCGTTTTAACCAGTTATCGCCAGTTAATAATGGCCGTTATTTTGTGATGGGCAAATGAACAGGAGAAAGTGCAGAAATAGTGCATTGTTGGGTTTCAGCATTAGCGCATGTGTATGGTGCTCGGAGGCTACGCCGGCAGTTTCACACGCGAGTGTGTGCTTCTTCCGGCCTCAAAGTTACGTCATCACGCCCAGGTATTTAACGGCATAGAAACAGTGAGGTTACCATGGTAACAATAAACAACAACCTCACTCTGTTCCTACGACATTAAATACCTGGGCGCGATGATGTAACTGAGGCCGGAAAAAGCACACACTCACGTGCGGAACTGCTGGCGTAGCCTACAAGCGCCATACACCTGCTCTGATGCCGAGACCCAGCAACCCGTGAACCGGACCCCGAGACGCAGCTATCTCCGCCGAGCGGTGAGTGCATGTACGTGCTCTCTCTTTTACTACTAATTGATACTTCACACACACACACACACAAACACACACTTGTATATGCACCCCACAGGAGATACTGAATTAGGTTGCCGAGACTGCGCTGCAGATCATTTAAGGTGAAGTTGCCTCTTGTGTGCTCTCCCCTTTCCTGCCTTACTATTATTTGAGATTTGTAAATTACTTCTATTAAAAAATCTTAATTCTTCCAGTACTTATCAGTTGCTGTAAACCACAGAGGATGTTCTTTTCTTTTTGAATTTCCTTTCTGCCTGACCACAGTGCTCTCTGCTGACACCTCCATGTCAGGAACTGTCCGGAGCAGAAGAGGTTTGCTATGGGGATTTGCTCCAACTCTGGACAGTTCCTGACATGGACAGAGGTGTCATCAGAGAGCACTGTGGTCAGGCAGAAAGGAATTCAAAAAGAAAATAACTTCTTGTGGAGCATACAGCAGCTGACAAGTTTTAAATAGTAATAAGTAATTTACAAATCTGTTGAACTTTCTGTCACCAGTTGATAAAAAAAAAAAAAAAAAAAAAAAATGCTTTCCAGTGGAGTACCCCTTTAACTGAGCCACTAGATACAGAGACATAGCCCCCTGTGCTTTTAAGCCTCTTTTGCATAATAGCTTATAACTTGGCACTGGAAAGTACTATGTAGATAATTAAAGGTATGTCCGGGACTCTGATGACAAGCCCCATCTATCCATTGGCTCATTTACACTGGTTTTCCTGCTGAATCAATTCCTGCTGGTCAATTTAGGGCAGTGGATGCGAGGGGTACAACATGAGGATTTGGAAACAATTTACTGGGTATAATTGTTCCCACTAAAAGTCAGCTTTGGCAGGGCCTCATTGATCTGCTTTTAATAACAGAAGGAATTCCTAACATTAACACTAATTAAGAAACAAATAAATGAAGAAAAAAAATAAAATCTGTATTCAGATTAAATAAACTAGTTTAAAAAAAAAATCTTAATTTTAAAACAAGTATATCTGATAATCTGAGGGAAGCCAAAAAAATCATGAAGTTTATTAAAGAAAGAAAAGCCTCCAGAGGAGAACCCCATTTTGTAGAATGAAAAAGAAAGATCACAAAACCCAAACACCCCAGACATCAAAACTAGAAAACTCAATTTCCCTGATCATCATTAGGTTGCAGAACAAAAAATAAATATTTCAGCAACAGAGCTGATGTGTTCCTGTCCTCACAAACATTTGGTCAGTGAGTTTAGAGCTCCAGGACACAACAAAACTGCTTTCCTTTCAAATGAATTTGAATAAAAACATAAATTTTTTTTTTTTTTTTCCAAACACTCGTATCTGTCATTCTGCACGCTCCTGGTGAGAGCTTCGTAATTTCCACCTCCTGACTCTTCATGCTTGTCTAGAACATTGGGAAGGGAAGGCTTCAATATAAAAAGAATGAGGCAAGCTGCCTCTCACTCACAGAAAAAATGCAAACAGCAGCACTATGCGAGCCCTAAGAGATATAGCGATAGATAGAGTGTGTGTATATATATATATATACACACATATATATATATATATATATACACACACACTCTATCACAGTATATACCAAATATTTTGAACTGCATTATTGCTACTTACTTTATATGTAAACTGGGTGACTCCAAGTGGGATGGAATCCTAAAATAAACTGACTCAACTCTTCTCTACTTTGGGCACATTTGGGACCCCTCTATCCTTTGCTTTGATCAAGATCATCATAAGACTGGTTTCACATGGGTGTATCATTTCTGCATCTATATTAGGATACTGCTGAATTTCCGCCACAGCATTCGGCTTGCAGCAGAGTCCTATTGTTTTCAATGGGATTCTGCCTCACCATTCACACTGTGGAATTTACGCAGTGGAAAAGTCTGTGGTAGGAACAATCATGATTATTCTTTAGGTGGGTCCAGAATTCCAATTGTTGACAGCGCCTGTCCACGTAATCTTAGTGTAGATGAATTTCGGTCATAAATGCAGGCCAGAGCATAAGTCTCATATCCAAACTATAGCAGACCAGCAGGGGCTTGTGTCTGTAATATACCTGTGTAAAACCAGCAGATGGGGAGTAATCCAAGACCATAAGGGGGCAGCCACTACTTCCTGCACACAATACAATATACTAAAACAATAAGCGCCTCCAAACTGGGATTTTTGGTATCTCACCTACAGAAAACGCAGCTGAAACTCCTCCTGTTCACTCAAAGACACTGCTCATATTGATGGAGTAGAATACCCTCCCCCTCCCCAACCCCATCGCCCCTTCAGTCTATGAAGAGAAGCTGATCAAGTGTTACTAATACAGGTATAACCTTTATCATATTAAATGTTTTTTTTTTTTTTTTTTTACTATTTCATAATGAATTGTATTACTTAAATGATAATATACCAGTTTCTGTTTTGCACACCACACACACACGCACATTTTCAGTTACCACAGGGAAGTCTATAATAATATGCATCATCAAGTATACATCTTTTAAATGCATGTGAAATACTGTACTGTTTCTCCATTAACACCATGGTAGATTGTCCTTAGCTTGTATGTGCTTCATAAGCTAAAGCACGGCTTATACAACAATAAAAGAAAGTTTTACTTACTGTTGATTCCAAATTCTCCATCATCAATGTACATATCTTCTTCTGCACAAAGTAAAAGAAAAGGGAAACCGTTGAATAGTTTATGATATTTTTGGTCCATTTTCACTATTAACAACTCTTATGACTTTAATCTGGGTTTCCTTAGTTTTGTTGTACAATAAGACCATAAGCACTGCCATCTTCCTAAACACTGGTTTTCCCTGTCACTGAATGGAAGATCCTTTTTATAAAAAAGGACCCCCTTAAATAAGCTGATCAGTAGGTTCCCTGCAATTAAAAACCATAGTGAATAGGGATGTCCCGATACTGGTATTGGGACTGATACTGGACTTGTACTCGTGCAAATGTCCCCGATACCTAATCGGATACTTGCTGGCGGGACTCCCGCTGGCAGGTGACATGGAGGTGCCGAACTATGCAGCGCACCCAGCAGCTGAGTACGCGTCATAGCCGGGTCCTGTGGCTAATGCCGAACATCACTGATCGCGGTGATGTCCGGCATTAAGCCTATAGACACCGCAATTAAAGTTGATTGCGGCATCTAAAGATCCTGAAGTTAACTGCGGGTTAGCTCAGGGATGCTGATTGGGATCACCGCGGTGTCTCGATCAGCTGTGAGGATGGCCGGAGGTCCCTTACCGTGCTGTCCAATCATTGCTCCTTTACTGCTGCTAGCCACGGCAGGCAGTAGTAAAGGAGTGCTGATAACACTGATCAATGCTATGCTATGCCATATCCTATCCTATGCTATGCCAATCTACAAGCTGAATATCCTGAAATAAGCTGAAATCCTATGTAGCGTATAAGCAGTGTATTTTATGCTGAAGATGCGCAATGCCAATCACTAAAGCATTATTTCCCAACCAGGGTGCCTCCAGATGTTGCAAAAAACTACAACTCAGCATTTGGCTGTCCAGGCATGCTGGGTGTTGTAGTTATGCAACACCTGGAGGCACCCTGGTTGGGAAACACTGCACTAGAGAGTGCTCCTTGCTGCAGCCGTGCAGCCCCGTGTGTCTGCTCGTAGAAGTGGATTGCCCATTGCAGATCTGTTACCAGCCAACACACAGGGCTACCCCGCGGCAGCAGGTAGCTCACTCTAGTGACTCGCGTTGGCACCTCCACAGCATGAAATATGCATGACTCTACAGTTCTTTTTTTGCTACAATTAATATAGCCAAGTCTCAAATTCAACACATTTCATCAATACAAGTTATTCCATTTTCTGCACATATTCATTTGAACCCAAAGATTATTACTATAAGAATACTTACATGACCTTTGAGCAACATGAGCTTAGAAGTTGCACAATTCTATCTGTCTAATCCTGCCTTCTATGTTCTATATATATAAAAGTCTATTTTCAGTAATCAGCAACTTGGGAGTTTTGAAGAACAAATTATTTTCTTCTTTGCATCTTGAGAATATGGGAAATGGACTTTTATTCTGTTCATGACTAGACAACGCACTCAAGGGGGGAGATTTATCAAAACCTGTCCAGAGGAAAAGTTGCTGAGTTGCCCATAGCAACCAATCAGATCGCTTCTTTCATTTTTAACAAGGCCTCTGTGAAATGAAAGAAGTGATCTGATTGGTTGCTATGGGCAACTTTTCCTCTGGACAGGTTTTAATAAATCTCCCCCAAAGTCTTCATAACCTTTCACATTTTGTTTTGTAAAGGCCATGAGCTAATATAAAAAACTATAGATCTACTTTAAAGGGGTACTCACCTGGAAAATATTTGTTTTTAAATCAACTGTTGCCAGAAAATTAAACAGATTTGTAAAATGACTTCTATTTAAAAATCTTAATACTTCCAGTACTTAACTGCTGTATGCTCCAAAGGAAGTTCTTTTCTTTTTGAATTTCCTTTTCATCTGACCACAATGCTCTCAGCTGACACCTCTGTCCATTTTAGGAACTGTCCGGAGCAGGATATGTTTGCTATGGGGATTTATTCCTACTTCGGACAGATGTGTCAGCAGAGCGCACTGTGGACAGACAGAAAGGAAATTCAAAAAGAACAGAACTTCCTGTGGAGCATACAGCAGCTGATGAGTACTGGAAGGGTTAAGATTTTTAAATAGAACAGTTGATTTAAAAAAAAAAAAAAAAAAAAAAAAAAGTTTTCCAGGGGAGTACCCCCTTTAAGAATTATTATGGCCACTGTGCTTTTGGGAACTGTCAGTGCAGCAGAAAATGTTTTGTACCCTTATCCAGAAGGTGTGTGCAGTGTAATATGGGGGAAACCTGAATTTTTGATTTTAGCATAAGGCCTCACCATAAAGAAATGTAAAAAATAAAAAAAAGGGTCTGAAGACTTTCTAAATGCATCATAAGTCCTTAAAAGAATAGTTCTGTTTAAACTGCAAACTGTAAGAGGTGCACCTAGGTCCCTGCTAAAAATGGTTAAAAGGAAATCTGTTGTCTCATGCCACTAAACTGGCTTACACCGCCAAGTTAAGGGTAGGGTCACATGTAACGGAGCCACAGCGTATTTTACGCTGTGGATCCGCCAGTGGACGACCAATAGTGTGCCTCCAGCTGTTGCCCTGTCTTGCCCCACCCCCTGGCCTGCTCTTTGTGGAGCACCTGCGATGTCTGAGTACACTGGCTATGCGTGCGGCCACTCGCAGGTCCCTGTGTGGCAAATCGTAGCCCCGTGTGGCTGCTTGGAGCGGCGGATTGCTGCTGCGAGCAGGCCAGGGGGCGGGGGATGGCAACAGCTGAAGTCACACTATGGTTCAGGTCACCGGCGGATCCACAGTGTAAAATAGGCTGCTGATCCGTTACGTGACCCTACCCTAAAAAAAAAATAAAAAAAATAAAAAGGAGATTTTTTAACACTTACCGTAAAATCTCTTTCTCGAAGGATCCATTGGGGGACACAGAACGTGGGTGTATGCTGCTGTCTCTAAGGAGGTGTGACACTATGGTAATAAAAAAAAAAAAAGTCAGCTCCTCCCAACAGGATAGGCTCCCACCTTCAGGCTCTGAGCTAGTCAGTTTAAGTTCCAGAGCAATAGGAGGAGACCAATAGGTCAAAGAAAAACCCAAAACTGTCCGAGAACCAGAAGAAGAAACATAACACACCCTCGGACTGAGAACCAAAGGAAAAAAAACAAAAAGGGCAGGAGCTGTGTCCCCCAATGGATCCTTCGAGAAAGAGATTTTACGGTAAGTGTTAAAAAATCTCCTTTTCTCTATCGGCTCCATTGCGGGACACAGATCGTGGGACGTACCAAAGCCGTCCCTTGCGTGGGCAGATAAGTAATCAGGCAGACGGCCGATCCACTGCCGCCTGCAACACTTTACGCCTCCAGATTAGCATCAGCCGATGCGAAAGTATGAACTCTGTAAAACCTCGAGAAAGTGTGCAAAGACGACCAGGTAGCCGCCTTGCAAATCTGCGAGGCCGAGGCTCTATTCTGGAGAGCCCAGGATGCCCCAACAGAACATGTGGAATGAGCCACAACCATGAAAGGAGGAATCTTCCCCTTACAGCGATAGGCTTCCAAAATGGCGGACCGAATCCATAAAGAAATAGTGGCCTTGGAAGCAGGTTGTCCCTTGCGACGACCTTCCGTAAGGATGAAAAAGGAATCACACTGACGAAACGAAGAAGTGATGGAGAGTTAAGACCGAACAGCCCGAACTACGTCCAGCTTGTGGAGTAAGCACTCCCTAGGATGAGAAGGAACCGGGCAAAAAGACGGGAGGACAATGTCCTCGTTGAGATGAAAGGCCGAGACAACCTTAGGTAAAAAGGAAGGATCCGGCCGGAAAACGACCTTGTCCTGGGGATCACCAGAAACGGAGAACGGCAGGAAAGAGCTGCCAATTCAGACACCCTCCGGATGGAGGTGATAGCCACAAGAAACGCCACTTTCCAAGAAAGGAAGCGGAGAGACACCTCTCTAAGGGGCTCAAAGGGTGCACCCTGGAGAGCACTCAGAACAAAATTCAAGTCCCAAGAAGGAGACCGATAAGGAGGAACAGCGTGCGCCACTCCTTGCAGGAAGGTCCGGACATGAGAATTAGAAGTCAGTGGCCGCTGGAAAAGAACAGCAAGGGCCGAAACCTGACCTTTAAAGGGAACAGAGAATCCCAGTTCCAACCCAGACTGCAAAAAGGAGAGAAGACGGGGAACCCGAGAAGGTCACTGGGGAGAAGTCCTGAGCTTCACACCAACGAAAATAAAACCGCCAAGTACGGTGGTAAATTCTTGCGGAGGAGGGTTTACGAGCCTTGAGCATGGTGCTCAACCTTGCTCTCCGCCCAGGTGAGAATTTTGGTCACCTCGGCCATGGCAGCTGAGCTGCGAGTGCCGCCCTGTCGATTTATGTACGCCACGGCCGTGGCGTTGTCCGACTGAACACGGACAGGACTGGACTGAAGACGGGACTACCAATGAAGAAGACAAAGAATCGCCCGTAATTCCAATATGTTTATCGGAAGAAGGGTCTCCTAGGGAGACCAGAGTTCCTGGACCGTCCAATCCCTGAACACGCCGCCCCAGCCAGACAGGCTGACATCAGTTGTAACAACCTGCCAGTGAAGGGGAAGAAATGACCGCCCTTGGAGAAGAAGGGGGGGGCGGAGCCAACAGAGCAGAGACTGACGGACCCTGAGAGGGAGAACAATCTGACGATCGAGGGACAGAGGAGACCTGTTCCACCGAGAGAGAATCGCCAGTTGAAGGGGCGGTAATGAAACTGGGCAAAGGTTACGGCCTCCATAGTGGCCACCATCCGACCCAGGACTTCCATACAAGTGCGGATGGAGACTGATACCCGAGTCCGCAGGGAGCTGATCCCCGCCCGGAGCACCAGACGTTTGTCCGGCGGAAGACAAATCCAGGCAGAGGCCGTGTCGAATCGAAGTCCCAGAAAGGTTAGAGACTGGGTAGGCCGGAGGACTGACTTGTCCCGGTTGACCATCCACTCGAAGCGAGTCAGAGTGTGGAGAGTGACGTCCAGATTCTCCAGAGTCTGGGCTCTGGTTGGAGCCTTGATGAGAAGGTAGGAGGTAGGCATCCTTGATATCCACCGATGAAAGGAACTCCCCTTGTTCCAGACACGCCACCACCGAGCGGAGAGATTCCATCTGGAAGTGGCGGATGAGAAGATGACGGTTGAGATGCTTGAGGTCTAGGATTGGTCCCACAGAACCATCCTTCTTGGGGACCACAAAAAGATTTGAATAGAAACCCCGAAAACGTTCACCTGGAGGGACAAGGACGATCACCCCCTGGAGAAGCAGAGACTGGAGAGCCGCTCGAAATTGCTTCGCCAGAGGAGGAGACCGGAGGGCCGGGGATCGAAAAAAGCGATCCTTCGGAAGGGAGGCGAATTCGATTTGGTAACCGTTGGAGACCATGTCCCTGACCCAAGAGTCCTGAATGTGTGAGGTCCAGATGTCTCAGAAAAACAAGAGAAGACCTCCCACCCGAAAAGAAACCGCGGGTGGGGGCCTCACTTCATGCAGAAGTGGGTTTGCGGTTGCCAGATTTGGGTGCAAAACGGCCAGAGCGGTTAGAGTCCGACTTCCAAGACTGGCGAGCCCGGAACGAGGGAGCCTTCTTGTCCCGCGAGGGCACCTGCCCGGACCCAAAGGAAAAGGACTTCCTTTGGGAAGTAGGGCGAGCCTTATTTTGAGGTAACAAGGAACTCTTACCTCCCGTTGCCTCAGAGATAATCTCATCAAGGCGTTTGCCAAAAAGACGGCCGCCCGTAAAGGGAAGCTCAGTGAGGGACCGTTTAGAAGCGGCATCCGCATTCCAAGCTTTAAGCCACACAGAGCGGCAGAGGGCTGCTAGGTGACCCTCAGCAAAGGCAGAACAACAGGCTGACTGCATGGAAGCTGCGCACAGAAGTCTTGGCGCATCTGAGAGCCAGAGCAGATAGATCCTCTGGGGGGGATCCCGCTAAGATATCCTGATGGAGCTTTTGGCACCACTCCGACAGGGCTTTGGACACCCATGTCGAGGCGAAGATGGGAAGAAGAGAAGAGCCAGCTGCGTCAGAAGCGAACTTCGCTAAAGATTCCACCTTCTTGTCAGCGGGATCCTTGAAGGCAGTGGCATCTGCCAGAGGCAGTGTAGTCGCCTTAGAGATCCGGGAGATTGGTGGATCCACTGAGGGAGGAGAAGCCACCTTAGCGACAAAGTCCTTGTCAAACGGATAACGTTCTTGAAATGTCTTGACTCCCGGGAATCTCTTGTCTGGATGTTTCCATGCGGATTCCAGAATGTTGTCAAAGTCAGCATGAGAGCTGAACCTTTGAGGTGCTGGCTTAGTACGATGAAAGGATACTCCTGGATTGACATCCGAAGATCCTGGGTCCTCCAAGTGAAAGGTGTCTCTTATGGCTGTCACCAATGAGTTCACCGTAGCAATTGAGTCCGAGCGGTCCTCTGGGTCAGATGCCGGCCTGGAGTGGCAGAGCGGCGACTCCGAGAACGTCCTCTGGAGGAGCAACGTTTGTGCCCGGATGATAGGGGGGCGGGACCCGCGAGGGGAACGATCACGTCTATCCGAAGACTCAATGGAAGAGTCAGACGAGGCACCCCTAGCATGCTTGTGAGAGTGAGAAGTACGAGGAGACTAAGAGCGGGCCCTCTCAGAGGTCCTACGCAGGGAAGACTCCTTCAAGGCGGACACCATTTCCCAGGAGGCCTCAGCCACCGAGCGGGAGACTTGGGTCAAGTCAGCCATATTCTGGGTCAGGGAAGAAACCCAGGCTGGAGGAGGGGCTGAACCCACCGGGACCGAAAGGGCATCGGGGGGCACCAGGGGGTCTGGGGGAGCAGTGAAGAAGGCAGAGCAAGTGGGCTCAGCGGTGCCAGCCATCTTGGTATTACAGTGCTTACAGGTATAATAGGTCACTGAATTCCCAGGTTTCTGTTTAGAGGGAGGAACAGCCCTGGGTACGGACATAATAACGTAAAAAGAGAAGACAGGAACTTTCTCACCCTGGTCTGTGTCTCCTGTCAGATGCAGTGAGGAGAACTCGCTCCGTGCAGCCAGAGGGACTGAACAGGCCAGCCAATAGGGAGGGAGGGGGGGGGGGGGGCGTGCCTGAAGCAAGGCATACAGTAACCGACCCCCACACATAGAAAATCGCACCCACGGCGCTGATTGGACGTTGCTTCGCGCCTCTGAGAGCTACCAGCCCAGTGGATGGAGCTACAGATGGCAAAAGAAGATCTGTCATGGCGCCCGCTCCTTGTCCTGAGCGCACCTGCCTAGCCGTATATGCGCTAGGGGGAACAGAGCGGGTGGCCAGAATGCCGGCAGAGGCTGCCGGCGCTGAAGCGCACGGCTCGTAGCAGCGTCACGGCTGTCAGCCGCGTATAAGGCGCTGGAGTAGTGCACCAAAACACACACATATATTAAAGTGTCTCATAACACATTCCCCATAAGTAAGGTGCCTAATCAAATATGCCCCCTCAGGTGCCACTGCTCCCCCAGCATAAGTGCAGCCCCTGTATATCAAGCCCCATAAACTGAAGGTGGGGCAAAACAGAGGGTCTCCAGAGGTTGCGAGTCCTTACCTATGGAGAAAAAAAGGGGGAAAGTACTTACCTCAGTCAGAAGAACTTACCTAATGGAGTCTTCAGTGAAGTCTTCAGTCAGCTTTTTGTCCCTGCATCACGCCTAGCTGCTATGCGTGAGCGAGGAGAGCAGAGAAAAGAGGGGGACCCGGACCCTGAGGTACCAACCCAGGTGCTGACCGTTGGCGAGAGGGGGTTAACAGCGCATATACCCAATGTCTGTGCCCCCTTACTCGCAATGGGGAAACAGGGAACCGGAGTCCCTGAGCCCCCACCTGAAAACATAAAGAAATGGAATAAAACTTACACGTCCCTATACTAGGAAAATAAAAAACAGAAGACCTGGTCGGGAGCATCCAGACCATGTCCTCCTCCTTCAGACACTAAGCTTAAACTGACTAGCTCAGAGCCTGAAGGCGGGTATATCCTGCTGGGAGGAGTTGACTTTTTTTTATTACCATAGTGTCACACCTCCTTAGAGACAGCAGCATACACCCACGGTCTGTGTCCCCCAGTGGAGCAGATAGAGAAAAAAAAATTTGTGCAGCCATTCCACTGTAATAAATAGAAATCAAAATCTTCAATAATTTGATAAATCTCCCATATTGTATTTGAAACCGCATCACTTGCACTTATAACATGTGTATTCAGGTTAGGGCGGATGCTGCTGCTGTCAGATTCTCTTTAAGAGGACAAAGGAGACAGATAAAAAAAGTATGACTGCAGGAACAGACTACACAAGGTTACCATGTAATCAATCTGACTCTCCTAAGGAGCTATAGATACAAAATGATTTTTAGATGCATTTGCACAATTAGAAAAACTAATGTAAAAGGTGGATGTTGCCTTCAATGCTTTAACTTCCTAGCAATGTTCAAAGATTCAACTTTTTACTCAATGTGGTAAAGAAAGTGAGAATATGAGAGGAAAAACAAGAAGCTACAGGAAGACTTGTTCTCTCGGGTGTGTCACTAACTTAAAAATTTGTCTAAAAAAAGAATTCAAATCTACAGAATCATGAAGTACAGTGTGATGCCCCAAAGGATTAAATTAGTTGAATTCATCCATTCTAATGCAGCAGATGACCATACCTAAAGGCTTTATTGATCGTGGCTGTAGATGAGTCTCCCACTTGTGAACTATGACTTGGCATGACTCTCCTTTATTCTGTAAATAAAAAAAGAAATGATTAAACTTTTCATAAACCTGTATTTGTCCATTTAGCTTTTCAGAGGTGTAATCTCTGAGATCGCAGCTGGAGGGCTCTGCCATAACTACTTAAATACAGTCACATTTACAGAACTTATTCCATAGAGGAGCTAAGATATTCAAGATCAATATATCTGCACAATAGAGAACATACAAAAACATTTCTGTGTGCTCTGAAGAAGGAGCCTCTAAGATAAGAGAGCCAACACAGGGATGCTATAGAGGGCTTTCCCCTATCAAAATCCTACTCTATGCATATGATTGAAGAGCCACTAGGGATCAGAGAAGGATCTCACATGACCCCCAGAAGAGCACAACTATGCTGCAGTGGGTAGGTGCATAGAATTACTAAAGTAAATCCCTCAACTCCCCCCCCCCAACCCCCTTGCTATCTACCCATCCACTGCAGCATGGTCATACCGCCCTGGAGACCATGTGACTTAACATATTGTCCTGGCTGCACCCAATGCTGGGAAAGTCAGAGATGACAGTAAAATAAGAAGACATGAACTACAACACTTAGTGCGGGTCTCTTGCATGAAATAGAACAGTAGCGCACAGAGGTAATAGAAGCATACTACACACAGTATTATAACTAGGAAGCATGGGCTCGAATGCTGAAGAAAAAATAATCCTGAATACTCCTTTAAAAGAAGAATGTAATTGGAAGCATGCTTAAAGGGAATCTGTCTGCTCCGTACCTAATACAGAGCTGCACACATCCACAGTTAGCGAAAACAAAACGTACGTATCTTTAATGAGATGGCGTTTATGAATTTATTAAACTGCATTTTTACTATAAAATGTAACAGTCGGAGAAGAGGCGCCAAGCTACTGGGGCAAACTTCCTCCCTGCCACCTATGAAATCTGTGAAAGCAGGGCGGGGGGGATGTTGAGAGTATGTGTGTCATTGTGGCCCGGTGCCACCTTAACGACTGTTAAACTGAATAGTAAAAAGGCACTTATAGCATTTTTTTTTTATCAGCGACTATAAAGTGGATAGGGTTTGGCTGTCTTAAAGAGATTATCCACCATAGGGCGATTTTTAGTACTTACCTGCCAGACAGTAATAGACAGGCTTAGGAAGGATCTGTACTTGTCTTGGAGCTAAATGGCTATTTTCTGAGTCAACCATAATGCTGAGGATATTTCCTGTTGAGGAGTTCCCTACTTCCAATGCTTTTTGTATTGGGCAAAGACCCTTAAAAAGGTGTACTCCACTGGACAGCGTTCAGTACTTAATGTTCCGAGCGCTGTCGGGGTTGGCCACGCTCCCTCAATGCAAATCTAATGGGTGGGGGGCATGATGACCGTCACCCTCCCTCCCATAGACCTGCATTGAGGGGGCTTGGCCATGATGTCACGATGAGCACGGTCGACCCCGCAGCGCAAAAACACCATTCGGAACATTAAGTACCCAACGCTGGCCAGTGGAGTATCCCTTTAAGCGGCTTCTGTTTGTACTTGTTCAGCCATAATAGCACTGTTCATAATAAAATAGAGCTGTATGCAGACAACACTTTGTCAGGGACACTGGCTCATCGTTCCCCTCTCTGGTGCTATGACTCTCAATCATTTGGGTCCCCCATGAGGTTTTACTATAAATTGGCATAAAACTAGTTTTATGCTTCCTGATCAGTTTCTCTTCTCTCTTACTGTATTGGACACTTCTAATTCCCAGCATTACTAAATTTGAAAATCTGTGTAGCTCAATCTCCCGTAAGATCTCCGATTTCAAACATTTAAATGTCTGACTTCTGGCTACGTTTAAACCCAAAATTATGGTGTATTGTAACCTTCTTTTAGTGGTGGTTAGGGTAAAGTTACTTCAAATGAGACTTAGGCCCCAGCTATTATCCATTTTGATCCCTGTGCTTCCCATGTGCTGTTTATTGTGCTTCTGTTTGCTGATGCGGGGATGTTATTGGGGTGCTTTGGTTTCTTTACTTATTTTTCTGTCTTTACTGTGTCACTGTATCCATGTACCACAATCTTATTGTTAATGTTATTTTTTATGGTATATTTCAAAAAATTATTTTAAAGTTAATAAAAAGAAAATATGCGCTTTTATAATTTCATAAATGGCCGATATATTAAAAGAAAGGTACAGTTACTTTTAGCAGTATGGGCTAACCGCAGATGTCTTCAGCTTTGTATGAGGTACGAAGCCGACAGATGCATTTTAAAAATCATGTTCAAATCTAGAATGACAATATAAAAAGGAGAAGACAAAATGAAATAACACATACCAGAGGCTCCAGAAAAGTGCCCTTGAAATAGCGATACTGTACCCCGATTCCTCTGGGAAGTGCAATATTTGTTTTCCAGATCATACTGGTGAAAACAAGAGCAGAAAAAAAAAATTATTTAGAAAAGTGTCTAGTAACTTATCACACTTTTATCCCACCATTTCCCTACATAACAAAATAAAATGTGCCAAAATAATCATATTGGATTATTGGATAATCATATATGGGATTTCTAGAACACCTAATGCATGTAAAAAAAAAAAAAACAATACTTAAAAGGGGCAATCCACTGGCCAGCATTCGGAAGTAAATGTTCCGAACGCTCTGCGAGGGTTGGCCACGCCCATTGTGACATCCAGACAACGCACAGCCACGCCCCCTACCATAGACTTACATTGAGAGGGCGGGACATGACGTCACATGGAGCAGAGTCGTGACGTCACGATACTCTGGCCCATGGTCGTAACGTTTCACACTCTGAGCCTCCAGCGCTGCAGAGAGCTTACAACGGTGGGTGCAGAATGACAGATCGCGGGGGTCCCCAGCGGCGGGACCCTCGCGTTCAGACATCTTATCCCCTATCCTTTGGATAGGGGATAAGATGTATTAGGGCCGGAGTACCCCTTTAATGCTGGACATCACCCGATGTCTATGCATAGCACTGAACAGTATTTATTTCTTTATATATATGGCGCCTACAGATTCTGCAGCGCTTACAGTAATAGCAAACTATTGATTAAAATGGTATCATTGTAATCGTATTGACTCAGAATAAAGAGAAAATGTCAGATTTACTGTAAAGTGTGTGGTGAAAACCATAAACCCTCCAAAATTTGAAAAATTATGTTTTTCTTTTCATTTTCCACACAAAATAATATTTTGCTTGTTGCACCATACATTTAATGGTAAAATTAAAAGGTGTCATTACAAAGTACAAATAGTTTAGCAAAAACCATGACCGCATTTGGGTCTGGAGAAAGGAAAAAAAAAAAAAAAAAAAAAAAAAAGTTATTGGAATTTAGAAGACAGGGAAGAAAAAACAAATGCAAAAATGAAACTGGTACGGACTTTTCCTATTCCATCCTGCCTGGGCTGCAAAATAAATAAATAAACTTTCACTTACCTTCCTATAATCCCCTGGAGCTCCGCAACAGCTGGTCAGTTGACCAGGCTGTCTACTTACTACTTCCCTTAGCCCGGTACGTCACACGGCGCTTCAGCCTATCACCGGCCTCAGTGATGTCCCGCCTGGGCCGTTGATAGGCTGAAGCGCTGTGCACCGTACCGGGCTAAGGGAAGTAGTAAGCAGACAGCCCGGCCGACCGTTCAGCTGTTGCGGAGCTCAGGGGGAACGTAGGAAGGCAAGTGAAAGTTTGTTTTCTCTCTTTTTTTTTTTTGCAGCCCGGGCAGAATGGGATAGGATAGGAATAGTCCACACCAAACATCTCTGTTAAGGCCAAAATGAGCTGTGTCCTTAAGGTCTAAACATTTATTTTGATATATAACATAACAGTAAGAAATGCACTGCAGACAATGCTCAGTGCAACCACTATTCTGAAGGCTAGGTTTCCACACAGGTTTAGTTTTCTGGTGTTTTTTTCGAAAACTGACACTGCATTATTTAAGCCAAAGTCAGAAGTGGATCCATAAAGATGGAGAAGTAGGAGTCCTTCTTTTATAATGCCCATTCCTTTTGAATACACTTCTGGCTTTGGCTAAAAAACTGCAGTGGCAGTTTTTCAAAAGATGGGTGGAAGCCTAACCTAATAGTAGCATTAAATGGACACATATGAGTTTTTAATGACTTAGTGATTCATGTTCCACCAAAAGCAGTGCTAGTATAGTGCAGCTTCGCTCCCACTGATAATAAACTAGCACAGATCCTACAGTCAGGGCTTCCTACTCTATCCACTGAACATTCAGGTAAGGCTGGGTCCACACTACGTTTTGTCCCATACGGGAGCGCATACGGCAGGGGGGAGCTAAAAGCTCGCGCTCCCGTATGTAACCGTATGCGCTCCCGTATGCCATTCATTTCAATGAGCCGACCGGAGTGAAACGTTCGGTCCGGTCGGCTCATTTTTGCGCCGTATGCGCTTTTACAACCGGACCTAAAACCGTGGTTGACCACAGTTTTAGGTCCGGTTGTAAAAGCGCATACGGCGCAAAAATGAGCCGACCGGACCGAACGTTTCACTCCGGTCGGCTCATTGAAGTGAATGGCATACGGGAGCGCATACGGTTACATACGGGAGCGCGAGCTTTTAGCTCCCCCCTGCCGTATGTGCTCCCGTATGGGACAAAACGTAGTGTGGACCCAGCCTGACGCAGCTCTGCTGACTTGCTGATTTGTGGGGGTAATGGGAGTTGGCAACCAAAGGATAAGGTACTGATGACTTATCCGGATTGTTTGTAGGGCAGAATATCTGATATAAGACCTGGTGGAACCACCAGACCAAGTGACATCATGCACAACAACTAAAAACTTGGTTAATCTGTCCTTACTTACCAATCATTAGCATCAGGTTGTAAAATGACAGCATTCTGGGGTTTCCAGGCACCTAAGGCATCACAACTCCCACAAAGTGCAATGACTTCATCTGAAAAAGTTAAGAATATTTATTATTATTTTTTTTTTTATGGTGTAATGCCCATGCCCCAATAAAACAAACTACAGCATTGGGTCAACTAAAAGGTTTTCCAGTGTTCCACAACAAAACTTAAGGGAGACCGATTTCCTAATAGATTCCCTGTAATACTACATGAATGGGTTCCACTATAAAGTGAGACATTTTGCTAATCTTAGGCTACTTTCACACTATAGAAAGGTCAGTTTTAAGGATCAGTTATAATGACTCGTTAATAAAACCATTAAAAACGGCCATTACAAAATACCATTATAGTTTCTGGGATATTATCCGTTTTAACCCATCATAGCCAGTTATTAATAACAGACATTATTTTGTGGCTGGAGAGAAAGTAACAGGATAAATAGTGCATGCACTATTTCTTCAGTTCTTTCTCACGTCACAAAACAACGTCCGATATTAATAACTGGCTATGATGGGTTAAAATGGATAATTTAAAAATCCCAGAAGCTATAATGGAATTTTGTAACAGCCGTTTAACGTCCGATTTTAAGGGTTTTCATAATGAAGCATTAAACGGATCTTTAAAACGGATGAATTTATAGTGTGAAAGGGGCCTTAAAAGGGAAATTATCTATTCGATGAACTTCTGACATGTTAAAGTGACAGCAACAGATGTGACAGCCAGCAGATAAACAAGAAGTTGCACTAGTATGCTGTACTGATACATGGCACAAGCTGTTCTTTCCCTGAAATACATCTTGCAAATAGAGTCTTCCTGTAACATTTTAAGGATAGTGTAACAACAAAAATTATTCTTCTAACAATATCAGGGAAAATGTTATAAAGGTCTTATGCAAACCATCTCTATTGTCAGTGTAAAGACATTCAGTTATTCTAACCAGTCTGCAAGCAAAGATCACATACTTGAAGAAAAGAACCTTATGCTAGATGGGGCGTTACATTATATGACACAGCAAAAGGGTTTATTGACATAAGATGAGCTGAAAAGAATCCCCAACCTCTCCCTCACAGTAGCATCAGGGAAGACCACAAAACACATTCCTGTGCCAGCAAAGTGGGCACAAATAGAAAAAAAGCTGGATTCTACTGGTGTATAGACACGAGGGCAGGCATAGTTATTCACAATGATAGATGGTTCTGGATGATACCAAACTGGTTTCAGCGCATCTGGGTGCCCGTATGTTTTCAGGAAACCAATAATCATACAGTATTATTTAGAGCTGTTGAGAAGGTTATCTTAGGTGTCTCTATTTGGCATGCAGAAGGCTGAGTCACAGAACAAGCTTGTGTCTGGCCTCAGCGCATTTCTCAGAATTACAGCTTACGAAATAAAAAAATAAAAAAAAAAGACTCCATACTTAAATTAAATCTAGATATCTATTCTCATTAGGGATCGACCGAAATCGATTTTTTAGGGCCGATACCGATAATCTGTGACCTTTCAGGCCGATAGCCGATCATTTATACTGATATTCCGGTATAAGTTATCAGATATTCCCCCCCCCCCCCCCCCCGGCCCCGCAGAAGCCACTGCGGGTGCTTTAAATCAATGAACTGCAGCGGCTTTTGTGGGGCCATAGACCGCAGCCGCCCGCTTCTCCCCCTGCCTGTCCTGGGGTCTTCCCTAGTCCAACCACCACCGCCGCTGCCCCATTGCCTCCCCTATCCCCGGTTTTATAATTACCTGTTCCCGGGTCCGCCCTACTTCTGACTCCGGCGGCGTCCTGAGCTGTCACTGATGGTGATGTCGCGTTGAGGGCGTCACTCGTCATTACACAGCGCGCAGGATGCCGCAGGACTTCGCATGAGCCAGAAGTAGCACGGACACCGGGCCCCGGCAATTATAAAACCGGGGGATGAGGGAGGCAGTGGCGGCGGTGGTCTCTGGCCCGGGGAGGCAGTGCATTATTGGCACATCGGCAAGGTAATTGCCGATACCGTTAATGTCCAAAATCGCGAATATCGGCCGATAATATCGGCCAAACCGATAATCAGTCGATCCCTAATCCTAATGTCACCATCTGGGAAACATTTAAAAGGGGTACTCTGCTGCTCAGCATTTGGAACAAACTGTTCCGA
This sequence comes from Hyla sarda, assembly GCF_029499605.1. Classification (NCBI taxonomy): domain Eukaryota; kingdom Metazoa; phylum Chordata; class Amphibia; order Anura; family Hylidae; genus Hyla; species Hyla sarda. Next base: position 370,860,573 of record NC_079191.1, read on the forward strand.
ACGCTAAAGTCAGGAGCCTGTGACATCATAGCCCCGCCCCCTCAATGCAAGTCTATGGGAGGGGGCAAGATGGCTGTCACACCCCCTCCCATAGACTTGAATTGAGGGGGCGGCGCTATGATGTCATGAGGGGGCAAAGCTATGACGTCGCAAGCTCCCGACGCCGGCTCCAGTGTTTGTAACAGTTTGTTCCAAACGTTGGGCAGCGGAGTATGCCTTTAAGTAAATGTAAAGTACTAATCCTACAAAATTATTAGTACATGTGCCAAATAACCAATTATCTAGTGGTGGAAAGGAATGCAGAGTAAGGTAGTTTTGTGTTCTTAAAAAAGTGATGACAGTTTCTCCAAGAACTGATAAAACTAAGCAAATGATGACAAAACTTCAAGAATGTAACTGAAAGCACAAAGATAATCCTGTACCAGGGCTATGCAAATAGTCCATTTTAGGGATCGACCGATTATTGGCCGATATTCACGATTTTGGACGTTATTGGTATCGGTAATTACCTTGCCGATAATGCCCCCCACCGTACCCTCGCCCCGGCCAGAGACGGCCGCTGCCCCATTGCATGCCCCATCCCCGTGGAGAAATAGCCGATAACTTATACCGGTATAAGTTATCGGCTATCGGCCTGAAAGTCCACCGATTATCGGTATGGACCCTAAAAGAAAAAAAAAAAAAAAAATTTTTTATATATATATATATATATATATATATATATATATATATATATAATAATAATAATAATAATAATAATAATAATAATATCAGTCGATCCCTAGTCCATAAGTCTATGGTAACAGACCACAAACAGTGCTATGGTTCACTTTTGATGAGGAACTTGTCCAGCTAAGAAAAAGTAAATATCCCTGGTGATACTGTCAAACTCTAACAGCTTAAATGGGCACTGTCAGATTCACAAACTTTTTATATGTTGTACATCTTGGAAAAAGATTAACCTTTCTAATATACTTCATAAGAAAATGTTATTACCTTTTTATAGAAATCATGGCTTATAAAATTATGGCCTTGTCCAAGCTGAAGCCCAGGCATGGACAAAGTCCAGTAAGTGAGTGTTGGCTAGCATTCTGTGCTCTCTGATAGGACAGGAGAGAGCACAGAGGAGTGCTATCAGACAGGAGAGAGCACAGAGGAGTGCTATCAGACAGGAGAGAGCACAGAGGAGTGCTATCAGACACGAGAGAGCACAGAGGAGTGCTATCAGACACGAGAGAGCACAGAGGAGTGCTATCAGACATGAGAGAGCACAGAGGAGTGCTATCAGACACGAGAGAGCACAGAGGAGTGATAGCTCACTATCACTTACTGGACTTTGTCCATAACTGTGCTTCAGCTTTATAAGCCATGATTTCTATAAAAAGTTAAACAAATTCTTATGAAGTATATTAGAAAGGTTAAATGTTTTACCAAGATGTACAACAAAGTTTTTGTATCTGACAGTGCACATTTAAAGGGTCACAGAGTTTTCATGAAATGGAATAGTGTAAGAATCTGTGTGACTATGGCAAGGGCAAAATTGTGGTGTGTAGATGACTAGGTCACAGCACCTCTAAACAGTCTTGTGAGGTGTGCAGTGGTTAGTATCTACTAGAAGTAGCCCAAGTAAGGACAAGCTCAGCAAAGACATGCCCATCTAGTCAAATTCTGCAGAAGAGCTGCAGTAACAAAAACTGTTGACGAAGTACATGTTGGCTACAATTTTAGCTTGTTAAATATAAAGGGGTGTATCCTCAGAGCGCCCAACCTCAAAATCACCTACTATCAAAACTGCACAAATGGGGCAATGGACAAAGGTGGCCTGGTCTGATGAATAAGGTTCTACCTATAGATGGCCGGGTGCATGTGTGTCACTAACTGTACAATGCCGAAGATAACAGGACGTCTTAGACCCTTTTCCCTCTGTCTCTGCCCTGACCCTTTTACCTCTGTTCTACTGAGAATGATGACCACGGCAGAGAGTAATCACACAAAAGAACATATCAGATATAGTCAGAAAAATCGCTCAAACCTATTCCAATCATTCAGGAAAAGGTGATGACTCTTCTCAGTTATGTAATATTAGCTTACTCTTCTCATTAGAAAGTTGCTAGGAACATAAATGTTTGTCTATTTTAGGACTGGTAACTTTTGAATGTTACTGAAAGCTAAAGACACAGTCCATTAAGAGAACTAGAACTGCGTGTACTGTCAAAGTCATAAGAGCTGACAAGGAAAATCGGGAGATGCCAGGAAAAATGAAACCAACAAGTTGACGTTCTTAAAGGAGCCATTTCTGAACAATGGTGGAAAAGGTTCACATCTGTGTTAAAGGCTGTTTGGAGCCTCCACTGTCATATTTAACTTAAAGAACAGCGCACAATGCAGCACTATTTTTATTAAAACAAAGGACATCAAGGTTGGCGTGATGGTTCCCTTTAAAAATCAGTAGAACCTGTTGGGCCCATGACAGATTCTGCACTAAGCACAACTAAAAAATAAATAAAGAAGTATTTCAACAAAACACTCCTGGCATACACAGGGAACATGGACACCTATAGATATGTTTAATGTGCACAACAGAGGCTTTCTCCATGCCTATACTGATCTTACAGTACAAAAACTACGGTAAATGAACAAAAGATTTTTCTGAGTGTGATTTGGAAACACTTTTCGGGCGCTGACTGCTTAGTCGTCAGAATTATTACAACACAGCAAGTATGCACAGAGTTGGCCCATTTTTTAAGTTTACTTCATATGTAGTTTTGCTTACACTGGTAACACTAAGTTCTTCAGGGCCAATTCTTGGTAAATATAACATCATAGAACTGACTTAAAAAACACAGAAGATCTTTAAAAAAAAAAAAAAAAAAAACACAGGAGTTTATGGGAAACTTCCACATCATCATACAGGTCTCACTCAGATGGTTACCAAGTCATTAGGTTATCAGAATAAATAAATGGATTATAAGTATATGGATATTTTTATATTGCTGAGGTGACAAGCTGCATGGGTCATACAGCCAGCAGAACAGGTTTGTTTACTGGTCTCCTTTCTAGCACTTGCTTACCAATAGACAAAGATCACTGGTTAAATATATCTACAGCTTACTAAAGGCAAACATGAAGGAATTAGCATTTGTCCTGCTAGGTGACCTTACCCGACTTGTGTACTGTAGAAAAACAAACGCATGGACAAAAATGTTGACTTAAGTCCTCCAAAGCTATCAATGGCTTTTTGTGGACCCAATAAACCTTTGGAAGTGAGAACTCACTTTTAGATGTTTATACTGTAACCTGCTACATATACTGTGTATCCCCTATTCTTTAAGTAAGGAATGTATCTGATCAGAGACAACATGATGGAGGATCCAGGTCAGGCTGGAGACAACATAGAGACCTTAAGAGTACATAACGTCCAGTACTGAGAAGACAATACAAACGGGTGATATGAGTCTGTCAGACCACACTGTCTTTTATGTAAAGTTGATCAGGACACATTGGGGGAGATTTTTTAAAACCTGTCCAGAGGAAAAGTTGCTGAGTTGCCCATAAAAATCAGATCACTTCTTTCATTTTTGAAAAGACCTCTGAAAAATAAAAGAAGCGACCTGATTGGTTGCTATGAGCAACTCTGCAACTTTTCCTCCGGACAGGTTTTGAGAAATCTCCCTCATTATATTTAAGAATTACATCATGTGGGAAATTTGCATGTAGCATCCTGACATTTACATGATGAACTGCGCTTTTTTTGTGTGTGTTGAATGATCTTGTAAGTTATTGCATCAAGACCTTCATTTCAACATTCTAGTGGGATATTTTGGTCCAAGGACAAACAAGCCTTGTTGGAGAACACAAACGTCACATAACTAACTCATTCCCTTTAGATTTACAAGATTAGACCTTAATTATTTACTGAACATAACGTGATTAAGTTTCCAGCTAAAATACCTGCGTGGCTATCCACACTAAAGGGGTTTGATTGTTTTTATAAAATGTTGATTTAAAAAAAAAAAAAAAAGTCAGACCCCAGGCTATAAGAAATGTGTACAACAGTTACCACATGTGCCAATGGTCCACTGGATACTGTAATTGTAGAACCATTTCAGGCCCAGAAAAATGCCAAAAAGATAATTTGCCTCTCAGAAATGCACCTGATCTAATGACCCCCTGATGAAAAAGTAACATCCAAAAAGTCTATTGGGGTGTCTCAGTGAGGTGGAAATTGTTACCTTTACAGATTGTTTTTAAAGGGGTACTCCGGTGCTTAGACATCTTATCCCCTATCCAAAGACCGAACACGCTCCGGGGATTGATTACAAACGTGGTGCCGCGTGCAAGATCCCGGGGGTCCCCAGCGGCAGGACTCCTGCGATCAGGCATCTTATCCCCTATCCTTTGGATAGGGAATAAGATGTCTAAGCACCGGAGAACCCCTTTAGTCTAGTTCTTGCTCATTGAAAAGAGATACACCTGGCGCTGCTCTTGTAGAAAGGAGGAAAGACCAGGAGAAATTCAGAACTAACACAGCTAATCGCAACAAGTGACGCCATGGTGCTTAAATGTAGAACTAGTAACATTACTTTTTCAAAACAAAGAATAGAAGTACATTGCTCTTAGTGTGCTGTAGTATACATTTCTTCTTTATTTTAACGCTAGAAATACATAAGTGCAGGGAGAACAGACAAAAGGAGTGTAGGAGCATTTAAAGGGGTACTCCGGCGCTAAGACATCTTTGGATAGGGGATAAGATGCCTGATCGCGGGGGTCCCGCCGCTGAGGACCCCCGTGATCTTGCACGCAGCACCCCGTTACAATCAATCCCCGAAGCATGTGCTCTCCAGGTCTGATTACTGGCGTTCACGGGGCTGTAGCATTGTGATGTCACGCTAACGCCCCCGTGTGAGATCATTCTCTGCCCCCTCAATGCAAGCCTATGGGAGGGGGCATGACAACTTCTCTCTTCGCTTCAGGACATGGATTCTATGGAAGTCTGTGGAAATTGTCTCCTACAGCAAGACAGGTAGAGCAGTCCTCATAAACTCCGACGGGAGTTTTTCTTTTTTCTAACAATAGCCATTGTGTGGTATTTAAAAAAATACTACCAGCGCTCCCGCATGCCTCTGGTGTCCTGGTCTGGTCCCCTGACCTTTCGCTCTATTATCTACATAATGATGCAATTTCAGATTATGTCCAGCACCACTCCAGCTTGCAGGAGAAGATCCTGCACCACTAACTCAGCAGAGGATGCAGAGGTCTCAGCAAGGGAACGGAGGGAAGGTAAGGTGAATTGTTATTTTCTTACGGAGAGGACCTATTGGGGAAAAATTACTTGTGACCAACCCCACAAAAATGTGATACAAATATCATTCAATAGCTCAGGGTGCCCTGATCACACATCTTTTCACACCTTCTAGATCCGCCCTTCCATTCCTGAGATATGAGGGTTTACAGATTGTCTGACAGTTCAGGGAATCTGTCAGATGAGCATGAACTACATTTTAATAACAGGAGTGGCTATCAGGTGATGGGTGGGATTATACAGTCAGGGGGGGTGCATGTTTTACTTAGAGGGGCCTATATGCCTTATATACACCCCCTGATTATAAAAATAATATGCATTGTACATACAGACTCCTCAAGTAACACATTCCTCACTCCATGACCCCAATAATCCCACCCATCACCTGATCCCATTATTAAACTGAGTTCACGCCCATCCGACTGATTCCCTGAATTGTCCAGACAAACTTTACACCCATATACCTCAGGAACAGAATGGTGTATAAAGAAATTGTCAATAGTTCTGTGACAGGGGCACCCTAGGCTATTTAATGGCAGTAAAAACTCATTTTGTTAGGAGTTGGCCACAGGTCCTCTTTAATGGGGGGTCCCCTACTTACTACATAACTACTGCAGGCCTTTACCTAAAAGAGGAGAATTATCTACCTACTTACCCACTGGGGGGCTTCTATCTAGTAGGGGTAATTCATAACTATCTTTGTAGTTACCTAACTACCGGTCTTCTAGGGGCCTCTACCTAACAGGGAAGATTCCCTATCTATCTTGGGAAGTTTCTACTTACTAGGTGGATTCCCTACCTACCCATCTTTTAGGTGCTTCAACCTAATAGGGGGATTAACTATCTTAGAGAGCATCTATTTAGTAGGTCGATTCCCTACCTACCCATCTTCTAGGGGCTTCTATCTAATATGGAGGCTTCCCCTACCAACTCATCTTTTAGGGGCTTCTACCTAATAGGGGGAATTCACCACCTACCAGGGGCAACTAAGTGTCAGTGAGAGCCTTATGTTTGACTTTCGCATAAGGCAGTGTTTCCCAACTAGGGTGCCTCCAGAAGTTGCAAAACAGTGGGAAACACTGGCCTAAAGTTTCACCAAGTCTTGAGCCACCTCTGCTGTCACATGACGGTAATTGGTATTGACTATTAAAAGAAAAAACGGTATCAGGGCATCCCTACCTACATCCTTTAGGTTCACTTATCTTGGTGGAGCATTCTGTGAGTATGAGTGGGCCCTAGAGTATGGAAATAGTGGCGCCTTCCAATAGCACCTTGCTCAGATGGTCCCCAACCTGTGGCATTTTAGCTGTTAGGACCCTACAACCCCCATGAGCCTTAAGCTGTCTGAGCATTATGGTAGTTGTGGTGTTGAAGCAGCAATAGAGCCACAGTTTGTTTAGTACCTGGCGTAGTTGAGGAGGAAAATGTCTCATGGCTATAACTCTCCGTGCCAAGGTGACACAAAGGACAAAACATTACCCTTAAAAGGAAAACTGTCAGCTTGCTCCCCCCACACTAACCAGTGGTACAGGCTGCTAGTGCAGGGGACGCTGATCAGTTTGATGCCTACCGTGCCCGGATCTGCCCCGCTGTTTGGCCGAAATCTTTGTTTCTCTGTGCATGCTAATTAGGTGCTAACTGGCACAAGCAGGGTTACTGGCACTCTGATGTCAGTGCCACTCTTCCGCAGCGTCGCCCAGCTCATCAATATTCCTCCCCGCTCTGTAATGAGGCGGAGAAGAGGCAGGGGAGGAATATTGATGAGCTGGGCTGGGCTGCAGAAGAGGGGCGCTGACATCAGAGTGCCAGTAACCCTGCCTATGCCAGTTAGCACCTAATTAGCATATAGAGAAAAACAAAGGGGTAGTCCCCTGCACTACCAGCCAGTACTGCTGGTTAGTGCGGGGGGAGCAAGCTGACAGTTTTCCTTTAAAAAGGGGTATTCCAGGAAAATATTATATATATTAGGGATCAACCGATATTGATTTTTTTTTAGGGCCGATACTGATAATCTGTGGAGGTTAGGGCCGATAGCCGATAACTTATACCGATATTCCGGTATCAGGCGCTTTAAAGGGGTACTCCGGTGCTTACACATCTTATCCCCTATCCAAAGGATAGGGGATAAGATGCCTGATCGCGGGAGTCCCGCAGCTGGGGACACCCGTGATCATGCACGCAGCACCCCGATTGTAATCAGTCCACGGAGCGTGTTCGCTCCGGTACTGATCACCGGCGACCGCAGGGCCGGCGGCGTGTGACGTCACGCTCCGCCCCTCAATGCAAGCCTACGGGAGGGGGCGTGACAGCTATCACACCCCCTCCCGTAGGCTTGCATTGGGGGGCGGAGCGTGACGTCACACGGCGCTGACCCTGCGGTCGACCATAATCAGACCCGGAGCGAACACGCTCCATAGACTGATTACAATCGGGGTGCTGCGTGCATGATCACGGGGGTCCCCAGCTGCGGGACTCCCGCGATCAGGCATCTTATCCCCTATCCTTTGGATAGGGAATAAGATGTGTAAGCCCCGGAGTACCCCTTTAAATCAATGAACTGCCGTGGCTTTTGCGGTGCCATAGGCCGCCGCCACCGCCGCCCGCTTCTCTCCCCCTGCCTGTCCGGGCATCCTCCTGAGTTCTATCACCGCCGCACCGCGCTCCCCACCACCACACTCCAGCCCCATTGCCTCCCCCATCCCCGGTTTTATAATTAGCTGTTCCCGGGGTCCGCACTACATCTGGCTCCGGTGGCGTCCTCCCGAGCGGTCACTGTGCGCACTGACGGTGACGTCGCGTTGAGGACGTCACCCGTCATTGCGCAGAGCACAGCGTAACACAGGACGCAGCAGGAGCCAGAAGTAGCCCCCGGGAACAGGTAATTATAAAATCGGGGAAGGCGGAGGCAATGGGGCCAATGCGGTGGGTCGTGGGGGGTGCGGCGCGGTGGGTTGGTCGCAGTGCGCGGGCGGGCATTATTGGCAAGGTAATTGCCGATGACGCCCAAAATCGTGAATATCGGCCAAACCGATAATCGGTCGATCCCTAATATATAATATAGAAGCAGCACACCACAGGTAGACTTCAAAGGAAAAGTGAATATTTTCCATGATGTGAGAGACTAAGTTTCTCCAGCCTCTCGCTGGCTTTCTCAAGTGCACTTGAGAAAGCCAGCGTGAGGCTTGAGAAACCTAGTCTCTCACATCATGGAATAAATTCACTCTTCCTTTGAAGTCTACCTGTGGTGTGCTGCTTCTATATTTTTCTATACATTGAGGAACCAGTGGACCGAGGTTCAGAATATGCGGGCACCCCGATTACTTTTTTTCTTGGAGGTGCTGTTTTTGTTGGAGATGATAAATATATATATATATATATATAATCTCGACTGGCTCCAGAAAGTTAAATAGATTTGTAAATTACGTCTATTAAAAAAAATCTTAATCCTATCAGTACTTACCAGCTGCTGAAGTGGAGTTGTTTTTTTCCTGTCTGACCACTGTGCTCTCTGCTGACACCTCTGTCTCAGGAACTGTCCGAAGCATTGGAGGTTTGCTATGGGGATTTGCTCCTACTCTGGACAGTTCCTGAGAAAAGCAGAGGTGTCAGCAGAGAGCACTGTTGTCAGACAGAAAAGAACTCAACTTCAGCAGCTGACAATTATTAGAAGGATTAAGATTTTTTTTTATACAAGTAATTTACAAATCTGTTTAACTTTCTGAAGCCAGTTGATATAAAAACTATTTTATTTAATGTTATTTTATATGGCACATTGTGTCTTTATTTCACCGCAATGTTTCCAGCTGGTGCAAAACTACAACTCCCAGCATGGCTGGACAGCCGAAGGCTGTCCAGGCATGCTGAGAGTTGTAGTTTTGCAACAGCTGGAGGCACACTAGTTTGGAAACTATGCCTGTTATGAGTATATGAATGCCCCCAATATTGCCTGGCAGAGCAGTTGGTATATAGAAGGTGCCCATAAGGGAGCTCTTACCTGGCTGTGTGGCCCCTCGGATTTGGAAGGTTACCCCGGCCCGAGTCATGGTGCTGCTTATGTCCTTTTCTTATGGTGTCCGAATATAAAGGATCTTCCCTGGAAAACAGCAGACAGTTCCGCATATGAAGCCCCCAGCGGTCGGTAGTGGCAGGGATTTACTAGAGAGCTATACGGGGAGGTCACCTGAGGGCTGCGGGGGAGACACTGACAAGAAGTCGCAGACTGTAAGGGCACCGCCACCCCACTCGGGTAACCACAGACTCACTAGCTGCGCATACACACCCGGTAGCCGCCACACGAATTCCCTCACCAGGGTACACACTAGCCTGACGTACCTCCCCGCACCCGAGGCCGGTCCAGACCGGTATAAACCGCTCAGGCTCGCGCAGAGCACTGAAAACCGGAAACACTGTCACCATCTAGTAACAGAGCCATACTCTACCCTGCCGCAGCGAGCCACGCCCACCGACCCCTCCTAGCCAATAGCGGAGGCCTGGGCCGCTAGCCAATCATGGTGAAGCTGCAGTGAGTGAGGTAAAAGAGAGCGTCCGTGATTGGCTGCCTGCTGACCCGAAGAGCTGTCACAGTGTAGCTGCAGAACGGTTACGTCCTGTTGACAATGAGGGAGTCGTAAAAAGAGAAAAAAAAGAAACAGGTACGTTACCAAGAGCAACCAATCACAGAGCAGCTTTCATTTTATACAGGATATGACTGGTTGCTATGGGCAACAAAAAGTTTTAGATAGTTTATTTATTTTATTATTATTCTCCCCTTAACCCCTTAAGGACCAGGCCATTGCATTTTTTGCAATTCTGACCACTGTCACTTTAAACATTAATAACTCTGGAATGCTTTTACTTATCATTCTGATTCCGAGATTGTTTTTTTGTGACATATTCTACTTTAACTTAGTGGTAAAATTTTGTGGTAACTTGCATCCTTTCTTGGTGAAAAATCCCAAAATTTGATGAAAAAAATGAAAATTTTGCATTTTTCTAACTTTGAAGCTCTCTGCTTGTAAGGAAAATGGATATTCAAAATAAAACATTTTTGGGTTCACATATACAATATGTCTACTTTATGTTTGCATCATAAAATTTATGAGTTTTTACTTTTGGAAGACACCAGAGGGCTTCAAAGTTCAGCAGCAATTTTCACATTTTTCACAAAATTTTCAAACTCACTATTTTTCAGGGACCAGTTCAGGTTTGAAGTGGATTTGAAGGGTCTTCATATTAGAAATACCCCATAAATTACCCCATTATAAAAACTGCACCCCTCAAAGTATTCAAAATGACATTCAGTAAGTGTTTTAACCCTTTAGGTGTTTCACAGGAATAGCAGCAAATTGAAGGAAAAAATTCAAAATCTTAATTTTTTTACACTCGCATGTTCTTGTAGACCCAATTTTTGAATTTTTACAACAGGTAAAAAGGAGAAAATTTTTACTTGTATTTGAAACCCAATTTCTCTCGAGTAAGCACATACCTCATATGTCTATGTAAATTGTTCAGCGGGCGCAGTAGAGGGCTCAGAAGGGAAGGAGCGTCAAATGGTTTTTGGGGGGCATGTCACCTTTAGGAAGCCCCTATGGTGCCAGAACAGCAAACAAAAACACATGGCATACCATTTTGGAAACTAGACCCCTCGGGGAACGTAACAAGGGGTAATGTGAACCTTAATACCCCACAGGTGATTTGTGACTTTTGCATATGTAAAAAAAAAATTTTTTTTTTTACCTAAAATGCTTGGTTTCTCCAAAATTTTACATTTTTAAAAAGGGTAATAGCAGAAAATACCCCCCAAAATTTGAAGCCCAATTTCTCCCGATTCAGAAAACACCCCATATGGGGGTGAAAAGTGCTCTACTGGCGCACTACAGGTCTCAGAAGAGAAGTCACATTCGGCTTTTTGAAAGCAAATTTTGCTCTGGGGGCATGCCGCATTAAGGAAGCCCCTATGGTGCCAGAACAGCAAAAAAAAAACACATGGCATACCATTTTGGAAACTAGACCCCTCGGGGAACGTAACAACGGGTTAAGTGAACATTAATACCCCACAGGGGTTTCACAACTTTTGCATATGTAAAAAAAAATTATAATTTTTTTCCTTTTCCTAAAATGCTTGGTTTCCCAAAAATTTAACATTTTTAAAAAAGGGTAATAGCAGAAAATACCCCCCAAAAGTTGTAACACAATTTCTCCCGAGTACGGTGATAGCCCATATGTGACCCTAAACTGTTGCCTTGAAATACGACAGGGCTCCAAAGCGAAAGAGTGCCATGCGCATTTGAGGCCTAAATTAGGGACTTGCATAGGGGTGGACATAGGGGTATTCTACGCCAGTGATTCCCAAAAAGGGTGCCTCCAGCTGTTGTAAAACTCCCAGCATGCCTGGACAGTCAGTGGCTATCTGGCAATACTGGGAGTAGTTGTTTTGCAACAGCTGGAGGCTCCGTTTTGGAAACAGTGGCGTACCAGACGTTTGTCATTTTTTTGGGGGAGGGGAGGTGGGCTGTGTGGATGTGTATATGTAGTGTTTTTTACTTTTTATTTTATTTTGTGTTAGTGTAGTTTAGTGTAGTGTTTTTAGGGTACAGTCACACGGGCCGGGGTTCAGTGAACATCCAGCTGTTGCAAAACTACAACTCCCAGCATGTACGGTCTATCAGTGCATGCTGGGAGTTGTAGTTTTGCAACAGCTGGAGGCACACTGGTTGTGAAACACCGAGTTTAGTAACAAACCCAGTGTTTTGCAACCAGTGTGCCTTCAGCTGTTGCAAAAGCTACAACCCCCAGCATGTACAGACAGTGGAAGGGCATGCTGGGACTTGTAGTTATGCAACAGCTGGAGGCATACTACTTTGGCTGGGGATTGTAGTTATGCAACAGCTGGAGACACACTGGTTTGCTACTTAACTCAGTGTTTCACAACCAGTGTGCCTTCAGCTGTTGCAAAACTACAACTCTCAGCAGTCACCGACAGCGACGGGCATGCTGGGAGTTGTAGTTATGCATCCAGCAGATGCACCACTACATCTCCCAGCAGGCACTTTAGCTGATTGTGCAAGCTGGGAGTTGTAGTTATACAACAGCTGAAGGTACACTTTTCCATAGAAAAAATGTGCCTCCAGCTGATGCAAAACTATATGTCCCAGCATGCCCATAAGGGAATGCTGGGAGTTGTGGTGGTCTGCCTCCTGCTGTTGCATAACTACAGCTCCCAGCATGCCCTTTTTGCATGCCGGGAGCTGTTGCTAAGCAACAGCAGGAGGCTGTCACTCACGTCCAACTGCTGATCCACGCTGCAGGTCAGTCCCTCGCCGCCGCACCTGGGGCCCACGATCGCAACAGGGACGCCGGGGATCGGGGTCCCCAGCTCCCGGGGTCTTCTTCCCGCACCCGCTCACGTCCTCCGGAAGAGGAGCGGAGCTGGTTGCGGGAGTGATTCCCGCAGCAGGTGCCCTGATTGGTCGGCCGGTAAACCGGCCGACGAATCAAGGCGATCATGAGGTGGCACCAGTGCCACCTCACCCCTGCAGGCTCTGGCTGTTCGGGGCCGTCAGAGACGGCCCCGATCAGCCAGTAATTCCGGGTCACCGGGTCACTGGAGACCCGATTGACCCGGAATCTGCCATCATGACCCCCCTGGGCGATATGCCGCGATGCCTGCTGATCGATATCAGCAGGTATCGGGCACCGGCTCCACTCCAGCTGGCTGGGGGCGGGGGGCCGGGAATGGACAGGACGTACTCCTATGTCCTCGGTCTTTAAGGACTCGGAAACGGGGGCGTAGGAGTACATCCATTGTCCTTAAGGGGTTAAAGAGGTACTCCGGTGAATTTATTTATTTATTTTTTTCAAATCAACTGGTTGCAGAAAGTTAAACAGATTTGTAAATTACTTCTATAAAAAATCTTAATCCTTCTATTACTTATCAGCTGCTGTATGCTCCACAGGAAATTGAGTGGTTCTTTTCTGTCTGACCACAGTGCTCTCTGCTGACACCTCTATCCTTGTCAGGAACTGTCCAGAGCAGAATCGGTTTGCTATGGGGATTTGCTCCTGCTCTTTACAGTTCCTAATACAGACAGAGGTGGTCATACAGAAAACAACAACTCAACTTCCTCTGGAGAAAACAGCAGCTGTTAAGTATTGGAAGGATTAAGATATTTTAATAGAAGTAATTTACAAATATGTTTAACTTTCTGGAGCCAGTTGATATGAAAAAAATAGTTTTCCATTTTAAGGTTTGTTTACAAAAAAAATAATAATGGAGACATTAGGTTCTGTACTAAAAACAATTACACTTAAAGGAGATATCTCATGGATAAATACTTATCCCCTATCCACAGTAAGTTTTAGATCACGGGGGTCCGAGTGCACGATCTCCTGTATTTTGCTGCAGATTTTTTTTTTGCGGATTTTGCTACCCATTGAAGTGGTCTGCTGACGAGTCTGCTGCACAAAATCTGTGGCAAAAATATGCATGTGTGAACGTACCCTAAGGGCAGGGTCACATGTAGTGCACACACAAGGGGAGATTTATAATTGCATTTCTGAAATTTTATTGGCTAAAATTTGGGGCAATTTCAAAATAGACAACCTTTGCAAAACTGACTGTGAAATGCAGTGCCTTATGGAGTGGAGATTTAAAGGGGTACTCCTGCGCTTAGACATCTTATCCCCTATCCAAAGGAAAGGGGATAAGATGCCTGATAGTGGGGGTCCCGCCGCTGGGGACCCCGTGATCTTGCACGCCGCACCCCGTTTAAATTAGTCCCCGGAGCGTATGTCTGATAGCCAGAGTACCCCTTTAATGACTGCATCTTTCTAAAAAAAAAAGTGCAAAAATAATAAGCAAACGTTTTAAAAAAAGTGAAAATTCATACCAACACTGCCTTGCCTTATAAAATGACATCCTACAGCACGTTCTGAGGTCTGTGCGCTTTTTTGATACATTTTGCACACATAAGCCAAAATTGCAGCAAAAAAAGAAAAAGAAAAGGCTGTAGACAGACTCATATTGATAAATCTCCCCCACAGTGCATAAAATCTGCTGCTTAGTTGGAAACATGCTGTGTTTTCTCCTATGAGCAGACATACTGGAGGAGATTTATCCAAACCTGTGCAGAGAAAATGTTGCCCAGTTTCCCATAGCAATAAATCAGCGTGACCAAGCGGAGAACCCGCGAAACGGGACCGTCGTTCCACAAGCTCGGCCGAGCTCTTTTCCTCTCCTCTCTTCCCGACCTTGATTCCTGTATTCCATGTGACCCTTGGAATAAAGACATTCTTCTTTGGCATAATACCGGGTGAGTGCGTTTTCTGTATCCTCCTCTTGTTGAATTGTATCATTCTATTTGTTCCATGTAAGCGCACCCCTGACACTTTTGCCGCACCGCCTGTCCACCTGCATCAGTCCTCCTTCAGCACTTAGCAGGACCACTAAAGTACAGTGCCGGCTCTCCATCTATCTACTGCAGCCCTGCATAGAATCGCGGGGGGTTTCAGCAGCAGGCCCCCCGCGATCAGACATCTTATCCCCTATCCTTTGGATAGGGGATAAGGTGTATTTGACCAGAATAGCCCTTGAAATCAGAATTAAAGTGGAACTCTGGAATTTCCCCTATCCACAGAAGAAGTTTCCAACCAATGTACCCCCCCAACACCATTTCATCACCCTTTGTGCCATTTCATCAACCCCTGTGCTATCTCATGAGCCCCATTTCAGAGGTTTGCAGGAATGCACAGGATTTTGTGGGACCCGCTGTATTTTCAGGGACCACCCACTCCCAACCGCCTCTGCAATCCAAATGCAGTCCTCTACTGTTTAAATTTAGAAACATTTTAATATACACAGCAGTGGGCAGGAAGTGGGTTAATCTTACTGACTGCTCTTCCTAGTACTTGGCTTTTTGGCAGAACATGTGTTCTCGTATTATAGTGAGTGTAGTCATATACAACATAATCTGGTCACTAGAAAAACAAAACATGTTGCCAGGGGTGGGTCATATGAGGACATGTGTTCCTGGAAACTTGTTTACTGTAGTTATGTTTTGGCTATCAAGGGATAGATTAATGTCCCTGGGCACCGAAACAAAAAGGGAAGTGCTCGAACCTCAGTTATGGGAAAGTCAGGGATCAGAATGTGGTTACTCATCTCGCCTTGTTATGATACATTTCCTGGTTCAAAACAGAAATAAAATGTTTGTCAGGTGAAATAAAAGAAAAAGTGCATTGGAATTGATCAGACTTTTTGATCCCTTTTAATCCAATTTTTTTGCTAAGATGTGATATGACCACAAAATGCAATTCTGGCATTTGGTAATTTTTTTTCATTTACGCCATTCACCATGTGGGTTTAATAATGCTATATTTTACTAGTTTTTTTTTTTTCTTTTACACTTTATTAGTCCTCGTAGGGGACTTGTGTGAGCAATCGTAAAATTGCTTATACAGATCAATAAAGTACTACTGTACATCTGTGTGCTCTGTTGGCTGGTTGCCTCGGGCTGCCGTCACAACAGCTCGCTTTCCCGGGATTTCCCACACCACTGCATTACCAACGATGCACTTAAAGGCCGGTTAGATGGCACTGTCTGATTGGACAGCGGGCATATGGGTCCTCTCCATACCCCCTTAAAGGCCCCATGAGGTAATTATACCTCAGTATATATCTTGCCTGCCATTCTGTTTTCATCACCAGTATACAACTACTGATTTCTCGCCCCATAATGGATGCAATTCAATCACTAATATGGATTCCTAATGCTGCTTACATTCCTAATTCATCCTCTGGCTTTGCAGAGAGAGAGGGTGTGGGGTTTGATAATTGCACCTGGTCATCTAATTCAGCAGCTGGTGCTGGAGTTCACCCAGGTGAACTGAATAGACTCATAAGTGGGTTGAGGTCAGTTCACATCATGTGTAGTTTTGATGCGTTTTCCTATTAAAAGTGCTTTTTTGAGAAATATTGCTATGAGGCGAAAGTGATTTGACCTTTAATCACAATTTTATGAAGATTTAAAGTCTTTAGGTTGTCTTAACACGTTGAATTTTTGCTGCATTTTTTACACATTTATTACTGCATTTTAGCTGTGTTTGCTGTAATTTTCCAAAATTGCTGTAATAATTTAACTTGTTAAGGACACCCTGCGCCCGCTCCCCTGCTATGGCGCGAGCTCACGAACTGACCCCATGTCATAGCGGTATGGTCTCGGCGGCTATCAACCGCCAAGACCCCGTGTTTAATGCCGGACATCAACGATTGCGGTGATGCCCAGCATTAACCCCTTAGAGAAAAAAAACATTCCCGGCAGCTCAGTCGGGCTGATTGGGATCAACCTCACTGTGAGGACGGCGGGAGGGCCCTTATCTGCCTACTTGCCGTCCAATCTCTTCTGCGATGCTCCAGGCAGCCTTAGCAGCTATGGCATAGCATTGAACAGTGTATGCAATAAGAAGATTGCATGTTATAGTCCCCTAAAAAATGGTGTAGAAAAAAAAAGTTTATACATTTGAATGAACCCCTTCCCTAATAAAAGTTTGAATCACCCCACTTTTCCCATTTAAAAAAAATATGTACGGTAAACAAAAACAAACATACACATTTGTGGTATCGCCGCATGCGTAAATGTGCAAACTATAAAATTATAATGTGAAGTAAACCGCATGGTTTATGGAGTATACGTAAAAAAATTACAAAATTGCATATTTTTTGATCATTTTCTATACCCTAAAATTTTTTTTATAAAAAGCGACCATGCCACAAAAAATGTACCCTCATATAGCCCCGTATGCGGAAAAAGTAAAAAGTTATAGGGTTCAGAAGATGACAATTTTAAAGCGCAACTGTCATGAAATCTGGGTGCAATAACCTGCACACAGCCTTTGTACTGTGTGCAGGTGGTGGGTATAGCGATGTTTTTACCTAATATTTGCAGGCTTTAATGACCCCGAAAAATGCTTTTGATCAAAGCTGCTGATGGTCGGATAGGCCATTGATGACAATGGCGTTTGTTTTTTTTTTCAATTTTGTTCCACAAATAATTTTTTTTTTGCTTCGCTATAGATTTTGTGGTAAATTTAAAGGGGTATTCCAGGAATTTTTTTTATTTGACTATGCTACAGGGGCTGTAAAGTTAGTGTAGTTCATAATATAGTGTCTGTACCTGTGTGTGACAGTTTTCTCACAATTCTTCTGTGATTTTCACCCCAATATTTATTTTTATCAGCATACAAAATGACTGTTGTTTTCCCAGGTTGCAATGCGGCCGAGACCTGACTAACTAGTCAGCTGATGACAGGGAGCCTGTCTGCTTCAATGCGTGGAGCCATCGCTTGGTGGGAGAGAGATCAAACTGCAACTAATGCAACAGCTGTAGGCACCCTGATTGAAAACCACAGGTCTTTTGAATGGATGCAGCTCATTTATATTTTAATGGGTGGGGTGGCTGATGTGTGGGAGGAAGGAAAATGGAATTGTGGTACTTGTAGG
Source organism: Hyla sarda (assembly GCF_029499605.1). Lineage (NCBI taxonomy): Eukaryota > Metazoa > Chordata > Amphibia > Anura > Hylidae > Hyla > Hyla sarda. Next base: position 370,878,371 of record NC_079191.1, read on the forward strand.
CAAAAAAGAATATTCAAACAGGAAATACCAGTTCACAAAAACCTAGCCACAGTGTTATGGTAAACATGTTGAATCTTTGTATCTATGAATATATGTGGTCTATAATGCCTGGGAACACAATGCAAGATTTGGAGGGTTTATAGACACAGCATCTGAATGACTAACTACACATGTGGATGCAGACTTTGTTACCTGACTCCAATTCGGCACGCTATAGCAAGTTCTGGACACCAGGTTCACTCGTTTTAATTTTTCTAATAACCTTTGGATATTTGAACTGTATTTCCAAGGTGCACGGGACTGCCATCCTGGTGCATATTATATGAAATAAGGGTTTTTACATATTTGTACTGTAGTACCAAGTTTTACAGGACTGCCATTGTGGTACAAAATACATGGAAAAGAGACTGTGTTTGATGTAGGCCCAATTGGATCTCAATATTAGTAATCAGACTAACAAGCTTTTCTAGTATTACTAATCACGAGTGTGAACTGAGTGTAATAATTTGAATGTGTCCGGTCTATACCAGAATAACGCATGTCAGTAACTAATAGGCATAACCCTGAAATATATTATATTAAGACTATACTGGTCCCCATTTTTTGCACATTACATGCATCATGTTGCACTTTTTGCATATTGTACATATTTGCATAAAGCACTTTGAGTGGCGGCCGTGTTCTTTCACGTAAAATATTTATGAGGAATTAAAATTGAAATAGCATCACAATATGCCTCACAATTCTTCAGTGCTAAATATATAGTAGTTAGCCCCTCTGTGCCCCATATAGTAGTTCAGTATGGCCCCTTTGTTCCCCATATAGTTTTAGGCCCCTCAATGTGCTTATACTTTGTGCCCCCTTTGAGATCTTAGGCCCCTCCACGTGCCCTTACACTAAGTTCCATATAGTTTGTAAGCTCATGAAAAAAGTTTTACATGTCCCTCCACTCCCCAACAGCTTCCGACACTCTGTTCCACTCCTCCTGTGCTCCAGGTTCAGGCAATGTTGTACAGTGACACTGCCTGCATCTCAAGCAATGACATACTTTAACAATTGTGTGTCAATCCTAAGGACACACATGCAGTTAAAAGCTGCATTTGCCAGAGGATACAGAGCTTTTTCTTCATATACCTTGCCTGTGAAAGAACTTTGCGCTTATATCCTTTGCGCTTTTACGTTCATCTTGGTATTTGTGACCCCAGCTCTGTTTATGGATTTCTCTCTGGTTCTCGTCTCTGCATATCACTGTCCTCTTGGTTCCCGCCTCAGCTTACTGACAATCCTTGGTGTTTGTTTGTCTTCCTAGAGTATTGTTGTAGTGCATACTTACCTTTGTATTCCTGACTGTTTCTTTGACCCTTTACTGTGTTTTTGTAGTTTGTTATTTTGACTTGACTCCACAGCACCTTAGTTAGGAAGGGGCCATCTTCATGTGTTGTGGATTCATCCCTTAGGGCAGATACGCAATAGGCAGGGACAGGGGTTTCGGGTGAGTGCAGGACTTTACTTATTCCCAGTCCATACGTGACAATGGGTTTGAAGTTTTTAAGCAAGGACCTGGTTGTTTATGAGCTATAAGGCACACAAATGCTAAAGTGAGGTCACTATCACATGACAGTATTTAGGTTAGTGTCTTACATCTGTATGTATACAAACATAAATACAAAAAACTATAATGGAAAGGGTTTCACCTCTTCCATGATTTGGATCCACTTCTAGACTCTTTAAAAAAAATGATGCAAAATACCCAAATACAGCTGTGTGAAAGTGGCTTTTTGTAACACAATTGATCACAAATGAATTCAGGCAACCAAGTTTACTTGACACCAATCCCACATATTACATAAATGAGGAACTCGTCAAGCATAATCATCATTACTATAATAATGGTAAGTACTGAGCCAATGTAATCAGGGCAGCATGTTGGCATTGCAATAACTTGAAGTATCTCAGGAATTTTATGCCTGTAATAGGCCTAGCTAAGACTTTTTAGCCTATAAACCATTTGTTATCCGTATATTGTTTAAACCTGCTATGCTATAATAACTGTTATGCATAATTTTAAGATAATAACAACTAATGGATCCTGTAGCTAAGCAACAATCAGGAGAAAATAAACATACACAGAGTCTAAACAACGTAGCCACCAAGTTCAATCAAAGACTGGGAGAAGATCAGAGGCATTATATGGAGCACAGGGAGTGTTATTTGTATTTGGGGCACCGAATATTATTATTTGTATATAGGGCACAAGAGGGCATTATTTGTACAGTGGTCCCTCAAGTTACAATATTAATTGGTTCCAGGAAGACCATTGTATGTTGAAACCATTGTATGTTGAGACCTGAACTCTGGAAACCTGGTAATTGGTTCTGAAGCCACCAAAATATCATCCAAAAATAGGAAAAAGGTGAGAATTAAAGAAAAATAACTAATATAGATAAAGCAAATCCTTATATATAAAAGTAATAAAGATCTGCTGGGAGCTGTAATCACTGTCTATGTCAGTGTTTCCCAAGCAGGGAGCCTCCAGCTGTTGCAAAACTACAACTCCCAGCATGCCCGGACAGCCAAAGGCTGTCCGGGCATGCTGGGAGTTGTAGTTTTGCAATAGCTGGGGGCATCCTGCTTGGGAAACACTGGCTTATGTAGAGGACAGGAGCTTCTTCGGGGTCCTGTACAGAACACGCAATGTCCTAAAAAAGTAACATGGAGCCGCCCCCACCTGGTGTCCAAAGGAGCAGGTATCCCTGGTACAGGTAAAGAGTACAGAACATGTAATACCTCCCTGCACTGTAGGGGGCGCTACCAGACATCAGTCAGTGCATACGCTTCAGTAATACAGGTGTTTTACCAGTGAATGCCCATTCTGATTGGTCGGTTCTTCCAGCCATTGACATGTTTCACAGATCTGGACTGTCTGTAGCATTGTATGTTGAGTCTGGTTTCAAGTAACAATGGTCCAGAAAATACCAGAAAAGACTATTGTATGTTGAAACTATTGTATGTTGAGGCCATTGTAAGTTGAGGGATCACTGTATATGGAGCGCAGAGGGACAATTATGGACATTTATCAACGGGTTTAGTCAGGTTTTCTTTACTATAATTGTCGCAAAATTGTCGCAACTTCGACTACGCGATTTTTCGTGCGACATTTTGACTGGAAAGCGAGAAAAGCAAGTTTTCAAAAATTAACTACGTAGTAATAATTTTTTAATGGACTACAGGTAGTCAGGTATTTATTAACTGCGACAGTCGCAACTGCACAAAAAAAACAGGGTTAAAAATTGACTAAATTTACACCAGCTCAAACATGGAGCAGAAAAAGCTACTACCAAAGTAAAAAAGGAAAAAGTGCTTACGTGAAAGAAAATTATCAACAGGCTGAAAGCAGTTGATAAATAAGTCACACATAAGCAAAAAAAAAGTAAGGAAAAAATTACTAAAAAAAAGAATACATAAGCAAACATTCATAAATGTCCCTCAATATTTCTATATTTTGCACAAGTTGCATTATTTTACAAGGGGGGCACAGAAGAGCATTAATACCTTAAGGGGCAAAGGGTTTATTTTTACTATATGAGACAACAGTAGGTTATTATTAGTACATGGGGGAACAGGGTGCATTATTACTACAGAAGGGCAGTATTACTATAGGGGGGCATAGCGTAGCATTATTTTTACCAAGGGACATTATTAGTACAGTGACCCCCCGACCTACGATGGCCCCGACATATGATGAAATTGACATACGATGGCCTCTCAGAAGCCATCGCATGTCGATGTCAGCATCGACATACGATGCTTTTTTATGTCGGGGCCATCGCATTAAGTGCTATCCGGCAGCGCCAAATGCTTAAGCTGCTGCCGGATAGCAGCTTAATGTTCCCCGTGTGGTGCGGTAAGTATTACTTACCCCTCCACGATGCTCTTGGGTGCCCTCCGGGTCCAGCGCTGGTCTTCCGGTGTCTTCTCAGCCCTCTCCGATGACGTCAATACGCTGCTGCGCACATCATCCAATAGGAATGGCGTACGCAGCAGCGTAAGGACGTCGCTACGCAGGCCCAGTAAGACCTTGCGGAAGACAGAAGAGGACCGGAGAAGACAGAAGAGGACCGGAGAAGACAGTGGAGGACCAGAGAAGACAGCGGAGAGCCCAGCGGAGGCCTGGGATCACCATCGGGAGCGGCAGGGTCACCATGGGGAGCAGCGGGTGTCACGATTCGGCTGGCAGGAGGTGGATCCTCTGTGCCAGAGAGGGATTGGCGTGGACCGTGCTAGTGGACCAGTTCGAAGCTGCTACTGGTTTTCACCAGAGCCCGCCGCAAAGCGGGATGGTCTTGCAGCGGCGGTAGCAACCAGGTCGTATCCACTAGCAACGGCTCAACCTCTCTGACTGCTGAAGATAGGCGCGGTACAAGGGAGTAGACAAGAGCAAGGTCGGACGTAGCAGAAGGTCGGGGCAGGCAGCAAGGATCGTAGTCAGGGGCAACGGCAGGAGGTCTGGAACACAGGCTAGGAACACACTGGGAAACGCTTTCACTGGCACGATGGCAACAAGATCCGGCAAGGAAGGGAAGGGGAAGTGAGGTTATATAGGGAAGTGCACAGGTGAATACACTAATTAAACCAATCAGCGGCGCAGTGGCCCTTTAAATCGTAGAGACCCGGCGCGCGCGCGCCCTAAGGAGCGGGGCCGCGCGCGCCGGGACAGGACCGACGGAGAGCGAGTCAGGTACGGGAGCCGGGGTGCGCATCGCGAGCGGGCGCCACCCGCATCGCGAATCGCATCCCGGCTGGAAGAGGTATCGCAGCGCACCCGGTCAGCAGGTCTGACCGGGGCGCTGCGATTGCGAGGATGTTGCGAGCGCTCCGGGGAGGAGCGGGGACCCGGAGCGCTGGGCGTAACAGTACCCCCCCCCCCCCTTGGGTCTCCCCCTCTTCTTGGAGCCTGAGAACCTGAGGACCAGACTTTTGTCTAGGATGTTGTCCTCAGGTTCCCAGGATCTCTCTTCAGGACCACAGCCCTCCCAATCTACCAAAAAAAATCTTTTTCCTCTGACCGTCTTGGAGGCCAGTATCTCCTTTACGGAGAAGATGTCAGAAGAACCGGAAACAGGAGTGGGAGAAACAAGTTTGGGAGAGAAACGGTTGATGATGAGTGGTTTAAGGAGAGAGACATGGAAGGCATTGGGAATACGAAGAGAAGGAGGAAGAAGGAGTTTGTAAGAGACAGGATTAATCTGGCACAAGACTTTGAAAGGACCAAGATAGCGTGGTCCCAGTTTGTAATTGGGGACACGAAAGCGGACATATTTAGCGGAGAGCCATACCTTGTCTCCGGGAGCAAAAATGGGGGGGGTTCTTCTTTTCTTATCGGCAAACCTTTTCATGCGGGATGAAGCCTGTAAAAGAGAATTTTGGGTCTCTTTCCATATGGTGGAAAGATCACGAGTTACTTCATCCACAGCGGGCAAACCAGAGGGCAAGGGAGTAGGGAGGGGGGGAAGAGGGTGACGGCCGTACACCACGAAAAATGGGGACTTAGCAGAAGATTCAGAGACTCTGAAGTTGTATGAGAATTCGGCCCATGGTAGAAGATCTGCCCAGTCATCCTGGCGGGAGGAAACAAAATGCCGTAAATAGTCACCCAGGACCTGGTTAATTCTTTCTACTTGCCCATTGGATTGGGGATGATAAGAAGAAGAGAAGTTTAATTTAATCTTGAGCTGTTTACAGAGGGCCCTCCAGAATTTAGACACGAATTGGACGCCTCTATCCGAGACGATCTGCGTGGGCAAACCGTGAAGACGAAAAATGTGTACAAAAAATTGTTTTGCCAACTGAGGCGCTGAAGGAAGACCAGGAAGAGGAATAAAATGTGCCATCTTGGAAAATCGATCAACGACCACCCAAACAACAGTGTTGCCACGGGATGGGGGTAGGTCAGTAATAAAGTCCATACCAATCAGTGACCAAGGCTGTTCGGGGACAGGCAGAGGATGAAGGAGACCAGCAGGCTTCTGGCGAGGAGTCTTATCCCGGGCACAGACAGTACAGGCCCGCACAAAATCAACAACATCCGTCTCCAGAGTCGGCCACCAATAGAAACGAGAGATGAGTTGCAGGGACTTTTTGATGCCCCCATGGCCTGCGAGGTGGGAGGAGTGACCCCATCTGAGAATCCCGAGACGTTGGCGTGGAGAAACGAAGGTCTTCCCTGGAGGAGTTTGCCTGATGGAGGCTGGGGAAGTGGAGATCAGACAGTCAGGAGGAATGATGTGTTGCGGAGAGACCTCTGCTTCCGAGGCATCCGAGGAACGAGAGAGGGCATCGGCCCTAATGTTCTTGTCGGCAGGGCGAAAATGAATTTCAAAGTTAAAACGGGCAAAGAACAACGACCACCTGGCCTGGCGAGGGTTCAGCCGTTGGGCAGACTGGAGATAGGAGAGATTCTTGTGATCAGTGTAAATGATAACTGGAAATTTTGATCCCTCCAGCAGATGTCTCCATTCCTCAAGTGCCAATTTAATGGCCAGTAGTTCTCGATCCCCGATGGAGTAGTTTCTCTCCGCCGGAGAGAAGGTCCTAGAAAAAAAACCCACAAGTAACAGCATGCCCGGAAGAATTTTTTTGTAGAAGGACCACTCCAGCTCCCACTGAGGAGGCATCTACCTCCAATAGGAAGGGTTTAGATGGGTCAGGTCTGGAGAGCACGGGAGCAGAAGAAAAGGCAGACTTGAGCCGTTTAAATGCGTCTTCCGCTTGGGGAGACCAGGACTTGGGATTGGCATTTTTCTTGGTTAAAGCCACGATAGGAGCTACAATGGTGGAAAAGTGTGGAATAAATTGTCTGTAATAATTGGCGAACCCCAAAAAACTTTGGATAGCACGGAGTCCGGAGGGGCGTGGCCAATCCAAGACGGCAGAGAGTTTATCCGGGTCCATTTGTAATCCCTGGCCAGAGACCAAGTATCCTAGGAAAGGAAGAGATTGACATTCAAACAGACATTTCTCCATTTTGGCATAAAGTTGATTGTCTCGAAGTCTCTGAAGAACCATGCGGACATGCTGGCGGTGTTCTTCTAAGTTGGCAGAAAAAATCAGAATATCGTCCAGATACACAACAACACAGGAATATAAGAGATCACGAAAAATTTCATTAACAATGTCTTGGAAGACGGCAGGGGCGTTGCACAGGCCAAAGGGCATGACCAGATACTCAAAGTGTCCATCTCTGGTGTTAAATGCAGTCTTCCATTCGTCCCCCTCCCTGATGCGGATGAGATTATAAGCACCTCTTAAGTCCAGTTTGGTAAAGATGTGGGCACCTTGAAGGCGATCAAAGAGTTCTGAGATAAGAGGTAGAGGGTAGCGGTTCTTTACCGTGATTTTATTAAGTCCGCGGTAATCAATGCAAGGACGCAGGGAGCCATCTTTTTTGGACACAAAAAAAAATCCAGCTCCGGCAGGAGAGGAGGATTTGCGGATAAACCCCTTTTTTAAATTTTCCTGGATGTATTCAAACATAGCAAGAGTCTCTGGAGCGGACAGAGGATAAATTCTGCCCCGGGGTGGAGTAGTGCCCGGGAGGAGGTCAATAGGACAGTCATAAGGCCTGTGAGGAGGTAAAGTCTCAGCTTGCTTTTTGCAAAATACGTCAGCATAGTCCATATAAGCCTTAGGGAGACCGGTTACAGGGGGAACCACAGGGTCACGGCAGGGAGTACTGGGAACCGGTTTAAGACAGTCCTTGAAACAAGAAGTACCCCAGCTCTTGATTTCTCCTGTGGACCAATCAAGGGTTGGGGAATGGCGTTGAAGCCACGGTAATCCAAGGAGAATTTCGGAAGTGCAATTGGAGAGGACCAAAAACTAAATTTTTTCGTGATGAGGTCCGATGCACATTAGGAGGGGTTCCGTGCGGTAACGCACGGTACAGTCCAATCTTTGATTGTTAACACAATTGATGTAGAGGGGTCTGGCGAGACTGGTCACCGGGATGTTGAACCTGTTGATGAGAGAGGCCAAAATAAAATTTCCTGCAGATCCGGAGTCCAAGAAGGCCATAGTAGAGAAGGAGAAGATGGAGGAAGATATCCGCACAGGCACAGTAAGGCGTGGAGAAGCAGAGTAGACATCAAGAACTGTCTCCCCTTTGTGCGGAGTCAGCGTACGTCTTTCCAGGCGGGGAGGACGGATAGGACAATCCTTCAGGAAGTGTTCGGTACCGGCACAGTACAGACACAGATTCTCCATGCGGCGTCGTGTCCTCTCTTGAGGTGTCAAGCGAGACCGGTCAACTTGCATAGCCTCCACGGCGGGAGGCACAGGAACGGATTGCAGAGGACCAGAGGAGAGAGGAGCTGGGGAGAAAAAACGCCTCGTACGAACAAAGTCCATATCCTGGCGGAGCTCCTGACGCCTTTCGGAAAAACGCATGTCAATGCAAGTGGCTAGATGAATAAGTTCATGCAGGTTAGCAGGAATTTCTCGTGCGGCCAGAACATCTTTAATGTTGCTGGATAGGCCTTTTTTAAAGGTCGCGCAGAGGGCCTCATTATTCCAAGATAATTCGGAAGCAAGAGTACGGAATTGGATGGCGTACTCGCCAACGGAAGAATTACCCTGGACCAGGTTCAGCAGGGCAGTCTCAGCAGAAGAGACTCGGGCAGGTTCCTCAAAGACACTTCGAATCTCCGTGAAGAAGGAGTGTACAGAGGCAGTGATGGGGTCATTGCGGTCCCAGAGCGGTGTGGCCCATGACAGAGCTTTTCCGGACAGAAGGCTGACTACGAAAGCCACCTTAGACCTTTCAGTAGGAAACTGGTCCGACATCATCTCCAAGTGCAGGGAACATTGTGAAAGAAAGCCACGGCAAAACTTAGAGTCCCCATCAAATTTTTCCGGCAAGGATAGTCGTAGGCCGGAAGCGGCCACTCGCTGCGGAGGAGGTGCAGGAGCTGGCGGAGGAGATGATTGCTGGAGCTGTGGTAGTAGCTGCTGTAGCATCACGGTCAGTTGAGACAGCTGGTGGCCTTGTTGCGCTATCTGTTGCGACTGCTGGGCGACCACCGTGGTGAGGTCGGCGACAACTGGCAGTGGAACTTCAGCGGGATCCATGGCCGGATCTACTGTCACGATTCGGCTGGCAGGAGGTGGATCCTCTGTGCCAGAGAGGGATTGGCGTGGACCGTGCTAGTGGACCGGTTCTAAGCTGCTACTGGTTTTCACCAGAGTCCGCCGCAAAGCAGGATGGTCTTGCAGCGGCGGTAGCAACCAGGTCGTATCCACTAGCAACGGCTCAACCTCTCTGACTGCTGAAGATAGGCGCGGTACAAGGGAGTAGACAAGAGCAAGGTCGGACGTAGCAGAAGGTCGGGGCAGGCAGCAAGGATCGTAGTCAGGGGCAACGGCAGGAGGTCTGGAACACAGGCTAGGAACACACTGGGAAACGCTTTCACTGGCACGATGGCAACAAGATCCGGCAAGGAAGGGAAGGGGAAGTGAGGTTATATAGGGAAGTGCACAGGTGAATACACTAATTAAACCAACTGCGCCAATCAGCGGCGCAGTGGCCCTTTAAATCGTAGAGACCCGGCGCGCGCGCGCCCTAAGGAGCGGGGCCGCGCGCGCCGGGACAGGACCGACGGAGAGCGAGTCAGGTACGGGAGCCGGGGTGCGCATCGCGAGCGGGCGCCACCCGCATCGCGAATCGCATCCCGGCTGGAAGAGGTATCGCAGCGCACCCGGTCAGCAAGTCTGACCGGGGCGCTGCGATTGCGAGGATGTTGCGAGCGCTCCGGGGAGGAGCGGGGACCCGGAGCGCTCGGCGTAACAGCGGGGACAGGTGAGAACAGCTTCCTATACTCTACATTGCACGAATCCCTCAACATACGATGGATTCGACAAACGATGGCTCGTTTGGAACGAATTACCATCGTATGTTGTGGGACCACTGTACATTATTGTTACAGAGGAGCATTATTACTGCATGGGAGCACAAAAGGGGCATTATTACTAGATGGGGCATTATCATTACAGGGGGCACAAAGGGGCATTATTACAGCGAGAAAGCGTTATGACTAGATGGGGACACAGGGCAGCATTATTATTACAGGGGACATTATTAGTACATTGGGACACAGGGAACATTATTATTAAGGAGGACTAAGTGAGGACATTATTACCGTATGGTACACTAATGGGGCATCGTACACTGCAGACACAAGTCATATTGGGTGAAGTCATCAAGCTGGTCTGAGTGGGATTGAGAAGAAAAGTGAAAAGGAATGACTCTGATCTAAGAAGGCATCACCTGTGAAGTACTGGAAATAATTGCACTGTAATCCCTTATACAGGCTGCAGAGCCCATGTAATACTGAAAATGAATACAGCACTAGCTAGTTTTTGAAATAAATGCTGTCATTGTCCCAGACCTGATCACGGTCCATTAAGTTTAGCAAACACAATGGCTCAGTACTCCAGCTCTGTACAAATTATGATTCCTTTTTGACTCATGTCTCAACATGGGACATACTATCTCTACATTGCTCTAAAATATACCATGGGGTCCGTGCTCTAGATCTTTTGAGATCCAACAATGTTCTGCATTGTAAAGGAGTATTCCAGGATTTTTTTTCTTCAGCCTTTGAGCCCGCTATACCACGTTTTAATACAGTGTAATTCCCAGCATTACTGTATGTCTGCTTGTAGCAGTGGCGGATTGCTGCTATGAGCAGGCACAGCAGGAGGCACACAATAGGGGTCGGTCATCGGTGGATCATATACGCTGCAAATCCGTTACATGTGACCCTACCCTTAATGGGGTTCTCCAATGCTTAAACATCTTATCCCCTATCCAAAGGATAGGGGATAAGATGCCTGATCGCGGGAGACCCGCAGCTGGGGACGCCCGTGATCATGCACGCGGCACCACGTTTATAATCAGTCCCCGGAACTATCACGCTCCCTCCCGTAGGCTTGCATTGAGGGGCGGAGCGTGACGTCACACGGGGGCGCAGGCATAGGCGTGCGCACAGGGTGTGCCGGGTGTGCCCAGGCACACCCTAATCACCGCGGCCGTGGAGCAAAAGGGGCAGCTGCCCCGGGCCCTGTAATTCCTGGGGGCCCAAAAGAAGCTCGCCCCTTTTGCCCCATGGGCCCTGATAAAGCTGATAAAGGCTGGCGGGCCAGGCGTCAGGGGCCCGGCCAAAATGTTAGTGGGAGAGGGCCCGGGTTTTGCGCCGCACGCTACCCTTTTATGTTCGCCGCCGTCGTCACTCATCCCCAGGCAGCCAGTACTGCAATGGCTGTCTGGGAGACGGTCACGTGACGTGACGTGCGACGTCACGGGCGGCATCATAGAAAGGAGCGGAACAGAGAGAGTCTCCCGCTCCTCTCAGTCCCCACACGGGCGCTTCCAGGATCCAGGCCGCAGCTGGGGACCCACCGCCGGATATGTGAGTATGTATAGTGTGTGTGTGTGTGTGTGTGTGGGGGGGGGGGGGGGTATTTATTATATAGTGTGCGTGTGTGTGGGTGTGTGTGGGGGGGGGGGGATTTATTATATAATGTGAGGGGGGATTTATTATATAGTGTGGGGGGGATTTATTATATAGTGTGAGAAGGGAGGAAATTATGCATGTGAGGGGAGGATAATAATGATTATTATAATCCTCCCCTCACATATATGTAACATCTCCCCCTCACATGTATAATCTGATAATCCCCTCCTCACATTGATAATCCCCTCACATATATAATATCATACTCAGATTATATGTGAAGGGATAATCAATGTGAGGAGGGGATTATCAGATTATACATGTGAGGAGGAGATGTTACATATATGTGAGGGGACGATTATAATAATCATTATTATCCTCCCCTCACATGCATAATCTGATAATCCCCTCCCCCGTACGTATCCTGTACTGATCCTGAGTTATATCCTGTATTATACTCCAGAGCTGTACTCACTATTCTGCTGGTGAGGTCACTGTGTACATACATTACATTACTTATCCTGTACTGATCCTGAGTTATATCCTGTATTATACCCCAGAGCTGTACTAACTATTCTGCTGGTGAGGTCACTGTGTACATACATTACATTACTTATCCTGTACTGATCCTGAGTTATATCCTGTATTATACTCCAGAGCTGTACTCACTATTCTGCTGGTGAGGTCACTGTGTACATACATTACATTACTTATCCTGTACTGATCCTGAGTTATATCCTGTATTATACTCCAGAGCTGTACTCACTATTCTGCTGGTGAGGTCACTGTGTACATACATTACATTACTGATCCTGTACTGATCCCAAGTGTGTGTGGGATGGGGGTGGGGGACCGGGGGGACCAAAAAAAATTGCTTGCCCAGGGTCCAATCAAAATTAAAGACGGCCCTGTCCATTATACATACACTGTACAGCAATCATACATCCATTATACATACACTGTACAGCAATCATACCTCCATTATACATACACTGTACAGCAATCATACATCCATTATACATACACTGTACAGCAATCATACTTCCATTATACATACACTGTACAGCAATCATACCTCCATTATACATACACTGTACAGCAATCATACCTCCATTATACATACACTGTACAGCAATCATACAATCATTATACATACACTGTACAGCAATCATACCACCATTATACATACACTGTACAGCAATCATACATCCATTATACATACACTGTACAGCAATCATACATCCATTATACATACACTGTACAGAAATCATACATTCATTATACATACACTGTACAGCAATCATACATTCATTATACATACACTGTACAGCAATCATACATCCATTATACATACACTGTACAGCAAGCATACCTCCATTATACATACACTGTACAGCAAGCATACATCCATTATACATACACTGTACAGCAAGCATACCACCATTATACATACACTGTACAGCAATCATACATCCATTATACATACACTGTACAACAATCATACATCCATTATACATACACTGTACAGCAAGCATACCTCCATTATACATACACTGTACAGCAAACATACCTCCATTATACATACACTGTACAGCAAGCATACCACCATTATACATACACTGTACAGCAATCATACATCCATTATACATACACTGTACAGCAATCATGCCACCATTATACATACACTGTACAGCAATCATACCGCCATTATACATACACTGTACAGCAATCATACCTCCATTATACATACCCTGTACAGCAAGCATACATCCATTATACATACACTGTACAGCAATCATACCACCATTATACATACACTGTACAGCAAGCATACCACCATTATACATACACTGTACAGCAATCATACCGCCATTATACATACACTGTACAGCAAGCATACATCCATTATACATACACTGTACAGCAAGCATACCACCATTATACATACACTGTACAGCAATCATACCTCCATTATACATACACTGTACAGCAATCATACCACCATTATACATACACTGTACAGCAATCATACCACCATTATACATACACTGTACAGCAATCATACCGCCATTATACATACACTGTACAGCAAGCATACCGCCATTATACATACACTGTACAGCAATCATACATCCATTATACATACACTGTACAGCAATCATACCTCCATTATACATACACTGTACAGCAATCATACATTCATTATACATACACTGTACAGCAAGCATACCACCATTATACATACACTGTCTGTGACTGTACAGCAATCATACAACCAATCCATTATTAATGGATTGGATGTATGATTGCTGTACAGTCACAGTGTATGTATAATGGAGGTATGATTGCTGTACAGTGTATGTATAATGGAGCCTCCAATCCAAAAAAAGCCTCCAATCCAAAAAAAAGTTTTAATAAAGTTTTTCATTTTGTTTGTATTGATATTTATGAGTGTAGGTATGTTTATGTATGTGTGCATGCAAGCAAGAGTGTGTATGTGTGTATATATATCACACACACGCGTGCGCTGCGTGAGTTTGTGCTTTAGGGTGCACACCCTAATGCAATAGGCTGCGCACGCCTATGGGCGCAGGTGTGACGTCACACGCCGCCCGCCCTGTAGTCGCCCGTAATCAGACCCGGAGCGAACACGCTCGGGGACTGATTATAAACGGGGTGCCACGTGCATGATCCCAGGCTTCCCCAGCTGCGGGACTCCCGCGATCAGGCATCTTATCCCCTATACTTTGGATAGGGGATAAGATGTTTAAGCACCGGAGAACCCCTTTAATGTTATTTAGTTGTAAGAAATCACCTAGTCATTTGAAGCCCTGACCTGTTATTGCTGTGACCAGTTCCTGAGGCGGGCTATTCCACTGAATCACACTTCCTATGGTAATGTCCCTGCTGTACTCTGAACCTTTTCTACTCCAGAGAGGGTGCCCCTTGTCTTTGAGGAGGTTTTACATAAGACAGATAGATTTTCACCATATTTTTTCTATGGGACATGTATATACTTATATAAGTTTCCCCTCAGATGTCGCTTTTTAAAACTAAATAAATTGAAAGACAAACTTCAGTCCATATAATTCAACATGCTGTTCATGTGATCACCCAACATCTATAGCTACACTAATATTATTCTTTATAAACAATTGTTTGATCAGGCCGATGTAGTCATATAACTGTGTGTAAATCGCATGGTCAGACGAGGAGTGGTTGCTCAGCCCATTCAGTGAATGTGTCACCAGATTAGAGCCAGATATTGATGTATGTTTGTGTTTCTAATCCATTTTCTGATTTTAAACTCTTTTATTTAACCCCTTAAGGCGGTGGTCTTCAAACTGTGGCCCTCCAGATGTTGAAAAACTACAATTCCCAGCATGCCCGGACAGCCTTTGGATGTCCGGGCATGCTGGGAGTTGTAGTTTTGCAACATCTGGAGGGCCACAGTTTGAAGACTGCTGCCTTAAGGACACCATCTGTTTTTACTTTAACCCCTTAAGGACCAGGCCAATTTTATTTTTGCATTTTAGTTTTTTCCACCTCGCCTTCTAAAAATCATAACTCTTTTATATTTTATCCACAGACTAGTATGAGGGCTTGTTTTTTGCACGACCAGTTGTCCTTTGTAATTACATCACTCATTTTACCATGAAATGTATGGCGCAACCAAATAAAAACTATTTGTGTGGGAAAATTAAAGAGAAAACCTAAATTTTGCAAATTTTGGACCAAAAAACAGCAATTTTGGACTTTTTTTTTATTTTTTAATTTTTTTTTACTTTCACGCTGTTCACCGTACGGGATCATTAACATTATATTTTAATAGTTCGGACATTTACGCACATGGCGATACCAAATATTTATTAATTTTTTTGTTTTTTACACCTTTTTGGGGGTAAAATGGGGGAAAAAGGGACATTTAACATTTTTATTTGGGGAGGGGATTAAAAATTTTTTTTTTTAACTTTTTTTACTTCTTTTTTTACACTTTAATAGTCCCCAAAAGGGACTATTTATAGCAATCAGTTGATTTCTAATACTGTTCTATGCTATGCATAGGACATAGCACTGATCAGTGTTATCGGTTATCTTCTGCTCTGGTCTGCTAGATCTCAGACCAGAGCAGAAGAAGCTGGGAAGGCGGCAGAGGCAGGTGAGGGGACTTCCGTTAGCTGGCGATCA
Source organism: Hyla sarda (assembly GCF_029499605.1). Lineage (NCBI taxonomy): Eukaryota > Metazoa > Chordata > Amphibia > Anura > Hylidae > Hyla > Hyla sarda. Next base: position 370,894,069 of record NC_079191.1, read on the forward strand.
CATCAGCATAAAATGTAGCCGCGCTGCCTCAGAATCCGTGATCTGTATTGATCACGGCACCTGACGGGGGTTTAATGGCAGAAATCCGCGCGATCGCAGATGTTGGCAATTACCGGTGGGTCCCTGGCTGCTATCAGCAGCCGGGACCTGCCGCACATGACCCAATCATCGCTCCAATGCTCGCGGTCATGTACAGGACGTAAATGTATGTCCTGGTGCGCTAAGTAGCGCCGCACCAGGACGTACATTTACGTCCGTGGTCGTTAAGGGCTATACCGTTGCTAGACATCTTATTCCCAATCCAAAGGATAGGAGACATGATGTCTGATCGCGAGGGCTCTGGCCGCTGGGAACCCTGCGATCTCTGGCCCTCACCCCAGCGGTCTTTGAATCTGCTTTGGTTGTCACACCCCCTCCATTCAAGTCTATGGGGGAGACGGAGATACAGCATTTTTCCCATAGAAATATATGTAAGGGTCGTGTCAGCTACCGTTTTGGATTGTGGTCGCCAGTAATCCTGCATGGAGCGGAGATTGCTCCATGCATACAGATTACTGGGGTGCCGAGTAGTAGATAACGGGGTCCCAGCTGCCAGACCCCACGCGATCAGATACTCATCCCCTATCCTGTGGATACCCCTTTAAAGGGGTAATCCAGTGAAAAATCGATTTTTTTCTAATCAACTGGTGCCAAAAAGTTAAACAGATTTGTAAATTACTTCTATTAAAATATCTAAATCCTTCCAGTTTTTATCAGCTGCTGTATGCTACAGAGGAAGTTTTATAGTTCTTGTCAGGAACTGTCCAGAGCAGGAACAAATCCCCATAGCAAACCTCTCCTGCTCTGGACAGTTCCTTACATGGACAGAGGTGTCAGCAGAGAGCACTGTGGTCAGACAGGACCTAATAAGAATTGGAAGGATTAAAGGGGTACTCTGCCCCTAGACATCTTATCCCCTATCCAAAGGATAGGGGATAAGATGTCTGATTGCGCCACGCCCACTCCCATAGACTTGTATTGAGGGGGCAGGACGTGACTGCATGACATCACTGGTCCCCAGCGATCAGACATCCTTTGGAAAGGGGATAAGATGTCTAGGGATGGAGTACCTCTGTAAGATTTTTAAATGGGCACTGTTAGATCCATAAACTTTTTATATGTTGTTTTTTATGACAATTAAAGACATTTTGTAATATGATTGTTTACATTTTTTTTAATATTTATTAGAGAAAACAGCTCCTGAAAATCTCATCACCATACCTACTTGGACATGTATCAGTCCTGCAGCAGCATTAGGCCTGTCCATGAGTCATGGACAAGAGAGGACTCATGGACAAGGCTGCATGAGCAGACACACCAAATCACCTCCCACCACCACAAGGAGGGACACGCCCCTTTCCCTTAGAGGATTTCTAACACTGTGAGCTAATGAAAAGAGGTATTTTTATAATAAACTAGGTTTTTCCTACCTAATCCTTGTGGGGAGGAAAAGCAACATAGGAGGAAGTACTTGTCCTCATATCCCGTTCTCATAGGCCATCCTCATATCCCATCCTCCTATCCTGTCCTCATATCCTGTCCTCATATCTCGTCCTCATATTCTGCCTTTATATCTAGTCCTCATATCCCGAACTCATATCCCTTCCTCATATCCTGACCCCATATCCCGTCCTTATATCCCGTCCTCATATCCCGTCCTTATATCCCGACCTAATATCTCGTCCTCATATCCCGTCCTCCTATCCCGTCCTAATATTTTGTCCTCATGTCCCGTCATCATATCCTTTCTTCATATCTCGTCCTCATATCCCGTCCTTATATCCCGTCCTCATATCCTGACCTCAGGTGGGGCTGAGTTGAGATGAAGAGATTGTAGGCCGGAAAATAGAAGGAGGTGTGGTTTTGTAGAAGCGGGCATGACTTTCAAGTCGGAACAATGCACAAAAAGGGTAGAAAATAAAAGGGGTGTGGCTTCAGTGGTGGGTGTGGCTTTCTGAGATGGGGCGTGGCAATGAGGGGGGGCATGCGGGAGGGGTGAGGCCGGACTCACGCACTCACCAGGAGATGCAGAGCAGAGCTTGGAGTAAGGTACTGGAAGTCCTATATACTTGCATGGGACATAAGACAAAAACTCCATCCTTCACATAAGTGGGTAGGTTAGGGTTAATGTAACTATCATGTATTTTTATTTGACATGAAAGTAACATGTGTACTAAGTTTCATCAAAATATCTGCAGCCATTTGTGCTGGAATATACATTTCCCATAGACATGCATAGGACTTTAACCCCTTAAGGACACATGACGTACTGGAACGTCATGTGTCCACTCCCGATCTATAGCGTCATAACGGGTCGGGCCTGGCCTCTAACAACGGCCGGGACCCGTGGCTAATAGCACGCGGCATTGATCGCTGTGCCGCGTGCTATTAACCCTTTAGGCGTCTAAAGTGAACCTGAAAGCATGCCGGTTAGCTCAGTGGGCTGTCGGGATAGCCGCGGCGAAAACGCGGCATCCCGAACAGCTTACAGGACAGCGGGAGGGCCCCTACCTGCCTCCTCGCTGTCCGATCGCCGAATGACTATTCAGTGCCTGAGATCCATGGTGTGTATGGTAGTTGGGGTGTTGTGTCGGTAAATGAGGGGTTAATGTTAACCCTATAGTTCGTGACGCCAGGCTGAGGGCTAGTATGCTGAGGTAATTCTCCGGCCTATCACCGCCCTTCCCAGTAACGATAGGTGCATATACAAAATGACTGAAGGTCCACAAGGTACTTGAACTTGAACTAACTTTACTGAAAGGCTTGCAGTACATCCAATGCACAATAACAGTCTCAGGAATACAGTCTCTATATAGTGCAATGACTCACAGTTGTTGCGGACCTTGACTTTTAGATACAGTCTCTGAATTTAGGGTAATATTTGCAGATCTGTCCGGATTTAGGGGATAGAAAAGGTCCGGTGATCATGCAGAGTGCTTAGGGATTGATACACTCTCAATTTAGGATCGATCAGCTGTCGCCGCAAGGCTCGGGCCTAACTCACTGCGGGAGATAGCTGTATAGATCCTTCCTCGTCAGGAGCGCAGGAGCAAAGAGAAAGAGCAATGGCCGACGCTCCCTTATATGGGCAGGGCCGTTTTGGATTGGTCCCAGTAACTGTCACTCACCGTTACAAGGAGTGATGGGTAGAATACGTCACAGGGACCTCCAAAGGTCCTAAAGCAAAAAACCATAGAGTTTTCCCGATCACGTGACCCGCAGGTCCTGCTACGCTGTATACAGGTAATTAACTATTTATAGACATTTATACAATCATATTTACATGCATCCTAAATAAACCATTAGCTCAATAACTATCTAGATGAGAGGTGACCAGGGGTGAACTAGACAATGGGGACCGCGACGTCCTAGTGACTCTAAGGGGACCCACATAAGCAGGTACCGGATAGGATACGGTAGCGGGACACCACAGATACATTCTACCTTTTGATAATTTGTATTCCACTTTTTGGACCAAAATTTGCAATTCTTGCACTTTTTTTGTTGTCCTTTTTTTTTTTATGGTATTCACCATGCAGGATATATAACATTTATTTTTTTATAGTCATTACAAACGTGGCAAGACCTATTATGTATCGGGGTGTTTTTGTTTGTGATAATACAGGGCTGTATTGGGAAAGGGGCATTAATTTAATCTTATATATGGTAAAACATTTTATTTTTATACTTTTTACCTGTTATACTATACTGTAGTACATATATAACTGTCAGTATTACACTGACATCTTGCCTGTGAGATCCAGCCTATGGCTGGCTTCCTGTTGCCATTGCAACCATTCCTGTTGCCATCGCAAGATCGAAACAACCCATGGTCCTTAAGGGGTTGACATAAAAAAACTTGATGAAACAATAGGCAATTTTCTGGACGTAAATGTACGTCATGGTGCGGTGGTACTTAAAGCACCATGACATACATTTACGTCATGCGCGGCAGGTCCCAGCTGCTTTCAGCAGGAGAGGACCCGCCAGTAATGGTGGACATCAACGATCACGCCGATGTCCTCCATTAACCCCTCAGATGCCGTGATCAATACAGATCACCGAATCTGCGGCAGTGCGGCATTTAATATGGATGATTGGATCACCCGCAGCTCCGCCACGGGGATCCAATCATCTGTAATGGCGGCCAGAAGTCTCCTCACCTGCCTCTGGCCGTCTCCTGGAGTCTTCTGCTCTGGTCTGAGATTGAGCAGACCAGAACAGAAGATCTCCGATAATACTGATCAGTGCTATGCCCTATGCATAGCACTGAACATTATTAGCAATCAAGTGATTCACATGCAGGGCAGCGCTGCACTGACATCTGGCCATGTCAGGAGCGTGCCCTACTGTGGTATGTGCACATCGCTCGCTCCTGCCTGTCTGATTGACAGGCAGGGAGCTGCGCTGAGCTCGTACCTGTCCTGGCTGCAGTCAGATTTTGGACTCATGCCTTGAGTCCAAAATCAATACAAAGCCTTGCGGCCTGGACTGCTAGGGAGACCCCTAGTGGAGAGTTTTTACATTGAAAATAAACATAAAAATAATGAAATTTTTAAATAACATCCTATTACAAAGTGATTAATTAGGCATTCATCTCTTTTTGATGATAGGTACAATTTAAGGCCAAAATGGGCTTGGTCCTTAAGGGGTTAAGCTTATTAGTAACATTAATATACAGTCTTGTAATCTGACCACACAATTTTAATATTTGTTGGCAGATCCTGCTGTTTTTATCAGGACCTGGTGACAATTTAATGTGTATGGGGACACAAAAATATTATGTAATTTGAATTATAGTAGACATCAGACATATATAACAGCTATAAGTTTTATGCAGTCTTTGATACATTCTGTAAGCCAAAAAGCACAATATTTTTATACCATTTAGGATAATAGACGAGTGAACCGTTCCCTGTAATCATAGGGCAGGGTTAGTGCTCCCCTCTTTATTACATTGCTGTCATAACTATGAGTTTACTCCATTCTTTGTTTGTACCCATTAGTCAAAAAGCACACAATTTTTTACTGCAGTCTTGACTAATGGGTGAACGGACCTGTCCCTGTAATATGCTGCATTTACAGTATAAGGGGTCTTGAGCTACATTAATGGGAGGCATGGCTATTGTGGCATCTAGGGTCATAGTTCTCCATAACTTGGAATTTCCAGCAAAGCAGTTCTTTGGAAGCATCATGGATTTCCGCTGCATTGTATGCCGTTTTATCCCAATATACCGTATTTATCGGCGTATAACACGCACTTTTTAGACTAAAATTTTTAGCCTAAAGTCTGTGTGCGTGTTATGCGCCGATACACTACCAGGAAAGGCAGGGGGAGAGAGGCCGTCGCTGCCCGCTTCTCTCCCCCTGCCTTCCCTGGGGTCTAGAGCCCTGCTGCCGGCCCTTCTCACCCCCTGGCTATCGGCGCCTCTGCCCGTTCTGTCCCCCTGACTATCGGTGCCGGCGCCCCATTGCCGGCACCGATAGCCAGGGGGAGAGAAGCGGTGCACTGACGTCATGCGCCGCGCCGTGCAGCGCATAGCAACGACACCGGGGACGCACGCCGGAGGCCTGCAGCAGCGCGGACCCGAACCAGGTAATTATGCCACCGGGGATGGGGGGAGGCAACGGGGCAGCGGCGCCGGCAATCGGTGCCGCTGCCCCTTCTCTCCCCCTGGCTATCGGCGCCGGCAATGGGGCGCCGGCACCGATAGTCAGGGGGACAGAACGGGCAGCGGCGCCGATAGCCAGGGGGAGAGAAGGGCCGGCAGCAGCGCTCTAGACCCCAGGAAAGGCAGGGGGAGAGAAGCGGGCAGCGACGGCCTCTCTCCCCCTGCCTTTCCTGGGGGTATATCGGGGTATACACGCGCACACACGCACCCTCATTTTACCATGGATATTTGGGTAAAAAACTTTTTTTACGGGGGCGCATGCGCGCGGCTTACCGGAAGAGACGTAGGTGATGTAAGCTCCGCGCCAGTCTCACCTATCTAAGCCCTAATCAGCGCCTTAAAGGCTCCACACGCTGTGGTTTCAGTGCGAACTGGACCTGGTCATGCCCAGGAGGCAGCGGTCACGAAATAAGAACCTCTCTCAGCGTCTTTCTCAGTCCATTCCGGACTTTTTCAGAGCCTCCCCGAAGCCCAATATGGCGGCGGCGGCAGCAGCCTCCCCACACCGCTCTGATATGGCGTCCGATGAAGAGGGGGAGCTGGACCTGGCGCAGATGTCCCCGGCAGATATGTTCCGCCAGATCAAGCAAATGTTCCAGTCGGAGCTCAGAAAAGCTGTCTCAGACTTCGCAGCGCAACTTCAAGATCTGGGCCAGAGAGTCTCCGACAATGAAAACAAATTGGACGACTTAGCAGCGGCCGCGGAGTCTGACCGCCGGGATATCGATCTACATGCGGCCAAGCTTGATGCTATCGACCTCAAACTTGAAGATCTGGAGAACCGCTCCCGCAGAGCCAACATTCGCATTCGGGGACTACCTGAGTCGGAGACTAACCTGAAATCTGCGGTCGATGCGATGTTCCAGGCCCTACTGCCGCAATATGAGCCTGAGCTTCTCCGTATGGATCGTGTCCACAGAGCCCTAGGTCGCCCGAGATCTTCTGAACTGCCGAGGGACGTGGTCCTCCGACTGCACTACCCGGAGGTGAGAGATCCCCTGCTCTTTGCTGCCCGCAACCTGACAGCGCTACCTGGCATGCCCGCTGAAGTGCGCCTCTACTCGGATTTATCCCCGTCCACGCTGGAACGGCGCAGGACATTCCGCCACATCACGCTGGCCCTGGTCCGGGAGGGGGTGAAGTATAAATGGGGATTTCCATTCTCCCTCATCTGCCAACTTAAGGGGCGCCCCTACCAATTTCGCTCCCTGACTGAGGCCCAAACTACCCTCACTAAAGAGGGTATCCCCTGGACTGCCCCAGAACAGCCTCCTGCGACCGACTTGCCTTGAAGGGGCCCCCGACCCTCCAAGTCCTGGACCAGTGTTCCCTCGGCCCAGCGTAAATCACAGCGATGCCTGGGGATGGCCCCGGAAGGTTGACTCACCGTTGCCAGTGACCCCCTCTCACCTGGCACCCTGAAACCACCGATCCTAGAAGGGCTGGTGTGACTGGACTGATGTGTCCTTCGTTTGCTTCAAGAGATGGAAGTAAGCGGAGTCGCTATATTATACGGCTTCGCTTTCCAGTTTGACCTTTTTCTGTTTGTTCAATGTTTTGTTTGTGGTTTGATGTTGTTCATTTTTGTTAGTCAGTGGGTCCATGTGTTCTATGGTTGTTCTGTCTTTGCGTGTTTGTCCCGTCTCCGCATTGCCTGGTCTTCCGTCTTATGTGTAAGATAATTTCCCATAATGTCAGGGGATTTAATTCCCCCCCCAAACGGAGGAAAGCTTTCATTGATTATAGATGCTACCGCCCTGATATAATTTGCATTCAGGAGCCTCACTTCTCCCAGTCCTCCTGCCCTAGCTTCCTCCATTCCCAGTACTCCCGGTTATATGTCTCCTCTTTTGTCTCCAAAAGCAGGGGGGTACTGATTTGTTTGAAAAATACGTTGCCATTCGAGGTGACCCGCGTTCATACAGACTCCGAGGGCAGGTATGTCTTGCTGTTGGGCACCCTGTATGGTAAGCAGATCTGTCTACTTAACTCTTATGCTCCTAACTCTTCTCCTATTTCATTCTTTCTTTCTCTCTGCTCTTTACTCCTATCATACTCTTATGATGTTCTGGTGTGGGCGGGCGATTTTAATTTTGTCTACGATGGCGTCTTGGATAGGTCCTCCCCTAGTCCCTTAGGTAGATCTAGAGCGTTGCAGAAAAGGTTGGTCTCGGCCTTCCATTCACTTCAACTTGCGGATGCATGGAGGGAGCACAATGGTCAGTCGAGGGGGTATTCTTACTATTCATCCTCCCAGAAAAATTACACTCGCATAGACTGGCTACTTCTCAACACCTCTACTCTACCGTGCCTCCTGTACGCGAGACACATTGCCTCTCCCTGGTCTGACCATGAGATGGTATGTGTAGAGCTGGATCTTATAGGTGGTCCTACCACACCTTTTACCTGGAGACTTAACGAGTCTATGCTGACTAACCAGACAGTTAAACGTTCTCTTACAGCAGATCTCACATCTTACTTCTCCACCAATGCTACTCCGAATTCAAACCCGATCTGGGTATGGTCTGCCCACAAGGCCTTCATTAGGGGACGGCTCATATCGCTAGCCTCATACATGAAAAGAGGTCGCTCCCACCTTCAACATACGCTACACAACAAGCTTTCTCGACTCACCCTGGCTCACCAGCGTGCCCCCTCTCTTTATCTCCACAATGCTATCCAGGATACCAGGTTGCGCCTGGATGCTGTCCTGTCCACCGGAGTGGAAAAAGCGCTTAGGTGGACTAAGGCCACATACTACCGCTATGCCAATAAGCCGGATAGGTTGCTTGCCAATATGCTCCGCAGCAAACAACGGCTTAATTATGTTCACACCATTCAGTTGCACCCTGGTTCCCGGTCATCCCACCCCGACAAGATTTACCAGACTTTTCACTCTTACTACTCTAGACTTTATTCTATCCCTGACCAGTCGCCTACCTTTACTCCCAGTCTGAACTCTTTTCTTGACTCTACCTCCCTCCCCTCTCTCACTGACCCCGAGAGGGATCTCCTTAATTCTCCAATTTCACACAAAGATGTATCAGATACAATTGCGTCCCTGAAATTGGGAAAAGCCCCTGGCCCAGATGGCCTGTCTGCAATGTACTATAAGAAATTCTCCCCTATTCTAGTTCCCCACCTAGTTAATCTTTATAATAACCTCTTTAAGGCTCCCTCTTTACCCCCTGAATACTTAGATGCCCTTATAACGGTGATCCCCAAACCCCAGAAGGACCCATCCCTGGTCTCAAATTACCGCCCAATCTCCTTAATTAATCTGGATACGAAGATATTAACGTCTATCCTGGCACGCAGACTGAACACTATATTGCCCCGTGTTATTCACGCTGACCAAGTGGGCTTTATACCGGGGAGACAGGCGGCGGACAATATTAGAAAGGTGCTGGGGGTAGTACACTGGGCTTCCTCCACTTCTACTCCTGTTATGCTATTGGCCTTAGACATAGAAAAGGCCTTCGACTCAGTTCTCTGGCCATACCTTTGGGGGGTCCTCTCTAAAATGGGGTTCACTGGGCCGTTTGTACACCTTCTGCACCTGCTGTACTCCAATCCTACGGCTTTTCTCAAACTCCCTACCTCTTCCCCTTCCCCGATTATTATTAAGAGGGGCACTCGCCAGGGATGCCCGTTGTCCCCTGCTCTCTTCGCCCTGGCGATGGAGCCCCTGGCGAGATCCCTACGAGCCTCCCCCACTGTACTGGGGGTCACGATTAAGGACTCCATCCATAAACTTTGTTTGTTTGCCGATGACCTCCTTCTATCCCTGACACACCCCCTATCATCTTTACCTAACCTGTTTCGCCTACTCACAGACTTCTCGTCTTGCTCGGGCCTCCGGATTAGTCCATCTAAGTCTGAAACACTCTATATACATGTTCCCCTCCATACACAAAAGTTGATTTCCCTTAACTTTAACTTTCCCCCTCCAATGCCTGCCCTGTCCTATCTAGGTGTTCGTATAACCCCGGCGGTTGCTTCCCTCTATGGTGCGAACTACCCGCCCCTATACAAATCTATTCGACATGATATCCGCACTTGGGACAGGCCATACTTATCATGGATCGGAAGAATAAACACGGTTAAAATGGTGATTCTGCCTAAACTACTATACCTGTTTCGAACTCTTCCGGTTCCGGTCTCGACTGCGGATCTCAGGTCCCTTCAGTCCGATGTCTTTAGATTTATATGGAAATCCAGGACCCCCCGCATAGCACGTAATGTAATGTACCTTCATAAGCGTTTAGGTGGTATGTCCGTCCCCAACTTCCAAAAATACTATTATGCTGCCAGACTAGGACAGATGGCCTGGTTCCTGACGGATGGCGATACCCCCATCTGGGTTCACCTCGAAGCCTCTCTCATCTCTCCCCACTCCTTCTCTTCCCTAATGTGGTCTACTCAACCTGTCACTAAATACGTCCCTTACTCTGCTCTTCTCACTCTTCATTCCCTTTCCCTCTGGCGACTGGTCCGCTTTCGCTTTCACCTACAATCTTGCCCTCCTCCCCTCCTGCCCTTCCTCTGTAACCCTTTTTTTCCACCCGGTCTTGCTCATTCCTCATTCCGTTGGTGGACTTCACAGTCCCTGATTACTGCTCATCAATTCCATACTCGAGGGGTTCTGATGACAAAGGAAGTGTTTGCTCTACAATTTCGCCCCCCACCCTCAGAACTCTTCCGAATGCACCAGATCTTTTCATTCCTACACTCTAATTTCCCTGCACGCACCATACCACAGTTGACTAGGTTTGAACGTCTTATGCAATATAGTCCTTCTAGACGAGGACTTCTAGCCATAATATATGGTATACTAAATTCTCCCCCACCCGACACTAAACTGTCGTTCATGATCCAATGGGAGGCTGACTTCCATATGGAACTGTCTCTGGAAGAATGGAGGGAGTGCTGCGATACCTTGAGTAGAGGGAGCTGGCAAGTGTCCCTTACTGAGACGTCACTGAAAATATTACATAGGACGTATTATGTTCCCACGAGAATACATTCCATCTTCCCCTGTGCCTCTCCCTTATGTTTTAGAGGTTGCGCAGATAGGGGAACCATGCTTCATATGTGGTGGACCTGTCCTCTCGCCAGAACTTTCTGGACATCTGTTCTTTCTATTCTTCGTTCTGTTCTCTCTTTTCGCTGTCCCCTCCAACCTGCTTTTTGCCTCCTTAGCAGACGGCCGCGCAGGATGCCCAACAGCCAATTTAGACTAGCGCAATTCATACTGCTGGCTGCGCGGATCCATATAGCAACATGCTGGAAAAGCCCAGTCCTGTCTATTGATAGAGTAATTGATAGAGTTAATAATATTCTGATCTTTGAAAAAATTAACGCGGTTCGCGCCGACATAATGGCCTCCTACGAGAGGGTCTGGTCTCCTTGGATATCATCCTCCTATTGCCCGGAGATTCGCCATACTTTGTCTCTAACGTAATCACTGACAACACCCGTTCTGTTTTATTACCCTGCTGTCTGTTTTTATCCACACATGTCTGACCCATAGACTTGTTTATTCTCCTGTTCCCTTTTATTCATTTGATTTTACCTTTTTGTTGATTCGGGCTGCGTCCCGATACTTTTGCTTTACTTTGGTATTGCTACCTTTTTGCCTATTACAATAAAATTGATTGTTTGACACTAAAAACTTTTTTTACCAAAATATCCTTGGTAAAATGAGGATGCGTGTTATAGGCCGGTGCGTGGTATACCCCGATAAATACGGTAATATTGAGGGAAGTACAGCACGCTTATCATTGTGCAAACCTTTTTAACTTTATATATTCTTTCACAATGATATTTAGCCTTTTACTTTATAAACACATTATGACATCGAATTAGAAGTGTGAAATGAGTGCAGTAGCAATTTGTAATGTGCACAGACTGATCATATTTCTGACCTTAGCTCCAGATTGTTTGTGGTGTCAGCATTCCTTCATGGGAACAATCTGTGTTTGGGCTAAGTTGCTGCTGAAGTATTAGATGATAACCAAATAATATTCACAAACTTTCCACCTTTCCTCATAGCGGGTCAGTTAGGGTTTCAGTGTTATTTTTTTGTCCATGTTGCTTTGACTTTCTTCCTTTTTTAATTGGCTCCTTGGATCATGCAATATATATATATATATATATATATATATATATATATGCAATCTCCACCACAGCACAAAAAGTCAGAGGTCCAGGATAAAGTGAAAGGCTTCCAAGTTTATTCACACCAAAAATGTTATAGCGGTGCAATGTTTCGGCAAACTGCCTTTGTCAATCATTGCACGTTTATGGACTGCTGACTTGCCGGTTGGCTGATCACGTGCACATGTGGAGGGGATCTTTGCTGGCTCTTATGCTTGGAACTACTATATATATATATATATATATATAAAACTTTAAGCTAACTCATTTTGCTATCTCCTACTCCCCATATACGCATGCACACTTCGCTTAGCCGAGCATGCATGTGTTTTGAACAGAGAACATAAGGATCAGGCAGTTGATATACAATATACCTAATGTTTAGTTCTTCTTTCAAAGAAGAGTTGCGAGACCTATGTACAAGCTAGGTGATCAGCTGGTCCCAGAAAAATCAGTGGCTAATGCAATTTGGCTAATGCATATGTAGTCTCCCCCTGTTAGGGCCTCTGGTTGGGTGCTGTCCATGAAGTGAATTTTATATGTGTTGTTGACATCTGTGCTTTTCTACACTGATTTTCATTATTTCATGGTATTGTATATTGTCCTATATTGTTGAAACTACTAGACATAGCTGTTAGAATCAAAGGGTTACCACACACACAACAGTAGTTTAGTTCAGCAGTAGTTTAGTTCAGCTCATTGCAAGAAAAAATGGAGTACAAAGGTCTTGATAAACTGTCTGCTCAGCTAGACAGCAGCCTCTCTCCAGAGAGGGAGAGAGAAGTAGGGAAGGGGATTACCCAATTCAAGCCTCCCTAGTGAGAGGTTTCTAGAGAAGAATAACTAAGGAAAACTTGGGATGATACTCGTTCCCACAAACATTTTCCATCCAAGGTGTGTTCCTAAGTAGTTCTCATCTGTGAGTGGGCTGGACAGAAGTAAGTAGTACTGGGGAGACAAATCGTTGTGGTGAATCACCTCTGATCTCTGTTGTGATTCAGATACCAATTGATCCTGGGAGAAAGATTAAGGGGTCAAGCTGCGCCATTTTCTGCAAAGGCCGCGCCAGCCGGGACTAAATTCATAGCATTACTACTTATCTTCTCTGTCCAAATGAAGTGCACTACTGTATACTGTGTACAGGAACCCGGACGTCTATTACTTTACTGACAGGAGTCCCTGCTCTCCACATAGCTAAGCTGTGCCAGAGGCTATACAGCCAAGGACGCAGCTCAGGCAGAGCTTCGGCATGGTGGGGAAAGAGTTAAGTAGTGATGCTGAGCATCACTACTGTCACACTCTGCGCTCCGGCCGCAAACACCGACCACAAGCGCAGAGCCCCTGTGTCCCCGTCTGCCGGCAGGGGCGAGATTCGCATTGTGGGACACGCCCGCATGTGAATCCCAGCCCATCACTCACCATGTTCTGCTGCCGCCTCCTCTCCTGTGTCTCAGCTCTGGAACGTGTGTCCCCGTCTCCTAGGGTGCGCGCCAGAGCTCTGAAATTTAAAGGCCCATAATTACTGTTTGCACCTGACAGTACATTATAAAGTCCCTGCACCTCCTACACTTCCCTTCCGGACCTTCAGTGCCCCTAGCCTGAGATTAAGCATTCCTTTTGCCTGTTTGCCTCTTCCTGTGTATCCAGACCTTCCTGCTATGTTATTTGACTATGCACCTTTGCCGCCTGCCCTGACCTCCTGCTTAGTTTGACTACGCTTCTGCCTCATCCTCTGGTACCCCGTCTGCCCAGCTACCTGTGTGGTCGAGCCATGTCGGAGGTAGCGACCTGGGTGTCACCTGCCGCAGCAAGCCCATCCTGCCTTATGGCGGGCTCTGGTGAAGACCAGTGGCACATTAGACTCCGCTCCCCGATACGGTCCGAGTCATTGCCACACAGGTTAGTAGGATCCACATCAAGCTCCATTACAGCAAGATCCGGCCATGGATCCCGCTAGGGTTCCTCTACCTGATAGTCCAGGTCTCGCTTCCATCGTGGCGCTCCAGTCACAGCAGTTGGCCCAGCAGGCACAGCAGTTGAGCCAGTTATCCGCCATGATGCAGCAGTTGTTAACAGCACAGCAACAACCACCACAACCACAGTCCCCTCCTGCTCCGGTGGCACCTCCTGCTTCTGCAGTCGGCTCCTGATCAAGACTCCGTCTGTCTCTTCCTGAGAAATATGAGGGGCATCCGAAGTCCTGTCATGGTTTCGTTACTCAGTGCTCCATGCACATTGAACTCATGGCGGATCAGTTCCCTATGGAACGAGCAAAGGTGGCCTTCATCCTCAGTCTTCTAACTGGAAGGGCTTTGCCCTGGCAACTCCACTTTGGGATCGCAGTGATGCAATCACAACCAATCTCCAGGCGTTTCTCACCAAATTTGGGGGTGTCTTTGAAGAACCTGCTCGAGACGGCATTGAGACCTCGATGAGATGGCATTGCTGAGTCTTACTCAGGGCAATTCTTCTGTGGTTGAGTATGCCATTTGGTTTCGTACCCTGGCATCGGAGTTAGCATGGAATGATGAAGCTCTTTGCGCCACCTTCAATAGAGGGCTATCAAGTCAAATCAAGGATGTCCTCGCTGCCTGGGAATTGCCATCTAATCTGAATGAGCTTATACACTTGAAATCCTGAATTGATATCCATTTTTCAGAGCGACGTGAGGAACTACGCCAAGAAAGGGAGTCTGCACGACCTTGGCGCTTTCCTCGTCTGGCACCTGTCTTCCAGCAGCCACCGCAACCTTCTACGTTGCCTCCCGCAGTGGAGGCTACGCAGGTGGATCGGTCTCGCCTGACCCCGCAGAAAAGAACTCGCCGATGAACGGAGAATCTGTGCCTTTACTGTGCCAGTGCGGATCACTTCCTAAAAGATTGTCCTCTGTGTCCTCAGTCACAGGGAAACGCTCGCACCTAGGGTTTGTGGTAGAGGCCTCCCTAGGTGTGAATACCACCTCTCCATGCTTAAATATGACAGTCCAGCTTTTCCTGCCCTCTAAAGAGATCATCTCCATTCTTGCCTTTTTGGACTCTGGCTCTGCAGTAAATTTTATTGATGCTTCCCTAGTAGTGTTGGGCGCGAATATTCACAATATATTCAACATTTTTAATATTCGCTTTTTTCCCCGCATATGCAAATATTTGCATATGTGAATATTCGCAGCGCATATTCGCATATGTGAATATTTGCATGTGCGAATATTCGCATATGTGAACATTCGCTTATTCCTTCATTTCACTTGTGGGCCAATGAGAATGATGCAAATACACTTGTTAGAGGTTATCAACAACATCCCTAGCAACCAATAGTAAAGTTGCCCTCCCCCTCACTGTTTTCTTCCTCGAATATGCGAATATTCACATATGCGAATATTCGCATATGCGAAAATAACGAATACGCGAAATTCGCTAATATAGGACGAATATTTGTCTATATATTCGTGAAATATTGCAAATTTGAATATGGGCAATGCCGCTTGTTACGCCGAGCGCTCCGGGTTCCCGCTCCTCCCCGGAGCGCTCGCTACACTCTCGCTCCCGCAGCGCCCCGGTCAGATCCACTGACCGGGTGCGCTGCGATACCGCCTCCAGCCGGGATGCGATTCGCGATGCGGGTGGCGCCCCCTCGCGATGCGCACCCCGGCTCCCGTACCTGACTCGCTCTCCGTCGGTCCTGTCCCGGCGCGCGCGGCCCCGCTCCCTAGGGCGCGCGCGCGCCGGGTCTCTGCGATTTAAAGGGCCACTGCGCCGCTGATTGGCGCAGTGGTTCTAATCAGTGTGTTCACCTGTGCACTCCCTATGTATACCTCACTTCCCCTGCACTCCCTCGCCGGATCTTGTTGCCATTGTGCCAGTGAAAGCGTTTCCTTGTGTGTTCCTAGCCTGTGTTCCAGACCTCCTGCCGTTGCCCCTGACTACGATCCTTGCTGCCTGCCCCGACCTTCTGCTACGTCCGACCTTGCTTCTGTCTACTCCCTTGTACCGCGCCTATCTTCAGCAGTCAGAGAGGTTGGGCCGTTGCTAGTGGATACGACCTGGTCACTACCGCCGCAGCAAGACCATCCCGCTTTGCGGCGGGCTCTGGTGAATACCAGTAGTGACTTAGAACCGGTCCACTAGCACGGTCCACGCCAATCCCTCTCTGGCACAGAGGATCCACCTCCTGCCAGCCGGCAACGTGACAGTAGATCCGGCCATGGATCCCGCTGAAGTTCCTCTGCCAGTTGTCACCGACCTCACCACGGTGGTCGCCCAGCAGTCACAACAGATAGCGCAACAAGGCCACCAGCTGTCTCAACTGACCGTGATGCTACAGCAGCTACTACCACAGCTTCAGCAATCATCTCCTCCGCCAGCTCCTGCACCTCCTCCGCAGCGAGTGGCCGCCTCAGGCCTACGACTATCCTTGCCGGATAAATTTGATGGGGACTCTAAGTTTTGCCGTGGCTTTCTTTCGCAATGTTCCCTGCACTTGGAGATGATGTCGGACCAGTTTCCTACTGAAAGGTCTAAGGTGGCTTTCGTAGTCAGCCTTCTGTCTGGAAAATCTCTGTCATGGGCCACACCGCTCTGGGACCGCAATGACCCCGTCACTGCCTCTGTACACTCCTTCTTCTCGGAAATTCGAAGTGTCTTTGAGGAACCTGCCCGAGCCTCTTCTGCTGAGACTGCCCTGCTGAACCTGGTCCAGGGTAATTCTTCCGTTGGCGAGTACGCCGTGCAATTCCGTACTCTTGCTTCAGAACTTTCCTGGAATAATGAGGCCCTCTGCGCGACCTTTAAAAAAGGCCTATCCAGCAACATTAAAGATGTTCTGGCCGCACGAGAAATTCCTGCTAACCTACATGAACTCATTCATCTAGCCACTCGCATTGACATGCGTTTTTCCGAAAGGCGTCAGGAGCTCCGCCAGGATATGGACTTTGTTCGCACGAGGCGTTTTTTCTCCCCGGCTCCTCTCTCCTCTGGTCCTCTGCAATCCGTTCCTGTGCCTTCCGCCGTGGAGGCTATGCAAGTTGACCGGTCTCGCCTGACACCTCAAGAGAGGACACGACGCCGCATGGAGAATCTCTGCCTGTACTGTGCCGGTACCGAACACTTCCTGAAGGATTGTCCTATCCGTCCTCCCCGCCTGGAAAGACGTACGCTGACTCCGCACAAAGGTGAAACAGTCCTTGATGTCAACTCTGCTTCTCCACGTCTTACTGTGCCTGTGCGGATATCTGCCTCTACCTTCTCCTTCTCCACTAAGGCCTTCTTGGACTCCGGATCTGCAGGAAACTTTATTTTGGCCTCTCTCATCAACAGGTTCAACATCCCAGTGACCAGTCTCGCCAGACCTCTCTACATCAATTGCGTTAACAATGAAAGATTGGACTGTGCCGTGCGTTACCGCACGGAACCCCTCCTAATGTGCATCGGACCTCACCACGAAAAAATAGAGTTTTTGGTCCTCTCCAATTGCACTTCCGAAATTCTCCTTGGACTACCCTGGCTTCAACACCATTCCCCAACCCTGGATTGGTCCACAGGGGAGATCAAGAGTTGGGGTCCCTCTTGTTTCAAGGACTGCCTTAAACCGGTTACCAGTACTCCTTGCCGTGACCCTGTGGTTCCCCCTGTAACCGGTCTCCCTAAGGCCTATATGGACTTTGCCGATGTTTTTTGCAAAAAACAAGCTGAGACTCTACCTCCTCACAGGCCTTATGACTGTCCTATTGACCTCCTCCCGGGCACTACTCCACCCCGGGGCAGAATTTATCCTCTCTCTGCCCCAGAGACTCTTGCTATGTCTGAGTACATCCAGGAAAATTTAAAAAAGGGCTTTATCCGCAAATCCTCCTCTCCTGCCGGAGCCGGATTTTTCTTTGTGTCCAAAAAAGATGGCTCCCTACGTCCTTGCATTGACTACCGCGGTCTTAATAAAATCATGGTAAAGGACCGCTACCCTCTACCTCTCATCTCTGAACTCTTTGATCGCCTCCAAGGTGCCCACATCTTTACCAAACTGGACTTAAGAGGTGCTTATAATCTCATCCGCATCAGAGAGGGGGATGAATGGAAAACGGCATTTAACACTAGAGATGGACACTTTGAGTATCTGGTCATGCCCTTTGGCCTGTGCAACGCCCCTGCCGTCTTCCAAGACTTTGTTAATGAAATTTTTCGTGATCTCTTATATTCCTGTGTTGTTGTGTATCTGGACGATATCCTGATTTTTTCTGCCAACCTAGAAGAACACCGCCAGCATGTCCGCATGGTTCTTCAGAGACTTCGTGATAATCAACTTTATGCCAAAATGGAGAAATGTCTGTTTGAATGTCAATCTCTTCCTTTCCTAGGATACTTGGTCTCTGGCCAGGGACTACAAATGGATCCAGACAAACTCTCTGCCGTCTTAGATTGGCCACGCCCCTCCGGACTCCGTGCTATCCAACGTTTTTTGGGGTTCGCCAATTATTACAGACAATTTATTCCACATTTTTCCACCATTGTGGCTCCTATCGTGGCTTTAACCAAAAAGAATGCCAATCCTAAGTCATGGCCTCCTCAAGCGGAAGACGCCTTTAAACAGCTCAAGTCTGCCTTTTCTTCAGCTCCCGTGCTCTCCAGACCTGACCCATCTAAACCCTTCCTATTGGAGGTTGATGCCTCCTCAGTAGGAGCTGGAGCGGTCCTTCTACAAAAAAATTCTTCCGGGCATGCTGTTACTTGTGGTTTTTTTTCTAAGACCTTCTCTCCGGCGGAGAGGAACTACTCCATCGGGGATCGAGAGCTACTAGCCATTAAATTAGCACTTGAGGAATGGAGGCATCTGCTGGAGGGATCAAGATTTCCAGTTATTATTTACGCCGATCACAAGAACCTCTCCTATCTCCAGTCTGCCCAACGGCTGAATCCTCGCCAGGCCAGGTGGTCTCTGTTCTTTGCTCGATTTAATTTTAAATTCACTTTCGGCCTGCCGATAAGAACATTAGGGCCGATGCTCTCTCTCGTTCCTCGGATGCCTCGGAAGTAGAGCTCTCTCCGCAACACATCATTCCTCCTGACTGCCTGATCTCCACTTCTCCAGCCTCCATCAGGCAAACTCCTCCAGGGAAGACCTTCGTCTCTCCACGCCAACGCCTCGGAATCCTCAAATGGGGTCACTCCTCCCATCTCGCAGGTCATGCGGGCATCAAGAAATTCGTGCAACTCATCTCTCGTTTCTATTGGTGGCCGACTCTGGAGACGGATGTTGTGGATTTTGTGCGAGCCTGCACTGTCTGTGCCCGGGATAAGACTCCTCGCCAGAAGCCCGCTGGTCTTCTTCATCCTCTGCCTGTTCCCGAACAGCCTTGGTCTCTGATTGGTATGGACTTTATTACAGACTTACCCTCATCCCGTGGCAACACTGTTGTTTGGGTGGTCGTTGATCGATTCTCCAAGATGGCACATTTCATCCCTCTTCCTGGTCTTCCTTCTGCGCCTCAGTTGGCAAAACAATTTTTTGTACACATTTTTCGTCTTCACGGTTTGCCCACGCAGATCGTCTCGGATAGAGGCGTCCAATTCGTGTCTAAATTTTGGAGGGCTCTCTGTAAACAACTCAAGATTAAATTAAACTTTTCTTCTGCTTATCATCCTCAATCCAATGGGCAAGTAGAAAGAATTAACCAGGTCCTGGGTGATTATTTACGGCATTTTGTTTCCTCCCGCCAGGATGACTGGGCAGATCTTCTACCATGGGCCGAATTCTCGTATAACTTCAGAGTTTCTGAATCTTCTTCCAAATCCCCATTTTTCGTGGTGTACGGCCGTCACCCTCTTCCCCCCCTCCCTACTCCCTTGCCCTCTGGTGTACCCGCTGTGAAATATCTCGTGATCTTTCCACCATATGGAAAGAGACCCAAAATTCTCTCTTACAGGCTTCATCACGCATGAAGAAGTTTGCTGATAAGAAAAGAAGAGCTCCCCCCATTTTTTCTCCCGGAGACAAGGTATGGCTCTCCGCTAAATATGTCCGCTTCCGTGTTCCCAGCTACAAATTGGGACCACGCTATCTTGGTCCTTTCAAAATTTTGTGCCAGATTAATCCTGTCTCTTATAAACTTCTTCTCCCTCCTTCTCTTCGTATTCCTAATGCCTTTCACGTTTCTCTTCTTAAACCACTCATCATCAACCGTTTCTCTCCTAAACTTATCTCTCCCACTCCTGTCTCCGGTTCTTCTGACATCTTTTCCGTAAAGGAGATACTGGCCTCCAAAAAGGTCAGAGGAAAAACCTTCTTTTTGGTTGACTGGGAGGGCTGTGGTCCTGAAGAGAGATCCTGGGAACCTGAGGACAATATCCTAGATAAAAATCTGGTCCTCAGGTTCTCAGGCTCCAAGAAGAGGGGGAGACCCAAGGGGGGGGGGTACTGTTACGCCGAGCGCTCCGGGTTCCCGCTCCTCCCCGGAGCGCTCGCTACACTCTCGCTCCCGCAGCGCCCCGGTCAGATCCACTGACCGGGTGCGCTGCGATACCGCCTCCAGCCGGGATGCGATTCGCGATGCGGGTGGCGCCCGCTCGCGATGCGCACCCCGGCTCCCGTACCTGACTCGCTCTCCGTCGGTCCTGTCCCGGCGCGCGCGGCCCCGCTCCCTAGGGCGCGCGCGCGCCGGGTCTCTGCGATTTAAAGGGCCACTGCGCCGCTGATTGGCGCAGTGGTTCTAATCAGTGTGTTCACCTGTGCACTCCCTATGTATACCTCACTTCCCCTGCACTCCCTCGCCGGATCTTGTTGCCATTGTGCCAGTGAAAGCGTTCCCTTGTGTGTTCCTAGCCTGTGTTCCAGACCTCCTGCCATTGCCCCTGACTACGATCCTTGCTGCCTGCCCCGACCTTCTGCTACGTCCGACCTTGCTTCTGTCTACTCCCTTGTACCGCGCCTATCTTCAGCAGTCAGAGAGGTTGAGCCGTTGCTAGTGGATACGACCTGGTCACTACCGCCGCAGCAAGACCATCCCGCTTTGCGGCGGGCTCTGGTGAATACCAGTAGTGACTTAGAACCGGTCCACTAGCACGGTCCACGCCAATCCCTCTCTGGCACAGAGGATCCACCTCCTGCCAGCCGGCATCGTGACACCGCTCATCACTATTCCCTAGTACATAGGCATCGTCTACCGGTGTCCCGCCTGTTAAAGCCTCTGTACATCTCTACGGTGAATGGTGAAAGACTGTACTGTACTGTGCTATATCGCACAGAACCATTGTCTATGCAGGTCGGAGTCTTGCATAGGGAGAACCTGTCCTTCTATTTTCTCCCACATTGTACTTCTCCTCTCTTGGTTGGCCTACCGTGGTTGCAACTCCATGCTCCGCAGCTGGATTGGAAAACTGGAGAAGTTCTTCGCTGGGGTCCGCATTGCAACAACCACTGTATCCACGTATGAGTCTCAAAATTGGAACAATCATCTCGTCCTATGCCTGGTTTGCCTTCCTTTCTTCAGGACTATGCTGATGTCTTCAGGGAAAAGCAAGACAAAGTCTTACCACCGCAGCGTCCCTACGATTGTCCAATTGACTTGCTACCCGGCACCACGCTCCCCAGGATCAGAATCTACCCTTTGTCGGTTCCTGTAACTTCCGCCATGTCTAAATACATCAAGGAGAACCTTCAGAAGGGATTCATCAGGAAGTCCTCTTCCCTGCCGAAGCTGGCTTCTTCGTGGGAAAAAAAACGGCTCATTTACTTGCCCAATGTCCAGTCTCATCGCTCTCACCTCCGCCAAGTGTTACAGCATCTCCATGAAAATCATCTCTACGCTAAACTGGAGAAGTGTACTTTTGAAAAGACCTGCCTCCCTTTTCTGGGCTACATTGTTACCAGTCAAGGTCTTCAAATGGATCCCAACAAGTTATCCGCAGTTCTGGACTGGCCACAACCTACTGGTCTGAAAGCGATTCAGTGCTTTCTCGGCTTTGCCAATTACTATCGGCAATTCATTCCTCACTAATCTACTCTGGTAGCCCCCATCTTTGCACTCACCAAGAAGACTGCTAATCCAAAAGTCTGGACTCCTGAGGCTGAAGAAGTGTTCAAACAGTTGAAGTCCGCCTTCACATCTGCTCCTGTTCTATCTAGACCCGATCCTAACTGGCCATTTATCTTAGAAGTGGATGCTTCTTTAGTTGGAGCAGGTGCAGTGTTAATGCAAAAGTCTACTATGGGGAAAACTGTAACCTGCAGATTTTTCTCTAAGACCTTCTCCCCAGCGGAAAAAACTATACCATCGGAGATCGCGAGCGCTTGGCCATTAAGTTGGCATTGGAGGAATGGCGTCACCTCTTGGAGGGCTCTGTACATCCTGTTACTATTTAGTCAGACCAAAAAAACTTGCTCTATCTTCAGACTGCTAATCGTCTCAACCCATGGCAGGCCCGGTGGTCTCTATTTTTTTCCAGATTCGACTTCTATATCCACTTCCGTCCTGCAGAAAAGAATTTACGAGCAGACACCCTTTCCATGTCTTCTGATGTGTACGACCATGAATCTCCTCCGCAGCATATTATTTCTCCAGAATGTCTCATCTCTGTAGCTGCGACAAGTCTTCAGCATCTGCCTCCCAGAAAGACTTACATATCTCCCCGTATGAAGCTCCGAGTCTTGAAGTGGGGACATTCTTCTCTTCTGGCTGGCCATCCCGGTATTCGTAAATCCCTATAGCTCATCTCCAGACAATACTGGTGGCCTACCTTAACCCCTTAAGGACCAGGCCATTTTACACCTTAAGGACCAGAGTGACCACTGTCACTTTAAACATTAATAACTCTGGAATGCTTTTAGTTATCATTCTGATTCCGTGACATTTTTCATTCATGTTTTTTCGTGACATATTCTACTTTAACATAGTGGTAACATTTTATGGTAACTTGCATCCTGTCTTGGTGAAAAATCCCCAAATTTGATGAAAAAAATGAAAATGTTGCATTTTTCTAACTTTGAAGCTCTCTGCTTGTAAGGAAAATGGATATTCAAAATAAATTTGTTTTGGGTTCACATATACAATATGTCTACTTTATGTTTGCATCATAAAATTTATGAGTTTTTACTTTTAGAAGACACCAGAGGGCTTCAAAGTTCAGCAGCAATTTTGAAATTTTTCACAAAATTTTCAAACTCACTATTTTTCAGGGACCAGTTCAGTTTTGAAGTGGATTTGAAGGGTCTTCTTATTAGAAATACCCCATAAAAGACCCCATTATAAAAACTAGACCCCCCAAAGTATTAAAAATGACATTCAGTAAGTGTATTAACCCTTTAGGTGTTTCACATGAATAGCAGCAAAGTGAAGGAGAAAATTCTTGTAGACCCAATTTTTTTTTTTTTGCAAGGGGTAAAAAGGAGAAAATTTTTACTTGTATTTGAAACCCAATTTCTCTCAAGTAAGCACATACCTGATAGGTCTATGTTAATTGTTCAGCGGGCGCAGTAGAGGGCTCAGAAGGGAAGGAGCGACAAAGGGTTTTTGGGGGGCATGTCACCTGTAGGAAGCCCCTATGGTGCCAGGACAGCAAAAAAAAAAACACATGGCATACCATTTTGGAAACTAGACCCCTCGGGGAACGTAACAAGAGGTAAAGTGAACCTTAATACCCCACAGGTGATTCACGACTTTTGCATATGTAAAAAAAATAAAAAATTTTTACCTAAAATGCTTGGTTTCCCAAAAATTTTACATTTTTAAAAAGGGTAATAGCAGAAAATACCCCCCAAAATTTGAAGCCCAATTTCTCCCAATTCAGAAAACATCCCATATGGGGGTGAAAATTGCTCTGCTGGCGCACTACAGGTCTCAGAAGAGAAGGAGTCAAATTTGGCTTTTTGAAAGCAAATTTTGCTCTGGGGCATGCCGCATTTAGGAAACCCCTATGGTGCCAGAACAGCAAAAAAAAAAACACATGTGTTACGCCAAGCGCTCCGGGTTCCGGCTCCTCCCCGGAGCGCTCGCATCCCAGCCCGCTTGCGATTCGCATCCCGACCCGCTTACCAGACTCGTTCCCCGTCTGTGCTGTCCCGGCGCGTGCCGCCCCGCTCCATAGGGCGCGCCGGCTCTCTAAGATTTAAAGGGCCAGTGCACCAATGATTGGTGCCTGGCCCAATCTGCCTAATTAGCCTCCACCTGCTCCCTGTCTATTTAACCTCACTTCCCCTTCACTTCCTTGCTGGATCTTGTTGCCATTGTGCCTTGAGAAAGCTATTACTGTGTATCCCAAGCCAGTGTTCCAGACCTCTTGCCGTTGCCCCTGTCTACGATCCTTGCTGCCTGCCCTTACCTTCTGCTACGTCCGACCTTGCTCTTGCCTAATCCCTTGTACCGCGCCTATCTCAGCAGTCAGAGAGGTTGAGCCGTTGCCGGTGGATACGACCTGGTTGCTACCGCCGCTGCAAGACCATCCCGCTTTGCGGCGGGCTCTGGTGAATACCAGTAGCAACTTAGAACCGGTCCGCCTGCACGGTCAACGCCAATCCCTCTCTGACACAGAGGATCCACCTCCAGCTTGCCGAATCCTGACAACATGGCATACCATTTTGGAAACTAGACCCCTCGGGGAACGTAACAAGGGGTAATGTGAACCTTAATACCCTACAGGTGTTTCACGACTTTTGCATATGCAAAAAAATATTTTTTTTTTAACCTAATATGCTTGGTTCCGAAAATGTTTACATTTTAAAAGAGGGTAATAGCAGAAAATACCCCCCAAAATTTGAAGCCCAATTTCTCCCGATTCAGAAAACGCCCCATATGGGGTGAAAAGTGCTCTGCTGGCGCACTACAGGTCTCAGAAGAGAAGGAGTCACATTTGGCTTTTTGAAAGCAAATTTTGCTCTGGGGGCATGCCGCATTTAGGAAGCCCCTATGGTGCCAGGACAGCAAAAAAAAAAAACACATGGCATACCATTTTGGAAACTAGACCCCTCGGGGAACGTAACAAGGGGTAATCTGAACCTTTATACCCCACAGGTGTTTCACGACTTTTGTATATGTAAAAAAAAATTTTTCTTTTACCTAAAATGCTTGTTTTCCCAAAAATTTTACATTTTTAAAAAGGGTAATAGCAGAAAATACCCCCCAAAATCTGTAACACAATTTCTACCGAGTACGGCGATACCCCATATGTGACCCTTAACTGTTGCCTTGAAATGCGACAGGGCTCCAAAGTGAGAGCGCCATGTGCATTTGAGGCCTAAATTAGGGACTTGCATAGGGGTGGACATAGGGGTATTCTACGCCAGTGATTCCCAAACAGGGTGCCTCCAGCTGTTGTAAAACTCCCAGCATGCCTGGACAGTCAGCGGTTGTCTGGCAATACTGGGAGTAGTTGTTTTGCAACAGCTGGAGGCTCCGTTTTGGAAACAGTGACGTACCAGACGTTTTTCATTTTTATTGGGGAGGGGGGCTGTGTAGGGGTATGTGCATATGTAGTGTTTTTTACTTTTTATTTTATTTTTTGTTAGTGTAGTGTTTTTATGGTACAGTCGCACGGGCGGGGGTTCACAGTAGTTTCTCGCTGGCAGTTTGAGCTGCGGCAGAAAATTTGCCGCAGCTCAAACTTGCAGCCGGATACTTACTGTAAACCTCCGCCCATGTGAGTGTACCCTGTACGTTCACATTGGGGAGAGGGGGGGGGGATGGGGGGAAACATCCAGCTGTTGTAAAACTACAACTCCCAGCATGTACGGTCTATCAGTGCATGCTGGGAGTTGTAGTTTTGCAACAGCTGGAGGCACACTGGTTGTGAAACACCGAGTTTGGTAACAAACTCAGTGTTTTGCAACCAGTGTGCCTTCAGCTGTTGCAAAAGCTACAACCCCCAGCATGTACGGACAGCGGAAGGGCATGCTGGGTCTTGTAGTTATGTAACAGCCGGAGGCATACTACTTTGGCTGGGGATGCTGGGGATTGTAGTTATGCAACAGCTGGAGACACACTGGTTTGCTACTTAACTCAGTGTGCCTTCAGCTGTTGCAAAACTACAACTCTCAGCAGTCACTGACAGCCAACGGCATGCTGGGAGTTGTAGTTATGCAACCACCAGATGCACCACTACAACTCCCAGCATGCACTTTAGCTGACTGTGCAAGCTGGGAGTTGTAGTTATACAACAGCTGAAGGTACACTTTTCCATAGAAAAAATGTGCCTCCAGCTGTTGCAAAACTACAAGTCCCAGCATGCCCATAAGGGAATGCTGGGAGTTGTGGTGGTCTGCCTCCTGCTGTTGCACAACTACAGCTCCCAGCATGCCCTTTTTGCATGCTGGGAGCTGTTGCTAAGCAACAGCAGGAGACTGTCACTCACCTCCTGCTGCTGCTCCAAGCTGCCGCCGCGCAGGTCAGTCCCGCCGCCGCCGTCGCTCCTGGGGCCCCGATCCCAACAGGGACGCCGGGGATCGGGGTCATCTTCCCGCACCCGCTCACGTCCTCCGGAAGAGGGGCGGAGCAGGTTGCGGGAATGACACCCGCAGCAGGCGCCCTGATTGGCCGGCCGACAAATCAGGGCGATCATGAGGTGGCACCAGTGCCACCTCACCCCTGCTGGCTTTGGCTGTTCGGGGCCGTCTCTGACGGCCCCGATCAGCCAGTAATTCCGGGTCACTGGAGACCCGATTGACCCGGAATCCGCCGCAGATCTCTGGACTGAATTGTCCAGCGATCTGCGGCAATCGCCGACATGGGGGGACATAAAGACCACCCTGGGCAATATGCCGGGATGCCTGCTGAACGATTTCAGCAGGCATCCGGCTCCGCTCCAGCTAGCGGCTGGGGCCGGAAATGCGCAGGGCGTGTCCATATGCCCTGTGTCCTTAAAGGGGTAGTCCAGTGGTGAAAAACGTATCCCCTATCCTAAGGATAGGGGATAAGTTTGAGATCGCGGGGGGTCCGACCGCTGGGGCCCCCTGCGATCTCTCTGTACGGGGCCCCGGCTTTCCGCCCAGATAGCGGGTGTCGACCCCCACACCAGGCGGCAGCCGACACGCCCCCTCAATACATCTCAATGGCAGAGCTGGAGATTGCCGAAGGCAGTGCTTCGACTCTGCCATAGAGTTGTATTGAGGGGGCGTGTCGGCCGCCGCCTCGTGCGGAGGTCGACACGCCCCCTTCCCGCGGGCTGACGGGGCTCCGTACAGGAGATCGTGGGGGGCCCCAGCGGTCGGACCCCCCGCGATCTGCAACTTATCCCCTATCCTTAGGATAGGGGATAAGTTGCTCACCACTGAGTCACCAGTGGACTACTCCTTTAAGGATTTGGAAACGGGGGCGTATGGATACGCCCTGTGTCCTTAAGGGGTTAAAATGGGATGTTGTTGACTTTGTCCGATCCTGTTCAGTCTGTGCTAGGGACAAGACCCCTCGTTCCAAGCCAGCGGGACTTCTTCAGCCCTTGCCAGTTCCAGTACCAAAAAGAATTCCCAGGGATTCCAGGGCAAATTCACAATCAACAACCTTTAGGGGTCACCCCCCAAGGGGTAAGCCCTAAACTAGAAAACCCCCTAAAAAATAACTTTTATTAATATTGCAAGTTAAAATTATTTGAACTTATTGGACACTTCTGTTTTAAAATTCCAGACTGTGTCCCTGGTTCAGTAAGCACATCCTAGGTAATACTACAGTGCTCAGTTTTTGCGATAAATGCAATTACTCTGGATGTGCTTTGTTTAAAAGTGCATTAGGACATAGGTCTGATGTTAAAATTAAATCTCAATTAGCCCCCAGTTCCAGAATTTTAGCCTGCCAGTTCCAGAACTTCCCTGGATCAATATTTCCATGGACTTCATTACCGACCTTCCATCTTCCCGTGGTAATACAGTAGTAGTAGATCTGTTTTCTAAAATGGCTCATTTTGTAACATTTCCCAGACTTCCTTCAGCACCACAGATTGCTAAGCTTTTTCTCCAGCATATATTTCGCTTACACGGACTTTCTTTCCATATAGTATCTGACTGTGGTGTCCAATTAGTTTCTAAGTTCTGGCAGGTCCTCTGCTCATGCCTTCAAGTTAAGCTGGATTTTTCCTCGGCTTACCACCGTCAATCTAATGGACAGGTTGAGAGGGTGAATCAGATCTTAGGAGACTATCTATGCCATTTCATTTCTGCGCGTCAAAACGACTTGGTTGATCTGCTTCCCTGGGCAGAGTTCTCGTACAATCATAAAGATTCTGATTCCACTGGTACCTCACCCTTCTATGTGGTCTATGGACTTCACCCTCTTCTTCCTCACCCCTTATTTTCTTCTTCTGGAGTTCCTACTGTTGATGAACAACTGCAGAATTTTTCTTCCATCTGGCAGAAGACACGTCGCTCTCTTCTACATGCTACTTCTTGCATGAAATTCCAAGCGGACATGAGAAGACGTCCTCCTACTGAATTTTCTCCGGGTGACAAAGTCTGGTTATCTACAAAATATATACGGTTCAAGATACCAAGTTATAAACTTGGTCCTCGCTATTTGGGTCCCTACAGAGCCAAGAAGAGACTTAATCCCGTGGTCTATTCCTTCCATCTGCCCTCCTCCCTCCGGATCCCGAATTCCTTCCATGTTTCCCTCTTGAAACCAGTCATCTACAACCGTTTTTCTCAAAATGACATGTCACCTTCTCCCATCTCTGGCACCTCAGATGTTTTTGTTGTTACGGAGATCTTGGACTCCAAAGTCCAGAGGAAAGTGTTTTTTTTCTTGTAAATTGGGAAGGATTCGGTCCGGAGGAGAGATCTTGGGAGCCGGAGGACAATATTCTGGACATGGACCTTCTCAGGAAATTCCTGAACCGCAAAAGGAGGGAGTACTGTTACACTCTGTGCAAACACTGTCCGCGAGCACAGAGTCCCTGTGTCCCTGTCTGCCGGCGGGGCCGGAATTCGGATCGCATGCGAATCCTGGCCTGTCACTCACCATGTTCCGCTGCCACCTCCTCTCCTGTGTCTCAGCTCCGGCTCGTGCGTCCCCATCACCTAGGGCGAGCGCGCCGGAGCTCTGAAATTTAAAGGGCCAGTATGCCCATAATTACTGTTTGCACTATATTATAAAGTCCCTGCACCTCCCACACTTCCCTGCCAGATCTTCAGTGACCCTAGTCTGAGATTAAGCATTCCTTTTGCCTGTTTGCCTCTTCCTGTGTATCCAGACCTTCCTGCTACGTTATTTGACTACGCACCTTTGCTGCCTGCCCTGACCTCCTGCTAAGTTTGACTACGCTTCTGCCTTATCCTCTGGTACCTCGTCTGCCAAGCTACCTGGGTGGTCGAGCCATGTCGGGGGTAGCGACCTGGGTGTCACCTGCCGCAGCAAGCCCATCCTGCCTTGTGGCGGGCTCTGATGAAGACCAGTGGCACCTTAGACTCTGCTCCCCGATACGGTCCGAGTCATTGCCACACAGGTTTGTAGGATCCACATCCAGCTCCGTTACAGCTACTTAACTGTTTTGGGAACAGACAGTCTGTTTGGATTGCTGTTTAATGTTCCCCCCTCGCTGGGCTGAGTGCTCTGCGCCAGCCTAGCAGGAAGGGGGGATGAAGCAATGCTGAGCATTGCTACTTAATCATTTGAGGGCCATACAGTAAGCAGTAATCTATACAAATCAGAGCTTACTGTATATTGTGGGAAGAGCAGTCTCACCTCCCCTGCTCCTGTCTATATTCTTCTTCTATAGTCTGGCCTGTAGTGACAATCATGTGATCATCACTAGAGGCTGCAGTGTAGTATAAAACAAAATAGCCTTTTAAAAAAGCAATGTGAGAACACAGCCCAAGTCTCAACTCTCCCTGCTCCTGTTTGTATTATTCAGCTACATTTTGGCCTCTAGTGATGATCATGTGGCCTGACTACAGAAGAAGAATAGAGAAAGGAACTAGGGGAGACTAGACTGCTCTTCCCACAGTATACATATAGATCACTGTTTACTGTCTGTTCCCAGAAGAGTCATTCTGTGCACAATGTACAGTCATGGCCGTAAATGTTGGCACCCCTGAAATTTTTCAAGAAAATTAAGTATTTCTCACAGAAAAGGATTGCAGTAACACATGTCTTGCTATACGCATGTTTATTCCCTTTGTGTGTATTGGAATCAAACCAAAAAAAGGTGGAAAAAAAGCAAATTGGACATAATGTCACACCAAACTCCAAAAATGGGCTGGAAAAAATTATTGGCCCCCTTAACTTAATATTTGGTAGCACACCCTTTGGCAAAAAAAATAAAATAACTGAAATCAGTCACTTCCTATAACCATCAATAAGCTTCTTACACCTCTCAGCCGGAATGTTGACCACTCTTCCTTTGCAAACTGCTCCAGGTCTCTCTTATTGGAAGGGCACCTTTTCCCAACAGCAGTTTTTAAGATCTCTCCACAGGTGTTCAATGGGATTTAGATCTGGACTCATTGCTGGCCACTTCAGAACTCTCCAGCGCTTTGTTCCCATCTATTTCTGGGTGCATTTTGATGTATGTTTAGGGTCATTGTCCTGCTGGAAGACCCAAGATCTCAGATGCAAACCCAGCTTTCTGACACTGGGCTGTACAGTGCGACCCAAAATCGGTTCGTAATCGTCAGATTTCATGATGCCTTGTACACATTCAAGGCACCCAGTGCAAGAGGCAGCAAAACAACCCAAAAACATCATTGAACCTTTACCATATTTCACTGTAGGTACTGTGTTCTTTTCTTTGTAGGCCTTAGTAGGATGAGTCTATTTTTTGAAGCCTGCTATGCAAATCTGTGTGACAGTGGGAACCAAGAGTTGCATGTAAACATTTGCCAACATGTATCAAAAGGCATGCATTATAACACGTCACCCAGCCACACCAGGTGTACACCAGGTGAAGAAGAATCCAAAAGCCACACATATTGATACATGACCCTCTTAGGAACAAGATGGGTTAGATTAGGAGGACCGACCATCTGTGTTACTTTCTCCAGCTTCAGAAACTCTAGAGAAACAAACACAGATGATTACCCTACTCTAACCAAAAGCTGGACTGTTTTATCATTTAAGAACTGTACCTCCTAAAGAAATATATAATAGCATGATATGTACGTCTTCTGTATTTTGGGAGGACTCGTGGTCTTGGCTTTCAGGTCCCGATGCAAAATACTGATCAAAATACTAAAATGGACATTATGCCTAAGGATAGCTACTACTGAGTATGGGTACAAAGTATGAATCCCCTGATAATCCTAGAAATCTACAACAGTAGCAAATACACCCAGAAGCACAAAGTACAAATGCTAAAAGATAAGTAAGATATATTACAAAGTGGTATATTTGTATATTTTTAGTTATATAACCCTACATGTCTAAAGGTGACAACTCACACAGAATGATCCAGATTAGAAATATGACCTGAGCACAGCAAGAACTTGTGATGTCTGCTGTCTGCTCACCGCCTGATATCCAGTCAACAAGATTTGGCTTGTGGTGTCGGCAATCATGCATGGATTTAATTTAGACATATTTGACTTATATGGGGAGATTACAAAGACACTTGGCAGGTGACCATGGAGAAGATTGTCATCTGCTAACCCATTCACTACCAAAATAAAAACTAACAGCACATAAGTACCTGATACTTTCTATTTTATTTAAATGAATATTTTTTGTATTCTTACATACAGGCTAACATTTAAAAAGTCAAAATCAGGACATTTCCACCTCTAATCCTGGGCTAGGAGGGACAGGTATTGGACAGGAACTTGGACATGGGACCATATTCTGCTCTTTTTTGTAAATGCAATTGTGGTAGGGCCTTGGGGGTGTAGTGTATTTGGGGTGTTGCTTCGGTATATAAGGGGTTAATTTAACCCCTGTCACTCTTGATGACAGGGTGAGGGTTAATACGCTGAGGTAAATCTTTGGCCTATCGCCACCCTTCCCAGAAACGATAGGTGCGTGGTTAAATGAATGAAGGTCCACAATAGGGATGAACTTGAACTTGTATAAACTTTACTGAGGTACTTGCGGTACATCCAATTAACAGTAACAGTCTTAGCAATACAGTCTCTATGTAGTATGGCAGTGATTGACAGATGCTGCGGACCATTGACTTATCCAAAGGACTAGTAGAATTAGGATTGATGCAGAGATCCGTCCGGATTTAGGGGTCTGTTTAGGTACGGTGATCTTGCAGACTTAACAGGGATTGAGATAACTCACAGTTTTGTAAGATGGCCGTTGCAGCAAGGCTTGGGCCTGGTCACTGCTGATGACAGCTGCGCAGATCCTCCTCTATCAGCAGCCCACGAGGAAAAGAAAGAGATTAATGGCCGCTGCTCCCTTATATGGGCAGAGCCGTTTTGGATTGGTCCGTGTCAGCTGTCACTCACCGTTACAATGCATGGTGGGCGATCACCTGACTTCCTCCAAAGGTCCTTGAACCAGAAACCATAGAGTTTTGGAACGCATCACGTGACCCGCAGGTCCTGCGACACTACAACAAGGTAAGTACACTTTATTTACATATGTGCACATTGAATCTGAATAATTTTAATTATTAAAGGGGTGACAAGGGGCTAACTATTGATGAGGACCCCACCGGTAGCTAGGGACTCTGACTTTGGGGACCTCACCACAAGGTAACGGATGCAATCCGGTACCGGGACACCACAAACCCCCTTACTTAAAACAAGTCGACCCCGACGCCTGTCCCCTAAGGCAGAGGAACTAAGGCAGGTAAAACAGGATTGCTAACTAGACAGAATCTATATCCTGACAAAACTTTTATACACATTAGGTACTTTTAAACCTACTAGGTATTTTTCTAGGCATTTGAAACATTTTAGACTAGTAATCCTACTAGACAATTATAAATGCTTCCTGCACAATTATGAAGCTATCTAGACCTTCAGTTTCTAGCTTCTTAGACATTTTAATTAATCTTACTACACATTCTAAGCTTACTAAACAATTAGGCAGCTATCTGACATTTAGTTGCTAGCTCCTAAAACATTTTGTTTTAGCTCTCTACACATTTTACGAGGCTTACTAGACATTAGTACGGCTCTCTATACATTTAGCTTCAAGTTGACTAAACATTTTTTTATTATCTCACACATTTATTTTTTTTTTATTTTTTTTTTGCCAACAATAAGTTACCTGTTAGTACACGAGAGGTATACTGGCTAGCCGGAAGCTAGGTCACATTAAGATTGGCTGCTAGGGTCTATCGGCTACACGCTACTTACCCCTAGAGCACTTCAAAATAACCTACCTAGGTTACCTTTAGAACTATGTGTTTAATTCTATACTCGCAAGAGCACCTACTGGCCAGGTAGAGCATCTCACACACGTAATACAGAGAAGAGAAATATGAGTGTACCTAACAGTGGCAGGAATTGGGTATCAATAGGCTACAATTCCTAAGTGTTTTTTTTGAATGATAGATATATTTTGTTTTTGTGTATGTACTAAAGTAGACTGAAGTAGTACATTTATATGAGTAGTCTAGAGTACTATGTGTGCAAGTACTATCTTAAGGGTAAGTTACCCTGTTATTTTTGTTGAGACAGGTGCTAGTGATTGGTGACTAGAAACAATGTCACTCTCGTAGGAGCAAAGAGAGTCACCCATTGATCAACTACTAAAACACCTTTTAGCATTTTTATACCTTTTGTATGTACATGTGTACAAGTATTATTTACGGTTTTGTTTTTGGTGTACACGTGCATATAGCGGACAATTTTCCATGTACAACCTTTACTTACTTTTTATGTACACAGACATGAAGCTATTTTTCTTGTGTACAAGAACCATATACATCTTTATGATACATTTATTAACACTCCAACAAGGTTCAGGCGCATACACCTGATAAGTGCAACATTTAGCAGAGAGTCCTATAAATATGAGGTTATGTACATAGAACGGACGTGTAAGGATCTGCAGTCCACCTACACTAGGAGTCTATGGGAAACACGGCTTTACCACAATCAGCCGGGCACAAAACTTACGAATCTCCTACTGGCTAGGAGTCTCTTGACCTGATGGTCAAGCACAAAGCTTGATGGTTACGTTGCTGAACTGAAAACTGGAACAATCTTAGCACAGTCCTGCTAGGCACATGTCTTGAACTTTGTTACTGTAAAACAAAAGTGATTAGCACAGACAAGCAATAAACATTACTTTACAGTGCTTCAGAAGACATTTCTTCTGAATCTTCTTGTGCTTCTTGTTGATCCTCTATATCTGCCAACATCTGGAGCAGGCGAGGAGTTAATGTAACTCTCCCACACCACATTGGTGAGAGTAGAATGGGCAACAGTAGGATTTAGGGTGACCAGAGACTTACTGGCCGGGATCACAGTTGGTGCATAGGGTTTTAGCACCATCGTCAAATCAGGAGTGGGGCAAAACACTTTTGTCGGTACCCTGGAAGCAGGCAAACTCTCCATGTCAGAAGAGGGCCTCGGTACATACGTTGGTACCTGTGCAGGAGGCAAACTCTCATTGCTCCGAGAGGGCCTAGGTACATGCGTTGGTACCTCTGGAACAGACAAACTTTCATTGCTCCGAGAGGGTCTAGGTACGGTCTTTGGTGCCCGCAATTTAGGCTTACTTTCTTGAACTTGAGCAGGACTTGGCACTTTACTGTACACAGAAAATAATTGATGCTGTAGAGGCTCCTCTTCCTTGAGTACGTTTGTGGAGGCATCAGGAGCAGACCATTTCGGCCTCAGGTTGAAAGGATTCGATTCCCAATTTGTGGACGAAAAATATTTGAAGGGAAGCTGTGTTGGGACTGTTGGTCTTGTGACCGCTGCAGCCCATTCTCCACACAGGCTCCGGATGGGGGTGTACTCCACAATTTCACCCACCTCCAAGGAGTAGAACTTTTTATGAAGGTATGGCTTCTGTACTGCTCGCCGGTTTACGAGGATGGTTTGCCCTGTGTGGCAATCTAGGAGTGTCCCATAACCTCTGACCTTGTCGAACTTGGCCACAGTTGCTCTTCATCGTTCTAGAGGCTCCTCCACTTCTCGGGGGTGGTCCCATTTGCAGATGAATAAAGCTTCCATTTCTTTAGCGAATTCTTTCTTCAGGAGGCAAATGCTCATGCTTAGGGGTGTACAGTTCTCTGTGTCGGGCCTTTAATCTGTCCATCAGTTTAGCCAGCTCGGCTTCTTGATGGGCCCTTTCCCTTTGTGCGGCTGGAATTGGTGGGAGTGGCTTCCCAGGTATAGGTTGTAGAACCGCATGCATATCCTCGATGAGTCCCGGCTCGTCCCCAAAGATCCACTGGGGTAAATCTGGTGAGCACGGTCATGCACTTGGCAAAGCAGATAGGGGAATTTTAGCTTCAGGGCTGGAGGAGGAAGAATAGGCCGCCTCTGGCGGGGTACTCACTGCAGACTCCTCCGACGGGATCTCAGCCCACGAGCCCCAAGTTCTGTGGTGAGGGGACAGTCTCACCGGCGATGCACCTCCAGGTGTCCCTGCACTCTCCGCTGGAGGTGTGTCTGGCCAATCGTCGTCATCATCAGGCAGTGGGGGAAGATTGCAGGCCCCCTCTTCGTCTAATGACAACTGCTGCAGACGGTCAGCAAGTTCTTGGAAAAGTAGGGGAGTACACTTTCACTAGTGGCAACAGTAGTAGGCACACACCAGAATCCTGTTTGTGCAATGCCAAAAAGGCTTTGTTGTAGGGCCTTGGGGGTGTAGTGTAGTTGGGGTGTTGCTTCAGTATATGAGGGGTTAATTTAACCCCTGTCACTCGTGATGCCAGGGTGAGGGTTAATACGCTGAGGTAAATCTTCGGCCTATCGCCACCCTTCCCAGAAACGACAGGTGCGTGCTTAAATGAATGAAGGTCCACAATAGGAATGAACTTGAACTTGTATAAACTTTACTGAGGTACTTGCGGTACATCCAATTAACAGCAAGAGTCTTAGCAATACAGTCTCTATGTAGTACGGCAGTGATTGACAGATGCTGCAGGCCATTGACTTATCCAAAGGACTAGTAGAATTAGGATTGATGCAGAGATCCGTCCGGATTTAGGGGTCTGTTTAGGTCCGGTGATCTTGCAGATTTAACAGGGATTGAGATAACTCAGTTTTGTAAGATGGCCATTGCCGCAAGGCTTGGGCCTGGTTACTGCTGATGACAGCTGCGCAGATCCTCCTCTATCAGCAGCCCACGAGGAAAAGAAAGATATTAATGGCCGCCGCTCCCTTATATGGGCAGGGCCGTTTTGGATTGGTCCGTGTCAGCTGTCACTCACCGTTACAATGTATGGTGGGCGATCACCTGACTTCCTCCAAAGGTCCTTGAACCAGAAACGATAGAGTTTTGGAGCGCATCACGTGACCCACAGGTCCCGCGACACTACAACAAGGTAAGTACACTTTATTTACATAAGTACACATTGAATCTGAATAATTTTAACTATTAAAGGGGTGACAAGGGGCTAACTATTGATGAGGACCCCACCGGTAGCTAGGGACTCTGACTGTGGGAACCTCACCACATGGTAACGGATGCAATCCGGTACCGGGAAACCACACAATGCAGTTTTGCAAAACTTTAACTCTCTGCACGCTGCAGAAAAACTAAGAGTAGGCATGTTTTACCAAAGAAACACAAGAATATGCACATGCAATGTAAGAAACACAGTTATATAGACCTTTAGCACTTTCAACACACATTTTGATGTCCAGCAAACCTTATGACACTACAGCCACCCGAGTTAAAAGCAGCATAGCAGTTTGTACAGTGGTGCTGGGCAACCACATGGACCGGACATACTATATATTACTAATCAGTCTCCGTACGGTATGTTGACAAGGCGGAATTCCTCTGGAATATTCCACATGGACATTCTGCTGCACTGTGCACACGTTGGAAATCCCACATCCGATCCCGACTTGTCTATTCTTTGTGCAGATTCTACTCAGAAATGCATTGCTCTCTATGAGATTATGCATTCCTGAGTGGTCCTAGTGCCTGGTGGATTATACAAATGTGTGGAATGTCCGCACATGTTTTCCGTGTGGACATTCCGCACATTTTGTGCCATGTGAACATGGCCTTATGAGGAAACCCCTGCATGTAAGAACAGATCTTATACAGCTACATGTATCTGGAGAACCATGTCAATTTATTTAATGTCCTCTAAAACTGGATTTTGGCATCAAGACAAGTACAGTGCCTTGCAAAAGTATTCAACCCCTTGACTTTTTTTGTATTTTGGTGCCTAACAACCTGGAATTAACATGGATTGTTTGAGGATTTTGATCATTTAATTTACAGAACATTCCCACAACTTTGAAGATGTTTTTTTTTATTTTTTTATTTATTATGAAGCAAACAACAAACAGGACAAAATAAAAATGTGATGAGAAAAAGTCAATGTGCATAACTATTCACCCCCCTAAAGTCAGTACTTTGTGGAGCCGCCGTTTGCGGCAATCACAGCTCCAAGTTGCTTTGGATAAGTCTCTATGAGCTTGTCACATCTTCCCGCTGGGATTTTAGCCCATTCCTCCTTGTAAAACTGCTCCAGCTCCTTCAAGTTGGATGGTTTGCGCTTGTGAACAGCGATCTTTAAGTCTAACCACAGATTTTCGATTGGATTGAGATCTGGGCTTTGACTAGGCCACATTTACATGTTTCCCCTTAAACCACTCAAGGGTTGCTTTAGCAGTGTGTTTGGGGTAATTGTCCTGCTGGAAGGTGAACCTCCGTCCTAGCCTCAAATCATGCACAAAGTGGTACAGGTTTTTCTCAAGAATATCCATGTATGGGCCTACCGGACATAGATTGCTACTATAGAGCGATGCACCTGAAGCGTTGGATGGAGCTGGCTATGGGCAAGAGTGTACTTCAGTATCAGGACTTAGAAACCAGACAACTAGGTGACAATTATCTCTGATTTTTTCTGGCTTCCCCAAAAAAGTGAGGTCTCCTCCATCGAGAACCCATTGTTAAAAGGTACCTTACTGGTTAAAAGTAGTGTATCCACCCTTGACGCTGACTCACAGACGGTGCCCCCTATCACTCCAGCCTCACTTATCCCTCAAGCATTACACGCATCAGGATTTCATACAAACCCGCTGTGGCTCCAAATTTCCTCCACTTCTCTTGCAGACTTTCTTCCAGATAACACCTCCCCTAGCACTGAGGTGCTCCGCTCTCTGATGCGATCTCACCCTTCTACCCCTCTCCACGCTCAAGCCGCAAGACAGATTTGTCTTACTTTTTTAAAGAAATTCTCTATTGCCAAGTCCCTTACATGGTTAGATGAGCTCTACGTCCATGGAACTCATAGTAAGCTAAAATTGTCGTTATTCTATAATCACTTGGTCCAAGAAGATAGCAACAGGCACCCCTTATATTTACATTATTGGGAACGGGAATTAGGGTTAGACTTGACAGTGGAGCAGCGCCGTTCTGTGTTCAAGTGTTCACATGGCTTCTCCCGCTGTAACAAACTACAGGAAAACCATTTTAAATTGCTCACAAGATGGTATAAAACCCCTGAAGCTCTATATAGATTTGGTTTATCACGTGACAAACTGTGCTGGAGATGTAATGCAGCGGTGGGTATATTTGAACACATGTGGTGGTCATGTCCCGAGATTCGACCCTTCTGGAAAGAAGTGGAGTCAACCCCACCATCCAAAAAGCTGTGGGTTGACAAGATCAATCAGATATGCCACATGGAGGAATTGACAAGTTGGCATTTGCACACTCACGACAAATTTGAACACGTATGGAAGCCATGGCTTTCTTATAAACTTCAAACCTCTTGCCACCCCACCAGTACCACTTAGTAACTTTAGGAATCACCTTCCCAATAGGTAATGATAACAATCTATACCTCTCACTTCCCCTTCCTGTCCTCACACCTCTCTTGGGCTCTCCCGAGACACCATCTGAACATTTTTCTACACAAACTAGTTCTTTGTATTTCACGTTATGTTCTATAGGTTTACCACGGACCTATCTTCAAGAACCCACATTAAAGCATTTCTACTGCACGGGACCGGATAGGTTCTGACTTACACAGTTTTTGTTTGTTAGTCACACTTACTTTATGACTACTCTTTAGATGGCTTTTCCTCGCTGTATCTGATTTAATTAGCTTTCTCCAGATACAACTTCACTTGCAGAAATAGCACTTGTATGAGATTGCAATGCCGACTTATATTGTGAATTGTCATCTTGTTATTCTGTTATTTCATCTTTTATATCAATAAAAAGAGATTTATGAAAAAAAAAAAAGAATATCCCTGTATTTAGCACCATCCATCTTTCCCTCAACTCTGACCAGTTTCCCAGTCCCAGCTGCTGAAAAATTATTTCTTTGGGTGATATGATGTGTTGGGCTTGCGCCTGACATAGTGTTTTCTTTGATAGCCGAAAAGTTACATTTTAGTCTCATCAGACCAGAGCACCTTCCTCCATACATTTTGGGAGTCTCCCACATGCCTTTTCACAAACTCACAATGTGCCTTTTTGTTTTTAGCTGAAAGTAATGGCTTTCTTCTGGCCACTCTGCCATAAAGCCCAACTCTATGGAGCCTACGGCTTATTGTCGGCCTATGTACAGATACTCCAGTCTCTGCTGTGGAACTCTGCAGCTCCTCCAGGGTTATCTTAGGTCTCTGTGCTGCCTCTCTGATTCATGCCCTCCTTGCCCGGTCCGTGATTTTTGGTGGATGTCTGACTCTTGGCAGATTTCCTGTTGTGCCATGTTCTTTCCATTTTGTTATTATAGATTTGATGGTGTTCCTGGGGATCATCAAAGATTTGGATTTTTTTTTTCATAACCTAACCCTGACTTGTACTTCTCAACAACATTGTCCCTTACTTGTTTGGAGAGTATCTTGGTCTTCATGGCACTTGGTTACTGATGCCTCTTGCTTAGGTGTTGCAGCCTTTGGGGCCTTTCAAAAATGGTGTGTATTTGTAATGACAGATCATGTGACATTTAGATTGCACACAGGTGGACATCATTTCACAAATGATGTGCCTTCTGAAGGTAATTGGTTGCACCAGATCTTATTTTTCCACAATTTTGAAAGGGTGCCAATAATTTTGTCCAGACCATTTTTGGAGTTTGGTGTGACATTATGTCCAATTTGCTTTTTTTTTTCTTCCAATAAAATTTTATTTGGTTTTCATAATACAACAAGGGTTCCGGGAAGTTCCCAGAAAGGATATATAAGTGTCATAGTAAATAGCAGATACATCATATCAACCAAAACACCGCTAACAAAGTACAGCAGATATTACATGTTTGTTATGATATCCCAAGTCCCTCCCACCCACCCTCACCCTCACCCTCCCCCTCCCCTTATAACATCCAACTCAGCCCCAATAAACACAACAAAGCCAATGTGGGTCTCCCATTCCCGACTGTCAGCTATTACTCTCGAGGGAGAAATATCGGTTAGTGTAGATAATGAAAACACCAATCAAAATTGAGTGATACATTGAGACAATATTACAATGCCATAGAGTCATAATAGTAACTATCCATTCACAAGGGACTGCGATCTTCCCTTCTCTCAGTGTCCGCAAGCTATTCATGCTAACTGCTAACATCCTACCCAATATACAACCTACCCAAGGATCCCGCTATGCTCCTTGTAAGGTACCAGACCGTGTCTTTAAAGGGAGTGACTACTTGTATGATCTCATCATCATTGAGAAAATGGGTAATAAAGGATCTCCACTTCTTGAAGAACCCTTTAGCCGAGCGGTCCTTTGATTTACTCAGCTCAGTAAGGTCAAAGAACAAATATTTTTTCATGGTAGTAATCACATCCGTGATTGTGGGCATAGTAGGGACCAACCATTTAGACAGTAGACACCTATTAGCCACAAGAATAAAGGTATGTAGGAGGAGTGAAACAACCACCCCCTCAGGTTCAATGTGGAGAAGTAAAAGCGTGGGAGTGATGGATAGAGAGGTCCCAAGTGTAAGGCCCAATAGTCGGAATAAGGCCCCCCAAAACCTCCTTGTCTTGGGGCATGTCACCAGCCCGTGCAACAGATCGGTCTTATAGGCTCCACAGTTCGGGCAATGAGTTATACGGTCAGGGTTGTCCGGTGTACGGGGGAAGGAAAATCCATAGGTGGCATGATGGACAATTTTAAACTGGGTTTCCCTCCAGGTTTCGTTAATCACCGCCTTCCTTACTATAGTCCACCCGTTTAGTAGAGGCACAGCTATGTCCGTGACCCCCAATTTCCTTTCCCAATAGTCAAATAAGGAAGAAGTCACTGTCTCCTCACCACGTCTCGTGATGTGTCGGTATAGGTGGGATAGGGAGTGGTAGGGCGTCTCAGTAAAAATATAGGAGTCAAAAGACGTTCTAGCCCATTCCCTAGAAAGATTTTGTAGTCGAGGGTTAACAAAGGACATCACTTGGGAATATGGGAGGAAATGTCCTGGGCCTAAGGAGAATTTCGAACAAAGTTCTGAGAAGGTGAGATAGCGGGGTTCGGTGTCGTGTAATAAGGAGTGTACAGTCAGTATCCCTGCCCTCTTCCAAACACTAAACAATCTATTGTCGCGTCCAGCGGGGAAGTCAGGATGTGACCAGAGGGGCATATGTTTGCTGAGGAGAACAGGTAGTGCCATAAGTAATCTACATGCCTTCCAGGCAGCCATTGTGTCACGTATAATAAGGCTGCCTTTGAGGGAACGCGGCATAGATCCACAAGAAGTGTGGAGCAGGGCGCCCAATGACCAAGGAGCGACCAATTCGGACTCCAGATTGAAGTTCGAGTAGCAGTTACTGCCCCTTAGCCAGTCCACTCCGTGTCTACATAAACAAGACAGGTTGTAGTGACGAATATCAGGGAGTCCCACCCCCCCTTTATCTTTTGGGAGCATCAGCTTACGCAGGGCTATGCGGGGGCGTCGGCCGGCCCATATGAATTTAGTGAAGATAGATGTCAGTAGGTTAATGTCAGTGTGCTTAAGTAGAACGGGGATTGTTTGAAGTGGGTACAGCAATTTAGCAAAACTGAGCATTTTCAGTAAGTGGCATCTAGCCAGCAGCGGCATGGGTAATGAATACCATCTAGTCAGTTCTGTTTTGATTTTTTGAATGGTGGGAGGGAAGTTAAGCGTGTAGAGGGAGTGTGCTGTACGGCCAATCCAGATACCCAAGTATTTCAAGGAACTACGTGTGATTTGAACCGGAGAGGATATCCTCCCTGCCGATAACGCACACTCCGGGGAGGATAAGTCTAACAATTCACTTTTGGATATGTTTACTTTGAAACCCGAAGCAAGCCCAAAGTCCTCCAAGTATTGGAAAATCTTAGGTAGGTCCTCTACAGGGTTGGTCAAGAAAACCAACAGGTCATCGGCAAATAGCGCATGTGTCACTGTTACCCTCCCCACTTTTATGCCCCTCACTCCATTAGCGGTGGACAAAAATCTAGACAAGGGCTCAATCGCTAAATTGAAAAGCAACGGTGATAACGGGCACCCTTGGCGAGTCCCCTTCTGGGGGGAGAAGGCGTCTGACAAGAACCCCGGGGTATGTATTCTAGCCTTAGGATTCGAATACAAGGTATGCAAATATTGAAGAAAAGGACCAGTAAAACGCATAGTGCGAAGCACCTTCCA
Source organism: Hyla sarda (assembly GCF_029499605.1). Taxonomy (NCBI): domain Eukaryota; kingdom Metazoa; phylum Chordata; class Amphibia; order Anura; family Hylidae; genus Hyla; species Hyla sarda. The sequence goes on from NC_079191.1 coordinate 370,936,547, forward strand.
CATCCAATCCCAGGAGACATTGTCAAACGCCTTCTCCGCGTCAATCGATAATATGGCATCCGATCTATGTAGTTGTGGCCTAAGTTTAATGTCGTCTAAAACTGCGATCACTCGCCTAACATTAGATTCTGCTGAGCGACCCTTCACAAATCCCACCTGCAGAGGGGAAATCACCCGTGGTAGTATCAAGGATAGTCTATCCGCCATAATTTTGGACATAATTTTTAGGTCAACATTAATAAGCGAGATAGGTCTATAACCATTGGGCGACAGTAGATCTTTACCCGGTTTAGGTAATACCTTAATATACGCTGTATTGACAGAGTCAGGGATGTTCGCCCCCTGCAGGTAGGAGGTATAAAGGTCCAGCAGAATCGGGGCTGTCTCAGATTTTAAGATCTTGTAAAAGTCACCGGTGAGGCCATCAGGGCCTGGCGCCTTGTCAGATTGTAAGTTCTTTATAACCTTATCAATCTCTTCCCGTGTTATGGGAGCATTCAATAGCTCTAGGTCTGTATCTGTCAGAGTTGGGAGGTCCGCAGTGGTCAACCAGTCTCTGGTAGGTTGTGCATCGGAAGCATATGAGGTATAAAGATCATTGAAATAGTCACGTAGGATGGCATTGATTTTGTCAGGCTGTTTGTGTAGATTGCCATGATGGTCTTTTAGGGCCGAAATGTGTGTCAAACCCTGCCTGCCCTTGGCGAATCTCGCCAGCAGTTTGCCCGGCTTGTTCCCAAACCTAAAAAGAGTGGCGTCAAAATGGGATCTATTTACGTCTTCTCTCTTAGCACACCACAGATCATAAGCGGCTTTAGCAGTGGCCCACAACCTTTTGTTAGACTCAGAAGGGGTATGTAAGAAAGCAGTGTAAGCAGTTTGCAATTGTGAACTAAGAGTTTTAAGTTGGGTTGCCAATTTGCTTTTTTCTTCCCTTTTTTTGTTTAATTCCAATACACACAAAGGGAATAAACATGTGTATAACAAAACATGTGTTACTGCAATCCTTTTCTGTAAGAAATACTTTATTTTCTTGAAAAATTGAGGTGCCAACATTTACAGCCATGACTGTATATACTAAAAAAACAAGCATATATAGTTCTTTAAAGTCACGTGCATGTGACATCACACACAATTAAAATACCTAAAAAGAGGAATATTTTCAAAACATGGAAAACTGGATGAATTTCTATATAATATAGCACATTATCAGAGACAGTACACAGAGAAGTATATAACTATCGCAGCCTAATGACAATCACTAATACATTAAAATAAGATTTTGTCTATAATTCATTCCATTAGGTTGTCCTGTATCCAGGATAAACATAAAAAATGATTCCCTGTTTAACAGTTTATGTCTTAAATCTCCACCCCTGATATTTCTTTTTATCCTTTCCACCGCACTCACACTTAAAGAAGACATATCACCATCATGAAAATACCGTATTTTTCGCCGTATAAGACGCACTTTTTCTTCCACTGGGGGGGAAAAAGTCGGTGCGTCTTATACGGCGAATACACCCCTATCTCGGCGGTCCCTGCGGCCATAAACGGCCGGGACCCGCGGCTAATACAGGACATCACCGATCGCGGTGATGCCCTGTATTAACCCTTCAGACGCGGCGATCAAAGCTGACTGCCGCGTCTGAAGGGAAAGTGACACTAACCCGGCTGTTCAGGCGGGCTGTTCGGAACAGCCGCGATCTCACCGTGGCGGTCCTGAACAGCCCGACTGAATAGCCGGGTTAGTGCTTACAGGACACCGGGGGGGGACCTTACCTGCCTCCTCGGTGTCTTCTCCATTCAGGGATCCTCTGTATGCCGGCGCTCTGTATGCCGGGGACAGCGATGGAGCGACATCCAGGGCAGCGGTGACGGGTCCTGAGCGGCGGGGACACGTGAGTATTACCTCTTCCTGCAGTGGTCTTCAATCTGAGGACCTCCAGATGTTGCAAAACTACAACTCCCAGCATGCCCGGACAGCCAACGGCTGTCCGGGCATGCTGGGAGTTGTAGTTTTGCAACATCTGGAGGTCCGCAGGTTGAAGACCACTAGTGGGTTCAAAATCTTTATTTTTTTAGATTTTGCCCCTAAAAATTGGGTGCGTCTTATACGCCGGTGCGTCCTATAGGATGAAAAATACGGTAATTGAAATGTTTAGTTAATGCAGAAACATTCACTTGGGCATTATTCATATCAGAAATGTGCCTTCTTATACGCGTCTTTAGGGAATTCGATAAGACCATCATTGATTGAAAGTTACCTTAAAGAAGGCCACCAATGGTTGAAACAATACAAAAGACCACTATTGGTGATAAGTAACATTAGAGAAGACCACCGTTGGTTTAAACATTACAGAAGACGACCACTGGTTGAAGCAAACAATACCTTTAAAGTACAGTCATGGTGTTCATGAAGAATGAAAGCAGATGACATGTCATGATATCAACCTTTTTTCAAACTGAAATGAAATAATTATCTGTAATATTATTTAAGGAAGTTCTGGATATCTGTTTACACTGTAGATTTTTTAACCCTTTTTAACATAGAAATCATCAATGCAATGTTAATTCTACTGTGGACCTCCAGAACAGTTGCTTCGAATTCACACACAATTGATTACTAAGTGATCACTTGAACCCCTGATCTCCCATCCACTAAATTACAGTTAGAACTTAACTTTTTTAGGACCCTACGAAACGTATTAAAAGGCTCAACCAACTGGGCTCATCCAGAATTATACAGAGCCAATAATAAATTACCTGCATGCAACTGCATGCATACAGTTTTTGCTTTTGTTTGGTACTTTGGGTGCAGTCCACAGTACACCACTACCAACATACTAGACCTAGAGAGTGATGATTAAAAATTAACACATTGTTCCTCCCCCCAAACGTTTCACCACAACACAATGTTTTATCAAGGGCAAACGGCAAATCAAATAAGCCAAACTAGGGTTTATATTATCTCTCTTTAGTGATGTCACAATTAAATCGCCCAATAGAGACACTTTAAAATTCACCAACCACACATTCATTGGTGAAAAAATGATTGATAACTAAATATATCAATCACCAGCTTAATCTTCCATCCAATCCCAGTTAGGCTGGGATCACACCACGTTTTCTTAAATACGGCTCCCGTATATGGTTGTGAGGAGGGGGGGCGGGGCTTAATCGCGGCGGAGGGAACCGTATTTAATACAAGTCTATGAGCCGACCGGAGTGAACCGCAGCCTCCGGTCGGCTTCGTTTTTGGCTGTATGCGGTTTCCCGACCACAGGCAAAAACGTGGTTGACCACGTTTTTGCCTGCGGTCGGGAAACCGCATACGGCCGAAAACGAAGCCGACCAGAGGCTGCGGTTCACTCCGGTCGGCTCATAGACTTGCATTAAATACAGTTCCCGAATACGGGCGCCGCGATTAAGCCCCGCCCCCTCCTCCCAACCGTATACGGGAGCCGTATTAAGAAAACGTGGTGTGAACCCAGCCTTACCCACAAGTCATTGTTTGAGCCAACACTAAGACTGACAGCAGGATTAACCAATGATTATATGTATTTTGTTCTCAGTTAGATCAGACTGGCTGCTCATGCTCTGCCATTTTTTTGTTTTCTGTTATTTTGAAAGTGTGTAAATGATGGAAATAAAATCTAACTTTTGTTGACATATTATAAGAATGTCTAATCTGTAATTTGATGCCTTTTGGAGATTTTTCCATCTTTCCTTGGCTTCTTTATGCACATTAACCCCTCAACGACAATGGACGTAAATGTACGTCATGGTGACGTGGTACTTAACGCACCATGACGTACATTATCGCGCCGACATAATCCGCAGCCAGGGATTTGCCGTTAATGGCGGTCATCCGCGATCGTGCGGATGTCCACCATTAACTCCTACGATGCCGTGATCAATACAGATCACGGCATCTGCGGCATTCCGGTACTTTGAACGGATGATCGGATCGCCTGTGGCGCTGCCGCGGAGATCCGATTATCCAGCATGGCGGCCGGAGGTCCCCTCACCTGGCTCCGGCCGTCTCCCGGGGTCTTCTGCTCTGGTCTGAGATCGAGAAGACCAGAGCAGAAGATCACCGATAATACTGAGCAGTGCTGTGTCCTATACATAGCACTGCACAGTATTAGCAATCAACTGATTGCAATGAATAGTCCCCTATGGGGACATAAAAAGTGTAAAAAAAAAGTAAAATAAAGTAAAAAAATTTGAAAAATCCCCTCCCCCAATAAAAAGTAAAACATCAGTTTTTCCCATTTTACCCCCAAAAAAGCGTAAAAAAAAATTAATACACATATTTGGTATCGCCACGTGCGTAAAAGCCTGAACTATTAAAATATATTGTTAATCATCCTGTACGGTGAACGGCGTAAACGTAAAAAAAAAAAAAAGTCCAAAATTGCTGCTTTTTTGTCACATTTTATCCCAAAAAAAATTAATAAAAATTAATAAAAATTAAAACCTAAGCAAAAGTGATACTGATAAAAACTAAAGATCATGGTGCAAAATATGAACCCTCATATCGCCCCGTATACGGAAAAATCTGAAAGTTATAGGTAGTCGAAAATAGGGCAATTTCAAACATACTAATTTTGTTAAAATGATTTGAGATTTTTTTTAAGCAGTACAATTATAGAAAAGAATATAATCATGGGTATCATTTTAATTGTATTGACCCACAGAATAAAGAAAACATGTCATTTTTACCAGAAAGGGTACAGCGTGAAAACAAAACCTTCCAAAATTTGCTAAATTGCGGTTTTCTTTTCAATTTTCCCACATAAATAATATTTGTTTGGTTGCGCCGTACATTTTATGGTAAAATAAGTGATGGAATTACAAAGTACAATTGGTGACGCAAAAAACAAGCCCTCATATGGGTCTGTGGATGGAAATATAAGAGCGTTATAATTTTTAGAAGGCGAGGAGAAAAAAACTAAAATGCTAAAATTGGTCTGGTCCTTAAGGCCAAAATGGGCCTGGTCCTTAAAGGGTTAATACTAATTTTTACCTGGGGTGCCCAAACCTTTGATCCCCACTGTAGGTATAAGTTCCATTATAAAAATGTGATATTACCAATTGGTCGATAATGAAGGACAAATACAAATTTTTCCATCACTGCAAAATTTATCATTGTTAAATGAGATCATGCATATGAAGACTCTCAATACAAAAGCACCTATCACAGTCTATACATCTAGATTATTGGCTTGAAATGGTCTGACGAAGCCCGCATATGCAGGTGAAACAGCTGTCACACCGATTCTAACGTTAGCAGCGGCCGGCCCTCCCATCTCCGAAATGTGAGCTGCACAAGTATCCTGCACTTTATAAAGAATAAAGGTGAAAGTCTGCACAACTGAAAGACGTGGTGAGTGCTTCCAAGCTTTGTTTACGCAGAGATTTCTACGAGCGTTATTGCATTAATTAATGTTACGCATCTCCACCTGCTCAGCTACCTTTTGTCTGTACTGGGGAGCTATAGCGGTACTTGCTGAGTGAGAGTGGTGCTGAGGTAATCTGCTTCTCAGGACTAGAGCATAGCAAAATGAATAATTGGTACAATTAAATTTAATAGTCTTATATTGTTACATCTGAATTTTATAAGAATTCTGAGTATGTGAACCTTTCATTAAGTCCATCTTAAAGACTTAAAGTTCAAAGGCAATGAATCCACCTAGCCTCTTCAGGTAAAAACTTGTTGTTCAAATTACCATGGCTGGGTCCCAAGTTGCATTGGGTGAGACCCCAACATTTTTAATTTAAGGAGTTTTTACCATGTGTCTCTCTCATATGATGGGATAATGGTGCGTCGGTTCTAGTATTGATCGTACTGATATGTTGGGAGATGTATCTGCACAGTTGTTGAACAGTCTTTTCAACGTACAATTTGGGACACGTACACTGGGCGACATATATTACTCCCGCCATCTGGAAATTAATAAAATCATGATCTATATATTTCTAGTTGTCAACTGGGTTGTCACATTCTTTCATGCGAGGTATATATTGGCATAATGTGCAACACTCACAAAGGTGAGATTTTTATAACTGGTGATTTAAGCCATGTTGTTAGTTGTCTTTCCTTGTAAAAACTTTTGATAATCTGGTCCCAGATATTGCATCCTCGACAATAAGTTATTGACAGAGTAGGTGTAATTACCTCCCATAAATCAGAATCCGAAATTAACAATGGCCAGTATGTCCGCAGTATCTCAATAATCTTTCTATTATTTTGATCATATGCTCCACTACACCTTATGATCATACTGTCAGGTACTTTAGGTTTGTCTACTAGCAATTCTTTATGTGTAGTCGCCCTTGCCATGGCATATGCTCGGTGTGAAGTCTTCTTTATGTAACCTTGTGCCCTAAAACACGGATATAGAAGATTACACTTCTCCTGGAATTTATGTGGACTTGAACAGTTCCTTTTTGTTCTTAAATATTGGCCAGTAGGAATACCTTCCTTCAACAGTTTTTGATGAAAACTTTGCCAGGTCAAAAAACTATTAGCAGAGGAGGGTTTGTGATAAAATTCCATATGTATGTGACCTGCATTATCCAGAGTAATTATCAAATCTAGAAAGTGTACCATGTTCCCTTAAAGGGTTACTTCGCTACTCAGCATCCAGAACATTGAGTTCCAAACGCTGTGTGCTGGCTTCCGTGTTCACGCCCGCCACCTCATAACGTCACGCCCCGTCATGTGATGTCACATCCCGGGCGTGAAAATGGAAGCTCGCACACAGAGTTCGGAACTCAATATTCCGGAGGCTGGGGAGCGGAGTAACCCTTTAAATTTTTGATACAAGTGTTACAATTCAGTTATTTTACAAATTATTAAAAGTGCTCCAAGATGCCATCCAAAAAAATGAAATTATCATTGATAAATTGTCCTCAAAATAAAATGTGTGACGTGTACTCAGGTTGGCCCCCTAAAAATAAATTAGCATAATATGGTGCACAGGGAGTGCCCATGGTGGTGCCTTTCAACTGAAAATAATAGCAGTGATCAAATAAAAAGAAGTTGTGGGTCAAAGGGAATCTTAAAAGTGTCAAAATGTGCCCTTGGTTTTTAGAAAATGTTGTACTGCAACTACACCCAGCTCATGTTTTTTGTTTGTATAGAAGGACATTGGGGGAGATTTATCAAAACCTGTCCAGAGGAGAAGTTGCTAAGTTGCCCATGGCAACCAACCAGATTGCTTCTTTAATTTTTTAAAAGGCCTCTTAAAACAGAAAGAAGCAATATGATTGGTTGCTATGGGCAACTCAGCAACTTTTCCTCTAGACAGGTTTTGATAAATCCCCCCCTCCATGTCCATACTGGCAATCAAAGTTTCAGGAGGAAATCTGATCTCTTGAAGTTTTGTAACAGCATCCTTAGAATCTTAAATATCTGATCGGTCCATAAAAATAATGATGCTCTGAGACATGTTATTACAACCTGAGATTATTGGTCAGCCAGGGACAGGGTGACTCTGCTTGTGAATTTTTGGCAATGCATAAAATGTTGCAATGGTTGGTGTTGGATTATGTGGACATGTATGCTCTTCTTCAGATATCAGGCCACTGGACAAAGGATTTCTTGTAACTCATTAGAGATAATCCATACGGGATTAGAGTAACGTTTTTTAATACATCTCCCTATCATTTAAAAGTCTCATTACCATTTCTTTGAAATCCTGATAATCCATCAAAAAGTTTTTTCCACCTAAATCCAATGGTTTGCACATTAGTTGCTCATTGTTTTGGATCTCTTGGTGAACTTTCTGTTCCTGTTTAGTAATATTAGCCTTAATCTGAGGATTTAAGAGTACCTGACAGCTGTTTCAACCACACTAAACCCAATATATTGGGTTATAGTGCGGGTGAATAGCTGTACAAAGAAGGGTAACTTACAGGTTTACCTTAGGCATATACATTGCTCTGCTTATTAGAAGTTCTTTGTCATTGAGGTCCTGAGGAGCCGACTTGCGCAGTTCCCCCTGCCTCTTCAATGTTCCGCCCTGGCCAGCCCCCTTCCATGACATCAGAAGGGGGGGGGGGGTGGATTTGCGCTCTGCTTTTCACTTAACCTGGCCCTGATGTCATGGAAGGTGGAGGGCCGTGGCAGAATATTGATGAGGCAGGGGGAGCTGCACAAGCTGGCTCCTCACCTCCAATGCACTCTGGAGCGCAACCACAAAGAGCTTCTAATGTGCAGAGTTATGGATAAACCAAAGGTAAGACTGTAAGTGACCCTTCTTTGTACAGCTATTCACCTACACTATAACCCAATATATTGGGTTTAGTGCAGAGGAAATAGTCAGATTTTACTCGTAACCATTTCAACCAAGGTGTCTATTGTAGAGTATTGAGATAAGGAAGGTGTAAATGTGGGCTGGAGCAAATCACCAGTATCAGCTTTATGTTGTAATTTCACAAGTACCTTTATCGCTTGTTGTTCCCTTCTTGTGGTCACATCTGGATTATTATTTAAATTTTTATGGAACCTATATAGTGCTAGCCTCTCAAAAATATCACATTTGGGTGTTTGTATAAATGAAAGACCTTTTCGTAAGACTGCAATATGTTGGTAAGTTTGTACAAAGTTGCTTCTGTCACATTGATTTCAGTAATAAACTCTTTACATCTTTCCCTTTCCAACATTAAAAAGGTTTTAATTTAAAATACTTATTTTGTGTGGGAGGTCTACACACTGGTGCGGCTTTGTTAATTAAATAATCTGAAATTCATATGAAAGGCCTGGGATAATACCAATTAATAAGCACATTTTCTCCAAGCTTAGAAAATAAACACAGCAAAGATTTGTTTCCAGAATAAATATGCCACATGTAAGAATCATGCTGAGATAATTAATGTCCTACATTGGACAGATTGCAAGAAATACTTGACCATTTAAGCCTTTCAAGGGCACATTACTGTGACTGGCTGTTCAAGTCATTTTATATAATAGTGAAACCTCTGCAAAAGACTAAACCTTTGAGAAGACAACCCCCTTATCCAGACCAGATTTTCTGTGACTAATTATTCTACATATTGTCTTCTTTGACAAGACCCCCTCCCCTACAAGATCTCTTTCCAATGCAATTTTAAGTGGTTGCCTTCAAGAGATTTCACTTGTATTCACTTTAGTAGTGTTATGAAGAGTTTTGAACCATTACGTTTGTGAACCATTATGCTAAAGTAGGCTGCGGATGAGCACACAGAGTAGAGCCCTTGCCCCTGACATTAATTAGCATATTAAGATTACAGTGTGGGAACTCTGCATATACTAAATGGATTTAAAGGGGTTCTCCGCCCCTATACATCTTATGCCCTATCCAAAGGATAGGGGATAAGATGTCTGATCGCAAAGGTCCCGCAACAGGGACCCCTGGGATCTCTGTGCAGTACCTGGCATTAATTTAGAACGCTAGGTGCGGGCAGAGGGGGTCGTGATGTCATGTCCACGCCCCTTGTGACATCACGCCACACCCCCTCAATGCAAGTCTATAGGAGGGGGCATGGCGGCCACCATGCCCCCTGCCATAGACTTGCATTGAGGGGGCATGGCGTGACATCACAAGGGGAATGGCCGTGACATCGTGACCCTCACTGCCTGCTCCAAGCATTCTGAACAAAACATTCCAAACTCAGTATATTTGGTTTAGTGCGGATGAGCAGGTTGTCAGATTATCTTTAAATGTGGTTAAATGTGCATATGGCAACAATGATACAGCAATAAATCAGGCTCCCTCAACCAATCAAACATAGAATGTGTCGGCAGATAAGAACCATTTGGCCCATCTAGTCTGCCCAATATCCTGAAAATTATGAATAGTCCCTGGGTGTATCATGCATGAAGGATAGTCTTATATTTATCCCATGCATGCTTAACCCCTTAACGACCAAGGACGTATATTTACGTCCTTGGCCGGCTCCCGCGATATAACGCGGGGTCACGCAGTGACGGGTCGGTCATATTGGGTCGGTCCCGGCATGGCTTTACAGTGAACAGCTATGGCTTTACAGTGAACAGTGCTGGCAATCAGTGTATGCAATGTTATAGCCCCCTATGGGAGCTATATCACTGCAAAAAAAGTGTAAAAAAAGTTAATAAATGTGATTTAACCCTTTCCTTAATAAAAGTTCAAATCACCCCCCTTTTCCCATAAAAAAAATCCTGCCAGGGATTCAAATCATGCAGTGCCAGACGTGTCCCTCTGTATAAGCCAGTACTTGTGTGGGCCCGTCTGAAGTTTGCTAAAGAGCATTTGGATGATACAGAAGAGGATTGGGAGAATTTCATATGGTCAGATGAAACCAAAGTAGAACTTTTTGGTAAAAACTCAACTTGTCGTGTTTGGAGGAGAAAGAATGCTGAGTTGCATCCAAAGAACACCATGCCTATTGTGAAGCATGGGGGTTGGAAACATCATTCTTTGGGGCTGTTTTTCTGCTAAGGGACCAGGACGACTGATCCGTGTAAAGGAAAGAATGAATGGGGCCATGTATCGTGAGATTTTGAGTGAAAACCCTTCCATCAGCAAGGGCATTGAAGATGAAACGTGGCTGGGTCTTTCAGCATGACAATGATCCCAAACACACTGACCGGGCAACAAAGGAGTTGTCACGATGCCGGCTGGCAGGAGGTGGATCCTCTGTGCCAGAGAGGGATTGGCGTGGACCGTGCTAGTGGACCGGTTCTAAGTCACTACTGGTATTCACCAGAGCCCGCCGCAAAGTGGGATGATCTTGCTGCGGCGGTAATGACCAGGTCGTATCCACTAGCAACGGCTCAACCTCTCTGACTGCTGAAGATAGGCGCGGTACAAGGGAGTAGACAAAGGCAAGGTCGGACGTAGCAGAAGGTCGGGGCAGGCAGCAAGGATCGTAGTCAGGGGCAACGGCAGGAGGTCTGGAACACAGGCTAGGAACAAACAAGGGAACGCTTTCACTAGGCACAAGGGCAACAAGATCCGGCGGGGGAGTGCAGGGGAAGTGAGGTATATATAAGGAGTGCACAGGTGAACACACTAATTAGAACCACTGCGCCAATCAGCGGCGCAGTGGCCCTTTAAATCGCAGAGACCCGGCGCGCGCGCGCCCTAGGGAGCGGGGCCGCGCGCGCCGGGACAGGACCGACGGAGAGCGAGTCAGGTACGGGAGCCGGGGTGCGCATCGCGAGCGGGCGCCACCCGCATCGCGAATCGCATCCCGGCTGGAGGCGGTACCGCAGCGCACCCGGTCAGTGGATCTGACCGGGGCGCTGCAGCAACGAGGATGAGGCGAGCGCTCCGGGGAGGAACGGGGACCCGGAGCGCTCGGCGTAACAGTACCCCCCCCCCCTTGGGTCTCCCCCTCTTCTTGGGTCCAAAGAACCTGAGGATCAAAAACTCAATTCTTTCGTGATGAGGTCCGATGCACATTAGGAGGGGTTCCGTGCGGTAACGCACGGCACAGTCCAATCTTTCATTGTTAACACAATTGATGTAGAGGGGTCTGGCGAGACTGGTCACAGGGATGTTGAACCTGTTGATAAGAGAGGCCAAAAAAAAATTTCCTGCAGATCCGGAATCCAAGAAGGCCATAGTAGAGAAGGAGAAGGTAGAGGCAGATATCCGCACAGGCACAGTAAGGCGTGTGTTACGCCTAGCGCTCCGGGTCCCCGCTCCTCCCCGGAGCGCTCACGGCGTCTTTCTCCCTGCAGCGCCCCGGTCAGTCCCGCTGACCGGGAGCGCTGCACTGTCATGGCCGTTGGGGATGCGATTCGCACAGCGGGACGCGCCCGCTCGCGAATCGCATCCCAGGTCACTTACCCGTCCCGGTCCCCTGCTGTCATGTGCTGGCGCGCGCGGCTCCGCTCTCTAGGGCGCGCGCGCGCCAGCTCTCTGAGACTTAAAGGGCCAGTGCACCAATGATTGGTGCCTGGCCCAATTAGCTTCCACCTGGTCCCTGACTATATCTGACCTCCTCCCATGCACTCCCTTGCCGGATCTTGTTGCCTTGTGCCTGTGAAAGCGTTTAGTGTGTCCAAAGCCTGTGTACCTGAACTTCTGCTACCCATCCTGACTACGAACCTTGCCGCCTGCCCCCGACCTTCTGATACGTCTGACCTTGCCTCTGCCTAGTCCTTCTGTCCCACGCCTTCTCAGCAGTCAGCGAGGTAGAGCCGTTGCTAGTGGATACGACCTGGTTGCTACTGCCGCAGCAAGACCATCCCGCTTTGCGGCGGGCTCTGGTGAAAACCAGTAGCCTCTTAGAACCGGTCCACTAGCACGGTCCACGCCAATCCCTCGCTGACACAGAGGATCCACTACCTGGAAGCCGAATCGTGACTGTAGATCCGGCCATGGATCCCGCTGAGGTGCCGCTGCCAAGTCTCGCTGATCTTCCCACGGTGGTCGCTCAGCAATCGCAGCAGATTGCCCAACAAGGACAGCAGCTGTCGCAGTTGACCGCCATGTTACAGCAACTTCTGCCTCTGCTACAGCAGCAACCATCTCCTCCGCCAGCTCCTGCACCTCCTCCGCAGCGAGTGGCCGCTCCTAACCTACGCTTGTCCCTGCCGGACAAATTTGATGGGGACTCTAGACTCTGCCGTGGATTTTTGTCTCAGTGTTCCCTGCATATGGAGATGTTGTCGGACTTGTTTCCTACAGAACGGTCTAAGGTGGCGTTCGTAGTAAGCCTTCTTTCAGGAAAGGCCTTGTCTTGGGCCACACCGCTCTGGGACCGCAATGATCCTGCCACAGCCACAGTCCAGTCTTTCTTCGCTGAAGTCCGAAGTGTCTTCGAGGAACCTGCCCGAGCCTCTTCTGCCGAGACTGCCCTGCTGAACCTGGTCCAGGGTAATTCTTCCGTTGGCGAGTACGCCATACAATTCCGTACTCTTGCTTCTGAACTATCCTGGAATAATGAGGCTCTCTGCGCGACCTTTAAAAAAGGCCTATCCAGTCGCATCAAGGATGTGCTGGCCGCACGAGAGATTCCTGCCAACCTCCAAGAACTCATCCATTTGGCTACCCGCATTGACATGCGTTTTTCTGAGCGACACCAAGAGCACCGCCAGGAAAAAGACTTAGATCTCTGGGCACCTCTCCCACAGCATCCTTTGCAGTCTTCGCCTGGGCCTCCCGCCGAGGAGGCCATGCAAGTGGATCGGTCTCGCCTGACCCAGGAAGAGAGGAATCGCCGTAGAGAAGAAAATCTCTGTCTGTACTGTGCCAGTACTGAGCATTTCTTGGTGGATTGCCCTATCCGTCCTCCACGCCTGGGAAACGCACGCACGCACCCAGCTCACGTGGGTGTTGCATCTTTTGGTTCTAAGTCTTCTTCTCCACGTCTCACGGTGCCCGTGCGGATTTCTTCTACAGCCAACTCCTCCCTCTCAGCCGTGGCCTGCTTGGACTCTGGTGCCTCTGGAAATTTTATTTTGGAGTCGTTTGTTAATAAATTCAGCATCCCGGTGACCCGTCTCGTCAAGCCGCTCTACATTTCCGCGGTCAACGGAGCCAGATTGGACTGCACCGTGCGTTACCGCACAGAACCCCTCCTGATGTCTATTGGACCCCACCTCGAGAGAATTGAGCTCTTCGTTCTCCCCGGCTGTACCTCTGAGGTCCTCCTCGGTCTGCCATGGCTCCGGCTTCATTCCCCCACCCTTGATTGGACCACCGGGGAGATCAAGAACTGGGACTCTGCCTGCCACAGGAAGTGCCTCTCCCCCCCTCCCAGTCCCGTCAGGCAAGCCTCTGTGCCTCCCCATGGCCCCCGTCCTGGTGTCACACTGCCCCGTGCCAGGCCTCGCCCTCTGCCCTCCCTCCCCATTCCCACTCCTGCTGTACTGCCTGCCGTTGAGGAAACCCTCCATTCTTTCCCGGTGTCCTCATCCCAGGGGAGGCAGTTACCGGACAAAGAGAAGGGGAGACCTAAGGGGGGGGGTACTGTTACGCCTAGCGCTCCGGGTCCCCGCTCCTCCCCGGAGCGCTCACGGCGTCTTTCTCCCTGCAGCGCCCCGGTCAGTCCCGCTGACCGGGAGCGCTGCACTGTCATGGCCGTTGGGGATGCGATTCGCACAGCGGGACGCGCCCGCTCGCGAATCGCATCCCAGGTCACTTACCCGTCCCGGTCCCCTGCTGTCATGTGCTGGCGCGCGCGGCTCCGCTCTCTAGGGCGCGCGCGCGCCAGCTCTCTGAGACTTAAAGGGCCAGTGCACCAATGATTGGTGCCTGGCCCAATTAGCTTCCACCTGGTCCCTGACTATATCTGACCTCCTCCCATGCACTCCCTTGCCGGATCTTGTTGCCTTGTGCCTGTGAAAGCGTTTAGTGTGTCCAAAGCCTGTGTACCTGAACTTCTGCTACCCATCCTGACTACGAACCTTGCCGCCTGCCCCCGACCTTCTGCTACGTCTGACCTTGCCTCTGCCTAGTCCTTCTGTCCCACGCCTTCTCAGCAGTCAGCGAGGTAGAGCCGTTGCTAGTGGATACGACCTGGTTGCTACTGCCGCAGCAAGACCATCCCGCTTTGCGGCGGGCTCTGGTGAAAACCAGTAGCCTCTTAGAACCGGTCCACTAGCACGGTCCACGCCAATCCCTCGCTGACACAGAGGATCCACTACCTGGAAGCCGAATCGTGACAGCGTGGAGAAGCAGAGTTGACATCAAGAACTGTGTCACCTTTTTGCGGAGTCAGCGTACGTCTTTCCAGGCGGGGAGGACGGATAGGACAATCCTTCAGGAAGTGTTCGGTACCGGCATAGTACAAGCAAAGATTCTCCATGCGGCGTCGTGTCCTCTCTTGAGGTGTCAAGCGAGACCGGTCAACTTGCATAGCCTCCACGGCGGGAGGCACAGGAACGGATTGCAGGGGACCAGAGGAGAGAGGAGCCGGGGAGAAAAAACGCCTCGTGCGAACAAAGTCCATATCCAGGCGGAGCTCCAGACGCCATCCGGAAAAACGCATGTCAATGCGAGTGGCAAGATGAATGAGTTCATGTAGGTTAGCAGGAGTTTCTCGTGCGGCCAGAACATCTTTAATGTTGCTGGATAGGCCTTTTTTAAAGGTCGCGCAGAGAGCCTCACTATTCCAGGACAACTCGGAAGCAAGAGCACGGAACTGAATGGCGTACTCGCCAACGGAAGAAACACCCTGGGCCAGGTTCAGCAGGGCAGTCTCGGCAGAAGAAGCTCGGGCAGGCTCCTCGAAGACACCACGGACCTCAGCGAAGAAGGACTGGACTGTGGCTGTGGCAGGATCATTGCGGTCCCAGAGCGGTGAGGCCCCAGACAAGGCCTTTCCAGAAAGGAGACCACGGCAGAGTCTAGAGTCCTCATCAAATTTGTCCGGCAGGGACAAGCAGGGGTTAGGAGCGGCCGGTTGCTGCGGAGGAGTTGCAGGAGCCGGCGGAGGAGATGGTTGTTGCAGCTGATGTGTCTGTGACAGAAGTTGCTGTATCTGCGGCTGCAGCTGCTGTATCTGTGACTGAAGATGCAGTGTCACGGAGGTCAAGTATGCCAGCTGGTGATTTCGTTGGGCGATCTTTAGGGCTTGCTGGGCGATCACCGTGGAAATGTCGGCAAGACTTGACAGCGGCACCTCAGCGGAATCCATGGCCGGATCTACTGTCACGATGCCGGCTGGCAGGAGGTGGATCCTCTGTGCCAGAGAGGGATTGGCGTGGACCGTGCTAGTGGACCGGTTCTAAGTCACTACTGGTATTCACCAGAGCCCGCCGCAAAGCGGGATGGTCTTGCTGCGGCGGTAGTGACCAGGTCGTATCCACTAGCAACGGCTCAACCTCTCTGACTGCTGAAGATAGGCGCAGTACAAGGGAGTAGACAAAGGCAAGGTCGGACGTAGCAGAAGGTCGGGGCAGGCAGCAAGGATCGTAGTCAGGGGCAATGGCAGGAGGTCTGGAACACAGGCTAGGAACAAACAAGGGAACGCTTTCACTAGGCACAAGGGCAACAAGATCCGGCGGGGGAGTGCAGGGGAAGTGAGGTATATATAAGGAGTGCACAGGTGAACACACTAATTAGAACCACTGCGCCAATCAGCGGCGCAGTGGCCCTTTAAATCGCAGAGACCCGGCGCGCGCGCGCCCTAGGGAGCGGGGCTGCGCGCGCCGGGACAGGACCGACGGAGAGCGAGTCAGGTACGGGAGCCGGGGTGCGCATCGCGAGCGGGCGCCACCCGCATCGCGAATCGCATCCCGGCTGGAGGCGGTACCGCAGCGCACCCGGTCAGTGGATCTGACCGGGGCGCTGCAGCAACGAGGATGAGGCGAGCGCTCCGGGGAGGAACGGGGACCCGGAGCGCTCGGCGTAACAGGAGTTGCTTTGTAAGAAGCATTTCAAGGTCCGGGAGTGGCCTAGCCTGTCTCAACCCCACAGGAAACCTTTGGAGGTAGTTGAGAGCCCGTGTTGCTCAGCAACAGCCCTAAAACATCACTGCTCTAGAGGAGATCTGCATGGAGGAATGGGCCAAAATACCAGAAAGTGTGTGAAAACCTTGTGAAGACTTACAGAAAACATTTGACATCTGTCATTGCCAACAAAGGGTATATAACAAAGTATTGAGAAGAACTTTTGTTATTGACCAAATACTTATTTTCCACCATAATTTTCAAATAAATTCTTTAAAAATCAGACAATGTGATTTTATGGATTTTTTTTCTCATTATGTCTCTCATAGTTGTGGTATACCTATGATGAAAATTACAGGCCTCTCTCATCTTTTTTTAAGTGGGAGAACTTGCACAATTGGCGGCTGACTAAATACTTTTTTGCCCCACTGTATATTAGAATGGTAAGTCAAACAGGCAAATCTATAACATATTCTTTTTTATTACTAATGACAGGTATCATTTAATCTTTTAAATCCATTATGTCTTGTAGCTATCTAATCTTTATAATGGTAATGACAATAAAATTTGTAAACTATAGTTACAAAGAAGCAATTGTTTAAAGTCCAGATGTTATTCGTTCAGTTCCTAGAAATAAACTGCAGGGACATAACAGTCATTAGATAGGTGACATCATTGGCAGCTTACTTATTAAACACACACACATACTCACAGTATCTTATATAAGTAAGTCCACTCCTTCCTTTTTTGTTAATATTTTATTGTATCTTTTCATATGACAACATTAAAGAAATGACACTGTGTTACAATGTGAAGTAATGAGTGCACAGCCTGTATAACAACCTGTTTAATTAAAATAACTCAGCACAGGGGGCATGTCCCTCCCTTGTGGTGGTGGGAGGTGATTGGTGTGTCTGCTCATGCAGCTTTGTCCATGAGTCATATCTTGTCAATGACTCATGGACAAGCCTAATGCTGCTGCAGGACTGGTTAGTGTCTCAATAGGTATGGGGACCCCTGTGGGATTTTCAGGAGTTATTTTCTTTATGAAAGGGGTTTTGCAGTATCTAACATTTTATCCGCTATCCAAAGGATAGGGGATAAGATGTCTGATCGCGGGGGCCCCCCGCTGGGACCCCCCGCGATCTCCCTGCAGCACCCGCACTGTATGTGGGGCTGCACCTCTAGTTTCGGAAACCTCTGGTTTCCGGGACTGGAGACTTGACATAATGCCACGCCCCCTCGAGACATTACGCCACGCCCCTCCCATTCATGTCTATGGGAGGGGGTGTAATGGTGGGTGCTGCAGGGAGATCGCAGGGGTTCCCAGTGACGGGCTCCCCATGATCAGACATCTTATCCCCTATCCTTTGGATCTGGGAAAACCCCTTAAAATATTCAAAAAAAAATTTAAACAACCATATTACTAAAGATTTTTAATTCTTATCAGTAACAAAAAAATAATACGTTTTTGGAACTGACAGTGCCCATTAAAGCCTCCTAGGCAAGGAGTTCACCGGAGCTTCACAGGTTGCCACTGGAGTCCTCTTCCACACCTACATCATGACATCAGTAAGCTGGTGGATGTTAGAGACCTTGCACTCCCCCACTTTATTTTTGAGGATGCCCCAGATATGCTCAATAGGGTTTAGCTCTGGAGACATACTTGGCCAGTCCATCACATTTACCCTCAGCTTCTTTAAATGAGGTGTGTTTGAGGTTGTGATCATGTTGGAATACTGCCCTATGGCCCAGTCTCCAAACGGAGGGGATTATGCTCTGCTTCAGTATGTCACAGTACATGTTGGTATTCATTGTTCCCCAGTGCCAGCAGCACTCATGCAGACCTAGACCATGACACTCCCACCACCATGATTGAGTGTAGGTAAGACACACTTGTCTTTGTACTCCTCACCTGGTTGCCGCCTCAAACGCTTTAAACCATCTGAACCGAATAAGTTTATCTCGATCTCATCGGACCACAGGACATGGTTCTAGTAATCCATGTCCTTGATCTGCTGGACTTCAGCAAACTGTTTGCAGGCCCTTTAGAAGAGGCTTTCTTCTGGGACGACAGCCATGCTGACCAATTTGATGAATTGTGTAGCATATGGTCTAAGCACTGACAGGCTGACCCCACACTCCTTCAAACTCTGCAGCAATGCTGACAGCACTCATATGTCTATTTACAAAGGACAACCTCTGGATATGATGCTGGGCATGTGTACTCAACTTCTTTGGTTGACCATGGCAAGGCCTGTTCGGAGTGAAACTTGTCTGTGAAACTGCTATATGGTCTTGCCCACCATACTGTGCTCAGTTTCAGTGTCTTGGCACTCTTTCTTTAGCCTATGCCATCTTTATTTAGATCAACAATTCTTTTTTTCAGATCCTTAGAGAGTTCTTTGCCCTGAGGTGCCATGTTGACCAATATTAGAGTGTGAGGGTGATAACATTAAAGACACCTGACCCCCATTCACACCTGAGGCCTTGTAACATTTGTGAGTCACATGACACCAAATAGGGGAAATGGCTTTACTTACTTTTGTTGCCAAGATTTAGACATTAACCCCTTAAAGACCAAGCCTATTTTAACCTTAAGGACCAGGCCAATTTTATTTTAGCGTTTTCGTTTTTTCCTCCTCGCCTTCTAAAATCCATAATTCTTTTTTATTTCCATCTACAGACCCATATAAGGGCTTATTTTTTGCGTGACCAATTGTACTTTGTAATGAAACCTCTCATTTTACCATAAAATGTACGGTGAACCCCCCCCCCCCCCAAAAAAAAATTTAGGGAGGAAATTTAAATGAAAACCACAATTTTTCATATTTTGGAGGGTTTTGTTTTCACACTGTACACTTTATGGTAAAAATGACGTGTTCTTTATTATGTCAATACGATTAAAATGATACACATGGCTAGATACTTTTATATTTTTGTATAGGGAGAGGGATCCCTATCTCATATTTGGTGGCAATATCCGGTTATTTCACAACTCTGGAGGAGGATAGGTAGATTTCTGTCACATATCTGTGGTTTCCCGATCATATTGACATACTACTTAGCTATTCTTAATATAGATATTGATTTGTATTCCCACCACCATGGAACAGTGATTCTTCACACGTTACTGGTGGTGCGACAGAAAATTGCACAAAATTGGAATTCGACTAAGATACCATATATCAAAGAAATAATTAGAGGTGTTAATAACAACTGTTGGTATGAATATAAAATAGCAGAATCCTTAGATAGACTGACTCACTTCTTGTACAGATGGGATGTCTAGAGGCAGAGTAAATATAATACCGTCCAGCTTTAAACATTTTGCTTGATACTAAATATGTCTTTTTTCTACTCTCATTCTTACCTTGATGATTCCGTGGAGCTTTATCCTTTACCGTTTCCTTCTTATGTTGGTTATCGTTTTCTGTTTTGTCCCTTGTGTTTTACCTTGAAGTTTTCATCCGTAAAAATGGTGATATTTTTCTTGCCGTAATTGTGCATTTCTGTACAACCATTATAATGCTTGCAACTCTTCTGAACTGCATATACATTTCTTTTATTGTTCAATTATAAGAAAACATCAATAAAAATGTAAGTTAAAAAAATAAAAAAAATCTAAAACTTTTTGTACTAAATCAGTACCGTATATACTCGAGTATAAGCCGACCCGAGTATAAGCCGAGACCCCTAATTTCAACCCAAAATCCCAGGAAAAGTTATTGACTCGAGTATAAGCCTAGGGTGGGAAATACATCATCCCCCCCTGTCATCATCCAGACCCGTCATTAACATCCTCATCATCATCACCGCCTGTCATCATCCAGACCCTCATGATCATCACCTGTCATCATCCCCTTGTCATCATCCCACACATCCCCCCTTCATCATCCCCTTGTCATCATCCCCACCCCCCTTCATCATCCCCTTGTCATCATCCCCACCCCCTTCATCATCCCCTTGTAATCATCCCACACCCCCCCCTTCATCTTCCCCTTGTCATCATCCCCACCCCCTTCATCATCCCACCCCCCCCTTCATCATCCTCTTCTCATCATCCCACACCCCCCCTTCATCATCCTCTTCTCATCATCCGCCCTCAGTGGTCTTCAACCTGCGGACCTCCAGAGGTTTCAAAACTACAACTCCCAGCAAGCCCGGGCAGCCATCGGCTGTCCGGGCTTGCTGGGAGTTGTAGTTTTGAAACCTCCGGAGGTCCGCAGGTTGAAGACCACTGCGGCCTTCAACATCATCCAGCCCCCTTTCACCCCCCTTTAGTTCTGTACAGTACTCACCTCCGCTTGGCGCTGGTCCGGTCCTGCAGGACTGTCCGGTGAGGAGGTGGTCCGGTGGGATAGTGGTTCCGGGCTGCTATCTTCACTGGGGACGCCTCTTCTCCGCGCTTCCGGCCCGGAATAGAGGCGTTGCCTTGACAATGACGCAGAAGTACGTTGGCAATGAACGTACCTCTGCGTCGTTGTCAAGGCAACGTGACTATTCTGGGGCCGGGCCCGAAGCGCTTAGAAGAGGCCTCCCCGGTGAAGATAGCAGCCCGGAACCACTGTCCCACCGGACCACCTCCTCTCCGGACAGTCCTGCAGCACCGGACCAGCGCCGAGCGGAGGTGAGTACTGTACAGAACTAAAGGGGGGTGAGAGGGGGCTGGATGATGTCGAAGGCCGCGGTGGTCTTCAACCTGCGGACCTCCGGAGGTTTCAAAACTACAACTCCCAGCAAGCCCGGACAGCCGATGGCTGCCCGGGCTTGGTGGGAGTTGTAGTTTTGAAACCTCTGGAGGTCCGCAAGTTGAAGACCACTGCAGGTGAGGAAGTTCACTCGAGTATAAGCCAAGGGGGGTGTTTTCAGCACGAAAAATCGTGCTGAAAAACTCGGCTTATACTCGAGTATATACGGTAATCTAAAATCGCCCTATTTTGACCACCTATAACTACTCAATTTTTCCGTATATAGGGCAGAATGAGGGCCCATTTTTTGCGCTGTCATCTGTACTTTTTATCGATACCACATTTGCATATAGAAAACTTTTAGATAATTTTTTATTATTTTTCAATAAAATGTGACAAAAAAGCATCATTTTTGGACTTTTTTTATTTTTTACGTTTACGTCATTTACCGTACAGAATAATTAACATTATATTTTGATAGTTCGGACATTTACGCACAAGGCGATACCAAATATGTTCATTAAAAAAATTACGCTTTTTGGGGGTAAAATGGGAAAAACTGACAATTTTTAATATTATTGGGGGAGGGGATTTTTTAACTTTTTTTTTACACTTTTTATGTCCCCATACGGGACTATCTATAGCAATCATTTGATTGCTAATACTGTTCAGTGCTATGCATAGGACATAGCACTGATCAGTATTATCGATGATCTTCTGTTCTGGTCTGCTCGATCTCAGACCAGAGCAGAAGACCCCGGGAGACGGCCGGAGCCAGGTGAGGGGACCTTCGGCCGCCATGCTGAATGATCAGATTGCCGCGGCAGCGCTGCGGGCGATCCGATCAACCATTTAAAGTACAGCACTGCTGCAGATGCCGTGATCTGTACTGATCATGGCATTTGAGGGGTTAATGGCGGACATCCGCACGATCGTGGATGTCGGTCATTATCGGGGGGTCCCCGGCTGCTGCTAGCACCCGGAACCTGACGTATTTGACGCGATCACCGTTCCGATGCTCGCGGTCATACAGAGGACATAAATGTATGTCCTGGTGTGCGAAGTACCGCCAAACCAGGATGTACATTTACGTCCGTGGTCGTTAAGGGGTTAAGGACCAGGGGTTTTACCTTTTAAAAAATCATAACTCTTTCAATTTGCACCTAAAAATCCATATGATAGCTTATTTTTTGCGCCACCAATTCTACTTTGTAACAGCATCAGTCATTTTACCCAAAAATCTATGGCGAAACGGGAAAAAAAAATCATAGTGAAACAAAATTGAAAAAAAAAAACACGCCATTTTGTAACTGTTGGGGGCTTCTGTTTCTACACCGTACATTTTTCTGTAAAATGAAACCTTCTCTTTATTCTGCAGGTCGATTAAAATTATACCCTACTTTTATAGGTTTGGTTTTGTCGTACTTCTGAAAAAAATCATAACTACATGCAGAAAAATGTATACGTCAAAAATTGTCATCTTGTGACCCTTATAACTTTTTTATTTTTCCGCGTATGGGGTGGTATGAAGGATAATTTTTTGCGCCGTAATCTGAAGTTTTTAGCGGTACCATTTTTGTATTGATCGGACTTTTTGATCGCTTTTTATTCATTTTTTCATGTAATAAAAAGTGACCAAAAATATGCTATTTTGGACTTTGGAATTTTGTTGCGTGTACCTTATTGAGCGTGCGGTTTAATTAATGATATGTTTTTATCATTCGGACATTTCCGCATGCGGCGATACCACATATGTTTATTTTTATTTACACAGTTTTTTTTTTTAATGGGAAAAGGGGGGCGATTCAAACTTTTATTAGGGAAGGGGTTATGATGCTCTTTATTCACTTATTTTTTTTTCTTTTTTTTTGCAGTGTTATAGCTCCCATAGAGGGCTATAACACTGCACACACTGATCTTTTACATTGATCAATGGTTTCTCATAGGAAACCATTGATCAATGATTCTGCCACTTGACTGCTCATGCCTGGATCTCAGGCACTCAGCAGTCATTTGGCGATCGGACACCAGGAGGCAAGGTAAGGGACCCTCCTGCTGTGTCACAGCTGTTCGTGATGCCGTGATTTCGCCACGGACATCCCGAACATCCCCCTGAGCTAACTGGTAATTATTTACTTTCACTTTAGACGCGGCGTTCAACTTTGAATGCCACGTCTAAAAGGTTAATAGCGCATGGCACCACGATCGCTGCCACGCTATTAGCCCCGGGTCCCGGCTTCAGATACACGGGACCGACCCGATATGACCATTGTTAGAGGCCGTGGCCCCGCGTTATAGAACGTGAGCAGACTCATGGCGTACAGGTTTAATTTCAGATCACGGGAGGTTTCGATCGCTGGGGCCCCCCGTGATCTCCCGTATGGGCCCGGCTCACTGGCCAGAGAGTGCATGCCAACCACCGCACTAATCCCCACACGCCCCCTCAATGTAGTGCTATGGCAGAGCCGGCTCCGGGGGTTGGACCCCACGAGATCTGAAACTTATCCCTTATCCTTAGGATAGGGGATAAGTTGTTCTACACTGGACTACTCCTTTAATGTCTGTGAGTTAAGTTATTTTAAGGGACACAATATTGAACACTTATACAGGCTGTGCACTTGCTTTGTATTGTAGCAGAGTGTTTTTTCTTCAGTGTTGTCACATGAAAAGATATAATAAAATATTTGCAAAAAAGTCAGGGGGGAGACTCATTTATGGCAGATACTGTGTATATGCCATAAATGAGTCATGGCCGTAAATGTTGGCACACCTGAAATTTTTCTAGAAAATTGAGTGTTTCTCACAGAAAAGGATTGCAGTAACAAATGTTTTGCTATACACATGTTTATTCCCTTTGTATGCATTGGAACTAAACCAAAAAAGGGAGGAAAAAAATCAAATTGGACATAATGTCACACCAAACTCCCAAAATGGGCTGGACAAAATTATTGGCACCCTTAACTTAATATTTGGTTTCACACGCTTTGGAAAAAATAACTGAAATCAGTCGCTTCCTATAACCATCAATAAGCTTCTTACAGCTCTCAGCCGGAATGTTGGACCACTCTTCCTTTGTAAATTGCTCCAGGTCTCTCTTATTGGAAGGGCAAACAAATGAACTTCTCTCCTTTTTATCTGCTTTCAGGTGTTATTTTTATATTGCCCACACCTGTTACTTGCCCCAGGTGAGTTTAAAGGAGCAGCACATGCTTGAAACAATCTTATTTTTCACAATTTTGAAAGGGTGCCAATAATTTTGGTATGGTAGACCTCGTGGAGAGGTACGAGGCTACCATCAAACTGCGGGAAGGGGCGGTTAAACCCAGGAGGTCCCCACCCTTGCCCAGGTGGCGGGAAAGCCCAAAAACCCCTGCCCCTGTTGCTTTGTTGAGACTGTAACAAATCTGGACATGTTAGGGCTAATTGTACCCAGCGGCCGGAACTGATGGACACAAACTATGTGCTCATGACGTCCCTGTATGCCCAGAGACTGTGTGCCACCGGTATCCCCAGGGCAGGAGACTCGAGAAACCTCCGCCAGCTGAAATTGGGAGGTTGTGTTGTGGAGGCATTATTTGCCATTATTGGGGAGTATGGTGACCCTAGTGAGGTCAAATCTTGTGCTGCCCATGAACTACATGGGATGACAGGCTGGAGTATTATGTATTCATGGGGACTTGAAAAAATATTCCACTGCCCTGGTGACCGTGTCAGCCCCAAATGGCTGTTGGGCTCATGAGATAACTGTCACGATGCCGGCTGGCAGGTAGTGGATCCTCTGTGCCAGAGAGGGATTGGCGTGGACCGTGCTAGTGGACCGGTTCTAAGTCACTACTGGTTTTCACCAGAGCCCGCCGCAAAGCGGGATGGTCTTGCTGCGGCGGTAGTGACCAGGTCGTATCCACTAGCAACGGCTCACCTCTCAGGCTGCTGAAGATAGGCGCGGTACAAGGGAGTAGACAGAAGCAAGGTCGGACGTAGCAGAAGGTCGGGGCAGGCAGCAAGGATCGTAGTCAGGGGCAACGGCAGGAGGTCTGGAACACAGGCTAGGAACACACAAGGAAACGCTTTCACTGGCACAATGGCAACAAGATCCGGCAAGGAAGTGCAGGGGAAGTGAGGTGATATAGGGAAGTGCACAGGTGAAGACACTAATTGGAATCACTGCGCCAATCAGCGGCGCAGTGGCCCTTTAAATCGCAAAGACCCGGCGTGCGCGCGCCCTAGGGAGCGGGGCCGCGCGCGCCGGGACAGGACCGAGGGAGAGCGAGTCAGGTACGGGAGCCGGGGTGCGCATCGCGAGCGGGCGCTACCCGCATCGCGAATCGCATCCCGGCTGGAAGCGGAATCGCAGCGCCCCGGGTCAGTGGATCTGACCGGAGCGCTGCAGCGGGGAGAGTGTAGCGAGCGCTCCGGGGAGGAGCGGGGACCCGGAGCGCTCGGCGTAACAGTACCCCCCCCCTTGGGTCTCCCCCTCTTCTTAGAGCCTGAGAACCTGAGGAGCAGACTTTTGTCTAGGATGTTGTCCTCAGGTTCCCAGGATCTCTCTTCAGGACCACAACCCTCCCAGTCCACTAAAAAAAAAGTTTTCCCTCTGACCTTTTTAGAGGCTAAGATCTCTTTGACAGAGAAGATGTCCGAGGAGCCGGAAACAGGAGTGGGAGGAACAGATTTGGGAGAAAAACGGTTGAGGATGAGTGGTTTAAGAAGAGAGACGTGAAAGGCATTAGGGATACGAAGAGAAGGAGGAAGAAGAAGTTTGTAAGAGACAGGATTAATTTGACACAAAACTTTGAAAGGACCAAGATAGCGTGGTCCCAACTTGTAGCTAGGGACACGGAAGCGGACATATTTAGCGGAGAGCCATACCTTGTCTCCAGGGGAAAAAACGGGAGGAGCTCTTCTTTTCTTATCTGCGAACTTCTTCATGCGTGATGAAGCCTGTAAGAGAGAATTTTGGGTCTCTCTCCATATGATGGAAAGGTCACGAGAAATTTCATCCACAGCGGGTAGACCAGAGGGCAAGGGGGTAGGGAGGGGGGGAAGAGGGTGACGGCCGTACACCACGAAAAATGGGGATTTGGAGGAAGATTCAGAGACTCTGAAGTTATACGAGAATTCGGCCCATGGAAGGAGATCTGCCCAGTCATCCTGGCGGGAGGAAACAAAATGTCGCAAATAATCACCCAAGACCTGGTTAATTCTTTCTACTTGTCCATTGGACTGGGGATGATATGCAGAAGAAAAATTTAATTTAATCTTGAGTTGTTTACAGAGAGCCCTCCAGAATTTAGACACGAATTGGACACCTCTATCCGAGACGATCTGCGTAGGCAACCCGTGAAGACGAAAAATGTGTACAAAAAAATGTTTAGCCAACTGAGGCGCTGAAGGAAGACCAGGAAGAGGGATGAAATGTGCCATTTTGGAGAATCGATCAACGACCACCCAAATAACAGTGTTGCCACGGGAAGGGGGTAAATCAGTAATAAAATCCATACCAATCAGAGACCAAGGCTGTTCGGGGACAGGCAGGGGATGAAGAAAACCAGCGGGCTTCTGGCGAGGAGTCTTATCCCGGGCACAGATAGTGCAGGCTCGCACAAAGTCCACAACATCCGTCTCCAGAGTCGGCCACCAATAGAAGCGGGAGATGAGTTGCAGAGATTTCTTGATGCCCACATGACCTGCGAGATGGGAGGAGTGACCCCATTTGAGGATTCCGAGGCGTTGGCGTGGAGAAACAAAGGTCTTTCCTGGAGGAGTTTGCCTGATGAAGGCAGGAGAAGTGGAGATCAGGCAGTCAGGTGGAATGATGTGTTGCGGAGAGAGTTCAACTTCTGAGGCATCCGAGGAACGAGAGAGAGCATCGGCCCTAATGTTCTTATCGGCAGGACGAAAGTGAATCTCAAAATTAAACCGGGCAAAGAACAGAGACCACCGGGCCTGGCGAGGATTCAGCCGTTGGGCAGACTGGAGGTAGGAGAGGTTCTTGTGGTCGGTGTAAATAATAACTGGAAATCTTGATCCCTCCAGCAGATGCCTCCATTCCTCAAGTGCTAATTTAATGGCTAGAAGCTCTCGATCCCCGATGGAGTAGTTCCTCTCCGCCGGAGAGAAGGTCCTAGAAAAAAAACCACAAGTGACGGCATGCCCGGAAGAATTTTTCTGTAGAAGAACAGCTCCAGCTCCCACTGAGGAGGCATCAACCTCCAGTAGGAAGGGTTTGGAAGGGTCAGGTCTGGAGAGCACGGGAGCCGAAGAAAAGGCAGACTTGAGTCGTTTAAAGGCGTCTTCCGCTTGAGGAGGCCAGGACTTGGGATCGGCATTTTTTTTGGTTAAAGCCACGATAGGAGCCACAAGGGTAGAAAAATGTGGAATAAATTGCCTGTAATAATTGGCGAACCCCAAAAAGCGTTGGATAGCACGGAGTCCGGAGGGGCGTGGCCAATCTAAGACGGCAGAGAGTTTGTCTGGATCCATTTGTAGTCCCTGGCCAGAGACCAAATATCCTAGAAAAGGAAGAGATTGGCATTCAAACAGACATTTCTCAATTTTAGCATAGAGTTGATTGTCACGAAGTCTCTGAAGAACCATACGGACATGCTGGCGGTGTTCTTCTAGATTGGCCGAAAAAATTAGGATATCATCCAGATATACAACAACACAGGAGTATAACAGATCACGAAAAATTTCATTAACAAAGTCTTGGAAGACAGCAGGGGCGTTGCACAGGCCAAAGGGCATGACCAGATACTCAAAGTGTCCATCTCTGGTGTTAAATGCTGTTTTCCACTCATCCCCCTCTCTGATGCGGATGAGGTTATAGGCGCCTCTTAAGTCCAATTTAGTAAAGATGTGGGCACCTTGGAGGCGATCAAAGAGTTCAGAGATGAGGGGTAGGGGGTAGCGGTTCTTAACCGTGATTTTATTAAGACCGCGGTAGTCAATGCAAGGACGTAGGGAGCCATCTTTTTTGGACACAAAGAAAAATCCGGCTCCGGCAGGAGAGGAGGATTTACGGATAAAGCCCTTTTTTAAATTTTCCTGGACGTATTCAGACATGGCAAGAGTCTCTGGGGCAGAGAGAGGATAAATTCTGCCCCGGGGTGGAGTAGTGCCCGGGAGGAGGTCGATAGGACAATCATAAGGCCTGTGAGGAGGTAGAGTCTCCGCTTGTTTTTTGCAGAAAACATCCGCGAAGTCCATATAGGCCTTAGGGAGACCGGTTACTGGAGGAACCACAGAGTCACGGCAAGGGTTACTGGGAACCGGTTTTAGACAGTCCTTGGAACAAGAGGGCCCCCAACTCTTGATCTCCCCAGTGGACCAATCCAGGGTTGGGGAATGAAGTTGAAGCCAGGGAAGTCCAAGGAGAATTTCCGAGGTGCAATTGGGGAGGACCAAAAGTTCAATCCTCTCGTGATGAGATCCGATGCTCATTAGAAGGGGCTCCGTGCGGAAACGTATGGTACAGTCCAATCTTTCATTGTTTACACAATTGATGTAAAGGGGTCTGGCGAGACTGGTCACTGGGATGTTGAACCTGTTGACGAGAGAGGCCAAAATAAAATTTCCTGCAGATCCAGAGTCCAAGAAGGCCACAGTAGAGAAGGAGAAGGCAGAGGCAGACATCCGCACAGGCACAGTAAGACGTGGAGAAGCAGAGTAGACATCAAGGATTGTCTCACCTTTGTGCGGAGTCAGCGTACGTCTTTCCAGGCGGGAAGGACGGATAGGACAATCCCTCAGGAAGTGTTCGGTACTAGCACAGTACAGGCAGAGGTTCTCCATGCGGCGTCGTGTCCTCTCTTGAGGTGTCAGGCGAGACCGGTCGACCTGCATAGCCTCCACGGCGGGAGGCACAGGAACAGATTGCAGGGGACCAGAGGAGAGAGGAGCCGAGGAGAAGAAACGCCTCGTGCGAACAGAGTCCATATCTTGGCGGAGCTCCTGACGCCTTTCGGAAAAACGCATGTCAATGCGAGTGGCTAGGTGAATAAGTTCATGAAGATTAGCAGGCATTTCTCGTGCGGCCAGAACATCTTTACTGTTGCTGGATAGGCCTTTTTTAAAGGTCGCGCAGAGGGCCTCATTGTTCCAGGATAATTCTGAAGCAAGAGTACGGAATTGTACGGCATACTCGCCAACGGAAGAATTACCCTGGACCAGGTTCAACAGGGCAGTCTCAGCAGAAGAGGCTCGGGCAGGTTCCTCAAAGACACTTCGGATTTCCGAGAAGAAGGAGTGTACGGAGGCAGTGACGGGGTCATTGCGGTCCCAGAGCGGTGTGGCCCAAGACAGGGCTTTTCCAGACAGAAGGCTGACTACGAAAGCCACCTTAGACCTTTCAGTGGGAAACAGGTCCGACATCATCTCCAGATGCAGGGAACATTGGGAAAGAAAGCCACGGCAAAACTTAGAGTCCCCATCAAATTTATCCGGCAAGGATAGGCGTAGACCAGGAGCGGCCACTCGCTGCGGAGGAGGTGCAGGAGCTGGCGGAGGAGATGACTGCTGAAGCTGTGGTAGTAACTGCTGTAGCATAACGGTCAGTTGAGACAGCTGTTGGCCTTGTTGCGCTATCTGTTGTGACTGCTGGGCGACCACCGTGGTGAGGTCAGCGACAACTGGCAGAGGAACTTCAGCGGGATCCATGGCCGGATCTACTGTCACGATGCCGGCTGGCAGGTAGTGGATCCTCTGTGCCAGAGAGGGATTGGCGTGGACCGTGCTAGTGGACCGGTTCTAAGTCACTACTGGTTTTCACCAGAGCCCGCCGCAAAGCGGGATGGTCTTGCTGCGGCGGTAGTGACCAGGTCGTATCCACTAGCAACGGCTCACCTCTCAGGCTGCTGAAGATAGGCGCGGTACAAGGGAGTAGACAGAAGCAAGGTCGGACGTAGCAGAAGGTCGGGGCAGGCAGCAAGGATCGTAGTCAGGGGCAACGGCAGGAGGTCTGGAACACAGGCTAGGAACACACAAGGAAACGCTTTCACTGGCACAATGGCAACAAGATCCGGCAAGGAAGTGCAGGGGAAGTGAGGTGATATAGGGAAGTGCACAGGTGAAGACACTAATTGGAATCACTGCGCCAATCAGCGGCGCAGTGGCCCTTTAAATCGCAAAGACCCGGCGTGCGCGCGCCCTAGGGAGCGGGGCCGCGCGCGCCGGGACAGGACCGAGGGAGAGCGAGTCAGGTACGGGAGCCGGGGTGCGCATCGCGAGCGGGCGCTACCCGCATCGCGAATCGCATCCCGGCTGGAAGCGGAATCGCAGCGCCCCGGGTCAGTGGATCTGACCGGAGCGCTGCAGCGGGGAGAGTGTAGCGAGCGCTCCGGGGAGGAGCGGGGACCCGGAGCGCTCGGCGTAACAATAGCTGTCACTACAAAGCTACCCCATGAACTGATTATTGGGAGAGACTTTCCGGGTTTTGTGGCCCCAGATAAGAACTCCCCAGACCTGTGAGGCAGGGGTATCCCTAATAGACTGGCCCTACTCAGGGGTGACCCTGGAACCCTGGGAACCTGAGTCAGAAGTAACCACGGTTGGTGTGACCACTCCTACTGTGGAAGAGACGAATCAACTCCACTGCAAGTAATGGTGGGAGATGTGGAGGAACTGCCGTCAGGTCCCGAGTTGGCAGACCTCAATGTCTCCGGAGAAAATTTCGGTACAGCCCAGCACCAAGACCCGACATTATCTCAGACCTGGGAAAATGTCTTAATTGTAGAAGATGCACCACAACAACCGGGGGCCGAGACTGTGTACCCCCGCTATGTCGTCCATCAGGGGATGCTTTGCCGGGTAAATCAGGTGCGGGCTGAGAATGTGGAACAGTTGGTGGTGCCTAAAGCGTATCGGAGACTCGTGTTAGAATTAGCCCATCAAAATGTTCTAGGGGGACACCTGGGCCAGCAGAAGACGCAGGACCAAATTTTGTAGTGTTTTTACTGGCCCAGTGTGTATAAAGAGGTCAAGAGGTACTGTGAATCTTGCCTAACATGTTGAATAACTAGCCCCCAGCCACATTACCCTAGTCCCCTGGTTCCCCTCCTGATTATCGAGGTCCCATTTGAGCGGATCGCTATGGATCTGGTAGGCCCATTGCCAAAATCCGCTAGGGGGCACCAACACATACTGGTAGTCTTGGACTATGCGACTTGGTATCCCGAAGCGCTGTCTCTGTGACATACCACGGCCAAACTCATAGCTAAGGAGCTAATGGAGATGTTTTCCCAAGTGGGCTTACCTAAAGAGGTATTGACTGACCAGGGCACCCCAATTATGTCAAAAGTAATGAAAGAGCTCAGTAAGTTACTGCAGGTAAAACAGCTCCGTGTATCACCCGCAAACGGACGGCCTGGTAGAAAGGTTTAACCAAACATTAAAAAATATCTTGAAGCAGGTGGTGGCTAGAGATGGGAAAAATTGGGATCTTTTATTGCCCTATCTCATGTTCTCAGTGCAAGAAGTGCCCCAGGCTTCTACTGGGTTCTCGCCCTTTGAACTGCTATATGGTAGACATCCACGTGGTCTGTTAGACATAGCCAAAGAGGCATGGGAACGACAGCCCATGCCAAATAAAAGTGTAATTGAATATGTCACTCAGTTGCAGGAATGGATGGAAGCAATGTTGCCCTTGGTTAGGGAACATATGGAGGCAGCTCAGCGAGCTCAGAGCAAAGTTTATAATCGTCAGGCTCGGGTTTGGAATTTTAACCTGGGAGATCGGGTTCTGGTTCTGGTACCAACGGCCGACAGTAAATTCCTGGCTAGGTGGCAGGGTCCCTACGAAGTGATTGAAAAGGTAGGGGAAGTGACGTACAGGGTACACCAGCCCGAGCGAAGGAAGCCAGAGCAAGTGTACCATGTAAACTTGTTGAAACCTTGGAAAGATAGGGAGACTAGTGGGGATGATAGCCCCCGGACAGGTTTGTTAGGGGTGGAGTTTCCCGTCCCTCAGTCTGGTGCGAAGGAAGCAGTTGCCACAAGGAAAATTGTTGACAACCTTTCCTCTTCACAGACTCAGGAGGCCAGGGAGTTGGTCAGTAGGAACACTGATGTGTTCTCAGACCTTCCTGGGCGTACTTCTGTCATCCGCCATGACATTGTCACTGAACCCCAGGTAAAAATACGGTTGAAACCATACCGGGTACCTGAGTCACGGCTACAAGCCATCTCGGAAGAAGTACAGCAGATGCTAAAACTGGATGTCATCGAGGAATCAAAGAGTGAGTGGGCCAGTCCGATAGTCTTAATACCCAAGCCAAACGGTATGTTGCGGTACTCTAACGATTTCCGCAAACTTAATGAGGTATCCAAGTTTGATGCATGTCCCATGCCCTGAGTTGATAAGCTTATTGAAAGGCTAGAATAGGCTCGGTATTTTTCGGTTTTGGACCTCACCAAAGGGTACTGGCAGGTGCCCTTGATGGAGGCTGCCAAAGAGAAAATGGCCTTTGTCACACCAGAAGGTTTGTTTCAGTACATGGTGTTACCCTTTGGTTTACATGGCGCTCCCGCTACGTTTCAAAGGCTAATGGACTTTGTACTTCGGGCCACATCGTCGTTATGCCTCAGCTTATCTGGATCATCCACAGTACAGACGGGGAAAGTCACCTTCCAAAAGTACAGGCAGTGGTAGACTCCCTTAGGAAGGCCGGGTTAACTGCTAACCCCAAAAAATGTGCCATAGGGTTGCAAGAGACCAAATACCTGGGGTATGTCATTGGGCGTGGACAAATGAAGTGGTTCCTAGGAATGGTGGGTTACCATATGAGATTCATCCCCCATTTTGCTACGGTGGCTTCACCTTTAAGTCCGCCATGGTGCTCTT
Organism: Hyla sarda; assembly: GCF_029499605.1. Classification (NCBI taxonomy): domain Eukaryota; kingdom Metazoa; phylum Chordata; class Amphibia; order Anura; family Hylidae; genus Hyla; species Hyla sarda. The sequence continues at coordinate 370,969,455 of NC_079191.1, forward strand.
GTACGAACAAGCAGAGCAGGCGCTTTCCGCTTTGAAGTCGACCCTATGTGGGTCTCCTGTGTTGGTGACACCCGACTTCAAAAGGGAATTTGTGGTACAGCCCGATGCCTCTGAGGTAGGTCTCAGTGCTGTACTCTCCCAGGAAGTCAACGGAGAAGAGCATCCCATTGTCTTTCTCAGCCGTAAGCTGACCCCGGCCGAGACCAGGTATAGTATAGTGGAGAGAGAGTGCTTGGCCATTAAGTGGACACTTGAGTCTCTCCGCTATTATCTGTAGACAGGAAGTTCCGTCTCGTCACGGATCATGCCCCCCTTAACCCTTTAAGGACGCAGCCCTTTTTCACCTTAAATGGGCACTGTCATGAAATAAAAAAATTGATATGTTGTAGTACTTAAGTACTACAACATATCTCTAATATACTTTAAAAAAAGTGATTTTAAAACAGTTTAAAATCACTTTTAAATTCGGCCACTAGGGGTCGCCCTCCTAGTGGCCGAATGCATTGGGCAGTGACGTCACTAATGAATTTAGACTCGTTGAAGCCTGGCAACGAGTCGGAATTCATTCACTGCGGTGCTCGCTCCCGCCTGTCAATCAGACAGGCGGGAGCGAGCGCTTTGAATGAAGAGGACGCGTGCAGGCTCCCTGGCAGGCCCCGGCGACAGGGAAGATTATCTATGTTGTGTCTGTTACTGAATGTTTTTGCGGGGGGAGGGGGGGGGGGTCAGTGGGTTGTGCGGCGCAGCGGGGCCAGGGGGGTTGCGGGCTGCGCAGCGGGAGCGGGATGGGCCATCACGGTGTCCCTCCAGTTGTTTCCCCCACTACAACTCCCAGCATGCCCTGACAGCCAATCGATGTCAGGGCAAGCTGGGAGTTGTAGTGGGAAAACAGCTGGAAGGACACTGAGTAGGTGAACTAAGGGAGGGTGGGGGTGGGGAGGGAGTTGAGCGGCGCAACGGGGCCGGGGGGGTTGCGGTCTGCGCGGTGGGGAGCGGGATGTGCGGCCATCACGGTGTGCCTCCAGTTGTATCCCCACTACAACTCCCAGCATGCCCTGAAAGCCAGTAGATGTCAGGGCATGCCGGGAGTTGTAGTGGGGAAACAGCTGGAGGCACCCTGTTAGGAGAACTAAGGACGGAAGTTGGCCCCCAGCAGGCATCAGTGACGTGGTGCCTGCTGGGGAAGTCTGCCTGGTAGTGAGCACACTACCAGGCAAACTAAATGCCATTTTTAAAATAGTAAAAAAATAATAATAAAGGCAGGGAGGGTGTTAGGGATAGAAGGGCAATAGGCAGGGACAGAGAAAAAAAAACATGATGGTGGGAGCTACCCTTTAAGGACTGAGCCTTTTTTCGCAATTCTGACCACGTCGCTTTACGCATTAATAAAACTCTTTTACCGAATTTTCTGATTCTGAGATTGTTTTTTTGTGACATATTCTACTTTATTTTGGTGGTAAATTTTCGTCGTTACTTGCATCCTTTTTTGGTGAAAAATCTCAAAATTTCATGAAAATTTTGAAAATTTTGCATTTTTCTAACTTTGAAGCTCTCTGTTTGTAAGGAAAATGGATATTCCAAATACATTTTATTTTTATTCACAAATACAATGTGTCCACTTTATTTTGTCATCATAAAATGGACATATTTTTACTTTTTGAAAAAATTAGAGGGCTTCAAAGTAGAGCAGCAATTTTCAAAAATGTCATGAAAATTGCTAAATCTGAAGGGACATGTTACAGAACTACAACTCCCAGCATGACTGGGCTGTCTAGGCATGCTGAGAGTTGTAGTTTGGCAACATCTGGAGGGCTACCGTTTGGGCACCACTGTAACAGTGGTCTCCAAACTGTGACCCTCCAGATGTTGCAAAACTATAACTCCCAGCATGTCCAGACAGCCTTTGACTGTCTGGGCATGCTGGGAGTTGCAGTTTGGCACCCACTAGGAAGTGGCGGTGCCATGTCGGCGATCGCAGAAAATCGCATGTGCCTGGATGCCTGCTGAATGATTTCAGCAGGCATCCCAGTCCGGTCCCCAACCGGCTAGTGGCGGGGACCGGAATTCCCACGGGCGTATGCATACGCCCCATGTCCTTAAGGACTCGGGATGCATACGCCCGGCGTCCTGAAGAGGTTAAGTGGATGTGCCAAGCTAAGGACAAAAGTGCCTGGGTCACCAGGTGGTTTCGGTCATTATAGAATTTCAAGTTTGGGGTTGAACACAGAGGAGGTTGTTTGCTAGGCTACGACGATGCCCTGTCACGGGTCCACTGTTGTACAAGTGTTCACCCCCTCGGCCTTAAACAAAAGGGGGGGGGGGTATGTGAGAAGGTGAAAGGTATGGTGGTTGATGGGAGATATGTGTCACCAAGGTTCCTGGCCTTGGTGAGGTAAGAGCCAGTAATTTTCCAGTGTCTGTGCTGTGGTGCAGACTAATACATTGGCCGTAGTATGGCTGGAAGGCCAATCCGGGATGGCTTTTACTGGGAATGACCAAGTGCAGGGTGGGGGTCATTCCCCACAATCCAGGTCGGCTTTTGTTGGCCTTAAAGCAAGGCTGCCTCACCAGCTGAGGGGGGATTTCGCTAGTTGCAGCACACAGTGCCAGTGAAAGCTGTGTGTGGAGTTCTTCCCTGTGGTAGATCCAAGAGTGGAAGCTGCGGGACAGCCTAGATGGAGGCCTGAAAAAGACTTGCCTGAAGCCGCATGTCGTGAACTCAGGTGTGAAAAAACACCTTAGGATTATAGGTGGACATTTGTTACGTTTTCCTTTGTTCTACGTCTAAAGACTGTATGGCGTGTGTGAATAAAACACTGAACTTTAATTTGAAAAGCGCTGTCTCCTTGCCTCTATACTGCAACCACACCTGTTTGCAAGAGCGAGTCATCAAAAAAAAAAAATAAATATATATATATATATATATATATATATATATATATATATATATATATATAGATTAGTTAGGAGTAGCCGTATTAGTCCAGTGATGCAAAAAGCAAAATCATCGGTAGTTGCAGTATCTTGTAATACCTTTTTTATTGGACTAACAAGATTTTGTAGAGACAAGCTTTCGGGATTCCTCCCTTTAAAGGGAGGAATCCCGAAAGCTTGTCTCTACAAAATCTTGTTAGTCCAATAAAAAAGGTATTACAAGATACTGCAACTACCGATGATTTTGCTTTATATATATATATATATATATATATATATATATATATATATATATATAAAAAGGAAGCGGCTGCAGCACACCAGAGTATCACAAAATAGGAAAAGTGTTTATTCCAGCTAAAAATAGGACTATTTTTAGCTGGAATAAACACTTTTCCTATTTTGTGATACCCTGGTGTGCTGCAGCCGCTTCCTTTTTTCTGCAATTTTTGGACCCAGGACCGCGGTCTCTGAGACTGCTTGCACCCACGTATTTATGTTTTTCTTGAGCGTGCTGCTTCATCCTTTTTTATATATATATATATATATATATATATATATGCTGTTATATAAGGTTTTATATTACCTGTTACTCTGCCACTGCACAATATGGGCCAGAAAATATAGTGTAGTTATATAAAAATATAAAATAGGGTTGCATGATATTAGCACATGAGTCCTTACACTTAATGTAACGTATACCCTGATAAATGTGATGCAACTAAGATTATAGGTGAAGAGGAAGCTGACAGTGTCTACAGCTACATCTATGTATCTCTTGGAAACAAATTACATGACCCAGGTAAAAACCGTAAAAACAAAAGCTAGGCCTTAATTCCAATATGGTGATCATAGTGGTCAAGGAAATGATAACATAACACTCCACTTGCGGTGAAAATAAGGGTAAATTTTATTCTTGCAATCCGATCATAGTGGTGCTACATTGGTTGGTCACTGGACAGATCAAAAGGATGAACAATGAATGTGCTGGTACCTGCTGAAAACACCCCTGGACTTCCAGCTGAGAAACTTTAGGAGTTTCACTGCATATAAATCAAAGTATACTGCTTTAACGCAATAAAAGAAGATACACCTCTATTATCCATGGGGAATCTTTGTGTGGAAAGAGCTGTATAAACAGTGTACCATTCTCATGATTACAACATCCTTGGGCTCTGGCCTGTACCATTATGTCACAGTGAAGGTTTATTAGGAAATCAGTATTTTTCCTCTCGAGGGCAGTATCACTATGGGAGCACTGCTTCTTTGTCTATATGGTGTGGTGAAAGTCATGGCAGTATTGGGATCAGGGGTCCTGATGGTTATGAAATAGTGAGCTTTCTGATACACAATATTAACACATTTGTATTTAGTTTTCTCAGATGACTAGAATTATCTTTTGATCACATGGTTACATAAACATTTATGTGTAAACATTATGCTTGGATCAATATTTGAATGTAACTACATGGAGTATGTGTTTTGGAGGAACTCATGGTTATGTCATCACCCAGCACAATAATATACAAGCACAATCAAACTAAAATAACACATGCCTTGTTGGATGCAAACTAAGGGAGGTCTGCCCTGGGCCGTAATGTTTAAACTTCAAAGGTAGAACACCCTTGGATATAAACTAGATCAAGACCCCAAGTCAGAATAAAGAGTGTTTATCCAACCATATGCTGTCCACCAGAGAAACTTGCATGTTATTGCTTGTCTCCAAAAGTAATCTAGAAGAATGCCCCCAAGGGGAGTTGTTTTGCCTTTATATGACACTCAGTTCAGATCCCCATATGCAACAAATGAAAAGTGCTTTCTCAACCCCATCTTGGGTAAAAAAATTTTAGCCCATTAGCAGTATCATAATTGACTGCGGCAGTTTTTCCCACTATTCGCAGGATAAACTTTTTCTGATTGCTGGGACAAACCCTCCCCCGCGAACTTCCATATAGGGGCCCCAGCTCGGCTCTTCGCAATGATGTTTCGTCCCAGCACGTCAGCTGGTCAATACACGCCCCCTCCATTCATCTCTATGGGAGAGGCAGAGACGCAGTACTCGTGTATCTCTGCCTCTCCCATAGAGATGAATGGAGGGGGCGTGTTTCGACCAGGTGAGGTGCTGGGTACAAAACGCGCATTAGCAGAGCAGAGTCGGGGCCCATACGGGAGATCGCTGGGATCCCAGCAGTCGGACCCCCCACAATCAGACAGTTATTCCTTATCCTGTGGATAGGGGATACATTTTTTTTGCTGGACATCTTCTTTAACAAATGATGAGCTAGCTCAACTACTACACCATCCCTATACAAACGGCACTTGCAACGATTGTAGGTCACACTGAAATGTTGCATTTTTCACATCAGTAGTTTAGCTCAACAAATTACATAGAATGTGTCAGCAGATAAAAACCATTTGGCCGATCTAGTCTTCTCAATTGTCATGAACGGGGGGCAGGGAGAAGTGAGCCCTAAGCTGTCCCTAAGACATCTCTTCCTGCCTACTTGCCCATCTGCCCTAAACAGTGGAGCGACAACTTGGAGCTGGGACGTAGGCGGAGGTCTCCTTACCTCTCACCGCGTCGTCTGATCGTCTATTGCTCCAAGCCTGAGCTTCAGACTTGAGCAATCGACCGCCTATCTGACTGATCCCTGCAAAGCTATGGCTGTGCAGGGATTAGCATAGGAGATCAGTGTGTGCAGTGTTATAGGTCCCTATGGGAGCTATAACACTGCAAAAAAAAAGTGAAAAAAAAAAAAAGTTAACAAAGGTCATTTAACCCCTTCCCTATTAAAAGTTTGAATCATCCCCCTTTTCCCATAAAAAAAAACTGTGTAAATAAAAATAAACATATGTGGTATTGCCGCATGCGAAAATGTCCGAACTATAAAAATATATAATTAATTAAATCGCACGGTCAATGGCGTGTGCGCAAAAAAATTCCAAAAAAGTCCAAAATAGTGTATTTTTGGTCACTTTTTATATAATTAAAAAATGAATAAAAAGCAATCAAAAAGTCAGATCAATACAAAAATGGTACCGATAAAAACTTCAAAACACGGCGCAAAAAATTAGTCCTCATACCGGCCCGTACGCAGAAAAAAAAAAGTTATAGGGGTTAGAAGATGTGTATTTTTGACATATATATTTTCCTGCACGTAGTTATGATTTTTTTCCGAAGTACGACAATATCCAACCTATATAAGTAGGGTATCATTTTAACCGTATGGACCTACAGAATAAAGATAAGGTGTTATTTTTACCGAAAAATGCACTGCGTAGAATCGGAAGCCCCCAAATGCTACAAATGAAATGTTTTCTTCAATTTTGTCGCTCATTAATTTTTTTTCCGTTTCGCCGTGGATTTTTTGGTAAAATGACTAATTTCACTGCAAAGTAGAATTGGTGGTGCAAAAAATAAGCCATAATATGGATTTTTAGGTGCAAAATTTTAAGCGTTATGATTTTTGGAAGGTGATGAGGAAAAAATGAAAATGCAAAAACGGAAAAACGCCTACAAGGGGTTAAGTACAGAGGACACTATATATCATTGGTAATGTACATGTGACACTCTAGATCAGTAATCATGCACTCTATGATCAGTGATCATGTACTAAAAACACTATGATCAGAAATAAGAAAAATGTCAAAAGCCAAACTTGACAACATGGAGGAATACAGGAACTATAAAACCAAACTCCATAACATGGAGGAATACGGGTCTGTATACTAAGCAATGGACTGAGAACAAGAACTATACAGCACTGATATAACGTACAATGTGAACACAGACTAGGACTTATACGTAAAATGCAGAACGAACATACACAATACTAAAACCAAGCAGGCTAAAATCTATATAATAAACAGGACTCATAGCCATGGTTAAAGCTCAGATAAATACTAAAACAGACAAAAGAAATGTGCAAGATAAACCAGACATGGTCAGGGTAGAACTCAGTTACCAGCAGCAAGTTCCAGCAGAGCTCGGGTTTAAATAACTCCACCCGAGCTGCCATAGGCTAAGAGCATTAACTCATCCAAAGCCAGGGAGAATAGCACAGAAAACTATTCAGACACAAACCTAGTATCTGAAAAGACCCCAAAACAGAAAAACACATAATCGGAAATTACACCAATATTCTAAATACTATCAATAGTGTCTGGCCCTATCTTATATGAAGGATAGCCTTATGCTTAACCCATTCACTGTATTGGCAGCTACCACTTCTGCAGGAAGGCTATTCCATGCATCCACTACTCTTTCAGTAAAGTAATTCTTCCTGTTATTACTTTTAAACCTTTCCCCTCTAATCTAAAACTTATGTTTTCTTCTTTAAAATATACTCTCCTCCTATGCAGTGTTGATTCCCTTTATGCATATAAAAGTGTCTATCATATCCCCTCTATCTCTTCTTTCTTCTATACATGTTAAGGTCCTTTAACCTTTCCTGGTAAGTTTTTTCCTGTAGTCCATGTATTAGTTTAGTAGCTCTTCTTTAAACTGTCTCCAAAGTATTTATATCCTTCCGGAGATATAGTCTCCAGTACTCCAGTGCTCTATACAGCGGCATGAGCACTTCCCTCTTTCTACTGTTAATACCTCTCCCTATACACCCAAGCATTCTGCTAGGGGTACTTAAGGGGTTTTAAAACTTATCCATTAATCACAGGTTAGGGCATAAGTGTCAGATTGCATGGGTCTGATCACTGGGACCCCCTGCTATTAGATATGTGGCGGGACATTTATCAATGTTGGTGTAGGTAGAAGTTTTTTGTAGATCGTTTTGGTTGGTCTAAATTTGGTGCAATTGCACCAAATTTACCATACTTGTGCAAGGCACATAATACATTTTGTGCAAAGTTCTAAATCTCCACACAGTTCTATTTGTACACCTGAGCTGCACCTCACAGGAAAAGTGTACACAGGGATTTTCTCTTTGAGGCTCTGGATTCCATTGTGTTTTTTTGTCCACCAGCAAAAATGCCAGAAAAACTGTCACAGCTTTTTCCTGCGTTTTGTCAGTTTTTCTTGTATTTTTTCTTGCATTTTTGCTGGTGTGTCATTTTTGTATCCTGTGGCAATTTTTTTTACTGCCTTAAGGGTACCACTCCATGGGTCGGATGCAGAGCACCCAGTCCACAGAGTGTAAGGAGATGAGGAGTGATGTATAGCATATACAAGGTGCAGAGCATCACTTCTTACCTCCACCGGCTCTATAGTATACAGGGGTGCATAGTGTACCCATGTATACTATACAGGAGCCCAGCAAGGAAAGGGTTACCTACGCTGCTGCTGAGCAGTTCTGGGTTAAGTCTTTGTGCGCTATCCTGTATATACAGCTGTCTATAGATTACTGTATATACAGGACACAGTAGGCAGATGTCAACAATTGGAGGCTTCCTGTTTAGGAACACCCCGGTGAGAGCTCCAAAAATGTACTAACCTTTTTTTGTTTTGTTTTTTTCTTCTCATTTTAGATACGTGAATGGGGAGGACTACGTCAGATTCGATGGATTGCGACGATGAACAGCGGTTTTTTAAATGTCAATTAAAGGGTTAACGAGGGCTGTGGGGGAGTGTTTTTTTAAATAAAGAAATGTTTTCAATGTGTTGTTTTTTTTATAATTGAATTTTCACCCCGGTAACAACCGCCACAGGGGTTTCGGGTAGAGCCTGTACCAACAGGCCCGGAGCATCAAAAATTGCACTCCTGGGCCTAGGCAGTAAGAATCTGGTGTTATTTAGGCTGGGGAGGGCCAGTAACAATGGTCGTCGCCCACCCTGGTAACATCAGGCTATTGCTGCTTGGTTGGTATCTGGCTGATACTGAAAAAAAATGGGGGAACCACACACTTTTTTTTATTTATTAAAAAAAACTAAAACGCATAAAGTTCGCCCTATTTTCAGTATCAGCCAGATACCAACCAAGCAGCAACAGCCTGATGTTACCCGGGTGGGCAAGGACCATTGTTACTGCCTTGGCCCAGGAGCGCCATTTTTGATGCTCTGGGCTTGTTGGCACCGGCTCTTCTCGGCACTCCTGTGGCGGTGGGTACCGGGGTATTAATTGGAAGTTAGGGCTAGCTGATTTTGGGGCTAATGCTAAGCCCTGGCTTAGTAATGGATTCCGTCTATAAGACAGCTTCCACTACTAAGCCTGAAAACGTAATTATAAAAAACACGACACATTGAAAAAAACATTTTATTTAAAAAAACTCACTCCCACAGCCCTCGTTTACCATTTTATTGAAAAAAGAAAAAAACAAAGGGCATCGATGCAGTCCACTGAATCTGATGTAGTCCTCCGCATTCATGTATCCGAAATGAGAAGAAAAGAAAAACAAGAAATATGAGTTAGTAGATTTTTTGCGCTCTCACCTGGGGAGAGCGCACATAGCGCAGCGTGTTCCTAAACAGGGAGCCTCCAATTGTTGCTAAACTACAACTCCCATCATGGGGGCTGTAGTTAAGCAACAGCTGGAGTCTCCCTATTTGGGAACACACTTCCAGAAAGGCTCTGTTTTCATTGTGCAAGACGCATAATGAGAACAGAGTCAGGCCTGGATTGTGTAGCTCTGCCCCCTAATGACGTCATCACTAGGGGGCAGAGCAGTAAAGGTCACAGGGGGTCTCAGGAGTGAGACCCCCTTTCGATCTGTCCCTCTGCCCTTGGATTACTACCATTATGGGACAGAGTCTGTCCCATGATGGGAGTAGTTGTATTACCGCAGCGCTAAGGGATGGCACTTGCACATCCCCCGGCTGCGGGACTTTTAGAACTACTACTCCCATCATGGACAGACTCCGTCCATGATGGGAGTTATAGTCTAGGGGCTTAGGTGCAGATCGCAGTAGCTCATTCTCCAGAGACCCGCTGTGATCCGCATTTATTAAGTTAACAAGCCGGCGGCACATGCAGCTACACTAGCTATTCAACAATCAGAGCTCCCGTCTCCCGGCGGCGGGGATTATGAATTATGACAGCGTATACAGTATGTCCCGCCAGGAGCCGGTGGGCAGCGCAGTGTAGCCGTATGTGCCGCGGGCTTTTACAGTTAATAAATGCGGATTGGAGCGGGTCTCTTGAGAATGACCCGGTATGATCTATCCCTCAGCCCCTGGACTATAACTCCCATCATGGGCAGAGTCTGTCCATGATGGGAGTAGTAGTCCTTATTGTTCCAAAATGGTCCCGCAGCTGGGGGGGATGTGGAAGTGCCATCTCTCAGCGCTGCGGTACTACAACTACTCCCATCATGGGACAGACTCTGTCCCATGATGGGAGTAGTTGTAGTTTAGCAGTGTTGAGAGACTGCTCCTGCATCCCCTGGCTGTCTCGGTAGAACACTTTCCTACATAGTTGCGCAAAATAATGCGTCTAAACAAAAAACGCACATGTTAAATTAGTATCCACTGTAAAATGCATTCCACAATACACAAAAAAATAGAGTACTTGCTTTTTGCTCTATCAAAAAAGACGCACAAAAAAGACACAATGAAAGTCATTGCGCAAATACACAACAAAAAGAGGTAAACTCAATTATAAATCTCCCCCCTATCCTGCGGAACAATGCGGCACTAGGACCACCAAGAGGTGTGCCGTCTCCATAGATGGCAATACATTTTTGAGCACATTGTGACAAAGGAATTAACCAGGGCTGGTGCAAGGATTTTTGCCGCCCTAGGCGAAAGTAAATTTTGCCGCCCCCTTGACCCCGCCCACTGGCTCCACCCTTTGACGTGCCCAACCTTACTACTGGGCTGACACACTGTAATAAACCCCCTCCTCATTTAATCTCCTTAATACTGGGATGACACACTGTAACAAACCTCCTCCTCATGTAATCTTCTTACTACTGGGTTGACACACTATAACAAACCTCCTCCTCATGTAATCACCTTACTACTGGGGGGACACACTGTAAAAAACCTCCTCTTCATGCAATCTCCTTACTACTGGGGTGACACACTGTAACAAACCTCCTTCTCGTGTAATCACCTTACTACTGGGGGAACACACTGTAAAAAACCTCCTCTTCATGCAATCTCCTTACTACTGGGGTGACACACTGTAACAAACCTCCTCATCATGTAATCTCCTTACTACTGGGGTGACACACTGTAACAAACCTCCTCCTCATGTAATCACCTTACTACTGGGGTGACACACTGTAACAAACCCCCTCTTCATGTAATCTCCTTACTACTGGGGTGACACACTGTAACAAACCTCCTCATCATGTAATCTCCTTACTACTGGGGTGACACACTGTAACAAACCTCCTCCTCATGTAATCACCTTACTACTGGGGTGACACACTGTAACAACCCTCCTTTTCATGTAATCTCCTTACTACTGGGGTGACACACTGTAACAAACCTCCTCCTCATGTAATCACCTTACTACTGGGGTGACACACTGTAACAACCCTCCTTTTCATGTAATCTCCTTACTACTGGGGTGACACACTGTTACAAACCTCCTCCTCATGTAATCTCCTTACTACTGGGGTGACACACTGTAACAATCCTCCTCATCATATAATCTCCTTACTACTGGGGTGACACACTGTAACAAACCCCCTCCTCATGTAATCTCCTTACGACTGGGGAGACACACTGTAACAAACCTCCTTCTCATGTATTATCCTTACTACTGGGGTGACACACTGTAACAAACCTCCTCCTCATGTAATCTCCTTACTACTGGGTTTACACACTGTAACAAACCTCCTCCTCATGTAATCACCTTACTACTGGGTTTACACACTGTAACAAACCTCCTCCTCATGTAATCACCTTACTACTGGGTTTACACACTGTAACAAACCTCCTCAGCAGACAATATCACACATAGAGGGATTAGATCAGTGTTTCCCAAGCAGGGTGCCTCCAGCTGTTGCAAAACTACAACTCCCAGCATGTTTGGACAGCCAAAGCCTCCTCTTTCCTTTTCTTCTCCATCCGGCTCAGACCACCATGATGTCTTCTTCCAGCCAAAACTTCCTTTCTTCAGCATCTGTGGGACAAACATGTTAGACCCTGCATTTTCCCCCCTCCTCCCACAGTGGCATTTCATTAACTCCCCCACCCCTCCTCCCCCTGTACCATTTCATTAACCCCTCCATCCCCCTCCCCTTGCAATTTCATTACAATTTCATTGCGGTCGGGGGTTGCGGGTAGGAGGGGGGAGGGGGGGTGCGGCCCTGCACCTCTATCAACATGCTGGGCGGGCAGGGGATATAATTAGATGGGGGTGCGGCTCCCTATACATGTGTTATCTCGGCGGCGCTGGGCGGTTGCGGCAACAAGCAGAGCGGCGCCCACCTTAAGAGGGCGCTATAGGCGGCCGCCTACTTTGTCTATAGGCAAAGCCGGCTCTGGAATGAACATCTTGATTGTTTCGGTGGAGTCCTGAAATTCCGTAGTGTGAAAGGTGCAACAGAATCCCAGAAAAAACTATGGGAAGCTGCTGCACCAGTAGTGTGATACATAGTGTGAATGGGCCCTAAGTCTATTCCCTGCCACTGTTTTTTAATAATGTTGTTAACCACGAGATGGGAGTCTTACACAGGTTTCTCCCAAGTAATAGCAAAGGGTAGTGAGCATTATATAATGCTTTACTCATATACCTACTGATTATGACAAAATAGTATTACATTATTATATTTTATTAATTAACAATACATTAATGTTTTTTTATTATTATTATACATAATTTCTAGCATAAATAAACATTTATCATGAAAACTAAGTGCTAAGTTTGTCCAAAAATTTGACATGCTTCTTACTTTTGTGAATGTGAACATTTCTGACAGCTTATGCCAGTGTTTCTGAAACAGGGTGCTTCCAGCTGTTGCAAAACTACAATTTCCAGCATGCCCAGACAGCCAAAGGCTGTCTGGGCATGCTGGAAGTTGTAGTTTTGCAACAGCTGGAAACACCCTGCGTAGGAATCACTGGCTTAAAGGGGTATTCAAGGCAAAACCTTTTTTTATATATATCAACTGGCTCCGGAAAGTTAAACAGATTTGTAAATGACTTCTATTAAAAAATCTTAATCCTTCCAATAGTTATTAGCTTCTGAAGTTTTCTGTCTAACTGCTCAATGATGATGTCACGTCCCGGGAGCTGTGCATGATGGGAGAATATCCCCATAGGAACTGCACAGCTCCCGGGACGTGAGTCATCAGAGAGCAGTTAGATAGAAAACAACAAGTCAACTTCAGAAGCTAATAACTATTGGAAGGATTAAGATTTTTTTAATAGAAGTAATTTACAAATCTATTTAACTTTCCGGAGCCAGTTGATATATAAAAAAATTTTTTGGCCTGGACTACCCCTTCAATCAAATGCCACAGCTAAACTGCATGGTTTAGCAAAAAGGCAAAGCTGTTAATAGTGCAGTCTTTTGTCCCAGCTAGGACACCGTCGCAACCATGTTTGAATAGGGCAATGTGTAATAGAGTCCACTTCCTGGAGTGTTTTGCATTCTTTAGCCGCATGGAGCATTTGTGATCGGTAAGAGAGAAGCCTTTGCAGCTCGGACTCACTGTTCTCTTGTTTTTCTTAGTAATTAGCATTTTTACATAACACAATCCACGCTTTACCAGTGTTCCCTAAGCTGTGACTCTACAGCTGTTGTATAACTACAACTCCCATCATGCTCTGACAGTCTGCTTCTAGGCTACGGATTGCTAGCGTGATTTTTGACTTGTTTTATATGTATTATATGAATATGCCGGCGTGATTAAGACAATGCAATACTGTAATGTTTATTTCTGCATTTGAAAGTTATCACTTTTCTTGCCAAAATAAAACATTAGCAGTAAAATAACTTTGATGTAAAATTTTATAGGTGCCCTATTTAGGGTCTATCCACACATGCAGTACCTATTCACACGTACAGGGTCTATTCACTTGTACAGGATTTGAAGCTGCAGATTTCCTTATAAACTAATTGATTGAACACAGCTGCAAATCTGCAGCTTCAAATCCTGTGCATCAAATATGCTCAGGATACTGTATGTGTGAATAGACTCTTACAAATTAAAAAGCTATATGACAGTCATTAGGATTCCAGGGACCTGGATATTTATCGATAAATAACTAGATAGTTTTATTGGCATTTAGGACACCCTACAGCACTACTGATTCTCAGAGCTAACTTGATGCAAGACTGTTGTGACCTGTATACTGTAAAATGATGTAACATAATTTTCAAATGGTTATTCTCCCATCTAGTGGTGTTTGTCGGTAGTCCAGCAAGCCAAAGCTGAAAGCGTACCTATGTCTTCTTCACTGTGCATTATAAATTTGGTGCCTGAACGAAGGCGCCTTTTTCTCCGCCATATATAATGTGCAATAGAAGCTTTCTGCTCGGTCTCCACAGCACCCATCTCCAGTGTGAGACCCAGTGCCATTGAATCGTATTATGCTGAATTTCTTGCTGGAGACAGGTGCTGTAGAAATGGAAGCTTCGTCTCCTATTGTATAGCTATGCGCCGTGGAGAGCAGCGGGGAGAATGGTGCGGATTTTAAAATACATGGGGAAGATTTATCATTATTGCCTTTAGAAAGTGAGTTTTAAAGTACAGTGACCCCTCGACCTACGATGGCCCCGACATATGATAATTTCAACATGCGATGGCCTCATGTTGAAGGCAGCATCAACATACGATGCTTTTGTATGTCGGGGCCATCGCATAAACGGCTATCCGGCAGCGCTGACTGCTTCAGCTGCCACCGGATAGCCGTTTACGGTGCCCAGTGAGCTCCGGTGATGTCTCTTACCTGTCCTCGGGGCTCCGGAGCTCCTCTTCGGGCTCCCCTGCATTGTCGGCGCTCCCCATCGATGTCATCACGTTGCTGCGCACGCCGTCCTGTCATCCAATAGGAGCGGCGTGCGTAGCGACGTGATGGCGGCGACGGAGCACGCGGATTTCGGGGAAGCAGAGGCCTTGCCGGAGCGTCAGGGACACCTCGGGGATGCGGCGGCAGCGATGGACGGCGACATCCTGGGCAGCGGTGACGAGCGGTGATGGTCCGGAGCGGCGGGGACAGGTGAGCACAACTTCCTCTAACAGTGGTCTACAACCTGCGGACCTCCAGATGTTGCAAAACTACAACACCCAGCTTGCCCGGACAGCCAACGGCTGTCTGGGCATGCTGGGTGTTGTAGTTTTGCAACATCTGGAGGTCTGCTGGTTGTAGACCACTGTCCTATACTTTACATTGCACGGATCCCTCAACATGCGATGGTTTCAACAAACGATGGTCCGTTTGGAACGGATTGCCATTGTATGTTGAGGGACCACTGTATTTTATTTTTGCTTTGGTTTTGCTTACATGAAACATATTTATCATACTATCCCAGGGAAGTTGATAAATTTGGCGCACGTAAGCAAAAAAGCAATAAATCTCTTTAGAACATTATGTTGTATGATTGCTGCTCTCCCCTGTGACCTTTTGTACAAAAATGTGAGACTTTTTGAACGTGCTGTCCAAAGGCAGTCTTGTAAGCCAGATCTGGGCTGGTGCAGATTTGCGGTGTTTTGGAGGGGTATGTGACTTTTTTGTGGGACATTCGCACTTGATAAATTTGTTACCACTACAAAGTGAAAACTGAAATTAACATTAAAAGGTTGTTTGCATGTTTTTGCTTATTGCAAAAATAGCAAAAGTGTAGGCAAAAAAAATAAAAAATAAAGTTCTAAAGGCAATAATACATCCCCCCCCCCCCAATGTTTGGAAACATTATTTTCGTGCACAGTACTGCACAATAGTCATGTCCCTAGGGGTCCCCATGAAATGCATCTCTCACTCAATATGTGACCTTGCTGTGGATTGCACAGCAGCAAAACAATAGCAGGGTAGTGTTTATAATACTGTGGAGAGCTGGGGTTAATGACGAGTATGTAGACTATGGGTGTAGTGACCTGAACAAATGTTCGTGATGCCAAGAGTGTTAACCCTCCACACTCCAAGGATAAAGTGGTTTTCGGTGCCAAGGGAACTTTACTTCAGAAATGACAGACAGGGGATACAACCGGTACAGTTCAGTTCTAGTGCGATTTGCATTGAAGATAGCAGTAGGGAACCACAGTTTCTTTCTTGACACTTTGGGACTTGTAGTCCTTCTCTACTAAGATATAACTTGGACTGGTATAAAATGGACTTTGACAGACTTTACTGAGCTAGCCTTTACGTGATTAGACTGACTGACTGAGACTTGACTTGACAAAATGGGAAACACAGACTTGAGAGAAAGAAGGTATCTGCCGCCAGCCTAGACTTTCACATACGGGGTTCCAGGTTTATGGGTTTACCGCCAGGGTGGACTTATTTGGACCGAAGCTGCTGGAGTCTTTCACTCGCATTATCCTTTAATTGCTATGGGGACAGTCGGCTCTCTTGCCACTTGTCCCCAAAGCTGACTTGTCTAAACTTGACGTGGACAGAATTAACTGATAGATGACCTGCTCGGCGGGATTTATGTGCGTGCGGACAACCACTCTGGAAAAGGTAGACTAGGAGAAAGACATAGAACATGTTCCCATTAGAGGTATGGGGCAGGTATACTACAAAGATGCTTCACATTCAGTGGGGCGAAAAAGTATTTAGTCAGTAACCAATTGTGAAAGTTCTCCCACTTAAAAAGATGAGAGGCCTGTCATTTTTATCATAGGTATACCTCAACTATGAGAGACATAATTAGAAAAAAAATCCATAAAATCACATTGTCTGATTTTTAAAGAATTTATTGGCAAATTATGGTGGGAAATAAGTATTTGGTCACCTACAAACAAGCAAGATTTCTTGCTCTCACAGACCAGTAACGTCTTCTTTAAAGGGGTACTCCGCACCTGGCATCTTATCCCCTATCCAAAGGATAGGGGATAAGATGTTAGATCGCCGCGGTCCCGCTGCTGGGGACCCCGGGGATCGCCGCTGCGGCACCCCGCCATCATTACTGCACAGAGTGAGTTCGCCGGAGCAGCGTGACGTCATGGCTCCGCCCCTCATGACATCACGGCCCGTCCCCTTAATGCAAGTCTATGGCAGGGGGCGTGACAACCACCACGCCCCCTCCCATAGACTTGTATTGGCGGGCCGTGACGTCACGAGGGGCGGAGCTGTGACGTAACGATGCTCCGGCCCCTGTATTGCCCGTCATTACGTGCAGAGCGATCTCGCTCTGCGCAGTAATGATAGCGGGGTGCTGCAGCAGCGATCCCCGGGTCCCCAGCAGCGGGACCCCGGCGATCTGACATCTTATCCCCTATTCTTTGGCTAGGGGAAAAGATGTCTAGGGGCGGAGTACCCCTTTAAGAGTCTCCTCTGTTCTCCACTCGTTACCTGTATTAATGGCACCTGTTTGAACTTATCAGTATAAAATACACCTGTCCACAACCTCAAACAGTCAGACTCCAAACTCCACTATGGCCAAGACCAAAGAGCTGTCAAAGGACACCAGAAACAAAATTGTAGACCTGCACAAGACTGGGAAGACATCAACTGTGGGAGAAATTATTAGAAGATAGAAGACATACAAGACCACTGATAATCTCCCTTGATCTTTCCTATCTGGGGGATTTACCTACAGATGCAACTGTCTCTGGAGGGGCCTAACCTACTCGGGGCATCTACAGTCATGGCTGTAAATGTTGGCACCCCTGAAAAATTTATAGAAAATGAAGTATTTCTCACAGAAAAGGATTGCAGTAACACATGTTTTGCTGTACACATGCTTATTCCTTTTGTGTGTATTGGAACTAAACCAAAAAAGGGAGGAAAAAAAGCAAATTGGACATAATTTCACATCAAACTCCAAAAATGGGCTGGACAAAATTATTGGCACCCTTTCAAAATTGTTGAAAAATAAGATTGTTTCAAGCATGTAATGCTCCTTTAAACTCACCTGCGGCAAGTAACAGGTGGGGGCAATATGAAAATCACACCTGAAAGCAGATAAAAAGGAGAGAAGTTCACTTAGTCTTTACATTGTGTGTCTGTGTGTGCCACACTAAGCATGGACAACAGAAAGGAGAACTGTCTGAGGACTTGAGAACCAAAATTGTGGAAAAATATCAACAATCTCAAGGTTACAAGTCCAACTCCAGAGATCTAGATTTGCCTTTGTCCACAGTGGGCAACATTATCAAGAAGTTGGCAACCCATGGCACTGAAGATAATCTCCCTGGGCGTGGACGGAATAGAGAAATTGGTGTCAACGCAGGATAGTCTGGATGGTGGATAAGCAGCCCCAAACAAGTTCCAAAGATATTCAAGCTGTCCTGCAGGCTCAGGGAGCATCAGTGTCAGCACTAACTATCCGTCGACATTTAAATGAAATGAAAGGCTATGGCAGGAGACCCAGGAGGTCCCCACTGCTGACACAGGGACATAAAAAAGCAAGACTACATTTTGTCAAAATGAACTTGAGTTAGCCAAAATCCTTCTGGGAAAACGTCTTGTGGACAGATGAGACCAAGATAGAGCTTTTTGGTAAAGCACATCATTCTACTGTTTACCAAAAATGGAATGAGGCCTACAAAGAAAAGAACACAGTACCTACTGTGAAATATGGTGGAGGTTCACTGGGTGCCTTGAATGTTTGCAAGGCATCATGAAATCTGAGGATTACCAACGGACTGTATAGCCCAGTGTCAGAATGTTGGGTTTGAGTCTGAGATCTTGGGTCTTCCAGCAGGACAATGGGGGAGATTTATCAAAACCTGTGCAGAGGAAAAGTAGCCCATAGCAACCAATCGGATTGCTTCTTTCATTTTTAAAAAGGCCTCTGCAAAATGAAAGAAGCAATCTGATTGGTTGCTATGGGCAACTGGACAACTTTTCCTCTGCACAGGTTTTGATAAATCTCCCCCAATGACCCCAAACATACGTCAAACAGCACCCAGAAATGAATGGCAAGAAAGCGCTGGAGAGTTCTAAAGTGGCCAGCAATGAGTCCAGATCTAAATTCCATTGAAGACCTGTGAAGAGATCTAAAAATTGCTGTAGGGAAAAGGCACCCTTCCAATATGAGAGACCTTAAGCAGTTTGCAAAGGAAGAGTGGTCCAACATTCCGGCTGAGAGGTGTAAGAAGCTTATTGATGGTTATTTTTTCCAAAGGGTGTGCAACCAAATATTAATTCCTTTAAGGACTCAGGGTTTTTAAGTTTTTGCACTTTTAAAAATCCTAAAAAGACGCTGACTCCGGTCGGCTCATTTTTGCCCCGTATGCGGTTTTCCACCGCACCTCAAACCGTGGTTGACTACGATTTTAGGTGCGGTGGGAAAACCGCATATGGGGCAAAAATGAGCCAACCGGAGTCAGCGTTTCACTCTGGCCAGCTCATTAAAATGAATTACATACGGGCGGCATACGACAGGGATACGGGAGAGCAAGGTTTTAGCTCCCCCCAGCTGTATGCGGTCCTGTATTGGTAAAAACGTGATGAGAACCCAGCCTTACTGCAATCCTTTTCTGTGAGAAATACTTCATTTTCTAGAAAAATTTCAGGGGTGCCAACATTTAGGGCCATGACTGTATGTGATGGGGGAAACTACCTGAAAGACCCTTTCAATCTACAAGAGCGACCTACCTTACTTTTGGGTAGGACTTACTGACTGTAGGTCTTGGAAAATGATGTAACTGTATGCAATCTCATTTATGGTCTATTGTGGTAATGATGTTGGTTGTTGTCACTCACCTGATGTAACTGTATGTAATCTTTTATATGGTCTATTGTGGTGGTGGTGATGATGGTGGTTGTTGTCAGTCTGTCACCTTTATAGGATGTCCTCCTAAACTTAGATGACAGACTGACAATGTTTTTGCTGTTAAAGAGGTATTCCCATTCTGTATGTGCTGGTGGGCGTGATGGGGCATGGCTAGGGGTGTGATTATTGGGTGTTGCTTGTCCCGCTTTGCTCTCAGCAAAAGTTGGGAGGTATGCCTTTGTCAGATGAGAAAAGATAAGATGCAAGCAAAAAACAATTTGAGAGCGGTCTTCAATCTTCCTGTTATCGTAGACAATAATACAATCTTTAAGAGACTCCAAATTTATACTGTGTGAGTGGTCTCCAGAGGCCGACCACTCACTAATCCAAAGTCGCATCCAACTGTGAATATTCACTTACATTTTCATCCCCGATTTATAGAATGAAGCAACAAGAAAAAACAAAACTGGAGAGCGGACATTCTATTCACTATACATCCAGAAACCTATTTCAACTAAAAGCGCACTTACTTCACCGAGGGGAGTAATTTGAATCACCACTCCCCGCGAGCCAGCCATGCTTGTCAAAATCTCCCGGCATCTTGGCTTCCTCCTTCCTTTGTAACTCCTGATTAATTTAGACCCAAAGCTTCGGTCTAATACACGATAACGATTTATTACACAATTCAGGTATACAAATCTGAAATAGCCCTTCCTCAGGGATTATAACCCACTAATTTCTATGCTCCTGACAGACCGGATATGACATTCATTAAGTTCAGGACGAAAATTAAAAATTAAAAAATCACAAGGAATGAATATTGCTCCTGACAGACCGGAAATGACATTCATCTAGCTCAGGGTGCATTCACACAGCCGTCTGTCCGTGTTTTTTTTTTTATCCCCGTTTCGGTTCCGCTCTTGCAGGCTGTAAATGGATTATAAAAGGTTTTTAAAAAATCACATTCATGTCAATGGGATTTGTTTACATCCGTTTGTACCCGTCTGCACTCATTTCCGTTTTTTTGACGGCAGAAAAAACGGCACATGCAGTAATTTTTTTTCCATAAAAAAACAGAAGAAAAAAATGATACAGTAAATTTAACATTGAAGTCTATTTTTTGATCAATTTTACTACTGAGCATGCTCAGTTTATTAACAGTTTATTAACTGAACAATAATGGATCCAAATGGAAAACATCCATTGCATCTGTTATTGTTTGTCTTTTTTTTCTTAAGTCCGGGAGAAGAACGGGACGGGTCCAGACGGCCGTGTGAATGCAGCCTCAGGACGAAAAAAAAATTACAAGCAATGAATAAAAAACTATTAAAATGTATACCCTTTCAATTGCTTCATTAAAACCATTAGGGACTAAGGTATTAAGTTTAAAAATATAAAAACTTTCCCTTCTGCATAATGTAGTGAACTTTCATAGATTATTTTTAACTTGTTCAACAGGTGTTACTCTCAACAGGTCTGGGTTTCCTTCATGGTACTGCGCAAAATGCCTAGAAACACAGTTTTTGTCTGGTTATTTTGGCGCAGAGTGTCTGAGACATGTCTGCGCCAGCGTGCGCCTGTAAAATCCGACAAACCCGACATTGCACTGTGAAAAGCCAAAAAAGGGGCGTGGTCTGTCGCCAATCCGACCAATTTACTATTGAACTCACAGAAAATCCTGTGGATAAATGGCTGGAAATATCCAACTAGAAAAAGCTGGTCAGAAAATGTTCCCAACATTTCGCAATAGTAAGAGGAATCCTGCAAGTCTGAAACAACTTTTCCCACTAGTAAAAACCCGACCCTCTTAGTAAATGAGGCCCTTTGTTTTTGGAATTTATGTTTGATGTTAAAACGGTGGGAATTTATTCTTGACCTAAGTGTTTAGGATGTCCTGCCGACAAACTGAATGCCGCACGGACACTCCAAAACATATACTACATAGCTACTTCCACAGTACATTCTGGATTTTATATACATCTTTTCACCTCTGGCAGCGCTAACAATACTTTTTGTTCCAGATTTAATATATTTACCCCACTTCTTTTTATTGCACTTGTATACTCCCTTTTCTGTATTTTTTAGAATGTTTTTATTTTTATTAAAAAATAATCCACACAAGGATAAGAAGGTGCAATTTGCTGGGCTATAGCTTTTGCCCTATGGTAAATGAATTTCGGCTTCTTACTATTTTCACCTATAACTTATTTTAAAAATGGGTTGTTCCCTAAAATAGACCCGTACTTTGTAATTATGCTCTCCATATCTTTGTTATTTCTGGTATATCGTGTGATAAAAGCTGTTCCAAAATTCTCACTATTTTCTATTTTTTTTAATACTTTTTTCTTCCTTGTGTTTACTCTGCATTTTTATTTGTTCTTCTCTATTTATTCCATCTGTCTTCTTTCTTGCACCCTCTATTACCATTCTAGGAAAAAAAAAATTCTTCAAATCTTTTTTCTATAATTTTTGCCTGTACTTCATGTTCTTTGGGTTCTGAGCAATTTGTTTTAATCCTAGTTAGTTGCCTGAACGGGATATTTACCTTCCAACTTTTTTTTTGTGTTCACTTGCATAGTGTAGGTATCTGTTAGCATCAATAAGGTTTAAAACATGTTTTTGTATATAATTGTTCATCCTTAACACCTTAAGGACCAGGCCATTTTACACCTTAGGACCAGAGCGTTTTTTGCACATCTGACCACTGTCACTTTAAACATTAATAACTCTGGAATGCTTTTAGTTATAAATCTGATTCCAAGATTGTTTTTTCGTGACATATTCTACTTTAACATAGTGGTAAAATTTTGTGGTAACTTGCATCCTTTCTTGGTGAAAAATCCCAAAATTTGATGAAAAATTTGAAAATTTTGCATTTTTCTAACTTTGAAGCTTTCTGCTTGTAAGGAAAATGGATATTCAAAATATTTTTTTTTTTATTCACATTTCCAATATGTCTACTTTATGTTTGCATCATAAAATTGACGTGCTTTTACTTTTGGAAGACACCAGAGGGCTTCAAAGTTCAGCAGCACTTTTCCAATTTTTCACAAAATTTTGAACCTCGCTTTTTTTCAGAGACCAGTTCAGGTTTGAAGTGGATTTGAAGGGTCTTCATATTAGAAATACCCCACAAATGACCCCATTATAAAAACTACACCCCCAAAGTATTCAAAATGACAATCAGTAAGTGCGTTAACCCTTTAAGTGTTTCACAGGAATAGCAGCAAAGTGAAGGAGAGAATTCACAATCTTTATTTTTTACACTCGCATGTTCTTGTAAACCCAATTTTTGAATTTTTACAAGGGGTAAAAGGAGAAAATGTATACTTATGTTTGTAGCGCAATTTCTCTCGAGTAAGCACATACCTCATATGTCTATGTAAAGTGTTCGGCGGGCGCAGTAGAGGGCTCAGAAGCGAAGGAGCGACAAGGGGATTTTGGAGAGTACGTTTTTCAGAAATGGTTTTTGGGGGGCATGTTGCATTTAGGAAGCCCCTATGGTGCCAGAACAGCAAAAATAACCCACATGGCATACCATTTTGGAAACTAGACCCCTTCGGGAACGTAACAAGGAATAAAGTGAGCCTTAATACCCCACAGGTGTTTCACGACTTTTGCATATGTAAAAAAAAAAAATTTTTTTTCACTAAAATGTGTTTCCCCCCAAATTTCACATTTTTGCAAGGGTTAATAGCAGAAAATACCCCCCAAAATTTGTAACCCCATCTCTTCTGAGTATGGAGGCACCCCATAAGTTGGCATGAAGTGCATTACGGGCGAACTACAATGCTCCGAAGAGAAGGAGTGATATTTGACTTTTTGAGAGCAAATTTTGCTTCGGGGGCATGTCGCATTTAGGAAGCCCCTATGGTGCCAGAACAGCAAAAAAAAAAAAAAAAAAACCACATGGCATACCATTTTGGAAACTAGACCCCTTGAGGAACGTAACAAGGAATAAAGTGAGCCTTAATACCCCACACGGGTTTCATGACTTTTGCATATGTAAAAAAATATTATTTTTTTTCATTAAAATGTGTGTTTCCCCCCAAATTTCACATTTTTGCAAGGGTTAATAGCAGAAAATACCCCCCTAAATTTGTAACCCCATCTCTTCTGAGTATGGAGGTACCCCATAAGTGGACCTGAAGTGCACTACGGGCGAACTACAATGCTCAGAAGAGGAGGAGCACCATTGAGCTTTTGGAAAGAGAATTCGTTTGGAATGGTAGTCAGGGGCCATGTGCATTTACAAAGCCCCCCGTGGTGCCAGAACAGTGGACCCCCCCACATGTGACCCCATTTTGGAAACTACACCCCTCACAGAATTTTATAAGTGGTGCAGTGAGCATTTACACCCCACTGGCGTTTGACAGATCTTTGGAACAGTGGGCTGTGCAAATGGAAAATTACATTTTTCATTTTCACGGATCACTGTTCCAAAAATCTGTCAGACACCTGTGGGGCGTAAATGCTCACTGTGCCCCTTATTACATTACATGAGGGGTGTAGTTTCCAAAATGGGGTCACATATGGGGGGGGTCCATTGTTCTGGTACCATGGGGGCTTTGTAAACACAAGTGGCCTTCAATTCCGGACAAATTTTCTCTTCAAAATCCCAATGGCGCTCCTTCTCTTCTGAGCATTGTAGTGTACCCATAGAGCACTTTACATCCACATATGGGGTATGCTCTTACTCAGAAGAAATTGGGTTACAAATTTTGGGGGGCTTTTTTTTATTTTCCCTTGTGAAAATGAAAAATTTAGGGTGACACCAGCATTTTAGTGAAATTTTTTTTTTTTTTCATTTTCCCATCCAACTTTAATGAAAATTTGTCAAACACCTGTGGGGTGTTCAGGCTCACTATACCCCTTGTTACGTTCCGTGAGGGGTGTCGTTTCCAAAATGGGGTCACATGTGGGTATTTATTGTTTTGTGTTTGTGTCAGAACCATTGTAATATCAGCCACCCCTGTGCAAATCACCAATTTAGGCCTCAAATGTACATGGTGCGCTCTCACTCCTGAGCCTTGTTGTGCGTCCGCAGAGCATTTTACGCCCACATATGGGGTATCTTCGTACTCAGGAGAAATTGCGTTACAAATTTTGGGGGTCTTTTTTTCCTTTTACCTCCCGTGAAAATAAAAAGTAAAGGACAACACCAGCATCTTAGTGTAAAAAAATTTTTTTTTACACTAACAGGCTGGTGTAGACCCCAACTTTTCTTTTTCATAAGGGGTAAAAGGAAAAAAAGCCCCCAAAATTAGTAACGCAATTTCTCCCAAGTACGGAGATACCCCATATGTGGCACTAAACTGTTTCCTTGAAATACGACAGGGCTCCGAAGTGAGAGAGCGCCATGCGCATTTGAGGACTAAATTAGGGATTGCACAGGGGTGGACATAGGGGTATTCTACGCCAGTGATTCCCAAACAGGGTGCTTGCAGCTGTTGCTAAACTCCCAGCATGCCTGGACAGTCAGTGGCTGTCCGGAAATGCTGGGAGTTGTTGTTTTGCAACAGCTGGAGGCTCTGTTTTGGAAACACTGCCGTACAATACGTTTTTTATTAGGGGGACAGTGTAAGGGGGTGCACAGTATAGAGATCACTTTGCAGTGGTCTCAAACTGTAGACCTCCAGCTGTTGCAAAACTGCAACTCCCAGCATGCCTAAACAGCTCTCTGGGCATGCTGGCAGTTGTAGTTTTGCAACATCTGGAGGGTTACAGTTTAGAGACCACTATAGTGGTCTCAGACTGTAGCCCTCCAGATGTTGCTAAGTAACTCACCGGCTTCCGTTGGATCCAGGGAGCTGCCTCTTCTTCCGCCGATCGTCGCCCGCTGCCGCCGCTGATCGTCGCCGCTGCCGTCGCCGATGGGTAAGTGGATCTTCGGCGCCGGTCCCTGTTGGTTTCCCCGTCCTGCCCCGCCTATTGTGGGAGGGCAGGACGGGGAAACCGAAAGTAAACCCCTCCGCCCCCGATCTGCTATTGGTGGTCGCGTCTAGACCACCAATAGCAGAGATAGGAGGGGTGGCAACCCTGCCACCTCACTCCTATCGCTACAGGGGTTCGTGGGTGTCTAGGACACCCGCGATCCCCCTTCTATTCCGGGTCACCGGGTCACCATAGACCCGTATGACCCGGAATCGGCGCAAATCGCAAGTGTGAATTCACTTGCGATTTGCGCCGATCGCCGACATGGGGGTCTAATGACCCCCCTGGGCATTTGCGCGGGGTGCCTGCTGATAGATATCAGCAGTCACCCCGGCGCGATCCCCGCCCGGCGCGCGGCGGGGACCGAAATTCCCACGGGCGTACAGGTACGCCCTTGGTCCTTAAGTACCAGGGAGCAAAGGCGTACCTGTACGCCCTTGGTCCTTAAGGGGTTAAAATTCTGTTAAAAAAAATAAAACACGACACATTGGAAAAATGATTTAAAAAAAAAAAAAAAAAACACTGTACAAAAACATTGTAGTGCACCCATAGAGCACTTTACATCCACATATGGGGTATGCTCTTACTCAGAAGAAATTGGGTTACAAATTTTGGGGGGCTTTTTTTTTTTATTTTCCCTTGTGAAAATGAAAAATTTAGGGTGACAGCATTTTAGTGAAATTTTTTATTTTTTTTCATTTTCCCATCCAACTTTAATGAAAATTTGTCAAACACCTGTGGCGTGTTCAGGCTCACTATACCCCTTGTTACGTTCCGTGAGGGGTGTCGTTTCCAAAATGGGGTCACATGTCTGTATTTATTGTTTTGTGTTTGTGTCAGAACCACTGTAAAATCAGCCACCCCTGTGCAAATCACCAATTTAGGCCTCAAATGTACATGGTGCGCTCTCACTCCTGAGCCTTGTTGTGCGTCCGCAGAGCATTTTACGCCCACATATGGGGTATCTCCGTACTCAGGAGAAATTGTGTTACAAATTTTGGGGGTCTTTTTTTCCTTTTACCTCCCGTGAAAATAAAAAGTAAAGGACAACACCAGCATGTTAGTGTAAAAAAAATTTTTTTTTTTACACTAACAGGCTGGTGTAGACCCCAACTTTTCTTTTTCATAAGGGGTAAAAGGAAAAAAAGCCCCCAAAATTAGTAACGCAATTTCTCCCGAGTACGGAGATACCCCATATGTGGCACTTAACTGTTTCCTTGAAAAACGACAGGGCTCCGAAGTGAGAGAGCGCCATGCGCATTTGAGGACTAAATTAGGGATTGCACAGGGGTGGACATTGGGAATCACTGGGGTAGAATACCCCTAACAGGGTGCCTCCAGCTGTTGCTAACTTCCCAGCATGCCTGGACAGTCAGTGGCTGTCCGGAAATGCTGGGAGTTGTTGTTTTGCAACAGCTGGAGGCTCTGTTTTGGAAACACTGCCGTACAATACGTTTTTTATTTTTTATTAGGGGGACAGTGTAAGGGGGTGTATATATGTTGTGTTTTACTCTTTATTATATGTAAGTGTAGTGTTTTTAGGGTACGTTCACACTGGCGGGTTTACAGTGAATTTACCGCTAGAAGTTTGCGCTGCGGTGAAAAATTTGCCACAGCCCAAACTTGAAGCAGAAAACTTACTGTAAACCCGCCAGTGTGAATGTACCCTGTACGTTCACATGGGGGGGGCAAACCTCCAGCTGTTTCAAAACTACAACTCCCAGCATGTACTGACAGACCGTGCATGCTGGGAGTTGTACTTTTGCAACAGCTGGAGGCACACTGGTTGGAAAACCTTCAGTTAGGTTCTGTTACCTCAGTATTTTCCAACCAGCGTGCCTCCAGCTATTGCAAAACTTCAACTCCCAGCATGTACTGATCGCCGAAAGGCATGCTGGGAGATGTAGTTATGCAACAGCTGGAGGGATCGCAACTACAACTCCCAGCATGCAGAGACAGCTGTTTGCTGTTTAGGCTTGCTGGGAGTTGCAGTTTTGCAACATCTGTAGAGCTATAGTTTAGATACCACTGAATAGTGGTCTCCAAACTGTGGACCTCCAGATGTTGCAAAACTACAACTCCCAGCATGCCCAGACAGCAAACTGCTGTCTGGGCATGCTGGGAGTTGTAGTTTTGCAAGATCTGGAGGTGCACAGTATAGAGATCACTTTGCAGTGGTCTCAAACTGTAGACCTCCAGCTGTTGCAAAACTGCAACTCCCAGCAAGCCTAAACAGCTCTCTGGGCATGCTGGGAGTTTTGCAACATCTGGAGGGTTACAGTTTAGAGACCACTATAGTGGTCTCAGACTGTAGCCCTCCAGATGTTGCTAAGTAACTCACCGGCTTCCGTTGGATCCAGGGAGCTGCGTCGCGGTCCTCTTCTTCCGCCGATCGTCGCCCACTGCCGCCGCTGATCGTCGCTCCGCTGCCGTCGCCGATGGGTAAGTGGATCTTCGGCGCCGGTCCCTGTCGGTTTCCCCGTCCTGCCCCGCCTATTGTGGGAGGGCAGGACGGGGAAACCGAAAGTAAACCCCTCCGCCCCTGATCTGCTATTGGTGGTCGCGTCTAGACCACCAATAGCAGAGATAGGAGGGGTGGCAACCCTGCCACCTCACTCCTATCGCTACAGGGGGATCGTGGGTGTCTAGGACACCCGTGATCCCCCTTCTATTCCGGGTCACCGGGTCACCATAGACCCGTATTACCCCGGAAT
This sequence comes from Hyla sarda, assembly GCF_029499605.1. NCBI lineage: Eukaryota > Metazoa > Chordata > Amphibia > Anura > Hylidae > Hyla > Hyla sarda. Next base: position 370,997,767 of record NC_079191.1, read on the forward strand.
CGGCGCAAATCGCAAGTGTGAATTCACTTGCAATTTGTGCCGATCGCCGACATGGGGGGGTCTAATGACCCCCTTGGGCATTTGCGCGGGGTGCCTGCTGATAGATATCAGCAGTCACCCCGGCGCGGTCCCCGCCCGGCGCGCGGCGGGGACCGAAATTCCCACGGGCGTACAGGTACGCCCTTGGTCCTTAAGTACCAGGGAGCAAAGGCGTACCTGTACGCCCTTGGTCCTTAAGGGGTTAAAGGGGTACTCCTGGGGAAAACTTTTTTTTTTTTTTTTTTTTTTATTAAATCAACTGGTGCCAGAAAGTTAAAAAGATTTGTAAATCCTTTCTATTAAAAAATCTTTATCCTTCCAGTACTTTTTAGGGGCTTTATACTAAAGAGGAATCCAAAAAAGAAATGCATTTCCTCTGATGTCATGCCCACAGTGCTCTCTGCTGACCTCTGCTGTCCATTTGTCCACACTGTCCACAGTAGGAGAAATTCCCCATAGCAAACATATGCTGCTCTGGACAGTTCCTAAAATGGACAGCAGAGGTCAGCAGAGAGCACTGTGGTCATGACATCAAAGGAAATGCATTTCTTTTTTTGGATTTCTCTTTAGTAATAAGGCCCTTAAAAAGTACTGGAAGGATTAAGATTTTTTAATAGAAGTGATTTACCAATCTGTTTAATCTTTCTGGGACCAGTTGATTAAAAAAAATATTTTTACAGGAGTACACCTTTAATATAGAATTCTAAACTTAAAAAAGAGATACTTTCTTTACTCACAGTTTCATAAAATAAGTCTAAGCTACCTTTCCATATTATAATAAGGTCATCTATATAACGTTTAAAAACTTAATATGTGACTTAAAAACACTCTTTTCAATAAAACAAACCCATATATAGATTTGCAAAAACCGGTGTGCATTTCGCGCCCTTTTTTGGTGCCGTGATGTTGATGGTAAAAATGACCACTAAAACAAAAAAAAATGTAATTCAGTAAAAATGCTAAACACTCCACTATAAACTCTTTTTGACTATCAGGCATTAAAGGGATATTCCAGGCAAAACCTTTTTTATATGTATCAACTGGCTCTGGAAAGTTTAACAGATTTGTAAATTACTTCTATTAAAAAATCTTAATCCTTCCAATAGTTATTAGCTTCTGAAGTTTTCTGTCTAACTGCTCAATGATGATGTCACGTCCCGGGAGCTGTGCATGATGGGAGAATATCCCCATAGGAGCTGGACAGCTCCCGGGACGTGAGTCATCAGAAAGCAGTTAGACAGAAAACAGCAACTCAACTTCAGAAGCTAATAACTATTGGAAGGATTAAGATTTTTTTAATAGAAGTAATTTACAAATCTGTTTAACTTTCCGGAGCCAGTTGATATATAAAAAAAAGTTTTGGCCTGGAATACCCCTTTAAAATCTTTCTTTTTTTTTTTTTTTTATACGCTACTGTTCTATCTCCTTTGTCCTGGGAAATGTTGGAATATAATGAAACAACATCCATAGTATTTAAATAAAAATTATTTTCCCATTTTATATTAAAGATAGAAGCATGGTGTAGCTGGATTCTCTACCTTCATATAATCTCTTTCTGATTTACTCAGAACTTCTTTTTCATAACCTTTTAAGATTAAACCTTCTAATTGCTTTTTGAAAACCTCAGTTGGATCTTCTTTTGATTTTCTATAATATTTTTGTTACAGTTGCGCTCCGGCCGGAGTCGTCGTCCGTTAGAGCTTTCTGTCCCCGCTGTCAGCGGGCTGAGATTCGCAGTGCGGGACATGTCTGCATGCGGCTCTCAGCATGTCTCTCACCTTCCTGTGTCCTTGCTTCCTGATGTCCCCACAGCTCCGGCGTGTGTGCCTCTGGCCCCTTGGGTGTGCGCGTTTCTTAAAGGACCAGTACCCCATTAGTCTAAGTGTTTGCACCTGTCCCCTGGTCCATAAGTATCTGCTCCTCCCTTCTCCCTGGGCCGGATCTTGGTTGTCTGTCTTAGTCTTTGTTTGTCTTAGCCTGAGTCAAGTCCTCTTTCTTAGTCTAGTCTTGTTCTAGAGTCAAGTCCTGTTCCAGAGTCTGTGTACTGTCCCAGCCTGTCCTGTTCCCGTGTTCCTGCCTTGTCCTTCTGCCTTGCCAGCCACTTCCTGCCAGTCTCTGTCTGTGCCCTGTCACCCCCCCAGCTACCTGTATGGACGAGTCGTGCCAGGGGTAGCGACCTGGGTGTCACTTGCCGCAGCAAGACCATCCCGCTTTGCGGCATGCTCTGGGGAAGACCGGTGGCACCTTAGACCCCGCTCCCTGGCACGGCTCAAGTCTCTATCCACACAGGCCCAGAGGATCGACCACTTGCTGTCCACCTGCTGTGATTCCTAACAATTTTTCTTCACCTATAATTCGTTTTTGTTTCTTCCAAATAATAATCCTTTGATAAAATCACTATCCCCCCCCTTTATCTGCTTTCTTTATTATAATCTCTTCGTTTTCCTTCAGTGATCTTAACGCCATTCTCTCTCTCATAGTTAAATTCCACATTTTTTTTGTTTCCATCCTTAGTTATTCACATCAATCTTTTAAAACTCCTTAAGAACCATTTCATAAAATGTTTCAATAAAATGTCCCTTACTGTGGACAGGATAAAACGTATTAACTAAACCTGATACTATAGGGGTATTCAACAATTCCTCTGTGAGTTTCTCAATATCTCTATCAAACACTTCTGGAATGTTATATTCTTCATTCAAAGTGAAAATAAGGATTCTTTTTTTGTTCTTTTCTCTTTTTCATTTGGAAATTATGCTTTAAGGTCAATTTCCTAACGATTTGTTTAAATCCAGAAATGCTTTGAATATATCCAAATCTGCTGACGGACAATAGGATAAGCCATTCTTCAGGACATAAAATTCTTCCCACGTAACTTCATAATTAGATAAATTAGAAACCCCCCCCTGCCTCAAATTTTTGTTATTAGGATTACTCATACATGTTAATAATTTTCCTCTCTTAGCCTTTTATACTCTTCCCCCCCCCCACCCCTTTTTTTTCTTCTTCTTCGTCCTCTAACATTAGTCTCGTCTTGGTTCTCAGACAACCTATTGGGGTGAAGAAATGCGTCAGTTTCTTTGGACTGAATCCCATTATCTGAGTTTTCTCTGTTCTCTTCATTGTAGTGTTCCTTGGACTGAGGGTTTGTGTTCTCTGGACTTCTTTTTTTTTTTTATTGAGAAAAAAATAACATACATAGTAGAGAAAATATACCAATATCAAAATTTTACCCCCCCCCAACCCCATCTTCCCTTCCCCGCCCAGGAGAGAAAAAAAAAAATTATAAATCAACTCTAGCTTCTACTCTTTTACCTGTTTTCTAAAAACTTGCCACCATTCCTGAATTTTAATTCTATCTGGTGATATCCATTTCCTAATTATAATCATTCTCGCATGGAACAGTCCCAACAGTATTGACTTACAACTTTTTTTTTATCAACCTGCGTAGCAGGATCCACTCCCAATATGGCTACTTCTGCTGTAAGATCCAACTTCACCTTCCATTCCCTTTCTATTACCTCCTTCACCTCCCTCCAGAAGGCACCGATCCATACGCAGGCCCAAAGCATGTGCATCATATCCACTTCCTCATGCCCACATTTTGGGCATGCGGTGGATCGGCGCCCCCCTATTTTTTTCATGAACTTTGGTGTGTAATATAGCCTGTAACAATATTAAACTGAATCATTCTATGATTATTGTATTGGGGAGTCTTATGCATTTTACTATATATATCTTCCCACTGAGGGTCTGAGATAACTCCTATATCTTCCTGCCATTTCTTCCGACTAACATGTACCAGATCTTTATTTAAGACAACCTTGATTTCCTTATATACCTTGGAGAGCAGCCCCTTCCTGATACTTCCATCCCTTAACCTTTTCACAAAGGAACTCATGTCCACCACTTCTAACCCTTTATTAATTGCGTCTTGGAAAATATTTCTAATCCTAATATACTCCAACCATGCCCCCCTACCTAATTCCCTCCCCTCCCCCACTGCCTCCCATGTGATGAATTTCCCATTTTTCCAAAACGCTTTAATCATATTATTTCTAGTTTGACTAGCTATCATAAACTCCTTGTACTTCAAATCCACACTAATGTTCTCATTATCCCCAAAAGGTGAGATATCCAACAACCCCTTCATTTTTAATTTCCTTTTAAAGATTTCACAGGTTTTTTTAATATTTCTTATTAAAATCATACCACCCAGTCCTCCCGTGTCACTCCCCGACTCCAAATACTGAAATATATCCAAATAGTGTCCAGAACTATTTTCCATTATATATTGAAAAAAATCAAATTTCTTCCATAAACTTATAAAGTGTATCTGTGCTGCTAAAAAATAAACCCTTAAGTCCGGGAGGGCAAACCCCCATTCGCTTTTGATTTACAAAGGAAATCAATTTTAATCCGTGTCCTCCGACATCCCCAAATTAATAAATTAAATGCAGCTATTATCCTTTTAAAGGTCATGTCATCACACCACACCGGTGACGAGGTGAACACATATAGCAACTTTGGGAGAAGAACGGTCTTAATCAATACAATTCTATCAGTTCTTGATATTTTAAACCTACTCCAAATACGAGCTTTCTGTTCTATATATTTAACAACTGGGGACAAGTTCAGGGTATGGTGCTCACCTATTTTCCCCGAAATCCTAATACCTAGGTATTTAAAATGCTCCTCTTTCCCCAGGATTTTTAAGTCTGGGCAGCTCCACTGTCTCGCCACTCCCAAAGGTAGGAGGGTAGATTTCGCCCAGTTGATTTCTAACCCTGCATATACCCCAAACTCTTTAATAACTTTCATAGTATTGTACAGATCCACCTCCCTTCTCAAAAAAACCAGGACATCGTCCGCATATAATGCGAGCTTGTCCTCTCTCCCCCTCGCTCCGAACCCCTCGATTCCCCCATCCTTTCTGATTTTAATAGCCATTGGCTCCATACTTAGGGCAAAGAGCAAGGGGGAGAGAGGACAGCCCTGCCTCGTCCCCCTTGACAGGCTAAACTGTTCTGACCTTCCTTCCCCCACCGCAACCCGCGCCACCGGGTCAGAATACAACAAACAAATCATATAAAACGTATTCCCCATACCAAATCCCCCCAACGTCCGCCGCAGGAACCCCCACTCCACCCTGTCAAAGGCCTTAGATGCGTCCAATGACAGGATGGAGTGGGAGGCCTCGCCCTGACGAGCCCCCAATTCTATATTCGCCAACACCCTAAAAACATTGTGGCAGGCCATTCTATCAGGAATGAAACCGCATTGGTCCCTGTGGACCAAATTTCCGATAACCCCTTGTAGCCTGAAAGCCAAAGCCTTGGCGTATATTTTGACGTCGGTATTAAGCAGAGAGATGGGTCTGTAAGAACCCATCTCTTCATCATTCTTTCCTTCCTTCAACAGGAGGACAATGATGGATTCTCGGATACAGGGTGGCAACCAGGAGTCCCCCCCCCCCCCCCCACAAGAGGACAAAACTCTAGCTAATGCAGGGAGCAGGCAACTCCCCTTTCTCCTATATGTCTCAAACGGAAGCCCGTCACTCCCGGGGGTAGTATTAGCTCGAGTTCTATTGAGGGCGTAGCTTAATTCCCCCGACTTTACTGGGCACTCTAACTCCTCCATAACCTCTATCGGGATCTGTGGGAGCCCTATCTCATCCAGATACCTCCTTATTCCTTCTCCCTCTTTATCTACTTCTGATGTGTACAATTTCTTATAATACTCACCAAACTCCTTTATTACCTCCTCCCTCCCTACACATTCTTTACCTCCCCTACCTTTAATCTTCTGAATTTTTGGGGGCCCTTTCTGATGCCTCTCCAATGATATCAGAAATCTACTTGGGGTGCCTGCTTCCATTAGTCTCTGGTGTCCCCGAAAAATATATTTTTTCTGACTTTTATTTAGTAGGTATCCATCCAGAGCATCCTGACTTTCCTGCCACCATTCCTTATTTTCCTCCGTGGGGTTGATTGCTTGCTGTTCCTTTGCCCCAACACAATTCAACCTTAACTCTTCCTCTTTAGCCCTAAGCTCCCGCTTCTTTCTTTTGATCGCCCTAATCAACTCTCCCCTGAGAAACGCCTTTCCTGTCTCCCAGACCATCTGATCGCTTGCTGTACCCCAATTATTCCCGAAAAACTCCTCCAAATTCTTTAATATCCTTTCATTATCAATAAGGGAGAACCATTGTGCATTGATTTTGGGCATCCCCTCCCAGAGCGTCCCGCCTGTAATTATATTTATCTCAATCGCTGCATGATCAGACAAACAGCGAGCGAGATAACGGATTTGGACTACTTTGTCCCAACTCTGGGGGTTTCCTATACAAGTGTCTATCCTGGACAGAGTTCGGCTGGTTTTATTCCAACATGAGTACGTTCTGGTTTCCGGATTTTGCATTCTCCAGATGTCCCTCCAGCCGAACTCTGCACAGATCTTAGCCAAAGGGGAAACCCCCCACTCCTACATGTACTCTGCATACGAAGTCTGTCCAGGTCTTCCGAGCACACACTATTCAGGTCTCCCTGCAGAAACATTGAGCATTCCTTCCTACCTGCACAAAAATCGAACAACTTAATGAGGACATCAGGGGAGAAAGGGGGGGGGGGGGACATATACAAAAGCCAAAACACAAATCAACCCATCCAAATTGCCGTACCAAAAAACAATTCGTCAATGCTCATCTACCCTCTTCCTACATACTTCCCACTTTATGTTCCCGTGGAAGAGGACCGAAACTCCTCTTGAGTGGGAGGAAAAAAAAGAGTGGTAACGGTAACTGCTGCCCCACCAATTTCTCCCTAGTAATTGCACCGTGTCCCTTGTCAAATGTGTCTCAAGTAGGCCTATCACACAGGGGAGGTGGTTTTTCACCACACCCATTACTGCCATTCTCATGATGTTGTCACCTAATCCCCTGACGTTCCATGCGAGTACCTTAATTTTACTCATCTAATTTCTGTTTCCCTATAGAAAAGAAACAGCGGAAAAGAGAGGAGGAGAAAAAAAAAAGGGGGAGAGAGAACAGCCCCAACACATATTATATCAACAATACCCCCGCCCAAACACAACCCCCCCCCCCCCTACCCCCCTGGGCGGTACCCCCCATTAAAAGATCCAACTGTTTTTTTAAAAAGCAATTATAATTGATCTTAAAAGGTTATGAAAAAGGAGTTCTGAGTAAATCAGAAAGAGATTATATGAAGGTAGAGAATCCATCTACACCATACTTTTATTTTTTACCAAAGTTACAGAAAAATTCGGAGTGACCCCCAGGAAGGCCAATTGTGGCAGGAGTGGATTCCCTGACTAGCAGAGTGGGAGAATGTGTAGACCGAATACTTCAGAATTATGTGTCATTTTTACCCTTGTATCTACGGGACTCTGGTCAGCTGCTATCTTTAATATAAAATGGGCAAATAATTTTTATTTAAATACTATGGATGTTGTTTCATTATATTTCAACATTTCCCAGGACAAAGGAGTTAGAACAGTGCCGTATTTAATAAAAAAAATAAAAACATTTTTAATGCCTGATAGTCAAAAAGAGTTTATAGTGGAGTGTTTAGAGTTTGTACTGAATCATAATTATTTAGTTTTTAATGGTTGTAACGGAGCTGGATGTGGATCCTCTAACCTGTGTGGCTGATGACATGGACTGTATCGGGGAGCGGAGTCTAAGGTGCCACTGGTCTTCACCAGAGCCCACTGCAAGGCAGGATGGGCTTGCTGCGGCAGGCAACACCCAGGTCGCTACCCCCGACACGGCTCAACCACACAGGTAGCTGGGCAAGGCGAGGTACCAGAGGATAAGGCAATAGCATAGTCAACGTAGCAGAAGGTCAAGACAGGGGGCAAAGGTGTGAAGTCAAATGACGTAGCGGGAATGTCTGGATACACGGGTAAGGCAACAGGCAAAGTGGAATGCTTAATCTCAGGCTAGGGGCAATGAAAATCCGGCAGGGAAGAGTGGGAGGTGCAGGTATTTATAATGTGGTGTCAAGTGCAAACACTATTTATGGGTGCACTGGCCCTTTAAATTTCAGAGCTTTGACGCGCGCGCGCACCCTAGGAAACAGGGATGCGCGCGCCGAAGCTGAGATATAGAGTCAACAGAGCGTGGTGAGTGACGGGCTGGGATTCGCATGCGGGCGCGTCCCACGATGCGAATCCCAGCCCCGCTGGCAGATGGGGACACAGGGACACTGCGCTCACGGTTGGAGCACAGAGTGTAACAATGGTCAGTTTTACCTTCAATATCATGGTACCGCAATGAGCGCGAAATGCGCACCGGTTTTCGCAAATCTATATATGAGTATATTTGAAAGGTGTTTTATTGAAGAGAGTGTTTTTAAGTCACATCAGTGGCGTAGCGTGGGTTGTCAGCACCCGGGGCAAGGCAAGTAATTTGCACCCCCTAACCCGTGGATTTTAGCACTCTAGTCTCTTTCACTAGATTAGTTAAAGAAACCCTTACCCCCTAAGCACATGTATTGTTAGTTATTAAAATACTGATGTAATTAAAATAAAATACATCTAAATACAAGTTTATTTTCAAACACTTTATTGAGTGCGAACATGCATTACACATTCTCCACATTTTCAGCAGGTCTATGAATACAAATCTACAAATGTAGTAACCTAGCATGGGCCATGCTATTATATGTCGTCTCACAACCATCGTAAACAACAAAAAAATATCAAGAACAAAAACTAAACATCAAAATGGAACCATACCCATGAGATGATCCAAGGCACATGACTTTGGGTATTGTAAGTAAGCGGCAAATGTCAGGGGGGCATTATATGTGCATTATAGGGGCACATGACAGGGGGCCCCTGTCATGTGCCCCCACATATATTGCCCCCTGACATGTGCCCCTCACATATAATGCCCCCCTGACATGTGACCCTCACATATAATGCCCCCTGAGGGGGCAGGACAGGGGGCATTATATGTGAAGGGCACATGTCAGGGGGGGCATTATATGTGAGGGGCACAGGACATGGGGTATTATATATGAGGGGCACATGACATGGGGGGGGGGTCCTGTCATGTGCCCCCACATATAATGCCCCCCTGACACGTGCCCCTTACTCATCATTTGCCCCTCTCACTTATAATTTGCTCCCCCTCCCCTTTCTCACGCCCGTCACCTTTCTCCCACGCTGTGGCTGCTCCATTCCTGCAGTCAGTGAGAGCCGCGGGGATGTGATCTCCGGGCTGCCGGCCTGCCGTGATTAGCTCTCACTGACTGCAGGAATGGAGCAGCCGCACGGTGTGAGAGCAAGGTGACGGCCGTGAGAAAGGGGGGGTGGAGGGGGACAGCCGACAGCTCCCGCTCCACCATGCGATAGTTCAGGAAGGGGGGCACCAATCTCGGGGGGGGGGGGCAATTGCCCCGTTGGCCCCCCCACCACTGCCTCCACAGTGGGCGGCGACCCGACGGCTCGGATCGGATTCGCACAGCCAGCACTGCAGAGAGAGTGAGTGAGCCAGGCAGGGGCAGAGAGCTGCGAGTGCGAGCTCGCCCCCCCAGATATTGCGCCCGGTACGGCCGGCCCCCCCTGCACCCCCCACGCTACGCCTCTGAGTCACATATTACGTTTTTTAAACATTATATAGATGGCCTTATAATATGGGAAGGTAGCTTAGACTTATTTTATGAATTTCTCACAGGGATTAATCAAAATGAATGGGGGTTACAATTCACTGAAACTGTGAGTTAAGAAAGTCTCGCTTGTTTTTAGATTTAAAATTATATATTAAGGATGAAAAATTATATAAAAAACATTTTTTAAACAAATTGATGCTAACGGATACCTACACTATGCAAGTGAACACAAAAAAGTTGGAAGGTAAATATCCTGTTCAGGCAACTAAGGCTAGGTTCACACTACGTTTTGTAGTGTGAACCTACCCTAACTAGGATTAAAAGAAATTGTATACTAAGTACAGGCAAAAATTATAAAAAAAAAAAAAGATTTGAAGAATTTTTTTTTCCTAGAATGGTAATAGAGGGTGCGAGAAAGAAGACAGATGGAATAAATAGAGAAGAACGGATAAAAATGCAGAGTAAATGCAAGGAAGAAAAAAGTATAAGAAAAATTCCAGAAATAATAAAAATGTGGAGATCATAAATACAAAGTACGGGTCTATTTTTGGGAACGACCCATATTTAAAAGAAGTTGTAGGTAAAAATAGTAAGAAGCTGAAATGTATTTACTGTAGGTAAAAACTATAGCCCAGCAAATTGCACCTTCCTATCCTTATGTGAACAAAAATGTAAATAAAAATAAAAACAAATACAGAAAAGGGAGTATACAAGTGCAATAAAAGTGCGGTACTTGCAAATATATTAAATCTGGAACAAAATGTATTGTTAGTGCTGCCACAGGCGATATAAGATCCAGAATGGACTGCGGAAGTAGCTATGTAGTTTATGTTTTGGAGTGTCCGTGCGGCATTCAGTTTGTCGGCAGGACATCCCAAACACTTAGGTCAAGAATAAATTCCCACCGTTTTAACATCAAACATAAATTCCAAAAAGATAGTGTTTCTAGGCATTTTGCGCAGTACCATGAAGGAGACCCAGACCTGTTGAGAGTAACACCTGTTGAACAGGTTAAAAAATAATCTAAGAAGTTTCAATACATTATGCAGAAGGGAACATTTTTATATTTTTAAACTTAATGCCTTAGTCCCTAATGGTTTTAATGAAGCAATTGAAAGGGTATGAAAGTTGTTTTTTATTCATTCCTTGCAATATTTTTTCTTTTTCACCCTGAGCTAGATGAATGTCATTTCCGGTCTGTCAGGAGCAATATTGTATATAGAATACATAGATGTTAGTGTGTTATAATCCCTGAGTAAGGGCTATGTCGGATTTGTATACCTGAATTCTGTAATAAATTGTTATTGTGTATAAGACCGAAGCTTGGGGTCTGAATTAATCAGGAGAAGTCCCGGTAAAACAGTGAAAGAGGAAGCGAAGAGGAAGCTAAGACGCCAGACGATTCTGACAAGCATGGCCGGTGAAGTAAGTGCGCTTTTAGTTGAAACAGGTTTCTGGATGTATAGTGAATAGAAAGTCCGCCAGTTTAGTTTTTTCTTGCTGCTTTGTCAGATGAGGCACAGTTTCTGTTTTATTTGGTGCAATTTGCTCAATAGGTGTGTTCTTATTGCTGTGTGCCACAATTTTGGTGCAGCAGCCTTGGTAATTATCAGTTGTTGGGTTTCTCTTTCAGTGTAATTTACATAATCCATGCAGAAATCCACAGAAAATCGTCACCAAAATCTTCTGTGGAAAATCAACAGCAGCAGGTAATGAGCAGCATCATCTTTGTCCCAGCTGAAGCACAGGCTTGGAGAGTAAGTCCAGGGAGAGTAAGCCCTGGAGCACAGAGAATCGGAGGGGAGGGGCGCATAACAGGGGGATTATGGCCGGTGGGCTCGGGGGCACGGAGTGGGAGGCGTTAGGCCCGCGCAGACTCTCTGCGGGTGGAAGGGCAGGTGGCGGCCCGCTCTCGTGTGCCTGCTGCTGTTGGGGGGCGGGGCTTGATGTCTGACCGCTGTGTGGCTCCTGCACCCGCTCCCCAGGAGGGGAGGCGGACATCAGCTGGCCTGGTGGCTACCCAGGCCCCTGTAGCAGACCCGGCCGGGTCCAGTAGTGACGAGGAGGGCCAAGCTGCCTTACTCCCGGATGAGGATGAGACTTCCCAGAGGGCGGAGGGGGAGGTTGGCCCCGCTCTCAGCGAGGCCAGTGAGGACGCCATTTTGTTGGATGACGCCGGGGCCAAGTCTGCGGCTATCCCTGCACCATTGCCATCCAGGAGGACGGGGGAGCGGGACGGCTCCTCTCAGAGTACTGCACAAGGGATCGGTGAGGCCCGGTCCAGGGCTGGTGCAACGGCTGTGAATCCTGTTACGGGCTCTTTGGCCTCTGCGTCTGCTGCTGACCCAAGAAGTTAATCCGGTCCGGGCAGGGTGTCCACCGGCGCGGGAGTTACGGCTGTTGGTGCTCCGCCTGTTGGGTCCGGTGAGTGTTCCACCTTCTCCCAGGGGTTGGGGGGGGGGGTCAGGAGGGCTTGCAGTTGTTGTTATCACGTTTGCAGGCCTTGGTGCGGGGTGGGGGTGTTGGGGCTCTGGGGTCACCGGTAGCGGTGTGGGGATCCGGGGGTATGTCTACAAGTGGGGTCAGGGTTGAGGTAGCTGGGGGGTCTAGTGCCACATCGGTTGCGGCGGGGAGCGGGGCTTCCGCTGCGGTAGTGTAGACGGGGAGGCTGGCCCGACGGGTGCTGTGGCCCCTTCTGGTGGTCCAACGCCTAAGTCAGCGGCTGTGCTGTTCGCTTCTGGGACAGGGGGTGATGTCCGGCTGACGGATCATGCATGTGGGGAGGTTTATGTGTGCTATGAGGGACCCCTTGAGGCTCACCTCAAGGCTGAGGTTCGGGAAAAAATCTGGAAAGGGGAGTATGTGGAGATTTTCTCCCTGCTGCCTTTTGAAAAATTCTACTTGGACAGAGTTAAGCTGGACGAGGGTTCAAAGCGTTTGAAGGAGGAGGAGAAAGAAAGGCGGTGGTATCGACTGATTGGTTACAGAGGTTTGCGATTTTGGCTAGTGTGGTGGGGGAGAAGGCGCCGGAACTCTTCTGCTATATGGACGCTATAGGGGAGGCGTTCCGGGTTTATGGTGGAACTGCTTGGTTGCGCTACGATGAACAATTTCGGCAGAGAATGGCAGTCCTCCCTTCATTGAGGTGGGACCACAAGGACATTGGCCTGTGGATGCGGCTGATTGCTGCTCTGCGTAGTGGCCAGCAGTCATTTCGGGAGGGTGGTGGCGGCTCCGGAGCTGCCCGGTCTGGGGGTGGGAGTAAGGGAGTGTGCTGGCAATTCAATGAAGGTGCCTGCAAATTTGGGGCTGAATGCCTCTTCCAGCATGAGTGCTCCAGGTGTGGAGGAGGCTCTCACGGCCTATCCCGCTCTTTTAAGAAAGGGGGAGGGGGTAAGTCCGGGGATGCTGACCTTAAGAGGGGATACTCCGGTGTCGGTGGAAAGGATGGGCCCTTTCCTAGACAGGTACCCAAATAGATCGGCAGCCGAGTTGCTGAGGGCGGGGTTTTCGGAGGGTTTTCGGATACCTAGTTCGGCGGGGGTCGGTGGGTCCAGTGCGGAATTTGGTTTCTGCTCAGATCAGACCTGAGTTGGTGGAGGAGAAATTGTTGAAGGAGATCGCCCTGGGCAGGAAGGCGGGTCCGTTTGCTTCCCCTCCTTTGCCTGGTTTGCGGGTTTTCCCGCTGGGTTTGGTGCCCAAGAAGGAGCCGAATAAATTTCGGCTGATTCATCACCTTTCTTACCCAGCAGGGCATTCGGTGAATGATGGGATTGATATGGCACTTTGTGCCATGTCATATACCTCCTTCAATAAGGTCTTCGTGTGGGTTCGGCGGTATGGGACTGGGGCCTTACTTGCAAAACCGGACATCGAGGCGGCGTTTAGGCTCCTTCCTGTCCATCCCGAAAGTTTTTCGCTGTTGGGTTGTTGTTTGCATGGGCAATATTTTGTAGACCTATGCCTCTCAATGGGTTGTTCCTTTTCTGAGGCTGCTGGACATCCGGGAGGTGGTGGAGAGTGCTTTGAGGGTGTGGAGGAACGTGGTTGGCATGTACACACTGTGGCCATACCGCTTGTTTACATGTGTCTTGTCCGTTATACACCTACAATAAAAAAAATCAAGTCCTTTTATCTCACTGGATATTGGTTTACAATAGTAAATCAGGGCCATTGTGTCAGTATCTGGCAGTCTAGCTATAACTCTGCTTATGTTGCAGATCAGCACGGTCATCCACTGCCCAAGTATATGTGTGTAGGTTACAGTAACTAGGTAGGTGTTTTTTTCTTTTCTTCTTTAAATAACAACTGGCAGGAGAGACAATTACTCCTTGGCAGGCGCTTTCTGTAGTTTTTTTGCTGATTTGGATAGACTGCAGTCTGGGCAGACTGGAGGTCTATTTAATGAATATAAAGCGGCAGCTCTGTCCTAACCTCAGCTCTAAGCTTTCTAGTTATATAATTCCACTTAGTTTTATTACTGCTATTAATGCTCTGTTTATTTTAAGGTTATTAAAATGAGTTGACACATTTATTTTTCTAGTATTAATAAAAATGAATATATTGTTCCTAAATTGCTGGATGCATAGTCTACAAATACAATTTTTTTGCAGAGCTGGCCTTCTCCCTGCCAATGGTAATGATGATAAATAAGCTTTCTATGGTATTGGTTTGCAAGGGGGACAGTAGTACAGCCAAGCTGGCCATACATTAGGACAGCGTTTTCTATCCATTGTGCCTTCAGCTGTGCCAAAAGCTGTCCGGGCATACTGGGGGTTGTAGTTTTGCAACAGCTGGAGGCACCCTGGTTGGAAACTCTGCATTTGGAAGTTCAAAAGGTTGTTTTCTCAACAACTTGTCGCTCATGGTTAGCCTCTAATGGTTTTAGTTTTGGACAACTCTATACACTAATAATAATGAATCTATATGTCACTAGGTCAGGCAGATGCTTTACATGTCTTTTTATGTGTCTAGCTTTTGTATTTGGCTCACAAATCCCTCTATACTGCTGCTCACTTATTTTGACATTCACTGCTTAGAAAAAGATATGTCTGAGGCAAGCACTAACCCCACCCTCATTCACCATGCCAATCACTTCCTCCCTGAGTCTGCTGTGCTGTGCTGGGTCTCTTCATCCAATCACTGCCAACTGCTCTTTAACCCCCTCCTTTCTGTTTTCAGGCTGCAGTTTGACAGGACAGACGTGAGTGCAGAGGAGTGCTAGTCTCACCCCCACTATGTCTGTCCTTCAGCTGGGACAAAAATTATGCTGCAGCCTGACATGACTATGTTCGTGATGGTATGGGGACCCCTAGTGGTCTTTTTTTTTTCTTTTATATAAGCTATGATTTCTACAAAAAGGAGAGAGCAATTTGTATGAAGTATATTCGAAAGGTTAATGTTTTGCCAACATTTACAAGATATAAAAAGTTTTTGATTCTGATGATAGTGCCCATTTCAATGTCAAAATACTGAATAATTTTTGCTGTGATCTGTGGATTGTCTCAGCTTTATGTGATGTAGAACAGATCTGTCTTTTGGCACAAACGACTTTACAACTATAGCACCCAACTGTGGTGTCCCGATACCGTATTGCATACCGTACCTAGTGTGGTCCCCAAAGTTAGAGTAACTACGCTCAGGTAGGGCCCCCCAGGTGGAATAGCCCCTAGTCGCCTCTTCTCTACACTAATTCTACAATGTTAATACATGTACATATGTAATAATAACGTATATTTAATTTAATGTATAGTACTTACCTTGTTTAGCGTCGCAGAACCTTCGGTCATGTGACTATGTTAATATCCTTTATGGTATGTTGGAGGACCATTAGAGGTCCTTGGGTCACATGTTACCCATAATCCTTTGTAATGGTGATTGACACAAGTATTGGACCAATTAGCACTAGTCCAGCCCCTGCCCATATAAGGGAGCTGTAGCCAATTATCGCGCTCTTGGGTTGCTGTTCTCTTGGATGCCAGACTAGCAGGACGGATCTGCGCAACTTGCAAAGACACGCTAGGCCTGAAAACCTACCGGCCTCAGCGGAACTTAAACCGTGAGTTCTAAACTACCCCTGCTAAAGTTAGCGTGGCTACTGGACCGCAACTAAATCCCCTAAATCCAGTGGAACAGCGCATATTATCCTAAAGACTCTAAATTGCTAAAGTCCCAACCTTTGTCAATCTCCGAAGAAAGCTTGCATGTATTGCAACTGTTCCAGTTATGAAGCTTGCATAAAATCTTCAGTAAAAGTTACAACTGTTTCATTATTATCTACCTCCCTATCGCTCTTGGGAAGGGTGGCGGTAGGACAAGCATTACTGAGGAGCCCTCACCCTGGTGTCACGAATAGCAAGGGTTAACAAGCACCCTTTAGTCACCGCACAGCTACACTCCCCATACCCTACTCTCCCAGACTATTACACAACAATGACCAAAAAAATACAATATGGCAGAAGTGTAATGGGAAATGTTGGAACCTATGGTTGTCCAATTATAGTGAAAGGGTTCCTGTCACTGATGCCTCATGTTTATGATCCTATTACATGTCTGTATGTGGTGCCCCAGCACCAAAGGCTGTCCTGTGACTTCGGACTGCCTTAGGCAGACCTGCAGCACAGGTATTGGGCCCCCTAAAAACCTGATTATTATTATAATGTTCAAGCACTTTATCAGATGTTTCATATACTTTCCTAAGTATTATATGATGTGTTATTTATATATGTATTATACCTTTTAGGAAAGGAGCAGTGCAAACCCTTGTGACCCTGCCTGCTAATGGGAACCTCTAAATTCTTAGCTATGTAGCGTAGTGGGGGAGGAGTTGATCCAGTTCTAGTTTAGTTGCTGCTGAGCTCAAGTGGGGTAAAGGAGTGAGCTGTATGTGAAGAAGCTCTGAGGGAAGTCCAGAACAAATCTAATCTCAAGTCTTATCCAGCCATTCTGCAAGGATCCCCCGTATAGAGGAAATTCAAGCCTGGCGGAGAAAGTCTCAGGACCTTGTCAGAACACTAATGACCTGGGACAATCTTCAACCTCATATCAAGTCAGTATTAATCAGTTGTATGAAAGCATTATAAGTCTCAGCAAGGCAACAGGGCTCCAAAAGGGTTGCACTGCATCCTCTCCACTCTGCACCATACTGATGCATGTAATACCATCTGCACCCTGCTCAGTAAAGACAGTTATCAGTAACCTGACGTCGGTGTGTTTCTTTACTCCCCATGTCTGGCCCAGGAGAAGCTGTCTCCTACCTCGGACCGTGTATAGGCTAACAGTGCACTGGCGTCACAAAGTAATAAGGTATTCCTTGCACCCCTGTGTCACCACATGTATGTATTCCAAACTGTATGGGGCTATAATTCACATCCATACAAATCTAGGAGTCCACATTGTACCTCTGTATGCCTCTGGCTTCATGCAGGGTTGTACCGTGAAATGTGAGATGTGAAAGTGAAATCTCTTAATTCTCATTTATTTATTTTTTATTTTATTTTTTTCACAACCTGTTTTTTTTATAATCCTCAGGAAAATCTGACAAGTCATCTTTTTAGGATACTACACAGAGGGGCCACCTGGGGTATATGTGGGTGGGAGGCAGTGAATGTGAATAGATGGTTGCAATTTACCATTTGCATAAAAATGTCTTATGACATATTGCATAATGAACCTACTTGCAAAAGAGATTTATTGTGATGCATTTGCAAACCATTTGTATACCTGAAAATGTCAGGTAATGTTTTATGCATAAAAACTAATTTTATGTGATGGGTATAAACTGGATTATATTAACTATGATTTCTACCTGCACAATTTATAACAATGAAGAGGCCATAGCTTTTCTTTACACATAGGTGCTCCCAGCCTGCACTTGGTGGTATGGTTAGCGAATCTACCGGGGCACTCCCCTGTACTGTGTTCTGGCACATGGATGTTGGGCACCCATGATGTAGATGAACTTGTAGGATCCTGTTGAGACACCTCATCCTGGGTGAGGTATTCCCCTGACTGAACAGGTGTGTGACTAGACCAAGACCAGGATGATAACATCGTCCAGTGTTCTTTTGCAATCAGGCCTCACCAGAATTCAATTCTTTTCCTGAATTCTACTCTATTGTTTATCCAGTCAGTGGGACTGGCTAAGCAGATGATGTAGCTTGTGGTCATCTCTTTAGCATAGACTCCAACTCTACTTGCTTTGTTCCTTCTCCTCTGTGTAACCCTGTGGAACTTTCTGTACTTCCTAACAGTGTTTCTCCATAGAGAACAGTGTACTGAGTTTTGACCACAAGATGGCACTGTTACCAAATTGTTATGTAGCTCTGCTACACAGTGCATTTTGGTGGGTGTAGACCATTTCATGGCCTCTCAATGTATCTGTAAACAGGGAGCAAATATCACAAAGTGCACAAAACTGTGTCACCTTACTAAACTTTTAATATATTGTTTCTTATGTAATTCTAAGACACTTTGCTATTTACTTGCTGTTAAAATTCTCAACTTTTTAATGTGATTGAAAAAACGGGCACTAGGTGGCTCTGTTCTGTTCCCTACCGCAAGTCAAACAGTTAGTTTGGTCTCCTCCCAGCCTGGCAAGAGACCAAACTCATGAAGTGCGTGCTGGGCTTGGCAGGCTTCAGTGACATTGTGCTTGCTGGGGAACGCCCACTTTCTCCTGCCGGGAGCTTACTCAATGTGAGCAAGGGGAAAGGTATGATACACAGCTTTTTAAAGCTCTGAAAGATTTTTTAAGGGCAGGAGGGGTGTTAGGAGTAGTTAGGGAAAATAATCTAAGTTAGTTTAGAAAATATGGTTTGATGACAGGTACTCTTTAATGTGTTAGATACCCAACCCCAAACTCTGTTGTGGGACATCCAATATAAATATGAAATATTTTTTTGCAAAACATAGGACATGTCCAAAAATGTTGTGCAAATAAGTGGCTGCTGAAAAATTTGCTAATTTTTTTTTATTAACATCAACACAAAAAACATTAATTAATTACTATCATGATAAATACATGATATATCTTACATAGCAATATTATCTACATTATCCATCTGCTATCCTCTCTTCATGTGCTTGTTTGTGGTAATTCATTTTATGGGCCAACAAGGCCGGAGCAAGGCCAGTCTTGTAATTTCTGTAACCCCCCTGTTATTTTGTCCCCTTAGTTTTCTGTTGTAATTCTGTGACCACTATATGATGTATATACTGCAGTCTATTAAACAAACATTAGAGCCTATAGAGTCAGGACTCCTGGACAAAGCCCCGCTGGGCGAAACGCGTCGGAGGTTTGGTGGGTTATCGGGGAGTGTGGGGGGACTGTTGTATTCTGTCTTTCACCCTGCGGATGTCTTTTTGTATGAGGTAGTCGGCACTGTTTTCCAGCTTCCTCTGTACTACAACCACTTGGTGTGTCTATTATTATTTCTGACACTTGTACTGGTTTTCTGTTTTACTATTGTCATGACTTTTATGACAGCTTGATGTAGTGTTTGTCTTACTTGTGACATATGTTTCTGGGTGTACAAAATCTTTTATCATAGTCTTGGATTATCAACTTACTTTCTCCTTTGTCCTCCCTACCTCCCTGGTCCCCACCACCATTTCTGTCCATGTCTCGTTGCAGATTTAAATGTTGTTTAACTTATAAACGAATAAAGTATGATATTTAATCTTACATAGTCCGTTTGGTGGTTTCTCCTTTCATTGGTTCTAAGGCTGGCGTATGCAGCAACATACGTTTTACCAGTTGGAAGTCCCAGAATACAGGGGTGCTCTTGCCTTTATAATTCACAAATCGCTTCCAACAATAGGTATGTAAAGAAATTGCAAGGCAGGCACTCACCACTCTTCTAGTTGTATATTCTTTTATCCTTTATTCAAGTGAAACATATGACAAAGTGCAAATATGTGCAGGAACGAGCAGGCGGCAGCACCGTGGGAGCTCTTCAACCGGGCTACAGCCGTTTCCTAGTACAAGACTACTTCATCAGATGTCTGCCTTCAATTTCTTTACATACCTATACTGAATATTGTGTTAACATATTGCACTGATTTTAATGCTCAGAGCAAAGCAATATCATTTAAGTATATTACGCACCAGTTATAGGGTGCAGGTGACCCTCTTACATTTGACATGGGCCTCCATGAGAATTTAGATTGTGTAGGTGGATTCTCCAGGATAATGTTCAGCTTTGTGCTATTGTGTGCTCTGCCCCTTGTTTTCTCGTCTGTTATGGGGGTGCTGTGGTATATTTCCCATCTCCAAAGATTGCTGATTGTATATTTATTTATATGTACCATATCTATGGGTGAGCTCTTTCCCATACCTGTAGCCTGAATTCACTCTGTATGTATTACAAACCGAAAATGAGTTTTGGATTGTATTTCCCTCCTATTTTTAGCTAAATACAATACAGTGAAACTATGCCAAAAGACCACCTCTTCGAGAAGACCACCCTGTTATCCAGACCAGATTTCATTTAACAGATTTTCAGACCACCATACTTTAAAAAGAAGACTTCTCCCATAGAAGGCCACTTTCCAATGCAATTGAAAGAACTGTGTACCTACATATACTACAATAAACTTTCCGAAATCATTAAACCGGGAAAAAAAGTGATTTGGGATTAATGGATAAGCTACGGAATATACCGTAGAACTGATACTGATGTACAGGAAATCGATGATCAGAAAAGAGTAATTTTGTATATGTCCGCCCAGTTGTTAAACTCTTTAAAAACTCAAACAAACACAACCTCTAACTGGACCTTGTATGTCTTTTATATTTTAGTCTTTTTTACCAACACTAATAAGTCAGACAGAGGAATGAATTCAGCAGACGGGACACCCAGCCAGACATCGGACTGCAGCAGTGTTGTGGATCTCTCCTGCACATATAATATATCACAGAGTGTCTTTGTACAAGATCTTTCACCTAGATCTTGGGAAGAAGAATTCAGCTCCACTGTAACCTCTGCTTCCTCACTGAAAAATACAGGTCAGTAAAATTGCTTATATATATATTTTTTTCAATATAATTATATTATCAGTAATATTAGTTTATCATTTACATTGTCGAAATTGCAGTATATATAGTTTTTGCTCTCATTATAATGCTTAAAGAGGACCTGTAGGCAACCTAAAAAAAAAATAGATTTTGATAAAATAGCTTAGAGTTCCCTGATCACATGCCTTTATACAGTTTTTTGATATGCCCTTCCATTCCTGAAATATGGGTTTAAACTTTGACTGACTATTAAGGGAATCGGTCAGATGGGCGTGATCTTAATAATGGAAGTGATCATGTAATGGGTGGGATTATACAGTCAGGGGGGGTGTATTAGGCATGCATACTCCTCAATGTAAAACATTCACTCCCTCTGACTGTATAATCCCACCCATCATTCCCATTGTCAAAATTAGGTTCACACCCAACTGACTGATTCCCTGAATTTTTAGACAAATTGTAAACCCTCATATCTCAGGAAGGGAAGAGTGCATCAAGACACCATAAAAAGGCATGTCATCAGGGCACCCTAAGCTATTTGATGATAATAACTTCTTATTTTATTGGGTTGTCCACTTGTCCACTACTAAAATCTGCCTTGTGATACTAATAATGTAAAAATGTTTTCAAATCAACTGGTGTCAGAAAATTATAAAGATTTGTAAATTACTTCTATATAAAATCTTAATCCTTTCAGTACTGATCAGCTGCTGTATGCTTCAGAGAAAGTTGTGTAGTTTTTTCCAGTATGACCACAGTGCTCTCTGCTGCTATCTATGTCCATGTCAGGAACTGTCCAGAGCAGGAGAGGTTTCCTGACACTGACAGAGGTGTCAGCAGAGAGCACTGTGGTCAGACTGGAATGAACTTCACAACTTTCTCTGATAAGTACTGGAAGAATTTAAGATTTTTATATAGAAGTAACTTACAAATCTAATAGTATAAAAGGAGTTGGAGAGGCTCTTGTCTAACTACCCACCAAATAAACCCGGGCTACCTAATTATACACCTATACCCAACGTGTCATGAAGTAGTTTGTCTATTGAAATAAATATATTAGGGCTCAGGGTTTAGGAAAAATGGATAGATAGTATATTTAAATGTATTTATTAATATATAGTATGACAATATAATATAGAATAAAATAAAATAAAATAGTGGCGTCTGCGTCTCACAGGGCCCTTGTGAAGGCGCAGCACCAGCTAATATTACCTAGAGTATAAGTATTCCACAATATGAATAAATGTATAAAAAATATATTATTAAGACCACCATATATTTAAAAGTTCATATAAAACCTCTAATAGGAATACACTGTACAGGGAGAGAAATCTGGGTAGGAGAGTCCTAGTTCATCCACAATAATCAATTCTCTCCTCTCTCCACAAGTTCTGCAAATTGTAACAGATTCCAGTATAGTTGTAACCAATAGCAACCATAAAAGTTTTGGTTAGTAACCCATAGCAACCATTTGTATGTGTCCGGCTGCAGCAGTAGATCGCAATTAAACACCTTTGCAAAAAATGTTCAAACACTTGCTATTAGCAGATAATTGTCAATATATACGCTTGTGTGCAGTCACTGTTAATATGCATTCATATCTTTAGATACTTTGTATCTCACCACTCCCGGGCACTGATGCGCTGGACTTCACGGGGATGCTGCGATCTCCTCCAGTTGCGCTATGAAATCCCGCAGTGTGTTATCACTGGGTGGCTCTCGTGGCGTGAGACAGCATCACCGGAGACTCGGCCGTCTCCTGCGGTGGTAATGTTGGATGACAGTGGGTTCCGGGTGGTGGTACTGCAGCGGTTCTGCAGGTAAGTATGTTGTTAAGCCGGTGGCGTCCTCGTGGCAATGAGGCACGTATATCTCCTGTATGGGGTGCCGGGTGATTGACAGTTATGTTTCCCAGTATCGGACTGCTGGTTGCTGAGCTGGGCAGATTAACTGGCGGTCTCAATAGTTATTTAGGGGGACGCTGGACGCGTTTCAGGACTGTCTCAGTCCTTTCTTCAGCAGCTATGAATATGGGTGTTATAGGGGTCACTGTATCGTTATTTATACATTTAACTCCTCCTCTGTCAATTAGTGAAATCAGATCCAGGGTAAACAACATAGTGGTAATAAATTTATGAATGGAAGTAGTAAAACTCAGTTACAAACTTCTAATTTCTATGTGCTATATGGGATATTAATGTCAATAAAATAAAAATAAAAATACATACATCTATCTCTTTACATAAAATTATACCAATAAATATTCGGCTGTGACATACCTTATAGATAACAGTCTTCCTAAAAATGAATGAATTAATATGTGGAGTCCATTTTTATGTAGATAAAATTGATATGGTATATGCAAAAACTTCTTGTCTTTGAAATGTAACTAATTGTATAGTGACCCAAATTCAAATATTTTGCGGGATTCTGTCCTAGACATTTTGCCAATAAAATTCCCCCCCCCCCCCCTCCAATCCTGGTGTATTTGTTGAAGTGCCGTGTATCTTAAAAGATTAGGGTTACCCTGGTGAAAAAATAAAAAATGTGCCGACAAGGGGAGTTAGTCGTTTGTCGTTTTGTTTTTTGATATTAGAACGATGTTCAAGAATGCGTGTTTTTAGTGCACGTGACGTGCGTCCTATATATTGTTTATGACATGGGCATTCAATTAGATAAATTACACCCTTGCTGGCACAGTTTAAAAATTCTTTGATACTAAAACTAAAATCAAACAATATATAGGACGCACGTCACGTGCACTAAAAACACGCTTTCTTGAACATCGTTATAATATCAAAAGACAAAACGACAAACACCCCTTGTTGGCACATTTAAAAATTTTTCACCAGGGTAACCCTAATATTTTAAGATAAACGGCACTTCAACTAATACACCAGGATTGGGGGGGGGGGGGGGGGGGAATTTTATCGGCAAAATGTCTAGGGCAGAATCCCGCAAAATATTCAAATTTGGGTCACTAGCCCCCAAGGGCATGAATAACGACCTGGAACTTTTTGGAATAAAGATGGGTGAGGTCCCTTAGTACAGCCAGACCCCGACGGGCCGTCCAATCAGCGCCCCGACGGACCCTTTATCGGGCCCTTGCCTATATCTACACAGCAATGTGTATATATATCCAGCAGATGTTTTTGTAAAGTTCCCTCTTAATTTATTATATATATCAAGTTTTACTGACTATATGTTACATTTATTACAGTATTTATTCAATAGGTACACATAATTTGTATTCATGTATACTCATTAATACATATAACACTTACACATCCATTTCCCTATTTGTGTCCGCCACCACAAACATCATATATCCACACACTACAAAGTTCAAACCATTATATATTTTACATTTTTATATTTTTCTAGTTATAATTTTCAAGTTATTTTTATACAATTAGTTACATTTCAAAGACAAGAAATTTTAGCATATACCATATAAATTTTATCTACATAAAAATGGACTCCACATATTAATTCATTCATTTTTAGAAAGCCTGTTATCTATAAGGTATGTCACAGCCGAATATTTATTGGTATAATTTTGTGAAGAGATTATTATCCCATATAGCACATAGAAATTAGAAGTTTTAGAGTTTTACTACTTCCATTCATAAATTTATTACCACTATGTTGTTTACCCTGGATCTGATGTCACTAATTGACAGAGGAGGAGTGAAATGTATAAATAACGATACAGTGACCCCTATAACACCCATATTCATAGCTGCTGAAGAAAGGACTGAGACAGTCCTGAAACGCGTCCAGCGTCCCCCTAAATAACTATTGAGACCACCAGTTAATCTGCCCAGCTCAGCAACCAGCAGTCCGATACCGGGAAACATAAATGTCAATCACCCGGCACCCGATACAGGAGATATATGCGCCTTATTGCCACGAGGACGCCACCGGCTTAACAACATACTTACCTGCAGAACCACTGCAGTACCACCACCCGGAACCCACTGTCATCCAGCATTACCACCGCAGGAGACGGCCGAGTCTCCAGTGATGCTGTCTCACGCCACGAGAGCCACCCAGTGATAACACACTGCGGGATTTCATGGCGCAACTGGAGGAGATCGCAGCATCCCCGTGAAGTCCAGCGCATCAGTGCCCGGGAGTGGTGAGATACAAAGTATCTAAAGATATGAATGCATATTAACAGTGACTGCACACAAGCGTATATATTGACAATTATCTGCTAATAGCAAGTGTTTGAACATTTTTTGCAAAGGTGTTTAATTGCGATCTACTGCTGCAGCCGGACACATACGAATGGTTGCTATTGGTTACTAACAAGAACTTATATGGTTGCTATTGGTTACAACTATTTACTGGAATCTGTTACAATTTGCAGAACTTGTGGAGAGAGGAGAGAATTGATTATTGTGGATGAACTAGGACTCTCCTACCCAGATTTCTCTCCCTGTACAGTGTATTCCTATTAGAGGTTTTATATGAACTTTTAAATATATGGTGGTCTTAATAATATATTTTTTATACATTTATTCATATTGTGGAATACTTATACTCTAGGTAATATTAGCTGGTGCTGCGCCTTCACAAGGGCCCTGTGAGACGCAGACACCACTATTTTATTTTATTATATTTTATTCAATATTATATTGTCATACTATATATTAATAAATACATTTAAATATACTATCTATCCATTTGTCCTAAACCCTGAGCCCTAATATATTTATTTCAATAGATTACTTACAAATCTGTTTAACTTTCTGGCAGCAGTTGATTTGAAAACATTTGTTTTCCACAGGAGTACCCCTTAAATGAAGAAGAAAAAAATGCTGAATGCAAACCATACAATAAAAGAAGGGAGGCCTTATAAGGGAAAAATTATTGTTTTCATATTACAAAATTCTTGCTTCCTAACCGAAAATGTTATCACCATATATCCACTATAAGCATTGCCTTTCTTCTGAGTAGTCGCTTCCCACTAGAACCATATGCCATATAAAGCTAGCACTAGAAGAAATATGATCCTCGGAAGATCCCTCTCTCAGAGCTTCTCTATATTGCTGCAAAAAAAACGTCTTAAAACTCTGATGATTTACCAGTAAAACTATCAGCTGGACTATTAGCTACCATCAGTTAAGAGCGGAAACATTGGATCTCACTTAGGGTGTGGACAGTGATAGTTACCCCAGGGTATTCAAAACAAAGTAGAGGGTGTAATCAGCACCTGGGTGTGATGTTGTGCACCTGAGTCTCCACGGTTTCTCTGTATAACACAGTCCAATACAAGCTGCACTCCACACGAAAAATAAGTGTTCAAATTCAATCACTTTACTTCAGCCGCATGTTTCATACAAAAACTGTTATTACGGACATAGTGTGATAGAACACATAATATTCACCCAGTGCTCGTCGCTGATGAGGTCTACGGCATTACTTCCAATTCCAGCAGGAGCTCCATATGAAAATGTCCATGATAGCCGTACCTCCTGCTTTCTTTCCGAACAGCGGATAACAGCTCACCCGTAGGTGAGAAGACCAGGCGACGTTTCAGGATCTCTCCCTTTCTCAAGCCTAATGTGAATGAACCCACCACCATTATTTATAGATCATACTCTCGCGAGACTTCTTAGCTATAGAAATGAAATCATATATTGGTAGATGTTGTTCCCATATATTGTTACATCAGTTTAGCATATACACTGTCCAAAATTACAATACAAAAATATATTTCTTATTATAAAAATACATTAAAATTGCAGTTTTCATTAATGCCATTTGGGGACATGGAATTTAATTTGGTAATCCAGTATACCTCCCTTTTTAATAATTTCCTTTTAATTTCATCACTACCTGACCCATGTATCTTCTCTAATACCATCCATTTCAAATCACATTTTTGGTGATTATTTTCCAAAAAATGTCTTGCAACACTGGTTTCTCCAAACTTTGTATTTTCTGCTCTCTTTTCTTGTGCTACCTTTTTTTTGCCATAGTTCTGATTGCACTTTTATGTTCATTGATGCAAATTTTAATAGGTCTAGATGTTTGGCCTATATATACCATACCGCATGGACACTTGATAAGGTATATATCCTGCTTTGTGTCACATGTGAACCATCCTCTTATAGGGAACTTAGTCCCTTTCATTGGGAGTCACTGTGTCACCTCGTACAATGCCATTGCAGTTCTGACAAGAGCCGCACAAAACGTACCATTTTGTCTCGCTTTCAGAAAGGTTTGTCTTGGGATGCGTTTTTTCTTTGTCTGCCCTTACTAGTATATCTCCTATTGATTTTCCTTTCCGATATATAAATCTATGTTTGTTTTTAAACAGAAACCCATATTTAGGGTTTTCTTTCAACATATCCCAGTATTTATTTATCACCTTCTTTATTAATTTGGAATGTCCATCATATACTGAAAAAAACTAATTTTCATCCATTTTCTTACTTCTCACCTCATTTCTTTTCCTAAGTTGTTCTCTAGGTATTTTGTCAACCTCCTTTCCTGCATCTTCTACTGATTTTTTGTTGTAACTACAAATTTTTTAGTTAACTTATTTTTATTTCTTTCATATTCGTCTTGTGTACTGCAAATTCTTTTAGCTCTCACTATTTGGCCCTTAGGGATCCCCCTAAAGACTTGTGGTGCATGTCCACTCTTTCTATGTAGAAGATTATTCCTGCCAGTCTCCTTAGAAAACAGTGAAGTTTCTAATTTATTGTTGATGTTTTTAATGTGGACATCCAAGTAGTGTATTTCTTTTTGACTATTTTCACATGTGAATTCAATCAATGGGTGACACTTATTCAAAAATGAAATATATGCTTCCAATTCGGGACGTGTGCCCGACCATAGGACGAACACATCGTCCACGAATCGGAGCCATGTAATGACATGTTTCCCTAATGGACTTGCAGTGACAAACTGTTTTTCAAATCTATCCATAAAAATATTTGCAACACTGGGGGCCACTGGGGACCCCATCGAAATTCCTTGTTTCTGCATAAAGAACTCTTCTCCGAATTGAAAGTAGTTCTTATTTAAGATAAGTTCCAGCAAGTCCATTAGGAATCTGATTTTTCTATTATCGAGTGTACTATCTTTCATCAATTCCTCTTTAATCGCCAACATACCTTCATCTGTCGGTATATTTTATACAGGCTCTTGATGTCCGTGGTACAAAGCCACGTCTCGTTAGTGACATCAAGACCCTGTATACGATCTAAAAAATCACTAGTATCTCTCAGACAATTCGGTAACGATTTTACTATTTTCTGCAAGTGCTTATCCACATATACCGCTAATGGGTAAAGGACTGAGTCGACCCCCGAGACTATGGGACGTCCCGGGGGTCGACTCAGATCCTTGTGGATCTTAGGCAACAAGTAAAGGACAGGCCCCCTAGGTGCACTATTACTCAGTGCTTCCTTTATCTCTGTAGTTATTATATTATTAACAACTGCATCTTCTAACACCATATCAACCTCTTTTTTTTAATTTCCTTTGTTGGATCGCATTTTAACTTATGGTATACTTCTTTTTCATCTAATTGGCGCTGTGCTTCAGACATATATAGTTCTTTATCCTGTACAATTATTGCTCCGCCTTTATTATTTATTATTGCTCCGGCTTTCTTAACAATATAGGCGGTCTTTATAGTGTTCCATATCATATTTATTGATTTAGTTTGTGATACCAATGTTAGTTTCCCCACCTCCTGCACATCATCCAGCGATGTACACTGTGCCTTCATCTTTTAAGCTATGTTTTTATGATATGCATGTTTAATAAAGATTTACATGTTTTTGTACTTTTGCTGTCTATGCATTCCCTTTTTGGAGTTAGTATTATTTGGTGCATTTGCAGCTCTATCACTTTTGATCCTCCTGTAATTCTTTTAGAGCTGCCCTTTCCTCCTTATTTAAATTAGATCTAGTTTTAAATTTAACATCATCCCATTCTTTGCACACTTCATCTATAACCACCTGTTGGAACCCTTCAAGTAGTGTATTTGATAATTTAGGATCAAAATGACTTCGCTTTCTAAGGTTATCTGGGATCTCACTCTCATGAGAATTTTTCCCCGATTCACATTAAAAAAAAGCATTTTTAATCTACAAAACTTATAAAAATCAATCATAAATTCAAAACTAGTAATATTCGCAGTAGGGACAAATCCTAGCCCACAGTTCAGAACCCTCTTTTGTATGTCAGTGAGTTCAACATTAGATATATTAATCAATAGCTCACCCCCTTCTATGGTTTGTATCTGTTCCGAGTTCTGGTGTGCACACCTTCCACTTTTTCTCCTCCTTTTGTCTTTCCTTTTTCTTTCTTTGTGGTTTTTGGGCACGCCCCTAAAAAATTATGGGTATTTTAATTGGATGGAATATCAGGTCTTTCACTGTCCGTTGAAGCTCCATCAAACATGTCAAGTTACCCCAGGGCTGGACCCTGATAGGGGCCAGCTGGCTGGTTTATGGGTTGCCCTTGGTGTTGTGGTGCCGTTATTTATCCAGACACTGAGATGGTAGAAATATGTAAACAGTCTTTACTTCAAGTACCAACTCATGAGTACTATGGAAGGCACAGTCTTTTTTTTTTTTTTTTCGAGGAGCAGAAAAGTTATTGCCCTTTTGGCAGAAGTATACCTTCTCAGACAAGAGGGAATGGGTACCATATTTTCATCATAGCATGTGGGCAAAACCCAATAGCTAAATGAGGTTGCTGATGTTGCTATTAGACATTACATGCAGGCATGATTTCGCCTTTAACATGATGATTGCAAAATGGTTGCGCAGGATGGAAGTGGAGTGTCAAGGAGGTGAAAAGGTGACACTTTTACTGCTCCCTAGAGAACCCTTTTAACTTTGCTCCAGCCCATACTAGAGCATTATTCCTCAATTCTATTCCTAGTTAAGTATATATACTGCAGAAAAGTTGCTTACTTTCATTGGTGCTGTACAGCCCATACAGGTTTCTGAAGAAATGTAGTTGGGGTAGCCGCTTGGTGTCAAGGCCCATCTGGAAGCCCTGAGAGGTCCTAGATTAAGTATATAGCCCATGCTTAACTTTGTCCCACTGTCTCTTTATCTTGTATATATTCCACATTCTCTTCTCCCTTGCGCTTACTCTCCCTCAGGATAACACACCTATTTACTCCAAAGGTAGCTTCTCTATAGTAAACCAATGCCACCACTTCAAACAATGTACTGAGGTGAGGCATCTGACATCCTGTAAAGGGGTGCCTATCCACATCATAAGAAGCAAACAGATGAAGAAAGGAGCACTATCCCTCAGAGACTCTGGGTATTCTTTATTCTGTGTTTTCCATACAAACAATGGGAAGTTACTGTGCAAGGGAGTGACACAAGTGCAAAGGCACTCCGTTCTGGACTCTGTTCTTCATCAATTGGCTTCCTCTGATGTAGATTATAGATTCAAATAAAGTGCAAGTGCTTAGAGCCTAAATTATATCCACCCTACCAAGCTTTGTAAGTGGTTAAAGTGAACTGTATGGCAGATGTTTTATACCAAAATGAACCAATGGAGACACATAATTACATGTGGATATAATGACTTTTCTTACCAGAAGCAGCATAATAAATTTGAGTTGATAAATTAAATATTTATTTTGTATCTGTATATTATTTGTCCAGCAGAGAGTAGGTCAACTTAAACAACTGCAATAACAACCTATGGGGAACCCTAAACTAAAGATCCCCCCTAAAAACTATTACGGCTCCTTAAAGTTATCCTAACCAAAAGTTAAAAACACAGCGTGTATCCAGTGTCACACACAATAAAGTGCTCAATTTGATAGAACACCAAGGATAGGTCTATAGCGTGGTATATTACAATGCCGTGTCTCTGCCATGCAGAATTATTTCTTTCAAGCTACCACACTATATTATGTTTAGTTAGACTCTATATTCTGCTGGAATACAACGCTGCTGATTAAAACACACACACTACAGCCTCCCCGATGTTTCGCCGATTAATTCGCTTTGTCAAGGGCTCAGAGGCTGATGCAGGCTTTAGCGTGCTCTGCCCCCTTATATAATATCTCCTTTGTGTCACATTCTGTGTTGTTTTTATCCAGTAGTACACCACCTGTTAATGTCCGTGATCCCATGGAATTACATGTCATTATCCCACGCATGATCGCGGACTTAGACTGCGCTCTGAGGTCCTGCATCCTCATAGCACATGACCGTGGACTTAGACTGTGCGCCGGGACTCCGCTCCCTACAGCGCATGTCATGATACTTAGACATCTCCGTGATGCTGTGCTCTGTAAAGCCGCACTCTGTTGCGCATGTCATTACACTTAGTCTCCTGCATGTCTCTATTCTCTTTGCAGGATCTTAATCTTATATTTGTTCAAGAATATGCATATCATATCTTCCTTTTGTTGATATTTTGCCTCAGTGTATCTATTCATACTGAATTTCAGCATCTCTTCAATATAACAATATCCACCAATAGGTTCCCATTGTTCATTTATTTCCCTTATACATAGGTAAGTATATTGTCATTCTTTGCTTGTATATCAGGAAGTATGTTATCATTCATAACTTGTATATCATGACATATAGCTATATTTTCAGATAGATAAACATAGTCCATGTTTCCATTACCTTTTATAGTTATTATATGGCAACACAGCTACCTAATTTTTACTAAACGAACATAACATATTAATTAGTAGGACCTCATTTACATGACAGAGATGCCAATACATCTAATAATGGAATGCTATTGTGCATTCAAAACAAACCCTATGGTTTATGAGAAGGCAAATCTGTCAAGATAACTCCCATACTACTTAATGGACCAGATGTTGGGCGCTATACTTTCATATGAAATGCATATTTACCTCTGACGCAATCACATGTTTTAATTCCGGTCAACTATATACCCATTATTGTGTCATTCTATAGCTTGTGATGAATACAAAATACTAACCTCTGGGATTACATTATAATCATATTTTCTTTTTTCAGATTTTCTTGTTCAACTTAAACAACTATCTTAATCCTTCCAGTATTTATCAGCTTCTGTATGCTCCAGAGGAAGTTGTGTAGTTCTTTCCAGTCTTTCCTGACCACGGTGTTCTCTGCTGACAGGAGAGGTTTGCTATGGGGATGTGCTCCTGTTCTGGACAGTTCCAGGTTCAGACAGAGGTGTCGGCAGAGAGCACTGTGGTCAGACTGGTAAGAACTACAAAACTTTCTTTGGAGCATACAGCAGCTGATACCAAATAGTAATAATTTACAAATATGTATAACTTTCTTTCACAAGTTGATTTGAGTACCCCTCTGGAGTACCCCTTTAATGATTGAGTTATGTAGTGCCCAGCAAGACTAAGATTGATCTTGCAAAACTTCTTTCCCCAGGTGCAATGAAATGTACTGGGATGACTAGTACACAGAAGCTTTGCAATACGCAGGTGTTTCACTTTATTTTAGAGAAGATTTTATTTGTTTTTGTACAGCTGGAACATTTCTGAATGACTTAGCATTACACTGTAGATTTAGCAGCAGTGTCTATTGTCTGCAAATGAATGCCCATGAAAGTAAAACTGTGATTATCAATTTAGACTATTACCAAGCACGAGCATTAAATATACATTGCTGGAATGTGGCCGAACTGAAGGAAGGAAATCTCTGAGCAATGCAGAGACTTGTAAGAAATCAGAGGAAATGGCAGAAGAGAGAGATACACAGATCAGAAAGTACATCTAGGTCCATGATGAAGTCTGCAGACTGTAGCTACAGCTAAAGGATTATCTTCATTATGAGGCTGAAAGGCACTGGAGGGATTAATGTGCTCTTTATATATTAAAGTGAGAACATTTGGAAACAGGATACTGCTCATATAGCATCTGAGGGCCTGAGGGTTGGTTATTTTATCAAATGAATAATAAATGGCATAGGTATTGATATCAATCAGATTTCTTTTAGTTATAACACAATGGTGGCTGCTGTACTGAAAGTGGAGGTAGGATGGCTAGGTGTGCTTATATGCTTTGGTGATGTGGCTGGAGGGGCAGTAATACCCAAACATCCCTATATATTAAAAGAGTAGGATATAGGGATTGAGTGCATTTATGTACCTTGGATAATTGCAGTGTTAGAGTGGATGGGAGATGTTAAAGGGGTAGTTTGGTGAAATGCAACTTATCTTCTATCCACAGGTGGTCTGACCGTTAGAGCGCCAAAGAGACCTAAGTGCTGTACTCTAGTATCGTCGACACGATCATCTCTACAGTGGGGGGGGGGGGGGGGGTATATATACATATATATATAGTCTCTAAGGTATTGTAACACCCCACGGGTGTGGACACACTGTGCCACAAGTGGCAGCCGGCCAGGCAGGCAGAATGGGGCAAACTGACACTAAAGATAGCACCAGACGTAGCGGAGCTGATTAAGGTGTTTATTAACAGAGCAGGTACAAAATCCAAGGGATGAGGCAAAAGCAAAGTCCAGTATACAGGCAGGAATCAGCAACACAGGATCAGCAGACAGACAACCTTGCTGAGGCATCAGGCAACAGGTGTGGCTGACTTATATAGGGAGTGTCTTGCAGGGATTGGAGGGGGAACTACTAGGGAGTGCACACTGGCTCTATAAAACCCAGCAAGTGCTTGGGTGTGTCCCCTAGTGGTCAGAGTGGAAATTGCATCAAGACAAACATCAGAGAAGGAAATGCTGCATACACATGGCACCGAGAATGTCACCTGACGCTGGTAAGAACCAGGACACATGGTACACTGGTGGTTGCCATGAAAACGGCCTACACATGATGATGATACTATAGTTACCTATCATGGTCATCCTTGTTGGGCCTGTAATCCATATGTGCCATCCAATGATACGTTGAAGTAGGCTCATTATCATGTTCAGGCTGTTTCCATGACACAAACTGAGGAGGTTACACCTTAGAGAATATATATCCCTCCACTGTGCCCACGTGCAGATGCCCTAATTTTCTCTTAATGACATTGATTACAGGGCAAAACATGTAGGGGGCAATTTTGTTTTAACTACATTGTTACTTGACACCTAGTGTTGGTGTCTATATATATACATATATATATATATATATATATATATATATATAAAAAAAATATATATATATATATATATATATATTATATATAAAATTCTGTCTAGTTGACAACCTGTATTCCAAGAGTCCAGAGTCCATTTCAAACCAGCCAAAAACTATGGTAAATACTGCAAAAGCAAACAGGGGTTCACATCTTCTTAAAGGGGTTCTCCACTGCTTTAACCTTCTTTGGCCAATTAGTTATTACTGTGGCTATATGTCATTAAAGCTTTCTTTCCTGTTGCTAAAGCTACTATATGTGGTTTTTTTTTTTTAACCTTTTTTAACAGACCCGGAAGCTGGTTAAATTCTTAGTTTGCTGGCTTGCCTCGACCACTTTTTTTTTTTCTCCCGCCGCCATCTTGCCATCGATACATCACCCTGCAGGGTGTTGTGTGGGAGGCCGGCCTGCCCCTCGCTCCGTTCGTGCCCGCCTCCCGCGCTAATGAATATTCTGCTGTCAAAAGCAAGCACCTCCTTACTTTCAGCTTCTTCTAAGCTGAATGCTGATGGGGCTGCTTGTGGCGAATCGACTCCGGCTCGATCGTGAGGGTCATCTGCGCATGTGCCATTGTGATGTCCGCCTCGGGCCTGACGCGCTGGGGGATTGTTAGCACTAACCTTGCCAGAGGGGAGTCCCTGAGCGCTGGACAGCTCCCGAAGGTTTGCTATGGGCTCTCTGGCAGATGTTCGCGCCGCATGTGATCCTAATTTTTTATATCTGTTTTACTGCAGGTGCTTTAGGGATTGGACTATTTAAGGGGAACATGTGCTGCAATAAACCTCTTTTCTCTGGGCATGGTGTCAGTGTGTATGCTGCATTTTTCCCTTGTCTATAGTGTTTTGGCAAGTCCATTTGTTCCTGGTATTTTTGGTAAGTTTGTGGTGGTTTTTTGGCAGATTTTGAAATATCCTATTTAAATAGTCCAATCCCTAAAACACCTGCAATAAAACAGATATGAAAAATTAGGATCACATGCGGCGCGAACATCTGCCAGAGAGCCCATAGCAAACCTTCGGGAGCTGTCCAGCGCTCAGGGACTCCCCTCTGGCAAGATTAGTGTTAACACTCCCCCAGCGCGTCAGGCCCGAGGCTGACATCACAATGGCACATGCGCAGATGACCCTCACGATCGAGGACGAACTGTACATGCGCCAATCACCGGAGTCGATTCGCCGCAAGCAGCCCAATCAGCGTGCGCGCTTATGACGGCAGAATATTCATTAGCGCGGGAGGCGGGCACGAACAGAGCGAGGGGCAGGCCGGCCTCCCACACAACACCCTGCAGGGTGACTTATCGATGGCAAGATGGCGGCGGCAGAAAAAAAAAAAAGTGGTCGAGGCAAGCCAGCAAACTAAGGAATTAACCAGCTTCCGGGTCTGTTAAAAAAGGTTAAAAAAAAACAACATATAGTAGCGTTAGCAACAGGAAAGAAAGCGTTAATGACATATAGCCACAGTACTAACTAACTGGCCAAAGAAGGTTAAAGCAGTGGAGAACCCCTTTAGAACCCCTATCACAAGATAGTATTAGCAAGTGGTTGGATGAGAGAAACCTTCGTGTTAAGTGCTAACCATTCCTCCTTTCCCAGTTCTTCAAATTATAAAGGATTATTGAGCAAAGTAAAGGTCCTTTAGGATGTGACTCATACAGGAACCGAAAAATAACACTCCAGGGTTGTTTGTGCTTTCTTAGAAAAATGGAAACAAGAGTGGAGAATACAATGTTCTTTCTGTTCTTCTGAGCTGCGGTGTTGGTGAGGGGAGGTGGAGTTATCTCATGGGGCCTCATGGTGAATGGTTGCTGGTCATTCTCTGAAATGAGTAATTTTTCTTTATATTTTTTTAGAAATGGACTTTCTATTTCCTAGCTTGATTCTGTAGAAAAGAATTGGGTTGGCATAAATGCCATTTATTCAAGTACCTTGACATTTTTTCTGTTATGCTAGTAGAAATTGTGCCTGTTATAGACAATAAGTATCTACCGGTATATTTATAGACTAGACCGGTACATTTATATACAAACTAGATAGATAGGGCTCACTTTGCTCTCCTTACCAACAATTCAGGCACAGAAATAATCCACCAATACCCCAAGTGGGGAAAAAAGTACTGAAAGAACAACAACATGATATTGGGGGAGATTTATCAAAACCTGTCCAGAGGAAAATTTGGTGAGTTGCCCATAGCAACCAATCAGATCACTTCTTTCATTTTTAACTAGGCCCCTGCAAAGTGAAAGCAGCGATCTGATTGGTTGCTATGGGCAACTTAGCAACTTTTCCTCTGGATGAGTTTTGATTAATCTCCCCCATTGTGTCTCAAGGATTATATGGACAATGGGGGACATGTATCAAAGATTTTACCCCTGTTTTGTGTGTATTTTTTTGCGCAAAATTTTGCGCAAGCCCTTTTTTTGCGCACGTTTTGGTAGAGCATGTCCTCCAGATGTGGCTGAATCAGGGTACCTTGGAGCTGCATATATAGTACACATGGATTTATTACCTGCGTACTTTTCCTTTGCACCAAAAATTTTGACGCAAGTGCGTCTTTTTCCCCATAAATATAAGCCAACTTTAACTGCACGTAGCAATCCTTTCTATTTCTGAAGGAAAGTTCTACTAAGGAACCACCAGAATGTTATCACTTTCCTATCTCAATTCCTCCTTTGGTTTGCTTTATATTGCTTTTTACTCCTTGGTTATTCCAAAGCACTTTTAAAATAATTTGCATATAGAATATTTGTTACAGTTCAGTTATTCATTAGATCACTTGTATATTGGTTTCGTTATTTTATGATCCAACAACTTAATACATTTACATAGGAAATGTTTGATTACTTATCATTGGACAAGATCCGTCACATTAGAATAGCTTTGTAATCCACTTAACACTGTAGATCATTCTCCTTTTATTTTTACAATTTACTGCTTTCCATTATACTTTTCCCCAGCGCCCGGTAAGATGGTGGCTATCACTGATAGCCAGCCATCTTACCATGTGAATACGGGGGGTTTCACCCCCCCCCCAGCGATCGCTGCTATCAGCTAGTCAAATCTGACTAGCTGATAGCAGCGTTTCGCTATGAGAATACTTAGCAGCGTGGTGTGTGAGTCCGGATCATGGGGATCGGGACACACACCGCTCTAAGTGTCCCTTTCCCCCCCCCCCCCCCCCCCCCAATGTGAATGGACAGGGTACACGCACATGGGCGGAGGTTTACAGGGAATACTGCAAGATTGAGATGCAGCAAACTCGCTGTGAACCCCCGCCCGTGTGACTGTACCCTAAAAACACTACACTACACTTAAATAAAATAAGTAAAAAACACTATATATACACATACCGCTACACAGCCCCCCTCCCCTCCCCAATAAATATGAACAACGTCTGGTACGGCACTGTTTCCAAAATGGAGCCTCCAGCTGTTGCAAAACAACAACTCCCAGTATTGCCGGACAGCCATTGACTGTCCAGGCATGTTGGGAGTTTTGCAACAGCTGGAGGCACCCTGTTTGGGAAACACTGGCATAGAATACCCCTATGTCCACCCCTATGCAAAACCCTAATTTAGGCCTCAAATGCGCATGGCGGTCTCTCACTTTGGAGACCTGTCGTATTTCAAGGCAACATTTTAGGGTCACATATATCGCTGTACTCGGGAGAAATTGCCTTACAGATTTTGGGGGGCTTTTTCTCCTTTTACCCATTATGAAAAGGAACAGTTGGAGTCTACACCAGTATGTTAGTGTATAAAAATAAAATTATTTACACTGACATGCAGGTGTTGCCGCATACTTTACATATTCACAAGAGGTAAATGGGAAAAAAGATCCCCATTTTTTGGGACACAATTTAGCCTGAGTACGGAGATACCACATATGTGGGCGCAAAGTGCTCTGCAGGCGCACAACAAGGGCCATAAGGGAGAGTGCACCATGTACATTTGAGGTGATTTGCACAGGGGTGTCACAGATGTTAAATGAAGAATAAGGACATTGGTATAATTGATGTGTTATAATTGGGTGCAAAAAGTGGTATTATTGTGAGATTAAAACTCTACATAATGAAGAAAAAAAATTCTAAAACTAATAACGAGGACACACTTACTGTTTAGGTGCAGATACGCTGCAGACAAAGCTCCTACTAAATAGAGCTGCGGTGTAAATTTATGCTCTGTGGAGAAATCTAAATTTAAACGCAATTCAAGAAAGTAACTGCACAAGAATGATAAATTTAACGCAGCTGCGCCAAATTTAGACAACAGGCAGAGGGGTAAAAAAATTCTATTTATATGGAAATGATACATGTCCCCTAATTAGTATAAAAATTATCTTATTTATCAAATACCAGTCAATATATTACCACTATAAACATATATAGTTGGACTCATATGTGGAGTGCAACAATATATGTTTATATGAGTACTATATTGACTGGTATTTTAATAAGATTATTTTTATACAAATTGTCCATACAATCCTTGAGCCACAATATCAAGTATCTATATTTGTTGAGTTTCCAACCATATAACAAGCATACAATAGATCATAGAAGCAAAGCATGTGTTCTAAATATGGACCAAAGCAGTGTTGCTTTGTATGGATGAAACTGTGGAGAAAAGCAAAAGCAGATATATTACCGGCTGTGGAATCTTCCGAGATGTAAATGCACTAATAATACATGATGGATAGATATGTATGCATATATTATAGTGTGTGGTATTAAAATAGCATTCACTTCTAAAGAGCTTCTGTATAATTGTAACCTTCAGGTCTTCACATATTCTCCAATTCCTCTAATAAACGTTTTTGCCATCGGATCATTCCTTATATTTTCATGTTCTTTAACTCCGAATACGTTTTTGCGGTGAACATGATTTGAGATAGGAAAGTTGTCTTCAGGTATGTTCTGCTTCTTAGCACAGTGTGTGGGAGAACCAAGTTAATGAATCTACTTTTTTTTACACCCCAGTGGGCAGGTGAATGAGGTTATGTCTTGGAAGATACTTGTGTTCTTTTCTCCGAGCACAAATACCCTGAACAGTGTTCAGAAAAAGATGAGCCAAATACTGTAAAAATACCGTAATGAAAAAAATGAAACTTCCAATATGTGTAGTCTCGCAATATTGCAGTTACACATTGACTTTTTCTTTATTAAAGTGAATGATATGAAGTGAAGAATCTGGATTACGATTTCAACTTTGTCCTATTAAAGGGATTATCCAGGAATAGAAAAACACAGCTACTTTCTTTTTAAAAACAACTCCAAGTCTGTCTCCAGGTTGGTGTGGTTCTGCAGCTCCGTTCCACTGAAGTGAATGGAGCCAAGTTGTAAAACCATACCGAACCTGGAGACAGACAAGGAGCTGTTTTTGAAAGAAATTAGCTGTGTTTTTCAATTCTTTGGTATCCCCTTTAAAGGAGGTTTCTGGAACTGGAAAAACATAGCATTTTTCTTCCAAAACCAGTGTTCATACCTGACATACCACACACATCCTGTGGACAGGGGTTACCCTGTTTGTCATAGAAAGCAGCCATGTTGAAAGCAACACCACTTTTTAGCATCACTAAGTTCTGAGAACCATAACCTTTTAACCCCTAGAGGACACAGGACCCTTGTGAAATTCTTATTTTGCCCCCTTTAGCGGCACATCTCTTGATATTATACTGTTTAAAGGGATACTCTGCCCCTAGACATATAATCCCCCATCCAAAGTATAGGGTATAAGATGTCTGATCTTGGCTGCGGCACCCCGCTGTCATCACTGCACACCGCCCCCTCAATACAAGTCTATGGGAGGTGGCGTAACAGCTGTCACCCCCTCCCATAGACTTGCATTAAGGGGGTGGGCCGTGACATCACGAGGGGGTGGAGCCATGATGTCATGATGCTCGGGCCCCTGTATCACCCGTCATTACGCACAGAGCAAGTTTCCTCTGTGCAGGGATGACAGCGGGGTGCCGCAGCTGAGATCACGGGGTTCCCCAGTAGCGGGATCCATGGGATCAGACATCTTATCCTTTGGATAGGGGATAAGATGTCTAGGAGCGGAGAACCCTTTTAACCCCTAGGTTACATTAGCTATAAAGGTAGAGCGCTGTACGTTTACAGTGGGTTGCAGTAACACATGTTTTGCTATACACATGTTTATTCCCTTTGTGTGTATTGGAACTAAACCAAAAAAGGGAGAAAAAAAGCAAATTGGACATAATGTCACACCAAACTCCAAAAATGGGCTGGACAAAATTAACTTAATATTTGGTTGCACACCCTTTGGAAAAAATAACTGAAATCCGTCGCTTCCTGTAACCATCAATAAGTTTTTACACTTCTCAGCCGGAATGTTGGACCACTCTTCCTTTGCAAACTGCTCCACGTCTCTCTTATTGGAAGGCGCCTTTTCCTAACAGCAATTTTAAGATCTCTCCACAGGTGTTCAATGGGATTTTGATCTGGACTCATTTCTGGCCACTTCAGAACTCTCCAGCGCTGTCACGATGCCGGCTGGCAGGAGGTGGATCCTCTGTGCCAGAGAGGGATTGGCGTGGACCGTGCTAGTGGACCGGTTCTAAGTCACTACTGGTTTTCACCAGAGCCCGCCGCAAAGCGGGATGGTCTTGCTGCGGCGGTAGTGACCAGGTCGTATCCACTAGCAACGGCTCAACCTCTCTGACTGCTGAAGATAGGCGCGGTACAAGGGAGTAGGCAGAAGCAAGGTCGGACGTAGCAGAAGGTCGGGGCAGGCAGCAAGGATCGTAGTCAGGGGCAACGGCAGGAGGTCTGGAACACAGGCTAGGAACACACAAGGAAACGCTTTCACTGGCACAATGGCAACAAGATCCGGCGAGGGAGTGCAGGGGAAGTGAGGTATACATAGGGAGTGCACAGGTGAACACACTGATTAGAACCACTTGCGCCAATCAGCGGCGCAGTGGCCCTTTAAATCGCAGAGACCCGGCGCGCGCGCGCCCTAGGGAGCGGGGCCGCGCGCGCCGGGACAGGACCGACGGAGAGCGA
Organism: Hyla sarda; assembly: GCF_029499605.1. NCBI lineage: Eukaryota > Metazoa > Chordata > Amphibia > Anura > Hylidae > Hyla > Hyla sarda. The sequence continues at coordinate 371,038,598 of NC_079191.1, forward strand.
GTCAGGTACGGGAGCCGGGGTGCGCATCGCGAGCGGGCGCCACCCGCATCGCGAATCGCATCCCGGCTGGAGGCGGTATCGCAGCGCACCGGGTCAGTGGATCTGACCGGAGCGCTGCAGTAGCGAGAGTGTAGCGAGCGCTCCGGGGAGGAGCGGGGACCCGGAGCGCTCGGCGTAACAGTACCCCCCCCCCTTGGGTCTCCCCCTCTTCTTAGAGCCTGAGAACCTGAGGAGCAGACTTTTGTCTAGGATATTGTCCTCAGGTTCCCAGGATCTCTCTTCAGGACCACAACCCTCCCAATCGACCAAAAAAAAAGTTTTCCCTCTGACCTTCTTGGAGGCCAGTATCTCCTTTACGGAGAAGATGTCCGAGGAGCCGGAAACAGGAGTGGGAGAAACAAGTTTGGGAGAGAAACGGTTGATGATGAGTGGTTTAAGAAGAGAAACGTGAAAGGCATTAGGAATACGAAGAGAAGGAGGAAGAAGAAGTTTGTAAGAGACAGGATTAATCTGGCACAAAATTTTGAAAGGACCAAGATAGCGTGGTCCCAATTTGTAGCTAGGGACACGGAAGCGGACATATTTAGCGGAGAGCCATACCTTGTCTCCAGGAGAAAAAATGGGGGGAGCTCTTCTTTTCTTATCAGCAAACTTCTTCATGCGTGATGAAGCCAGTAAGAGAGAATTTTGGGTCTCTTTCCATATGGTGGAAAGATCACGAGATATTTCATCCACAGCGGGCAAACCAGAGGGCAAGGGAGTAGGGAGGGGGGGAAGAGGGTGACGGCCGTACACCACGAAAAATGGGGATTTGGAGGAAGATTCAGAGACTCTGAAGTTATACGAGAATTCGGCCCATGGTAGAAGATCTGCCCAGTCATCCTGGCGGGAGGAAACAAAATGCCGTAAATAATCACCCAGGACCTGGTTAATTCTTTCTACTTGCCCATTGGATTGAGGATGATAGGCAGAAGAAAAGTTTAATTTAATCTTGAGTTGTTCACAGAGAGCCCTCCAGAATTTTGACACCAATTGGACGCCTCTGTCCGAGACGATCTGCGTGGGCAACCCGTGAAGATGAAAAATGTGTACAAAAAATTGTTTTGCCAACTGAGGCGCTGAAGGAAGACCAGGAAGAGGGATGAAATGTGCCATCTTGGAGAATCGATCAACGACCACCCAAACAACAGTGTTGCCACGGGATGGGGGTAAGTCTGTAATAAAGTCCATACCAATCAGAGACCAAGGCTGTTCGGGGACAGGCAGAGGAGGAAGAAGACCAGCGGGCTTCTGGCGAGGAGTCTTATCCCGGGCACAGACAGTGCAGGCTCGCACAAAATCCACAACATCCGTCTCCAGAGTCGGCCACCAATAGAAACGAGAGATGAGTTGCACGAATTTCTTGATGCCCGCATGACCTGCGAGATGGGAGGAGTGAGCCCATTTGAGGATTCCGAGGCGTTGGCGTGGAGAGACGAAGGTCTTCCCTGGAGGAGTTTGCCTGATGGAGGCTGGAGAAGTGGAGATCAGGCAGTCAGGAGGAATGATGTGTTGCGGAGAGAGCTCTACTTCCGAGGCATCCGAAGAACGAGAGAGAGCATCGGCCCTAATGTTCTTATCGGCAGGCCGAAAGTGAATTTCAAAATTAAATCGGGCAAAGAACAGAGACCACCTGGCCTGGCGAGGATTCAGCCGTTGGGCAGACTGAAGATAGGAGAGGTTCTTGTGATCGGTGTAAATAATAACTGGAAATCTTGATCCCTCCAACAGATGCCTCCATTCCTCAAGTGCTAATTTAATGGCTAGTAGCTCTCGATCCCCGATGGAGTAGTTCCTCTCCGCCGGAGAGAAGGTCCTAGAAAAAAAACCACAAGTAACAGCATGCCCGGAAGACTTTTTTTGTAGAAGGACCGCTCCAGCTCCTACTGAGGAGGCATCAACCTCCAATAGGAAGGGTTTAGATGGGTCAGGTCTGGAGAGCACGGGAGCCGAAGAAAAGGCAGACTTGAGCTGTTTAAAGGCGTCTTCCGCTTGAGGAGGCCATGACTTAGGATTGGCATTCTTTTTGGTTAAAGCCACGATAGGAGCCACAATGGTAGAAAAATGTGGAATAAATTGTCTGTAATAATTGGCGAACCCCAAAAAACGTTGGATAGCACGGAGTCCGGAGGGGCGTGGCCAATCTAAGACGGCAGAGAGTTTGTCTGGATCCATTTGTAGTCCCTGGCCAGAGACCAAGTATCCTAGGAAAGGAAGAGATTGACATTCAAACAGACATTTCTCCATTTTGGCATAAAGTTGATTGTCACGAAGTCTCTGAAGAACCATGCGGACATGCTGGCGGTGTTCTTCTAGGTTGGCAGAAAAAATCAGGATATCGTCCAGATACACAACAACACAGTAATATAAGAGATCACGAAAAATTTCATTAACAAAGTCTTGGAAGACGGCAGGGGCGTTGCACAGGCCAAAGGGCATGACCAGATACTCAAAGTGTCCATCTCTAGTGTTAAATGCCGTTTTCCATTCATCCCCCTCTCTGATGCGGATGAGATTATAAGCACCTCTTAAGTCCAGTTTGGTAAAGATGTGGGCACCTTGGAGGCGATCAAAGAGTTCAGAGATGAGAGGTAGGGGGTAGCGGTTCTTTACCGTGATTTTATTAAGACCGCGGTAGTCAATGCAAGGACGTAGGGAGCCATCTTTTTTGGACACAAAGAAAAATCCGGCTCCGGCAGGAGAGGAGGATTTGCGGATAAAGCCCTTTTTTAAATTCTCCTGGATGTACTCAGACATAGCAAGAGTCTCTGGGGCAGAGAGAGGATAAATTCTGCCCCGGGGTGGAGTAGTGCCCGGGAGGAGGTCAATAGGACAGTCATAAGGCCTGTGAGGAGGTAGAGTCTCAGCTTGTTTTTTGCAAAAAACATCCGCAAAGTCCATATAGGCCTTAGGGAGACCGGTTACAGGGGGAACCACAGGGTCACGGCAAGGAGAACTGGGAACCGGTTTAAGGCAGTCTTTGAAACAAGAGGAACCCCAACTCTTGATCTCCCCAGTGGACCAATCCAGGGTTGGGGAATGGTGTTGAAGCCAGGGTAGTCCGAGGAGAATTTCGGAAGTGCAATTGGGGAGGACCAAAAACTCAATTTTCTCGTGATGAGGTCCGATGCACATTAGGAGGGGCTCCGTGCGGAAACGTATGGTACAGTCCAATCTTTCATTGTTAACACAATTGATGTAGAGGGGTTTGGCGAGACTGGTCACTGGGATGTTGAACCTGTTGATGAGAGAGGCTAAAATAAAATTTCCTGCAGATCCGGAATCCAAGAAGGCCATAGTAGCGAAGGAGAAGGTAGAGGCAGATATCCGCACAGGCACAGTAAGACGTGGAGAAGCAGAGTTGACATCAAGGACTGTCTCACCTTTGTGCGGAGTCAGCATACGTCTTTCCAGGCGGGGAGGACGGATAGGACAATCCTTCAGGAAGTGTTCGGTACCGGCACAGTACAGGCAGAGATTCTCCATGCGGCGTCGTGTCCTCTCTTGAGGTGTCAGGCGAGACCGGTCGACCTGCATAGCCTCCACGGCGGGAGGCACAGGAACGGATTGCAGGGGACCAGAGGAGAGAGGAGCCGGGGAGAAAAAACGCCTCGTGCGAACAAAGTCCATATCCTGGCGGAGCTCCTGACGCCTTTCGGAAAAACGCATGTCAATGCGAGTGGCTAGATGAATGAGTTCATGTAGGTTAGCAGGGATTTCTCGTGCGGCCAGAACATCTTTAATGTTGCTGGATAGGCCTTTTTTAAAGGTCGCGCAGAGGGCCTCATTATTCCAGGATAGTTCAGAAGCAAGAGTACGGAATTGTACGGCGTACTCGCCAACGGAAGAATTACCCTGGACCAGGTTCAACAGGGCAGTCTCAGCAGAAGAGGCTCGGGCAGGTTCCTCAAAGACACTTCGAATTTCCGAGAAGGAGGAGTGTACAGAGGCAGTGACGGGGTCATTGCGGTCCCAGAGCGGTGTGGCCCATGACAGAGCTTTTCCAGATAGAAGGCTGACTACGAAAGCCACCTTAGACCTTTCAGTAGGAAACTGGTCCGACATCATCTCCAAGTGCAGGGAACATTGAGAAAGAAAGCCACGGCAAAATTTAGAGTCCCCATCAAATTTATCCGGCAAGGATAGTCGTAGGCCTGAAGCGGCCACTCGCTGCGGAGGAGGTGCAGGAGCTGGCGGAGGAGATGATTGCTGAAGCTGTGGTAGTAGCTTTTGTAGCATCACGGTCAGTTGAGACAGCTGGTGGCCTTGTTGCGCTATCTGTTGTGACTGCTGGGCGACCACCGTGGTGAGGTCGGCGACAACTGGCAGAGGGACTTCAGCGGGATCCATGGCCGGATCTACTGTCACGATGCCGGCTGGCAGGAGGTGGATCCTCTGTGCCAGAGAGGGATTGGCGTGGACCGTGCTAGTGGACCGGTTCTAAGTCACTACTGGTTTTCACCAGAGCCCGCCGCAAAGCGGGATGGTCTTGCTGCGGCGGTAGTGACCAGGTCGTATCCACTAGCAACGGCTCAACCTCTCTGACTGCTGAAGATAGTCGCGGTACAAGGGAGTAGGCAGAAGCAAGGTCGAACGTAGCAGAAGGTCGGGGCAGGCAGCAAGGATCGTAGTCAGGGGCAACGGCAGGAGGTCTGGAACACAGGCTAGGAACACACAAGGAAACGCTTTCACTGGCACAATGGCAACAAGATCCGGCGAGGGAGTGCAGGGGAAGTGAGGTATACATAGGGAGTGCACAGGTGAACACACTGATTAGAACCACTTGCGCCAATCAGCGGCGCAGTGGCCCTTTAAATCGCAGAGACCCGGCGCGCGCGCGCCCTAGGGAGCGGGGCCGCGCGCGCCGGGACAGGACCGACGGAGAGCGAGTCAGGTACGGGAGCCGGGGTGCGCATCGCGAGCGGGCGCCACCCGCATCGCGAATCTCATCCCGGCTGGAGGCGGTATCGCAGCGCACCGGGTCAGTGGATCTGACCGGAGCGCTGCAGTAGCGAGAGTGTAGCGAGCGCTCCGGGGAGGAGCGGGGACCCGGAGCGCTCGGCGTAACAAGCGCTTTGTTGCCATCCATTTGTTTGGGGTCATTGTCCTGTTGGAAGACCCAAGATCTCGGACGCAAACCCAGCTTTCTGACACTGGGCTGTACAGTGCAACCCAAAATCCATTGGTAATCCTCAGATTTCATGATGCCTTGAACACATTCAAGACACTCAGTGCCAGAGGCAGCAAAACAACCCCAAAACATCATTGAACCTCCACCGTATTTCACGGAAGGTACTGTGTTCTTTTCTTTGTAGGCCTCATTCAGTTTTTGGTAAACAGTGGAATGATGTGCTTTACCAAAAAGCTCTATCTGTCCACAAAATGTTTTCCCAGAAGGATTTTGGCTTACTCAAGTTCATTTTTATGTCTCTGTGTCAGCAGTGGGGTCCTCTTGGGTCTCCTGCCATAGCTTCTAATTTCATTTAAAGGGAACCAATCATCACATTTTACCCTATATAACGCTTGGAAAACCGTTATATAGGGTAAAATCTTTATTTTCACCATTCCCGGGGGATGCTCCTGCCCCCAGGGATGGTGAAGATATGAAGTTATAAACTAGTCACCGCCTCCGCCGTAGTAAGTAGTCCCCTGGGTGGGGAGCTCTTCTCACCTACTCCCGTTCTTCGTCCGGCAGCGACGCCCCCTCTGCTTGATTGATGGGCAGCGTCATCGCTCTGCTTTGTCTGTTCAATGAGCGGAACAATGACGCGGCCCATCAATCAAGCGGAGGGGCATCGCTGCCTGCAGAAGAACGGGAATAGGTGAGTGGAGCTCCCCGCCCAGGGGACTACTTACGGCCGTGGCGGTGACTAGTTTATAACTTCATATCTTCACCATCCCTGGAGGCAGGAGCGTCCCCCGGGGATGGTGAGGACAACAATTTTACCCTATATAACGCTTTACCAAGCATTATAGAGGGTAAAATCTGATGATTGGTTCCCTTTAAATGTCGACGGATAGTTCGCGTTGACACTGATGCTCCCTGAGCCTGCAGGACAGCTTGAGTATCTTTGGAACTTGTTTGGGGCTGCTTATCCACCATCCGGACTATTCTGCGTTGACACCTGTCATCAATTTTTCTCTTCCGTCCAAGCCCAGGGAGATTAGCTACAGTGCCATGGGTTGCAAACTTCTTCATAATATTGCGCACTGTAAACAAAGGCAAATCTAGATCTCTGGAGATGGACTTGTAACCTTGAGATTGTTGATATTTTTCCACAATTTTGGTGAACTTCTCTCCTTTTAATCTGCTTTCAGGTGTGATTTTTGTATTGCCCACGCCTGTTACTTGCCCCAGATGAGTTTAAAGGAGCACCATATGCTTGAAACAATGTTATTTTCCACAATTTTGAAAGGGTGCCAATCATTTTGTCCAGACCATTTTTGGAGTTTGGTGTGACATTATGTCCAATTAGCTTTTTTTCCTCCCTTTTTTGGTTTAGTTCCAATAAACACAAAGGGAATAAACATGTGTATAGCAAAACATGTCTTGCTGCAATCCTTTTCTGTGAAAAATACTTAATTTTCTAGAAAAATTTTAGGGGTTCCAACATTTACGGCCATGACTGTATAAAGTATAGTCAAGGACCACATTTAAAGTAGAACTCCAGAACATAAAAATTGTCCCCCATAGTGCCGGCAGTAAAAAAATAAAGATGTACATACCTTCCTCCGCTCCCCCGGGGACTCCTGGTTGCCGGTGGTCGGATGAATCAGCCAATCACCAGCCACAGCGCAGTCCGACTTGGCTGGCGATAGGCTGAGCGGCAGTGTGACGTTTTCGGCCCCGGCTGCAGGTGCCGGTGTAGTGAAGAATTTTGTGTCCTGAAGCTTTTTCACATTGCCGCTCAGCCTATCGCCGGCCGAGTCGGACTGCGCTGCGGCTGGTGATTGGCTGATTCATCCGACCACCGGCAACCAGGAAGTGGATCGTGGCGGAGACCGGAGCCGGTTACCGGAGGCCCCGGGGGAGGAGGAAGGTATGTACATCTTTATTTTTTTACTGCCGGCAGTATGGGCGACAATTTTTATATTCCGAAGTTCTCCTTTAAGGCCCCTTCATAAGACTCATTTATGGCTCCTCAGAATTTTGTCTGAATGTTCCTTCATGCAGAAGTAATTCTGTACAGATTCAAGTGTGATGTAATTAGATTCAGTAGTTAACATTATTATGCAGTAGTCATCTTTCCCCATACTTTGAGCTTTATTTTCATATTTTTAAATATAAAACAAAATAACTTTCCCTCTGAGCTCAGCTTTATGTCTCTACTACAATTGATTTTGATTCTTTCAGAAAGGTTTTTTGTTTGTCCAGAAACTTTCACCCTAGATGCGCTGACAATGAAGCAGGTCTTACATGATGTGGTCTAGTCAGGTTTTATCTGCGCTATAGTTGATTGACAGTATATGGTATACGGGTACCTGCAGTCCTGTTAACTAATTAATGACCGTTTAGGGTCTCCTATTAACATTATAGGTGCGCCTCCTATGGGGCGAGGTGCAATACTGCAATATAGTTTTACAGAGTCACGTGCAATATAGGATTGTGTGCAATACTATAATATAGTACCACATAGTTATGTGCAATATAGATGTATAGTGCTCTATATGTAGAAATTATTTCCAAATATCAGTTGTCATGCTTTTCTAATACATACATAGATTTAATCATATAAAGATAGTGTATGAGCAGTCCTCATCTTTCAGTGCTGCTCAGGATGTTCCCCCATCAATTATTTTAACATTGTCTTGTGTGCCATTTTGTGTTTTTTACTGGGGAGGGAGGGATTGCCAATCATGTTGTTTATTATACATATTTTTCTCTAATAAAGTGTACTTTTTCAATAATTATACCTTGTACTATATTAATTTGATACACGTTATAGGGCAAATACTACAAAGTATTTATATAAGTCCTGTTAACTAGCCTTTTGGGATATGTGGGTGATATCCAAAAGGACACTGTTAAACAATTGTCCTAACTGTACTAAGATTACAGAGTAAAAGATGCATGGACTTAAGTATTCAGACCCTTTGCTATGACACCTTAAATTTAGCTCCGGGGGTATCCTATCTCTCTTGGTCTTATTTAAAATGTTTCCATTTGGTAGTTCGGTCTCTCCAGTAAGTAGACAGGTCCCTTCCTGTAGTTTCCCCAATTACATAAGTACCACCTGAAGATATTTGTAGTTGTATCCTTGCCAAGGTTAAAAATAAAACAAACAAACAAAAAACACAACCTCACCATTCCTTCTGACTCCCCTTCAGTCGACAGTGTGGCCTCCGCTCTTTCACCCCCGCTCTGCAGACACAGATGAGGTCATTCATATGGCTGCAGGTAGCCACAAAAATGATTGACAGGTTGAGGAATCACAACAGCTTGGGCACAGAGCTGCAACGATGTGACGGCAGAAGTGGTTCCCCAGCAGTCTTCAGTGATGTCATGCCTGCTTGGAAACGCCCACTTTCTTCTGTTGGGAGATTTCATGGGAGATTTCACTATGTGAGCAAGAAGAAAGGTATGATACAGAGATTTCTAAAGCTCTGACATTTTTTCTAAGGCTGAAGTAGTGTTAGGAGTAGTTAGGGAACATAGCCTGAGTTAGTTTAGAAAAGTTTATTTAGTGACAGGTACTTTTTAACCTGTTAAGGACCAAGGACGTACCTGTACGCCCTGAGTCCGCTCCCTTTCTATAACGCGGGGCCACGGCGTCGGGCCCGGCCTCTAACAATGGCCAGGACCCGTGGCTAATAGTGTGCGGCACTGATCGCGGTGCCGCGTGCTATTAACCCTTTAGACGCGGCATTCAAAGTTGATCGCTGCATCTAAAATGAAACTATACTACCCCCGGCTAGCGCAGTGGGCTGTTCAGGACCACCGCGGCCACCCGAACAGCTGTAGGACATGAGGAGGGTCCCCTTACCTGCCTCCTGGTGTCTGATCGCCGAATGACTGCTCAGTGCCTGAGATCCAGGCATGAGCAGTCAAGCGGCAGAATCATCGATCTATATTCACTTTTTTTTTTGCAATGTTATAGACCCCATAGGGGGCTATAACACTGCACACACTGATCTTTTACATTGATCAATGGTTTCTCATAGGAAACCATTGATCAATGTAAAAGATCAGTGTGTGCAGTGTTATAGCCCCCTATGGGGACTATAATATTGCAAAAAAAAAAAAGTGAATAAAGATCATTTAACCCTTTCCCTAATAAAAGTTTGAATCACCTCCCTTTTCCCATTTAAAAAAAACCCAGTGTAAATAAAAGTAAACATATGTGGTATAGCCACATGCGGAAATGTCTTAATTATAAGAACATATAATTAATTAAACCGCAAGGTCAATGGCGTACATGCAAAAAAATTCCAAAGTCCAAAATAGCGCATTTTTGGTCACTTTTTCATGAAAAAATGAATAAAAAGCGATCAAAAACTCTGATCAATATAAAAATGGTACCGATAAAAACTTCAGATCATGGCGCAAAAAAGTTATAGGGGTCAGAACATGACAATTTTACGTTATGCGCTCCGGCCACACATGCTGGCCGTGAGTGCATGGTCCCCTTACCTTCTGCTGCCGATGGGGCCCCAGTCCGTCACTCTCCCGGTGTTTCTCCTGCCTCTGCATTTCTGCTCCGGCGTGCATGTCCCCGTCCCCTAGGGCACTCGCGCGCCAGAGCTTTAAGATTTGAAGGGCCAGTACGCTCATTAGTGTAATCCACCTGTATCTCATTTATAAATTCCTCCACCCTCCTCAGTTCCCTGCCGGATCTTTGTTGCCTTGTGCCTTTGAGAAAGCATTCCTCTGTATTGTCTTGCCGTGTATCAGATCTCTTGCTCTTGTGACTTGACCTTGCTCCTCTGCTGCCTGCCTACTGAACTCCAAGCCAAATCTTCAGCGCTGCAGCATTTTTGGATTCTGGATCAGCAGGAGACTTTATTGATGCGGCTTTAGTCCACAAGTATCATCTTCCCCTTACTCTGCTTGCCAAGCCCTTGTTCATCTCCTCTCTTAATGGACAAAATCTGGACTGTAAGCTTCACTTCCGTACTCAATCTGTCATCATGCAAGTGGGAGTATCGTATAAAGAAAAGACTGAATTCTATGTTCTGCCACACTGTACTTCTGAGATTCTTCTTGGCCTTCCTTGGCTGCAACGCCATTCCCTGCAACTGGATTGGAGAACTGGAGAAATAATTTTCTGGGGACAATCCTGTCAAAATTTTTGCCTCCAACCTGTTCTGCGTAAAGTTGTTTCTCATCTTCCTCCTTTACCTCGCCTGCCGCCACCTTACCAAGATTTCTCAGACGTCTTCTGCAAGAAACAGGCTGAATCTCTGCCTCCACATCGTCCTTACGACTGCCCTATTGATCTTCTGCCTGGTATCACTCCTCCTCGTGGGAGGATATACTCTCTATCAGTTCCTGAGACCAAAGCCATGGCTGAGTATATCCAGGAGAATCTCCAAAAGGGATTTATCCGTAAGTCCTCTTCTCCTGCTGGAGCAGGTTTCTTCTTTGTAGGGAAGAAGGATGGCTCACTCCGTCCATGCATTGACTACAGGGGACGGTGAAAAACTTTTTTTTTTTTTTTTAAATCAACTGGTGCCAGAAAGTTAAACAGATTTGTAAATTACTTCTATTAAAAAATCTTAATCCTTCCTGTACTTATTAGCTGCTGAATACTACAGTGGAAATTCTTTTCCGTTTGAAACACAGAGCTGTCTGCTGACATCATGAGCACAGTGCGCTCTATTGACATCTCTGTCCATTTTAGGAACTGTCCAGAGTAAAAGGAAATCCCCATAGCAAACATATGCTGCTCTGGACAGTTCCTAAAATGGACAGAGATGTCAGCAGAGAGCACTGTGCTAATGATGTCAGCAGACAGCTCTGTTTCAAAAAGAAAAGAATTTCCACTGTAGTATTCAGCAGCTAATAAGTACAGGAAGGATTAAGATTTTTTAATAGAAGTAATTTACAAATCTGTTTAACTTTCTGGCACCAGTTGATTTAAAAAAAATAGTTTTTCACCGGAGTACCCCTTTAACAAAATCACAGTCAAGAACCGTTACCCTCTACCTCCTATCTCAGAACTTTTTGACCATCTACATTGTGCCAAGGTCTTCTCCAAGTTGGACTTAGGCTTCGTATCCGCAAGGGAGATGAATGGAAGACGGCCTTCAATACTCATGATGGACATTTTGAGTATCTTGTAATGCCTTTTGGTCTCTGCAATGCTCCAGTCGTTTTTCAAGAGTTCGGCAATGATATCTTCCGTGATCTTCTCTACACCTGTGTTGTCATATACCTAGATGACATCCTGATCTTCTCTTCCAACCTAGAGGAGCATCATACTCATGTTCGTCTGGTTCTTCAGCGACTTCGGAAGAATCATCACTGCGCCAAACTGGAGAAATGCCTGTTTGAGAAATCTAGTCTTCCATTTCTTGGCTACATTCTCTCATCAGGGCCTGCAGATGGATTCATAAAAGTTGTCTGCAGTATTGGATTGGCCTCGTCCTTCGTGCCTACGTGCTATTCAACGCTTTCTGGGATTTGCTAACTGTTGTCAGTTTATCCCACATTGTTCATCCTTGGTTGCTCCTATTGTGGCTCTTTCTAAAAAGGCATCTAATCCTAAATCTTGGCCTCAAGAGGCTGAAGAGGCCTTCTTCCGTTTAAAGTCTGCATTTGCCTCTGCTCCAGTGCTTACAAGACCTGATCCGGAGAGGCCCTTTGCTTTGGAGGTTGATGCCTTATCTATTGGAGCAGGTGCTGTTCTCACTCAGAAAAACGCCAAGGGCAAGAGTGTAACTTTTGGGTTCTTCTCAAAGACCTTCTCTCCTGCTGAAAGGAATTACTCAATTGGAGATCGTGAACTCCTCGCTATCAAGCTAGCTTTGGAGGAATGGTGACATTTATTGGAAGGTTCTTCTCATCCGGTCAGCATCTACTCTGATAATAAGAATCTTCTATACCTTCAGTCTGCTCAGCGTTTGAACCCCCGTCAGGCAAGACTCTACTTCTGATTTCCCGGCACTACTGGTGGCCCCATCTTGAACGTGATGTTTCTGATTTTGTTCGGTACAGTGTAACATATGCCCGTGACAAAATCCCCCGACAAAGACCTTCAGGACTCTTACAGCCTTTACCCATTCCAGAGACTCCCTGGTCCCATATCGCCATGGATTTCATTATCTATTTGTCACCTTCCCATAATAACACTGTTTTCTGGGTCGTTGTAGATCAGTTTTCCAAGATGGCTCATTTAATTCCTCTACTAGATCTTCCTTCTGCCCCGCAGCTGGCGAAGTACTTCTTGTTGCATGTCTTTCGTTTACATGGTCTTCCTCTGCATATCTTTTCGGATCGAGGTTTGCAGTTTGTCTCGAAGTTCTGGCGAGCCATTTGTAACCGCCTGGACATCAATCTGGACTTTTCCTCGACCTACCACCCTCAGTCCAATGGTCAGGTGGAGAGGGTTAATCAAATCCTTGAGACTTATTTTCGGCCTTTTGTTTCAGCTCGCCAAGATGATTGGGTCGACCTTCTCCCCTGGAATTAATTCTCATATAATCATAAGGATTCCGAGTCCACAAGGTTGTCCCCCTTTTTTGTTGTCTACAGACTCCATCTCCGTTCTCCTCTTCCTCTCTGTCTCCTCCAGTGTGCCTGCTGTTGATGAGCTGGTCCGTGACTTCTCCACCATCTGGCAACAGACCCGACAGTCGTTGTCCCAGGCTTCTTCACGCATGAAGGCGCAAGCGAATAAAGGTAGAAGACCTCCTCCGTCTTTCTCTCCTGGTGACATGGTGTGGCTTTCATCCAAGTACATCCGCTTCAAGATCCCCTGTTACAAGCTCGGTCCCCACTACCTTGGTCCCTTCCAGATTCTACAAAAGATCAGCATTGTCTCCCACAAACTATGTCTACCTGCTACGGTACAAACTCAGTCTACCTGCTCCTACAAACTCCGTCTACCTGCTTCCACGTCTCCGAACAATCTTGTCCCCACACCTGTCTCCGGCTCATCTCATATCTACGAAGTTAAACAGATTTTTGCTGCAAAAACTGTGAGAGGTAAAAAAAAATTTGGGTCGACTGGGAGGGATCTTGGGAGCCTGAGGAGAATATCCTGGACCGTGACCTTTTTAGGAGTTTTCTCTCTCTTAAAAGGAGGGGGAGACCAAAGGGGGGGGGGGGTACTGTTACGTTATGTGCTCGCCAGCATGCGAGCCCCAGTCTGTCACTCTCCGAGTGTTTCTCCTGCCTCTCCGCTCCGGCGCGCGTTTCCCTGTACCCTAGGGTGCGCGCCCGCCAGAGCTTTAAGATTTAAAGGGCCAGTACGCTCATTAGTGTTATCCACCTGTGGCTCATTTATAAATTCCTCCACCCTCCTCAGTTCCCTGCCGTATCTTTGTTGCCTTGTGCCTTTGAGAAAGCTTTCCTCTGTATTGCCTTGCCGTGTATCAGATCTCTTGCTCTTGTGACTTGACCTTGCTCCTATGCCGCCTGCCTACTGAACTCCTGCTTCGCTTTGACTATGCTACTGTGCCGCCTGCCCTGACCTTCTGCTATCCAGACTACGAGTTGCCTTATCCCTCCTGTGCCTCCCATCTCCTCAGCCACCTGTGTGGTTGAGCTGTGCCAGGGGTAGCGACCTGGGTGCCGCCTGCAGCAGCAAGTCCATCCCGCTTTGCGGCGGGCTCTGGTGAAAACCAGTGGCACCTTAGACTCTGCTCCCTGGTACGGTCCGAGTCATCTGCTACACAGGTCCAGCGGATCCACATCCACCGGGGTTCCTGTCTTCAAAAACGTGAGTGTTAGACGTATAAATTTTCCTGCATGTAGTTATGATTTTTTCCAGAAGTACAACAAAATCAAACCTATATAAGTAGGGTATGATTTTAATCGTATGGACCTACAGAATAAAGAGAAAGTGTCATTTTTTCCGAAAAATGTTTTGCGTAGAAAGGGAAGCCCCCAAGAGTTACAAGATTGTGTTTTTTCTTCAATTTTATCATGCAAAGAATTTTTTTTTACGTTTCGTTGTAGATTTTTAAAATTGATGTCATTACAAAGTAGAATTGGTGGTGCAAAAAATAAGCCATCATATGGATTTTTAGGTGGAAAATAGAAAGTTATGATTTTTTAAATGAAAGTGCAAAAAACGGAAAAAATCCTGGTCCTTAAGGGGTTAAACTTCATTCCTGCACTTCTTGGATTAATTTTCGATGAAGCAGCGCATGGACAGAGATGTCAGCAGAGAGCACTGTGGTCAGACAGAAAAGAAATTCAAAAAAGAAAATAACTTTCTCTGTAGTATACACTGTAAGGATTAAGGATTAAGATTTTTTATTAGAAGTCATTTACAAAGCTGTTTAACTTTCTGCCACCAGTTGATTACAAAAAAGAAAATAGTTTTTCCCCACACTGGTGTCAGCAGTGTTTTTCTTTTCAGGACTAATGCATTAGGGGCTGTACATGGCTCTTTTGACCCTGAAGATCTATGATTATCTTATTTGTAGGAAAGTATATTCTAAATAATTGATTTCTTTTCAGTGAGTGCAGAGCATCTGAATAGTTGTATACAGTGCAATTTGCTGGTATAGGGAAAACTGTTTTTTTTTTCTCTTTACATATATTATTATCTAAAATACCTTATTGATTGATACAATAGAAGTTTACACAGGAGGTACTGGCACTGATTTGGCTGCTAAATATTATAGCATCATTTTTAATTTGATGTTTAATTTGATGTTTATTAACAAAGTCAACCTAACATTAATCAGGAACAGTATCAGAAATGGAATGACAGAAGAACACCGATTTTATTGGGGAAAAACTTTGAGTTCATAATCTTAATATTACCAAAACAACTTGAAAGCTGCAGGATTTGATAATGACTGCACATTCTCTATATGCACTGGGAATGAAGCGATCACGAGAACTGTTTGATGTTTGGAGAATTTACATATCTGCTGTTTTCCTCCTCTGCTCTGGGACACTGTGTTCCCTCTGTGCTAGGAAGTCAACATGCATCAAAGGAGTGTTCTATGTTTTACCAAATTGCTCCTAGCCCCAATCTAAATGTGAAGATGTCAGGATTATGGAAAGATTCATACAATAGCTATAGTCTTGTAAAGAATATGAGGGAAGGTAACTTCACCTAGACTGTAGCTGTATGCTGCACAAGTAAATGACACATTTTTAACATCACTATTAGAGATGAGCGAACTTACAGTAAATTCGATTCGTCACGAACTTCTCGGCAGTTGATGACTTTTCCTGCGTAAATTAGTTCAGCCTTCAGGTGCTCCGGTGGGCTGGAAAAGGTGGATACATTCCTAGAAAAGAGTCTCCTAGGACTGTATCCACCTTTTCCAGCCCACCGGAGCTCCGGAAAGCTGAACTAATTTATGCAGGAAAAGTCATCAACTGCAGAGCCGAGAAGTTCGTGACGAATCGAATTTACTGTAAGTTCGCTCATCTCTATTCACTATTGCTACTGTGCACTGTTTCAACTATATAGAAGCCTCATTCTATATCTACTGTTTTTTTTTTTTTTTCATTTTGGAAAATTATAGGTTCTCAGAAGTATAATATAATGACAAACTGCAAAGGAACTTCATTAGAGATATAATTGCTGCACTTTCCAGTATTGGATTTTTGGTGACTTTTCAGGATAAGCTGTTCTGTGTGTGTACAAGAGAAGCAGCATTATATATATATATATATATATATATATATATATATATTATATTTTTTTTTTTCACAGCAGATTTCTACTCTACAGGCTTCATCTACAAGTTGCAGTTCTCCCAGAGCTGGTCGACAGAACTCCCTATCTCCCATCCATAGACTTGTATTGCTTGTCTTGCAGACACATAACAAAGCTGATTTTAATAGTGGAATGCAGTCTCATAGGATAGGTGGAGAGGGAAGAAGCTTGATAAAAGGAGAAAGAAGCAATTGTGTGTATTTATTACAGTAATTGTGTGTAAGAGTTTATTGCAAAGCTTGTTAGATTTTTATATATATATATATATATATATATATATATATATATTCCCTTGTACTATTGATCTATGCAAAGTTTGTTCAAAAGACAGTGCCTATTTAAGAATATAGAATACAATTGTCCAAAAGGCAAGCTGACAAATCAAATTACATAATCTCCTCCAAGTGTATTTTCTGTTGACTTTCCTCCTTTTTAGGTTGTCCAGGGAACTTGATTCCTGTCATTTATTACTAGGAGTAAGGGCTCACTGAATTGCATGTTCCTTCCTTTGTTGCAGTGCTTACTGCTATGTGTCAACCGGGCTTTATAAAATCTTTGTCCTATCAGGTCTGTTTGGGACCACATTTTGTTAACTAGAGAGAGAAACAACTTTGACTCCATGTAATATTACATGGAAAATAAAAAAAATTATGTGCAAGAGAATAATCTGGGGGAGAGTTTCCTCTCCCCTAGTGAGGCAGTGAAATGGTGGTTTTGTGATCGTATCTTATTCAGACAACTTTCCTCCATGTAATAACCTATGTAACTGTGGTAGCCCTTGGGGGGATATAATACAGTGGGGGTGTTGCTTCGGTATATGAGGGGTTAATTTAACCCCTGTCACTCGTGACGCCAAGGTGAGGGTTAATACGCTGAGATAAATCATTGGCCTATTGCCACCCTTCCCAGAAACGATAGGTGCGTGCTTAAATGAATGAAGGCCCATAAAAGGGATGAACTTGAACTTGCATAACCTTTGCTGAAGTACTTGCGGTACATCCAATTAACAGCAACAGTCTTAGTAATACAGTCTCTATACAGCTCAGCAATGATTGACAGATGCTGCAGACCATTGACTTATCCAAGGATTAATAGAATTAGGATTTGTGCAGAGATCCGTATGGATTTAGGGGTCTGTTTAGGTCCGGTGATCTTGCGAAGTTAACAGGGATTGAGATAACTCACAGTTTTGTATGAATGCAATCTATAGAGACAAAAAGGCAGAGCTCCTCATAGGACAGTACCGTCTGGTGCACAGTATAGATAGGCTGAATAGCCGAATTATTCCAATATGCTCACCTTAGTGGGTTGTGTGTCGGACACAACCTCAGTATCAACGTATGAGTATAGGGGTGCTGCTTTCCCGGGATCGGTCAGGGTATACGCGTTTCAGGGCTCTAGGGCCCCTTCTTCAGAATAGTAGTTGCCTACTATTCTGAAGAAGGGGCCCTAAATACCTGGCTGAATAAATTTTACTACATTGCAAATGGTACCTTGCCTTTGACTGGTGAATTACCTCTGAATGGTGGATTGCGTTGAAACCCGGTTCCTGTTTTTTCCTCTTCTTCTACTAGTTTTGTATGAATGGCCTTTGCCGCAAGGCTTGGGCCTAGTCACTGCGGAAGATAGCTGCGCAGATCCGTCCTCATCAGCAGCGCAGGAACAAGAGAGCGATTAATGGTCGTCGCTCCCTTATATGGGCAGGGCCGTTTTGGATTGGTCCATGTCAGCTGTCACTCACCGTTACAAGGCATGGTGGGTGAACAGGTCACTGGGACCTCCTAAGGTCTTAAAGCAAAACCATAGAGTTTTCCACCTGATCACATGACCCGCAGGTCCTGTTACGC
Source organism: Hyla sarda (assembly GCF_029499605.1). Lineage (NCBI taxonomy): Eukaryota > Metazoa > Chordata > Amphibia > Anura > Hylidae > Hyla > Hyla sarda. Next base: position 371,056,332 of record NC_079191.1, read on the forward strand.
TACAGGTAGACAATTCAATATATACACTTTTTATACTTATAACTGTATAAATATCAGATAGAACTACTATACATTTAGTGGCTAAGTGAGAGGTGACAAGGGGAAGACTAGAAAAGAGGGACCCCGACGTCCTAGGGACTCTGACTATGGGGACCTCTACATAGGTAACGTATAAAATACAGGGACACCACATAACCATTTACTAAAAATTACACCCTACCCAGAAATACAACTCTAAAGTCTTGGCAACATAGGCCTGCTGGTATGATCAGCTCAGGAGTAGGTGATGGCGATTCTTCTGCATCTGTATGGTCGAGCAAAAAAGGCTTCCATACGAGGGGCACAGTCAAGTGGTGGTGTACCTATCTGGTATTCTGCTGTGTGGAAATTCTTTTCTACCTTACCCAATGCAGGAAATTTGGCACAATGCCATTGCTGCAAACAGAAAGTAAGGCATGGCTAAGGTCCGAATTTAGGATCTACGCTTTTATGTAAGCGCATGAAGTGGCATCACAAGGACTGGCTACAACTAGCACTAGTCTACCACCCCTACTGTCTGCTGCCTATCATTAGACCTAGTCTACCACCCCTGCTGCTTCTACTACCAGCCAGGTCTACACATACACAACCCAACATGGTCCCAAAAATTGCATACTTTTTAATGCTTTTCATACAATAGCCATTTCTTCTTCACTATTTTGAGAAACTATCACCATTTCTGTTGCTACTTCCAAAAAGGGATAATTTTTGATCTCTCCATGTACATTTTAATACCAGTGGACATCTGGCAACAACCAGGGATACTTTATGTTGGCAGGTTTAGTAAATTGGGTGGTAAATCCTTCTCAATGATGGTTTACAGGGAGTCTGCCAGGGGAGTTGTTACAGTTAAAGGGGTTATCCAGAAATAAAAAACAGGCCTCATTTTTTTCAAAGACCACTCCCTGTCTGTCTCCCTGTCTGTCTCCACTTTGTGGTATTACAACTTGGGTCCATTCACTTCAATAGAACTGAACTGCGGAACCCCACCCAAACTGGAGACAGACAGGGAACGGTCTTTGAACAAAATTATCTCTGTTTTACCTGATAGCTCATGACAGCACCCCTGGAGAGGACAGGAAATCTGGGAACATAAAAAGGAACACGCCTCTCCACACCTCAGGTTTCCTATCTTCCGGTAGGAGGCCTGGGAGCTGTCTCCATACCTCTCCAAGGGGCTGCAGGTCCTCCGGTAGTGGGGCTCCCTGTTCGGAAGAAGTCTCCTCTGGGGAGCAGCCTTGAGTCTGCCTGCTGGTCCTGTGGGGGAACCTGTGGGGTCCCGATAGCCCTTCATCTGTGTCAGTTTCCCCGGGTCAGTGGCGTTTCGGCCGGCTCTCCCGTCTTTGGAGCCAGTGCTTCGCTTGGGCAGAACCGCCCGGCAGCGTAGCATCAATTCCAGTTCCGACTCCATTCAAAAGGAAAAAGGGCATGGGAATTTTCCATTTTGGATCTCCTGTCGGCATCTTGCAGCGTCTGGAGCCCGTGGGCAGCAGCCAGCCTGCAGCACTACCCACAGCCCACAGTGGTTATCCAGCAGCAAGCTTGTAGCAGCTCAGCAGCCAGCAGTAACAATAGCCTGCAGTAATACCAGCCCACAGCAGCTGAGCAGACCATTCCTGGTTGCCCTGCAGTGTTTTTGCTGAAAAACTTCCACCAGCATGTCTGAGCATTCGACAGAGGGAGGTGGATGCTCCAAGAAGAGTAGTTCCTGCCCGGCTACGGAGGTGTGGATCTGCTTCTGGGTGAGAAGTTCAATTTCATTCCATATTCTTCTAGTTAAGTCAGGCTATTGTTTTGTTTTGTAGGGTAGCAAGAAGTCATTTTCTAAATCCCGTAATAAGGAATGTGCATAATGTAGGTTCAAATGGTTTTTATTGAATTTTTCAAGAATTTTACAATACAATAAACAAGGCCTTTACAACAGTATGACCAAAAAGAAAACCGTATAAAACAAATAAAATTATAATGTGTGTACATAAATTTATATAATACTGTAGTATGAAAACATCACTCAGTTTAAAGAAATGTAGGAAGCCGTTAGATCCTGCCTATAAAAAGTCTATATGTGCAGCCTGTATGGATGTTATCGTGGCCCAGGAGTCCTCTGTAATTTCTAGCAACCTAAGAGTAATGATCCGGGAGGAGATAGATTCATCCCTTAAAGGACTAGGAATTGTCGGGAATGTGGGTGCTTCAGCCTCCTCTGTAGTCACCCCTGCTATTTCCAGTCCCCCTAGTGTTCCATAGGAAAATCTTACTCTATATTCCTCCACTGATGAAGAGCAAGAAGAGTTTAAATCCAAATTGCTCTTTTCTCCAGATGATACTGACCAGCTCCTTAAAGCATTCCCCCTGATTGCTAATCTTGAGGAGAGCAGAGAGACAATCACTGCTGAAGACGCCCTATATAAAGGCTTAGGCCCCAAGAAGTCCCGTACATTTAATTTGCATAAAAGTATCAAGCAATTAATTGATCGGAAAGGTATCGGAAAATCCCAAGAAGAAATCTTTTTTCCTAAACTCCTTAAAAGGAAGTACCCCTTTGAGGAGTCAGTCAGACCTAGGGAGGCCTCTCCAACAAACTCTAGGTGCGAGCGTTTCCCTGTGGCTGTGGACGTTCGGGACAATCTTTGAGGAAATGATCGGCACTGGCGCAGTAGAGACACAGATTCTCAGCTCGGCGGCGAGTTCTTTCTTGCAGAGTCAGGTGAGACTGATCCACCTGCATAGCGGGAGGCAAAGTAGAAGGTTGCGGTAGTTGCTGGAAGACTGGTGCCAAGTGAGGAAAACGCCGAGGTCGTGCTGATTCCCTTTCTTGACGTTGTTCCTCACGTCTCTCAGAGAAACGGATATCAATCCGGGATGCCAATTGTATCAGTTCATTCAGATTAGATGGCAACTCCCAGGCAGCAAGGACATCCTTTATCTGGCTAGATAATCCCCTCTTGAAAGTAGCGCAGAGAGCTTCATTATTCCAAGACAACTCCGAGGCCAGGGTCCGGAACCGGATGGCATATTCGCCCACAGTGCAGTTGCCCTGGGAAAGACTCAGCAATGCCGTCTCGGTGGAGGAAGCTCAGGCAGGTTCTTCAAAAACTGTGTGAAATTCCATCAGGAACGCCTGGAGGTTATTAGTGATAGCATCACTGCGATCCCATAGTGGAGTAGCCCAGGCCAAGGCCCTACCAGACAGGAGACTGATGACGAAGGCCACCGTTGCTCGTTCTGTGGTGAACTGGTCCGCCATGAGTTCCAAGTGCATGGAGCACTGCGTCACGAAACCCCGACAAGTCTTGGGATCCCCCTCAAATTTCTCAGGAAGCGACAGACTGAGTTTAGAACCGGAGGAGACTGCAGCAGCGGGAGGCTGTACTGGAGCTGGAGGAGGCTGTGGCGGGTTCTGCTGGCAGATAGCAGCTGCTGCATCATGGCGGATAGCTGGTTGAGCTGCTGTGCCTGCTGAGCCAACTGCTGGGACTGAAGCGCCACGACTGATGCAAGATCCGAATCAGGCAGAGGAACCCCAGTTGGATCCATGGCCGGATCTTGCTGTCACGCACCTGGATGTGGGTGGTCAGGAACAGGATGTGGATCCTCCACCTGTGTGGCTGATGGCTCGGACCGTATCGGGGAGCTGAGTCTAAGGTGCCGCTGGTCTTCACCAGAGCCCGCCGCAAAGCGGGATGGATTTGCTGCGGCAGGCGACACCCAGGTCGCTACCCCCAATATGACTCTACCACAAAGGTAACTGGGAAGGTGAGGTACAGGAGGATGAGACAGAGGCGTAGTCAACGTAGCAGAAGGTCAAGGCAGGAAGCAAAGGTTCGTAGTCAGTACACGTAGCGGAAAGGTCTGGGTACACGGGTATGGCAAACAGGCAATTGGGTACGCTTTCTCTCAGGCAAATGGCACTGAAGATCCGGCAGGGGGGGTGGTAGGTGCAACAACTTTATAATGTGCTGTTCAGGTGCATACTAATTATGGGCGTACTGGCCCTTTAAATCTCAGAGCACCAGCGCACGCGCCCTAGGAGACGGGGACACGCGCACTGGAGCTGAGATGCAGAGCAGGGGGCAGCAGAGGAGCGAGGTAAGTGACGGTCCGGGACTCGCATGCGGGCGTGTCCCGCGATGCGAATCCCGGCCCTGCCGGGAGCAGAGACGGAGCGCAGGTAGTGACAATTCTAAGTCTCCAGGGGTGCTGTCATGAGCGATCAGGTAAAGATAGATTACTTACCGGGTAATCTGTTTTTCATTAGCTCATGACAGCACCTCTCATTTACCCTAAAAATAAAAAAAGATATTTTTTTTATGTTTCTTAATGAATTTAGAGAATGAAAAAATGTTTCTATGATTATGGGCTCCTTTGGAGTACTTTACTTTGAACTGAGGTGTGGAGAGGCGTGTCCCTTTTTATGCTCCCACGTTTCCTGTCTTGCGGTGGGAGGTCCACTCCAGGGGTGCTGTCGTCATGAGCTAATGAAAAACAGTTTACCTGGTAAGTAATCTATCTTTTCGATTCCTGGATAACCCCTTTAAAGAAGCCATGAGGGGATAAAACCTCTTTAACACTGATACCTTCATTAATTGTCATATGGTCAAAAAAGAAAAAAAAAAAAAAAAACACAAAGCTTACACAGTCTAGCCTATCTATTATGGCTGTGCTGTTTCTTTTAATTATTTTTACTTTTATTAGCCAGTTTTAGCCAGTCTATGTTACCTGCATGCTGCTCACTAATCCAGGAAAGGAGGGGGCACTACCCTTGCAGTGATGACACCCCACGCTGTAACCTCCCTCCTCACTCTCCACATCAGAGCAGAGTCACAGGAGCATGTGCAGTGTGCAGAAATTTCGGCAATGATTGTCTCGCTGTGGTAGTAGTTTCTGCACTGGCAGCATGCCTTACGGCTGGTACCAAGTGCAAGCTGCAAAATCAAAACGCGTCAGCGCAAAGATAGGAAGAGGGCTTCTAGTGGTGGACAATATAAGGTTGAAATTTAATAAAAACTAGCATGAATTATTAACAATATAATAAAAACATGATCAATTAGCTATACAAAGTATGATAAAGTTTTATTTGATGACAGCCCGATTAAGTCTCTAATTTGAGAAATCAACTTTTTTGTAATATGCTCTTCAGCTGCAAAGTGCCCACTACATCTCTCTGTGATCTCAGCCACACACATCTCCTGATTGATCTAAAGTCGATTAAAAGCCGCTTTGCTTGTCAATGTTACTGGAATCTCCCTCATGTGCTAGAAAGAGTTATATTGGACACCAATGGGACTGTCAATCAACTAAAAATTTAGACTCATAGGGCTGGGATAGGCGAGGGAGGATGTGAACACTTATGTTGTTTGAACCTTTTAATTGGCTCATTCATGTTACAAAAAAAAAGTAGATTTTTTTCAGCTCAAGAAAGGTCTGAATGTTTATTTGGTCCAAAGGGGTACTCCATTGCCCCAGCGTTAGGAACATTTTGTGCGAGCTGCAGGGGTGCGAGCTGCAGGGGTTGTGAAATCATGGCTATGTCCGTCGTGATGTCACGCCACGCGTGGTATGATGTCACAAGGGGCGTGGCTGTAACATAAGACCCCCTGCAGCCCACACCCAGCATTCAGACCAAAGTGTTCCGAACGCTGGGGCAGTGGAGTACCCCTTTAAGCCCCTACCTAAGGGAGCCACACACCTGTTCCAATGGCCAACAGCCATCTCATGTGATCCCACCATACACATGAATTCTTATATGGCCATATACTCATGAGTTCTGAATGCGGTAAGGAGAGTGGGGGGGGGGGGGGGGGGGGTATTATCGCCCTGAAAACATAAGGAAATGTCAGTTGAAATTCAACATTTCCATTCCTTCTCTCTCTTAACTCTTAATCTGTTGGGGGCGTAGAGAGACACCCATACATATCAGATGGTTGGCTGGTCCTGCTGAAAACAGAGGGTTCTGCCAACTTTTCACTAATGTGTATGGGGGCCTTTTAGTTTAGTCATGAAAACACCAGACTCCTTTATAACATCTATTTTTGGAAAACTATCTGGAATTAATTAAGATTGTCATTATTTTAGATTAATATTTAGATGTAATTGTAAATCTTGTAGATGTGCTTAACACAAGTGCTATTTCATAGTCATCATGACATTTCCATGTGTTTAATGGGTGTCCACTCAATCTCTTCTGTGCCCAGCCTAGGGTAAAGCTTCTGGTACTGCTTGGAAATATAACATTAGTTGAGGAGAAATTTTATTACAAGCTCAAACTGTTTGAAAAGGACTTTTGGCTACGATAAACCTCCACATAAATCACATTACAGTCACCGTTTAATCACCCACTTGTACAATTATAGAAAAGGGAAAACATTGAAGCTTTGCTTGGAAAAAAAGGTAGAATAAAAAAAAAGTCAATTAGTGTGCAGCAGATGTACGAGCTGCATCAACACGGCTCCGAGATATAGCCACAGATTATATCATTTCACATTTTACAAAGACCATCTGCACACATTTACTTTCAGGTCCGAGGTCTTCAGACATACTCTTTTCATCCAGGAGAAAGGACTGAATCTAATTAGCTTTTTTAATATCAATATCCTGTTTTCTCCACGTAAAGCGTATGTCAGCCGTCTTTTTACTATCAACATGTGAGGTTTAATTTCCTTTCATAAAAGTTTTGAGCAGAATATTAAAGATTGGGAAGCTAGATATATATGTAATACAAAGATGACAGTATTATTACTGCGGATACAGCCAAGTATGTAGTGGTGAATCATATACTGCTGTGATTTTTGTGGATCACAGTCTTTTTAATGTGTACATTCTATAAAATGCTAGGGAAAATGATACCATTCTATGAGAATTAATTGAGAGATCATTAAAAGGGGAAAAAAAAAACATTAAAAACATAAAACGGGTGTTCCTCTTGTCATCTTCTATGTTTAGGGACAACGGGATTAGCGTGCCACCTTTGGGAGACCACCAAAGTGACATAGGTCATAATGCAATTATGACCTTTGAACTATGGTCACAAAAAATTATAAAAATTATGACCTTTATGAATTGCTGAAAAAGTATGAACAGTATGCAATTCACATTCCCGTGGACTAGTTACCCTAAGATATATATCCAGTTTATTAATATAGCTCTAGGAGGTACTTTTTTCAATATCCTAAATTATATGCAGGTATAATAGAAATATGCACATTTATTAGTTACACCTAATATACATAAATGAGTATATAAACACAATGATTATATATGAATCCTCAATCATATGTGAACATATACAAGGAATATTAGTGAAGCATTATATGCTTATGTTAGAAACTACATAGAGTATGACTACAAGTGGCAAAAGTATGTCACAGAATAACATCAGTGGTATGGCTGCTACATCGACGACCTCCTATTCATTTGGAGGTCCAATGTAGCGGCCACACAAGGGTTCTCCAAGTACCTTAATGACAATCAATACAACCTGAAACTTACAGTCACACACCAAACGATGTCAGTGGCTTTTTTGGATTTGTTTTTGGAAGGCGATGTCAGGTGGGAAAAATTGTAACAAGAACATACAGGAAACGGCGGTAAATTCCATCCTGCACGCCTCTTCCGGTCACCCCAAGCATGTGACAAAGAACTTGCCCATGGGCGAATTTATTAGCGCACAACGTAATTGCAGTGCTGAGCCATGATTTCATCCGTGAAGCTGATGAGATCTGTGCCCGCGTGACTGCTTGGGGATACCCATCATTCGATATCATGCGAGGCAGAAATATTGCTTCTGCCCGTGATCGGGGTGCACTTATAGTCATGAAAAAGTCCTAACCATAATAACATCTGTAGGGACGCTGATAGTTTTGATTTTGACAACATATGTTAAATCATACCCAATATTTTCCCGTTATAGCTTCCTATCCAGCATTCACACATGCACTTCCTAATGGCTACAAATGCATGTCCAGAAAGGCCCCTACAATAGGACAAATGGTTTCCATCAGCCTCTTCTCTGACCGCATTAAGAATAGACCCACTTGGCTTGACCAACCTGGATCCTTCAAGTGCGGCCATGGATGTTGCATTTGTTGTAGTATTATGCAGATTCAGCCTAATTTTACATCATTTACTACAAAAGAAATTTTCCCTATCAAGCAATATATAAATTGCAACACGTCAAGAGTTGTTTATATGATTTCTTGTAATACGTGTAGGGTTCAATCCATAGGCTGTATGATGACTTCTCAAAACTAGAATCCGTAAACACCTCTCTGATGTGGCACACTTTAACTCTAGACATATATCTATGGTGTCAAGGCATTGTGCCGAATGCCATGAAAAAAGTACTTCCACTCTCTCATTACTTGGCATAGATAGAGAGGGTTAGTGTGCCCATCAGAGGAGATTATTTGAGGAAAAAACTCCTTGATAGGGAGGTTTATTGTATTCTAAAACTGGGAACATGTTTCCCAGCTGGTTTTAATAAAAGGCAATATGTAATCTTACATGATTAATAATTGCCTTTTGTTATATGTATGTAGGGGGTTCTAAAAATAATGGCAGTGATTTTGTCATCTCCTTCCACAGAACATGTTACAAGTGCCTGTCTCTGTTGTTACTTTATTTGTCCCCACGCTTCTCGTTGTTCTTTGCAGACCCCGGTAAACACTTTACAATTGCATTACATATATTAATTAGTATTTTTTATACTGTTAATAAATTACTGTACACTGTGGTCTTTCACATACTTGGTACCTTTAATGTTGAAGACTACTGGTATAGGAGGTTATACAGTACTCACCTGTCCCCGCCGCTCACCGCTGCCCTGGATGTCGCCCTCCATCGCTGTCGCGGTGTCTCCGGACCATCTCTGCTGCGTCTCTTCATCTTTGTCATCACGTAGCTGCGCACGCCGCTCCTATTGGATGACGGGACGGCATGCGCGATGAAGACGATGGAGAGCGCCGGCGATGCAGGGGATTCCGAAGAGGACGGTCCGGAGCACCGGTACAGGTGAGTGACACCCACCGGACCACACGGGGCACCTTAAACGGCTATCCGGCAGCAGCTGAAGCAGTCTGCGCTGCCGGATAGCCGTTTATGCGATGGCACCGACATAAAAAAGCATCATATGTTGATTCTGCCTTCAACATGCAATGGCCTCTGAGAGGCCATCGCATGTTGAAATTATCGTATGTCGGGGCCATCGTAGGTCGGGGGTCACTGTATTTATGTATGGCTATAAGATATTGTGTTTTATCCTTTTTAAATGGACATAGGGGGTGTGAAGATCCAATATACATCACCTTTTTGTACTGACTGGGATCCACCCCCTTGTTTCTCCCCTATGCCTATTTATAGGATTCTGTGATCCATATCTTGTTGTATGAGTAAGGCCTCCTGCGTGAGGCCGAAATGCATCACCCTGTGATGTCCTGCTTTCTTGCACCGGTTTTTATCCAACAAAGCATCCACTCTTCATACGGGCTGTGTGTTGGACAATCTTATTCTTTTTCATATTTGCACATGTGGCGTGGTCCGTGCCAGTCCATGCACTTCAGCATTCAGAAGGGGAGCTGGCTAATTGCTGCTATATAGTTACAAAGGTTAGTTCAATATCATACACAGTAAAATCTCCCTTAGAGGACATCACCCAGTAGCAGACAGTTACTTATTCTCTGGCAGAGTCCCATAAGATGTAATGTATTTGCACCCTCCAAATAGGGGACACTCCCAATAGAGGATGCGGACACTCCCAATAGACGATGCGGACACTCCCAATAGGGGACAAAACACTCCCAATAGGGGACAAAACACTCCCAATAGGGGACAAAACACACCCAATAGGGGGCAACCAGGCTTATATGCCCACCCTACCTTGTACACAGGAAGGTACATCCAATACCCCAGTAAGTGGCCCACGCTAACACCCTCACTTCCCTCCCCACCCCTGCAGCAGTCTCAGCAAAAAATCAGAAGACCACTGTTTGAACAGTGCTCTTCTGCTTCTGTACATCCACCTGCCACTTCATTCACCCCTCCTCGGATCCCCCTGTGCCACTTTATTCCCCCTGTGCCTTATCAATTAAACTTGATCCCCCCCCCTGTGCTATTTAATTCCCCTTTTATTACCCTCTGTACCACCCCATGTGAGATTTCATTATTTTCTGGCCATCAGGCTAAGGTGCAGGGGCTCTAAGTGGGTGTGACCTTCTCCAGACGTCCTCTGCGCTGCACTTACTGAGAGGATGTGGGCACTGATGAGTGACACTCCTGACGTCAATCATCAGCGCCTGCAGCCACTGCTACTGCTCTCAGTAAGTGCAGCACACAGGATGTCAGGAGGATGTAAACCTGCTGAGAGCCCCTGCACCTGAGCCTGCTGGCCAGGTAAGAGAAACAACAGGGGGAGGAGGGAAGGAGAAAAGTGGTGTGGCACAAGGAGTAAGGGGGGATGATTTGGCACAAGGGGAATAAAGTGGCACGGGGGAATGAAATGGCATGGGGGAGGAAGAAATGGCACAGGGGGTGGTAAAGAGGGAATTATGAATTTTCACAGAGGGTAATAAAGGGGGAATGAAATAGCACAGAGGGCAAGCTGTGCAATGCTGTAGAGCAAGTTCTTTGCCTTCAGTAAGGCCGCTACTTTTTTTTCCCCACAGGGCATTGCATGGCTTATAGACAAGGAAACACATTACCCCTTTTGTCCAGTAGCCTCTCCCTAGCCGGCCAACACTGTGCTGGGAATTGATTAGGGAAACAGCTAGACATGCCTCTATAACGCATTCTACATTTTGCTCATTTGACAAACTTTGAGAGGGGCACATCATTGGACCGAGAGAAGCAGGATGGTCATTTTGCATATTACCCACCATCTAGACCATTCTGACCAAGTTGTTAGGAAGTGTAGGGAGCAGTGGTTACATGAGTGCACAAACACATGGGGAACAGGCTCTGGATGGCTCAGACAGACCACCAGTAGATAATAGCATTTGATCCACCTATAAGCACTACCAGCTCCTACAGTTTCCTTGTCCACTATCCAGACACACGTAACACATTTATTACACACCCATGTATCTACACAGACCATTTTCCGGCCCTTGGCAGAAATACATTTTGTGTCACAGTGCCCATTACATATCCTGTCATTGACTGCTAGCTGTCGTCACCTTGGTTTGCAGTGGAGTCATGAATGAGAAACCTGGACTGCTATGGATTGAAAATATTGGCCCTGATTTACTATTGTAAACCTGACCTGTTTTGTCTGGTTGTACATAAAAATGTGGCACATTGTGCCAGAATTTGTGTCTGCGCCAGAATTTGTGCCAACAATTCAAAAAACCAGATAACTCTCCATTTACGGTACTTAGAACACCTAAAAAGGGGTTGTGGCCGCCGAAAAGGGGGTGTGTTCCCGTCGTTTTTGAAAAATTCCAACATATTTACTAATATTTTCACAGAAAATGTGGTGAATTTGAGCTCTGGAAAACCCCACAGCTCAGAGCAGTTGTAAAAAAAAAAGCAAAATGTAGGGAAAAGTACAAAATGTAGGGAAATATTAGTTAATACCTCAGAAAAATAACTGTTGGGAATAAAACTCAAAGAAAACTACCACTCTCAGTAAATCAGGGCCATTTTTTTGTGACAAATCCAGCTTCAATCCATCCATTGCTGTAAAGCGACATGCTGCTCCAAATGCTGGTGTTATGTTCTGTGGAGCCTTTGTAGACCCCTAGTAACAATATAAAGGACACTAACCGCTCAGTGATGTGTACAGAACATCTTGCGGCCACATGTGTTGCCTCTTATGGCTCCCAACTGTCATTTGTCAGCGGGATAATGATCGGCTACACACTTCAAGGGTTTACCAGTGTGCAGGATATATAGGCCCAGCTCAGCTGCATCGTGTGGGTTAATGTGCTGCAGAATGCCATACAGAATCTGGATGCCTTCATGCCCAACCGTATGTCATCTTGTATCCAAGACATATACCATTAACCCCTTCCAGCAAATGGACGTTCATGAACGTCCATTTTTCCTGTCACTTAAGGCAAATGGGCGTTCATGAACGTCCAATACATTTTCTATCACCATGTCCGTTGGCATTGTGATAGAAACGTCATTGCAGCTGTTCTGGACAGCTGACCGATGACATTATGCAGCTGGGGACCAATCAGAATGGTCCCCTGCTGCTGATCGTTGTCATTAGTCAGTCAGTTAGTGACTGACTAATGACAAGGACTTGCGGGGTTCCAGGCTCATCGGGTCTCTGGTGACCCGATAGCCCGGAAAATAGAGATGATCGGAGCTGTCAGAGACAGTTCCTATCCCCTGCCATTAGTCAGATATGACAACTGACCAATGGCAGTTAGGGGCGGGGTGGATTACTGTGGAAATGTCGGACAGAGCCCTGGATGTCGGGTAGAGCGGGGGGAGAAGATGGCGGCGGGTACCTGGGGACCATCGGCGGGGACCTGAGACCATCGACGGGATCAGCGGGGGATCAGTGGCGGCGGGATCAGCGGTAAGGAAGCGGCGGCGGCTGTGAAGGTAGCAGTAAAGATCGCCGTAAAGCGATCTTTACTGCTGCCTTCTAGAGGTTGCCAGACTACAACTCCCAACATGCCCAGACAGCCAAAGGCTGTCTGTGCATTCTGGGAGTTGTAATTTTGCAACATCTGTAGGGCCACAGTTTGGAGACCACTATACAGTGGTGCCCAAGCTGTAGCCCTTCAGAAGTTGCAGAACTACAACTCCCAGCATGCTTGGACAGTCTGGGCATGCTTGGAGTTGACGTTTTGCAACATGTGGAGGGCTACAGTTTGGTCACCACTGCACAGTGGTCTCCAAACTGTGGCCCTCCAGATGTTGTAAAACTACAACTCCCAACATATCCTTCGGCTGTTTGGGCATGCTGGGAGTTGTAGTTTTAAAACAGCTGGAGGCACACTGGTTGGGAAACACTGAGTTAAGTAACAAACTCTCAGTGTTTTACAACCAGTGTGCCTCCAGCTGTTGCATAACTACAACCTCCAGCATGCACGGACAGCCAAAGGGCATGCTGGGAGTGTTAGTAGTATGCCTCCAGCTGTTGCATAACTGCAAGTCCCAGCATGCCCTTCTGTTGTCACTGCATGCTGAGAGTTGTAGTTTGCAACAGCTGAAGACACACTGGTTGCAAAGTTTGTTACCTAACTCAGTGTTTTGCAACCAGTGTGCCTCCAGCTGTGGCAAACTACAACTCCCAGCATGCACTGATAGTCCGTACATGCTTGGAGTTGTAGTTTTGCAACCGCTGGAGGCACACTGGTTGGAAAACCTTCAGTTAGGTTCTGTTACCTAACTCAGTATTTTCCAACCAGTGTGCCCGCAGCTGTTGCAAAAGTACAACTCCCAGCATGCACGGTCTGTCAGTACATGCTGGGAGTTGTAGTTTTGCAACAGCTGGAGGTTTGCCCCCCCCCCCCCCATGTGAATGTACAGGGTACATTCACGTGGGCTGGTTTACAGTGAGTTTTCTGCTTCAAGTTTGAGCTGCGGCAAATTCCACCTGTGTGAATGTACCCTAAAAACACTACACTACACTACCACATAATAAAGGGTAAAACACTACATATACACCCCCTTACACTGTTCCCCCCCAAGAAAAATGAAAAACGTATTGTACGGCTGTGTTTCCAAAATGGAGCCTCCAGCTGTTGCAAAAAAAACAACTCCCAGCATTTCCGGACAGCCACTGACTGTCCAGGCATTCTGGGAGTTTCACTGTCATAGAATACCCCTGTGTCCACCCATAAGCAATCCCTAATATTGTCCTCAAATGCGCATGGCGCTCTCTCACTTTGGAGTCCTGTCGTATTTCAAGGAAACAGTTAAGGGCCACAAATTAGGTAATTCCGTACTTGGGAAAATTGCGCTACAAATTTTGGGGGGCTTTTACCCCTTATGAAAAGGAAAAGTTGAAGGCTACACCAGCCTGTTAGAGAAAAAAAATAAAAAAATTTACATTAACATGCTGGTGTTGCCCCATACTTTTTATTTTCACAAGCAGTAAAAGGAAAAACAGACCCCCAAAATTTGTAACGCAATTTCTCCTGAGTACGGAAATACCCCATATGTGGGCGTAAAATGCTCTGCGCACAACAAGGCTCAGGAGTGAGAGCGCACTATGTATATTTGATGCCTAAATTGGTGATTTGCACAGGGGTGGCTGATTTTACAGCGGTTCTGACATAAACACAAAACAATAAATACCCACATGTGAACCCATTTTTTGAAACTACACACCTCACAGAACGTAACAAGGGGTATAGTGAGCCTTAACACCCCACAGGTGTTTGACGAATTTACGTTAAATTTGGATGGGAAAATGAAAAAAATTTAAAAAAGTTACCCTTAATTTTTCATTTTCACAAGGGAAAATAGGGTAAAAGCTCCCCCAAAATGTGTAACCCCATTTCTTCTGAGTAAGAACATACCCCATATGTGGATGTAAAGTGCTCTGCTGGCGCACTACAATGCTCAGAAGAGAAGGAGCCCCATTGGGATTTTGCAGAGAAAAGTTGTCCGGAATTGAAGGCCACGTGTGTTTACAAAGCCCCCATAGTGCCAGAACAGTGGACCCCCCCACATGTGACCCCATTTTGGAAACTACACCCCTCATGTAATGTAACAAGGGGTGCAGTGAGCATTTACACCCCACAGGTGTCTGACAGATTTTTGGAAATGTGGTCAGTGAAAATGAAAAATGTAATTTTTCATTTGCACAGCCCACTGTTTCAAAGATCTGTCAAACGCCAGTGGGTGTAAATACTCACTGCACCCCTAATTAAATTCTATGAGAGGTGTAGTTTCCAAAGTTGGGGTCACATGTGGGTGGGGTCCACTGTTCTGGCACCACGGGGGGCTTTGTAAACGCACATGGCCCCTGACTTCCATTCCAAACAAATTCTCTTTCCAAATGCTCAATGGCGCTCCCCCTCTTCTGAGCATTGTAGTGCACCAGCAGTGCACTTTACATCCACATATGGGGTATGTTCTTACTCAGAAGAAATGGGGTTACAAATTTTGGGGGTCATTTTCTCCTTATTACCCCTTGTAAAAATGTAAAATTTTTGGGGGAAAACGGCATTTTAGTGAAAAAAAATGTTTTTTTCATTTACACATCCAAATTTAACAAAAAGTTGTCAAATACCTGTGAGGTGTTAAGGCTCCCTGTACCCCTTGTTACGTTCCTTGAGGGGTGTAGTTTCCAAAATAGCATGCCATGTGTTTTTTTCTATTTTTTTGCCGTCACGTCCCCTCCCATAGACTTGCATTGAGGTGACGGGGCGTGACGTCACACGGGGGCGGAGTCGTGATGTCACGGACTTCCGTTCCGGTGGTCGGGACCCAGACCCTCCAGCGCTTCCGGAGCAGAAACAGGTGGGTGCCTCATGCTATATTGCGGGGGTCCCCAGCGGAGGGACCCCTGCGATCAGACATCTTATCCCCTATCCTTTGGATAGGGGATAAGATGTCTAGTGGTGGAGTACCCCTTTAAGGCCAAAATGGGCCTGGTCCTTAAGGGGTTAATACAATCTCACATATAAAGTTTGCTGTACATGCTTTTTTGCTGCTAGCCCTTTTTAGACTGAGAACTACAATGTTTTTTTTTTTTTTTTACTAATCCCTTTGTTTTAGTAACAGAACTATATTAGATGCTTTGATGTGGTTAGCTGTATTGGGGCAATACCCTGGCATTTCCACAGATCCATTATATTGCACCAATCACATCTCCATGGATGCCTTAGTCCAGAAAGCTGCATTTTTCATGATCAATAAAAAAGGGAAAAATAATTCCTAAAATTATTATATTTCATCTGTACTCGGCTGTGAAATCCTTGTACTGCAAGTTTTGCATCACTAATGTCTATTTATGGATTTTAAATCACAACATCATAGCTTTTCCGCTTGGCAACCATGCAATGTAACAATGTCATTGATCAGTTCAGCTCTTGAGCAAACTAATATTTTCTCGGTCCTTAGCAATATGCGCTTTCTAAACCTAGCAACCAATAAGCTAGGGAAAATATTTAATTTCCTGAAGTAGTTACTTTTTATGTGACGCAGCCGATAGCCTATGATACATTGTCTCTGTTTACAAAGTTCTTATCTCGGTGTGTGGTCATTGCCCATTTCTTGTAGGACTGTGCCGATCAATTTCTTTGTCTGCTGAGGCTATTACAATTGCCTAGAATTTTCGTTTTATAGCAAATGTATCTACAATGAAACGTATAAACATGTTTGCGTGGAGTATTCGCTGCCCTGTGACCTTACATTATTTTATCTTACATTTTATATTATTTTTACAAGTGGCTAAATGATAAATTAGGCTATGTTCATACAGCGAAAAATTTGCTGGTACATTTTATTTTACAAGCCCTTTTTCATCATTTTATTTGTGGCCTGACAAAAATAGTCCCGGACATTTTAGACTAAGTAGCCCATTTCTGTCATGGGTGTGGCTATGTGAAGGCGGAGCCACAAAGGGAAGGGCGAAATGTCAATCATAGTTGGGCATAATAATGGTACACAATAGGAAAAAATATGAATATGACAATTCCCTATGATAAACACGTGAACCTCTATAAAAATTTTCAAAATAACACCTGTATATATGGAGGAATATTATCACCATAGATACCATAGACCAAATCCTGTATACTTAGACCAATATTACCTATAATGCCCATATACTAGTGTGGTGTCGGGTGAGCGTAATGTGTGAATTAACTTTTTCGTGAGGCCAGGGCGTGGAAGACCTAAACACCACCCAAGGTAGACCAGCTTCTCCTGTGCCAGGCACGGAGCAAATAATTACTTCCATGCAATGTTATGGATAACTGGCTTTATTGAGGTTGGAAAGATGGTACAATCCGTTACAGCTCAGATTATCATGAAGGAGATGCAGTGTGAACTTTGGGAAGCTTATTGACTTGCTGGGACTTGTAGTGGTTTGACACTGTGACTGACTTGCGGTTTGCAACCCACGCTGGACTGTAGATAATTGAAGGACTAACTTGACTGACTGACTTGCTGGACTTGACTTGAATTGTATCCCCAAGACTTTAGTGCTTACCGCCAGGCTTTGACTTTCACGCAGACGCAGGGGTTAACTTGTAGAAGTTGCGTGGTTGCTGGACTAGGCCTCAGGCCTAGACTTCCTCAGACTTCTCTCAACTGTACCTCAGCATAAGACTGAACTCTGAACTCTGGTTACACTATAAAAGGACACTGAAGGCAAAATCTGCTACACAGGATGGGCAGGAATACAGAAGAACACTTTATTCTGTACTGGGTCACCACACTAGGAGAAATATTATCACTATACATATCATCATTATACTGTTACTGATCAAATCCTGTATACTGAGACTAATATTACCAATAATACCAGTAGGAAATGTTATCACCATACATATTACCATCATACTGTTACTGACTAAATCCTGTATACTGAGACTAATATTACCAATAATAACAGTATACAAGGAGGAAATTACCATATAGTGATAGATATCAGCTTTACACTGCTGTGCAGACCATATAAGTGATTACACACAGTTAAATCCGGTGACTCGCAAATTAAGTCTTCTCTGATTGGAGTCATTCCCTTTCCTTTTTTCTTCTCCATCCGGCCTAGACCATCATAATGATTTCTTCTTTCAGCCACAACTTATCTCCACAAAATCTGACAAACAAACATTTTAGGATCTGCACTTTTCCAAACAGTAATTATAACCCTCGTAGTATCCTACACAGTAGAAAGGGTAGATAAGTGGGTTGAGAAAGAATAGGTAAGTCCCCCCCAATGAAGTGGTTAGGTTGCTTCAGTAGGTATACAGGTCCCTTCACGTAGTTTCCCAATTATGCAGATGCTTTGAGTAGGTAGGTACTAGAGATGAGCGAACTTACAGTAAATTCGATTCGTCACGAACTTCTCGGCTCGGCAGTTGATGACTTTTCCTGCATAAATTAGTTCAGCTTTCAGGTGCTTCGGTGGGCTGGAAAAGGTGGAAGTCTCCTAGGACTGAATCCACCTTTTCCAGCCCACGGGAGCACCTGAAAGCTGAACTAATTTATGCAGGAAAAGTCATCAACTGCCGAGCCGAGAAGTTTGTGACAAATCGAATTTATTGTAAATTCGCTCATCTCTAGTAGGTACCCCTGTAGGTAGGTGTTACCTGTAAGTAGATGCCCCTGTAGATAGAGCAGGTAGCAGCACACCATTAGTGATCAGTTGAGGTGGTTGCAATCAGTAAGGATCCCAGGTCACAGGATTCCAGGCAGTTAATATATCAAAAGAATACTGCAGCACTCAAAGGCATCAGTGAAAAAACGTGAGTAGCGTTTATTCCACAATTGCCACTATAACTATGATGGAATAGACGCTACTCACATTTTTTCACCGACGCCTTGGAGTGCTGTAGTATTCTTTTGATATATTAACTGCCCCTGTAGATAGTTACTCCCTTTAGGTAATAGCATCCCCCCTATAAGTAGGGTTTACACCCTGTTAGTAAGTCCCCTTGTAGATAGTAGCCCCCTGTTTATAGTAGTTGCCCTTTTTAGGTAGTTGTAGTGCAGTAACCCACTTTAGGTAGCTTTAGGTGCAGCATCCCCCTTTAGGTAGTTGTAGTGCAGTAGCCCACTTTAGGTAGCTTTAGGTGCAGCATCCCCCTTTAGGTAGTTGTAGTGCAGTAGCCCACTTTAGGTAGCTTTAGGTGCAGCATCCCCCTTTAGGTAATCATAGTGCAGCAGCCCCCTTTAGGTAGTTATAGGTGTAGCAGCCCCCTTTAGGTTAATGAGTTGCAGCAGCCCCCTTTAGGTAATTGTAGGCGTGCCAGACCCCTATTAGGTAAATGTAGGTGTGGCAGCCCCCTTTAGGTAAATGTAGATGCAGCAGAGCTCTTTAGGTAGTTTTAGTGCAGTAGCCCCCTTTAAATTTTTGTAGTGCAGCAGCCCCCTATAGTGCAGTAGCCCCCTTTAGGTAAATATAGTTGCAGAAGCTCCCTTTAGGTAAATGCAGGTGCGGCAGCCCTCTTTAGGTAAATGTAGGTGCATCAGCCCCCTTTAGGTAGTTGTAGGTGCATCAGCCCCCTTTAGTGCAGCAGCACCCTTTAGGTAGTTGTAGTGCAGCAGCCCCCTTTAGATAGTTTTAGTGCAGCAGCCCCCTTTAGTGCAGCAGCCCCTAATGTTAAGGAAAAATACAAACAAACAAAACCATACTCACTTGGCTCACCCGTAGTCCTCAGCAGCGTGGCCTCTCTCCTCTTCATGTTTTCTCCTCCGTTGCTCCGGCGCCAGATGCACGGGCCTCTTGTCGGTTGCCCGCATATCACAGGCGGCCGCAGGAGTGATTGACAGGGCAAGGAGCCAATGGCTCTTTGCTCTGTCAATTAGCCGAGCCCTGCATTTAACTATAGGCAAGTCTGTTAGATGCGCTTATAGTTAAACTTGTCCTGGACCGGCCAGCCGTGAGAACGGCCCGGACCACTGGGCAAATGCCCGGTGTGCCCGATGGCCAGTCTGGCCCTGGTTATGGGTAACTTAAAACAATCCCAGAAACTGTAGAAAATGAATATAATAAACTTACTATTCTGGTTCTTTCACAGTCTTTTGCGTCTTGTAGTCAATTATCATAAGGTCACTGTGACATTTTGTCTTAAGTTATAGGAGGTCCCTAGCTTAACTGGGACAGATGAAATTACATTACTATAAGCAAAACATCACTGTAGCTAATTTATAGCAGTGAATTAGGGTTCCCAAGGTTGTTTTTAACCCCGTCCTGACATTTGACTTACTATTATATCACAAATGTTAGAAAGTTTGTTAAAAGTGGGCCCAGGAGCCGAGCCACGCTCAATACACAGTGGGTGCTGGTTGTGTTTCACAGCTGCCAAGATCGGAGATAACTCCAGTCATGGCCGTTTAACCACCTAGATGCCAAGATTACTAGTGGTCCCCTCTTTTATGCGACCAACCCTGTCTAGACATCTAAGTATATCTAGTACATCCTAAAAGAAAAAAAAAAACACAAATGTTAAAATAAATAATAATAAAATAAATAAATAATAAATCATATGAAAAAAAAAATTTAATTATTGCTCTCTTTCATATATTTCCATGTTTGGAAATGTCTGAATTCAGGTTATTTGACTAGGATAAATAAAATATCAGAATTGCTCTTTGTGGACACTTTGTCTCTCAAAAACACGGTTTAAAAAGCTATCAAAAACCTGTATGTATCCCAAAATGGTATTGATAAAAAGAACAAAAACCCAAACTCACACATCATTGTACATTATACAGTAAAAATCAATTGAAAGGTACAACTTGTTTCACAAAAAAGGTCACTGCTGTAAGAAAGGGTTGAACACCCCAAATTCTGAACAGCTCCTCCTAGCCCTGCTGTTTGTCTCTCCACTGTCACAGCTTACATAATATACAGTACAGGGATCAAATATTAGTATTCTGCTCAATCTGTTCTCCTTCTCTGATATAGTATGTTCACTTATCCTTTTTTCATCTTTCAGTTCACAGTATAAAATAAAAAATGACACTATACATGCAGAATGTTTTTAGGATCTAATCTTATTGCTTCTCGGCTCTTTCCCTAGGTTAAGTTGGTTTCAAGCGCTGGACACATTTATTATGAGATGACATTGACTTTGCCTGAAACTGTCAGCCGTAATATTTACAGTATTAAGACATGCTTATCTGCTTCTTCAGAATCTCATGGAGCGCAGACAATACAGATTTGCCAAGAGATCCAAGGATTTTCCACTGTTGTTAGTTCCTGACAATAATCCCAATTCTCTAAAGGACTCTGCTCCTGTCTAGCAAATTGACATCTGAAGATTCAGAAACATTTCGCCAACAGCTAAAATATTATACAATTAAATGAGCAGAAATAGCAGTGTGCACGAGATGGCAAAGAGGTGGAGCCAAAGCTTTACCAATGCCTTTCATATATGTATCCATAATTTATGTGTATACCCTATACATTGGACCAAGCATTTGAAGGTCTGAGGGTTTGTTGACACGGGTAAAATTCATTTGGATTTTGACTTAAAAACCTCAACCAAATCTGCACGATTTTACCTTATAAACCATTTTTTTATTGATTTCAGTGGAAAAAATTTGCGATTTGAAAAAAAACTGCATCATGTTTAATCTATTTGGTTCTACTTTGAAGCTACTATTGGAATCAATGGGAGCCTCGGGGTACTCCGGTGGAAAACAACTTTTTTCTAATCAACTGGTGCCAGATAGTTAAACAGATTTGTAAATTACTTCAATATAAAAATCTTAATCCTTCCAGTACTTATCATCTGCTGTATGGTCCAGAGGAAGTTGTGTAGTTCTTTCCAGTCTTACCAAGTGCTCTCTGCTGACACCTCTGTCCATGTTAGGAACTGTCCAGAGCAGGAGAGGTTTGCTATGGGGATTTGTTCCTGCTCTGGACAGTTCCTGACATGGACAGAGGGGGCAGCAGAGAGCGCTGTGGTCAGGCAGAAAATAACTATACAACTTCCTCTGGAGCATATAGCAGCTGATAAGTACTGGACGGATTAAGATTTTTAAATAGAAGTAAATTCCAAATCTAGTACAAAAAGAAGCACGTACGTTCACTCACCACAAAGCAGAGACAGTCAGGTGTGAAGGTCCGGTGAAGGGGTGCCGGGCATCGGCACTGGCGTGTGGCGCTCGGAGGCTACGCCAGCAGTTTTGCACGTAAGTGTGTGCTTCTTCCGGCCTATGGGCACACGGCCATAGTTCGCCAGGCTGGCAAACCGGGACATCCCTGTGTCCCAAAAGATCTTTTCTGGACTCAAGGATGTCCCGGTTACCTTTCTGCAGCCCTGCATTTACTTTAAAATCGCAGGGTCCGCCTGGAGGTAGCGCACACAGGGAAGTCACTGATGTCCCGTGCGTGCGCCCATAGGAACGGAGGAGCAGAGCATTGAGGAGGACGCGCACTGGCCGGCATGGTAAGTTACCAGTTACACATCAGCTTTGGTCTTGGGACCTACTGCTATTGCCTATAGGCCATGGCAGTATGTCGTGACCCCAGACCGGACGAGCGGTGGACAGAGCACTGTGAGGCAGTACACAGACATACAACCTCCAGCCTTACACTGTATATGGCTGAAGGCTGTATGTCTGTGGGGGAACTATACTGCACCTAATGTGGGGGGGACTACAACCTAATGTGGGGGGACTACAACCTAATGTGGGAGGACTGCAACCTAATGTAGGGGAACTGCAACCTAATGTGGGGGAACTATACTGCCTACCTAATGTGGGGGAACTGCAACCTAATGTGGGGGAACATACTGCCAACCTAATGTGGGGGAACTATACTGCCTACCTAATGTGGGGGGACTGCAACCTAATGTGGGGGAACTATACTGCCACCCTAATGTTGGGGAACTATGCTGCCAACCTAATGTGGGGGAACTACAACCTAATGTGGGGAAACTATACTGCCTACCTACTATGGGGAAACATACTGCCTACCTAATGGGGGGGCAACATACTGCCTACCTAATGGGGGGGGGGCATACTGCCTACCTAATGTGGGGGAACTGCAAACTAATGTGGGGGAACTACAACCTAATGTGGGGGAACATACTGCCAACCTAATGTGGGGGAACTACAACCTAATGTGGGGGAACTATACTTCCTACCTAATGTGGGGGAACTGCAAACTAATGTTGGGGAACATGCTGCCAACCTAATGTGGGGGAACTATACTGCCAACCTAATGTGGGGAAACTATACTGCCAACCTAATGTGGGGAACTACAACCTGATATGGGCAAACTATACTGCCTACCTACTGTAGGGGAACATACTGCCTACCTACTGTGGGGGAACATACTGCCTACCTAATGTGGGGGAGCTACAACCTAATGTGGGGGAACATACTGCCTACCTTTTTCTAAACTTATACCTCAGTATTATGATTTAATTGCTGTGCTGGCACTTTAAAGGAAAAAAATTTTGGCGTGCATTACGGTTTGGGCACTCGGGCTTAAAAAGGTTCACTGAACAGTATAATCAATCAACTGATTGCAGTAAATAGTCTCCTATGGGAACATAAAAAGTGTAAAATAAATAAATAAAATATTATAGGTTAAAAAAATATTTAAAAAAAACGAGAAATAATCCCTTCCCCCCCAATAAAATTGTAAATCGTCCCTTTTTTCCCATTTTACCCCAAAAAGCGTAAAAAATAATTAATAAACATATTTGGTATTGCTGCAAGCATAAAAGTCCGATCTATCAAAATGTAGTGTTAATTATCCTGTATGGTAAATAGCATAGACGTAAAAAATGTATTCTCTATGGGAACTGCCGATTAAAGCCACTGTACTTGTCTCTCTTCATCATCAACTTAGACATAGAGTGACTCGCTGTTCGCCACTCCATTTATAACAAAG
Source organism: Hyla sarda (assembly GCF_029499605.1). NCBI lineage: Eukaryota > Metazoa > Chordata > Amphibia > Anura > Hylidae > Hyla > Hyla sarda. The sequence goes on from NC_079191.1 coordinate 371,079,859, forward strand.
ACCCTGGGCCTTGTTTTGGAGATATGGGATCTGTACATAGGGGATGCTATTATTAACTTGAATAGCCCTTTAACCCCTTAAGGACTAAGGGTTTTTCCATTTTTGCACTTTTTGTTTTTCCTCCTTTAAATACCTTTTAAATCATAATTCTTTCAATTTTGCACCTAAAAATCCATATGTGGCTTATTTTTTGCGCCACCAATTCTACTTTGTAATGACATCAGTCATTTTACCCAAAAATATATGGAGAACGGAAAAAAAACACCATTGTGCGACAAAATTGACGAAAAAAACGTAAGGAGGAAAAAACTGAAGTGGAAAAACCCTGAGTCCTTAAGGGGTTAAAGGGATATTCAAGTCAAAAATAGCATCCCCTATGTTAAAGTTTTACCAAGTTATAGGGGTCAGAAGATGACAATTTTAAACATATACATTTTTGGGTAAAAAGCTGCTGAGTTGCCCATAGCAACCAATCAGATCACTTCTTTCATTTTTCAGAGGCCTTTTAAAAAAATGAAAGAATCGTTGTGATTGGTTGCTATGGACAACTCAGCAACTTTTCCTCTACACAGGTTTTGATAAATCTCCCCCATGGTGTCATGAACTAAAAATCAGCATTTTTTTTCTATAAAGGAAAAGCACGTACCCCTTGACCTCATTTAATTTAAAGCTGTTGTTATAACAAGTGCGTCATGCAGAATACCTATAGCTAGGCTTGTATGACTTCAAGGGAGTCACTGGAAAGGCAGCAGATTAGAAGGAACCATGAGGGGAATGTATCAGTGTGTGTGCTGTGTGGATGCTTTTTGGCATTGTTTTTAGTTGCGGTGAATTGGACACGCTTGCACTAAATTTAGCAAACGGGCACACTGGGGGAGATTTATTAAAACATGTGGAGATGAAAAGTTGACCAGTTGCCCATAGCAACCAATCAGATTGTTTCTTTCATTTTTCAGAGGCCCTTTTTAAAAATGAATGAAACAATCTGTTTGGTTGCTATGGGCAACTGGTCAAGTTTCCCTCTGCACAGGTTTTAATAAATCTCCCCCACTCTGTATAAATTTGGAGCAGCTCACAAAACACCCAGGAAAATGACTTCACTCGTCCTCAGTCAAGTTCTCTTTTGTTACCTCGGCTTCTGTGTCGTCGACAGCATGGCTGATAATTAGTTAATTGCGGGGTGTTCAACCATGTGATGTGAGAGGAGCACGTGCTGCAGATGGCACCAGATCCTTTCATTTCTATGGGAGTGTCGAAGAGACCTAAGTACACCAGTCGAGCATCTGCAGCACTCCCATAGAAATTAATGGAGCGTGTGCCCCTACGCCCTCCTCACTGACAGCCAGGGCCCCATTTTGGAAATTGTGATCAGCTACAATTCCCTTATCCATGTGAGGCAGTTTTGGCTGGAGTTCTCCTTTAAGGGTGAAACAACCATTTAAGAAATAGAAAAAAAAAATGTGGTTTGCAAAAAAAAAAATAAATAAATAAATAAAAAAGATAAAAATGCTTTTTCTGCTGCTGGTGTCCTAATTACAATGGTGTTTTCTCTATCGGCTCCATTGGGGGACACAGACCGTGGGTGTATGCTGCTGTCTCTAAGGAGGTGTGACACTATGGTAATAAAAAAAAGTCAGCTCCTCCCAGCAGGATATACCCGCCTTCAGGCTCTGAGCTAGTCAGTTTAAGCTTAGTGTCTGAAGGAGGTGGACATGGGCCGGATTCTCCAGTCCAGGTCTTCTGTTTTTTATTTTCCTAGTATAGGGACGTGTTAGTTTTTTATTCCCTTTGTTTTCCGTTTTCAGGTGGGGACTCAGGAACTGCGGTTCACTGTTTCCCCATTGCGTGTAAGGGGGCAAAGACATTGCGTATATGCGCTGTTAACCCCCTCTCGCCAACGGTCAGCGTCTGGATGACCTTCTCATCAAGGCTCCAACCAAGGACCAGACTCTGGAGAATCTGGATGTCACTCTCCACACTCTGACTCTCTTCGGGTCGCTGGTCAACCGGGACAAGTCAGTCCTCTGGCCTACCCAGTTTCTAACCTTTCTGGGGCTTCTATTCGACATGGCCTCTGCCTGAATTTGTCTTCCGCCGGACAAACGTCTGGCACTCCGGGAGGGGGTCCGCTCCCTGCAGACTCAGGTTTCAGTCTCCATCCGCACTTGTATGGAAGTCCTGGGTCGGATGGTGGCAACTATGGAGGCCGTACCCTTTGCCCAGTTTCATTACCGCCCCCTCCAACTGGCGATTCTCTCTGGATGGAACAGATCTCCTATGTCCCTCGATCCTCAGATTGTTCTCCCTCTCAGGTTCCGTCAGTCCCTGCTCTGGTGGCTCTGCTCCCCCTTTCTTCTCCAAGGGCGGTCGTTTCTTCCCCTTCACTGGCAGGTTGTTGCGACGGATGCCAGTCTGTCGGGCTGGGGCGGCGTGTTCAGGGATTGGACGGTTCAGGGACTCTGGTCTCCCCAGGAGACCCTTCTTCCGATACACATATTGGAATTATGGGCGATTCTTCTTTGTCTTCTTCATTTGGAGCCCTGTCTTCAGTCCCGTCCTGTCCGCGTTCAGTTGGACAACGCCACGGCCGTGGCGTACATAAATCGACAGGGCGGCACTCGCAGCTCGGCAGCCATGGTCGAGGTAACCAAAATTCTCTCCTGGGAGGAGAGCAAGGTTCCAGCCATTTCGGCAATCCACATTCTGGGAGTGCTCAACTGGGAAGCGGACTTTCTCAGTTGGTCCTCCCCCGACCCCGGCGAGTGGTCTCTTCATCCGGAGGTCTTCATGCAGCTCTGCGACCTCTGGGGCGTTCCGGACGTGGACCTCTTCGCATCCCGGCACAATCTGAAAATCCTTCCGTTTGTGTCCAAGTCCCGGGACCCTCAGGCTTTGGCCTTGGACGCCCTAGTGATTCCTTGGGTGGGGTTCGCCCTACCTTATCTGTTTCCTTCTCTTCCACTACTTCCCAGGGTGCTGAGGAAACTTAACGCAGAGGACGTCCCCGCCATTCTGGTAGCTCCAGATTGGCCCCGAAGGTCGTGGTACGCCGACGTAGTCAGGCTCCTGGACGACGTTACTCTGCGCCTTACGGTCGCCCGGATCTTCTCTCTCAGGGTCCTCTTTGCCACCCCAATTTACAGTCGCTGCATTTGACGGCGTGGCGGTTGAGACCGCGGTTTTGAGGGCCCGCGGGTTCTCTTCCCAAGTCATTCGCACCATGCTCAAGGCTCGTAAGCCCTCCTCCGCAAGAATTTACCACCGTACTTGGCGGTCCTATTTTCATTGGTGTGAAGCTCAGGACTTCTCCCCGGTGACCTTCTCTGTTCCCCGTCTTCTCTCCTTTTTGCAGTCGGGGTTGGAACTGGGGTTGTCTCTCAGTTCCCTTAAAGGTCAGGTTTCGGACCTTACTGTTCTCTTCCAGCGGCCCCTGGCTTCTAATCCTCATGTCCGGACGTTCCTGCAAGGAGTGGCGCACGCTGTTCCTCCTTATCGGTCACCCTCTCCTCCTTGGGACTTGAATTTGGTTCTGAGTGACCTCCAGGGGGCACCCTTTGAGCCCCTTAGAGAGGTGTCTCTCCGCCTCCTTTCTTGGAAAGTGGCGTTTCTTGTGGCTATCCCCTCCATCCGGAGGGTGTCTGAATTGGCAGCTCTTTCCTGCCGTTCTCGGTTTCTGGTGATCCACCAGGACAAGGTCGTTTTCCGGCCAGACCCTTCCTTTTTACCTAAGGTGGTCTCGGCCTTTCATCTCAATGAGGACATTGTCCTCCCGTCCTTTTGCCCAGCTCCTTCTCATCCTAGGGAGCGCTTGCTACACAAGCTGGACGTAGTTCGGGCTGTCTTATCTCTCCATCACTTCTTCGTTTCGTCAGTGTGATTCCTTTTTCGTCCTTATGCAAGGTCGTCGCAAGGGACAACCTGCTTCCAAGGCCACCATTTCTAGGTGGATTCGGTCTGCCATTTCGGAAGCCTATCGCTGTAAGGGGAAAATTCCTCCTTTCGGGGTTGTGGCTCATTCCACACGTTCTGTTGGGGCATCCTGGGCTCTCCAGAATAGAGCCTCGGCCTCGCAGATTTGCAAGGCGGCTACCTGGTTGTCTTTGCACACTTTCTCAAGGTTTTACCGGGTTCATACTTTCGCATCGTCTGATGCTAGTCTGGGGCATAAAGTGTTCCAGGCGGCAGTGGATCGGCCGTCTGCCTAATTACTTATCTGCCCACCGAAGGGACAGCTTTGGTGCGCCACACGGTCTGTGTCCCCCAATGGAGCTGATAGAGAAAAGGAGATTTTTTAACACTTACCGTAAAATCTCTTTCTCGAAGGATCCTTTGGGGGACACAGCTCCCACCCTTTTTGGGTTTTTCCTTTGGTTCTCTGTCTGAGGGTGTGTTCAGTTATGTTTTTTCTTCTGGTTCTCGGACAGTTTTGGGTTTTTTCCTTGACCTATTGGTCTCCTCCTATTGCTCTGGGACTTAAACTGACTAGCTCAGAGCCTGAAGGCAGGTATATCCTGCTGGGAGGAGCTGACCTTTTTTTATTACCATAGTGTCACACCTCCTAGAGACAGCAAGATACACCCACGGTCTGTGTCCCCCAATGGATCCTTAGAGAAAGAGATTTTACGGTAATTGTTAAAAAAAAATCTCCTTTTTAGCTCGTTTCTATAATCCCTTTTTTGAGATATATGGGTTTTTTAGTACTTGACTGTAAATCTGCACATTTTTCCCAATAGCCAGGATGTGGTAAATTTCATTCAGAAGAAAGAGTGAATTGTAAAAGTAATCTAGACCTTAAAGGGGTTCTCCGCTGTAAACATCTTATCCCCTAACCAAAGGATAGGGGTTAAGATGTTAGATCGCGGAGGTTTAGTAATGGATTCTGCCTATAAGATTCCATCTATACTAGAGATAGCTGTATATATTGTATACAGAAGAGGAGGTCCCCTTACCTCAGTCGCTCCCTGTCTCCGCCGGGTCCGTGTAACTCCGTCCTTATTGATGACGTCATTGGGGGTGGAGCTACAGACAGGAGCCAGGCTGGTAAGAGTGTGAGGCTCTGTTCACATTGTACATTTTGTATAATGTGAACAGAGCCTTCTGGCACTGTCAACCCAGACAGGGAGACTCCAGCTGTTGCTAAACTACAACTCCCAGCATGCCCAGACAGCCAAAGACTGTCTGAGCATGCTGGGAGTTGTAGTTTTGCAACAATTGGATGCTTCCTGTTTGGGTAGACATTGCAATATTGGTGCTCTCCCCAATGGAGAGTGCCAAAAACGTCCTAACCAATATTTTGTGTTTCTTTTTTCTTCTCGTTTCAGATCCGTGTATGCAGAGGATTAGGGCGGATTCGGAGGATTACTGCAGATGAACTGGATTTTTTTCCTTTTAATAAAATGGTTAACGAGGGCTGTGAGGGAGTGTTTTTTTTTTTTAAATAAAATCATTTTTCCAATGTGTCGAGTTTTTTTTTTTACTGAATTTTAAGGCTCAGTAGTGGAAGATGGAATCCATTACTAAGCCGGGGCTTAGCGTTAACCCCAAAAACAGCTGGCGTTAACCCCCAATTATTACCCCGGTACCCACTGCCACAGGGGTGCCGGGAAGAGCCGGTACCAACAGGCCCGGAGTGTCAAAAATGGTGTTCCTGGGCCTAGGCGGTAACAGGCTGGCGTTATATAGGCTGGGGAGGGCCAATAACAATGGTCCTCGCCCACCCTGGTAACATCAGGCTGTTGCTGCTTGGTTGGTATGTGGCTGAGAATAAAAATACGGGGAACCCTATGCGTTTTTAAATTTATTTATGGGGAAAAAATGCATAGGGTTCCCCGTATTTTCATTTTTGATGCTCGGGCCTGTTGGTATTGGCTCTTCCCTGCACCCCTGTGGCGGTGGCTACTGGGATAAGCACTAGCTGTTTTGGGGGGTAACGCTATGCCCCAGTTTAGTAAGACTGCTTCCACTACTAAGTCTGAAAAGTCAATAAAAAAAAAACACGAGATATTGGAAAAAATTTTTATTTTAAAAAACACTCCCCCACAGCCCTCTTTAACCATTTTATTAAAAGAAAAAAAAATCTAGTTCATCGCAGTAATCCACTGATTCACCGCAATCCTCTGCATACATGGATCTGTAATGAGAAGAAAAATGAAACACAAAAAATAGGTTAGGACATTTTTGGCGCTCTCCGCTGGGGAAAGCGCCCATAATTCAATGTCTTTCCAATCAGGGAGCCTCCAATTGTTGCAAAACTACAACTCCCGGCATGCCCAGACAGCTGGGAGTTGTAGTTTAGCAACAGCTAGAGTCTCCCTGTCTGGGAATACACTGGCAGAAGGGTCTATTCACATTATACAAAATGTAAATGTGAACAGAGCCTCATACTTACCACTCAGCCTCCTGTCTGTAGCTCTGCCCCTAATGACGGCATCACTAGTAGTGGGACTACACAGACCCTGCAGGGACAGGGAGCGATGGAGGTAAGGGGATCTCCTCTTCTGTATCTCCTCTTCTGTATACACTATATATAGCTATCTATAGATTAATTCTGTATACCACCCAAAGGGTTAACCTACACTGTCCAGCAGTGTAAGTTCACTCTTTCCTTGCTGGGCTGGCACATAGCACTCAGCTCAGCAAGGGGTTAAGTGAGCCAGCAATGTGTATACTGTATACACATTGCAGGCTCACTGTAAGTTCTTGCTGGGCAGTAGATATACCATGTATATCTACTGCTCAGCATCAGCTATTCTCCCGGCTCTGTAGCAGTGAGCACAGCTGAGTCCTGAAATTCACATCAGGAGGATCGCAACAGGTGTCAGGAGTGACACTTGCTGCAATCTGTCCCTTACTGCAGGTACTACTGCTCCCAACATGAAGCACACTCTGCTCCAAACTGGGAGTTGTAGTACCTGTACTAATAGACAGATTGCAGCAGGTGTCCTTTCTGACACCTGTTGCGATCTGTCTATTAATGCAGGTACTACAGCTCCCAGCATGGAGCAGAGTGTGCTCCATGTTGGGAGCAGTAGTACCTGCAGCTAAGGACAGATCACAGGGAATGTCACTCCTGACACCCACTGCGATCGTCCTGTATAATGTATAGATGTGACCGGAAGCTCTTCTCTGGTCCCCTGCTTTGCCGTATATATACACTTATTCATATTTCCCGCAGAGAGTTGTGATTGGTTGGAATAATCTGGCCAATCACAGCTCTCTGCGGGAAATATAAATCTGTGATGTGAAGAAGTTCACATCGCAGAACATAGTGCAGGATCGCGCAGAAGAGCCCGCCTTTATACATTATATAGGAGGATTGCAACGGGTGTCAGAATTAACACCTGGGGCGATCTGTCTATTAGTACGGGTACTACTACTCCCAGCATGGAACAGTCTGTTATATGCTGGGAGTAGTAGTACTACTTAAAACATTTTAAAAATAAAGAAAAAAAAGTGAAAAAAGTAAAAAAAAAAAAAACTCTCACACACTCTATTAGACACATTATTAAAATACATTACTAATTAAAAGTTTAACAAAATACATTTTTAAAAATATATTATTTTTACATTTAAATGGCCCCTTTCTACATTTTTATTATTGTCGGCTAAATTTTTAGTTACCTGCCCGCCCAGATAAATTGATCCCTGTTTAAAAAATAATTAACATTTTATTAAAAAAATATAAATTTCGTTAAATACAATTTTTCCATCACTACTGTATCTTTTTTTTTTTTTTTTTAATGGTACCCTACGGAATTTTATTAAAAAAGGTATCTCCATCACTTTTGAATCGCTAAAGTTTAAAAAAAAGAATTAAAACCCACATGGCGTTTTTCTTGGCGTTTTTTCACTCCCATAGACTTCTATGGGAGGAAAATGCTAAAATTTTCCTTTAAAAAAACGCCAGTCTCAACAAGAGGAAGTTTTTGAAAAACTGCCAAGGAGCCAAAAAAGTGCCAAACTGAAAAATGCCAAGTACATATGTATTTTTACAGTTCCCAAACATCTGGCTGCAGCGTTTTTTTACAAAAAAAAACAAAAAACGCCATGCGGCAGAATGGGCATTTTTATTGCCATTTTTGCAAAAAGACAAACAAGTAGAAAGCTAGCCTAATAGTGTTTCTGTGACATCAGAAGGAAATGTAAAAGTCATAAGTTCTCATGTATGAGGCTGCTGCTGTCTTAATTGTAGAGACAATTGGAGATGACACGTGCACCTGGGAATCATCCTAAGTGTCCGCATTCTCTATTACAAGCCAGGAAGATATAGCGGGAATATTCTGTAACATGTGCCTGTTCATAGTATAATTGCGGATCATAGTACAGTGGAGCGGCACGTTGCCTATGAGTGTTGGCTCGGATTTTCGACACTCAGCCTTTAGTGCTTATTGATGATCACCGCTGACATGATTCCCATTTGTCTTAATGTTTCATTTCAGAAGCCTCTTGACATATTAGACGGTGGATAATGATCCCAGTGAATGCTGTGCTATTAATACTTCTTCTCTGACATCTTTTTACGTCATTTAGGAAAATTCTATAAAGCAAAGCGAAGCCATAGCAGTAAGAAACATTGTTCACATTCTTTACCAATAACCTATTATTCCATAAAAGAAATTATCATTTGTCATCAACTTGGTAACTCACGAACAGTAAATATATAGATAGGAGCTATTATTTACTTTGGGTTTTTCAGTTCCAACAAGCAGATGTTTCTTGTTTTCTGTAGCTTACTTGTCATCTTTGTTAAAGGGGTATTCTCATCTCCTCTATTTACATCCGTGTAGCGCTGAGCCCACTGCCACCCCCTGGATTTTGCTGGTGCTGGCTCTCCCTTTATGACTGATATTTCAGGTCAGCAGTACTGAGGTGACGTCACCACTCCTGAACATGTAAGAAAACTATTAATAGTGGCATTGAAACATTCATCTGCTCACCGATCTGCTTCCTGTCCCAATTTTTGCAGTCGAGGAAATCATCTGGAGTGGTCAGTACCAATTTACATATAGATAATCTGTTCGGAAGGGGCAACCAGCATACATTTGTAATGTTTGCACTGCCGCTGGGCTACGCTACAGGGAGCTCTGTTGCATAAGCCATTTAAAGGATGGGAGGTGAACGGAGAAAAAAAAATATTGCATGTATACTTAGGCCCCTTTCACACAACCGTTGGTCACCTGTAAAAGCGCCCGTCATGGACTCCCGTCTGAAAGTCCCTTAAACGGCCATCAAAATATCCCATTCATGTCAATGGGATTTTTTGACCATCCTTCAGCACCAGTTATGTCCCGTTATGACTTATGACCGTTATTTTTGACGGCACAAAAGACGGTGCATGCAGTAATTTTTGTCCTGTCAAAAATAATGGTGGAATACCAGACGTTAAAATTTTAACATTGAAGTCTATGGGTGACGGATGTTCACAATTGACATCCGTTTGTGCCCGTTATTTTAACGTCCGTTATGAGCCGTTATTTCTACTGCACATGCTCAAAACAGCTCACAACCAGGAAATAAAATAACGGACATAAAATAACAGACTATAACGGTGCATGACGGATGAAATAACAGATGGAACATGTCCGTTATTTTGAAAGAATGTCCGTTAAAATAACGGACTTTGGTCATCCGTTAGCATCCATTATGTTCAGTTATTTTGTCTATTTATTGATTACCTCTTTCAGCAGAAAAACGGCTGTCATAATGCACGGACATGACAGTAGTGTGAAAGAAGACTAATGCTGGTCACTGATGTACTAGTCGTGGGTTACTACTGCTCAGCTCCCTTTTCACTTCAGTCAGAGCAGAGCTGCAGTAATCCAGTAACCCTGAGGTTAGGTCATCAATGATAAAGTTGGGGAAAACCCCTTTAGGGTAGGAACACATGTAGCGTAAACACTGCGTATTTGACGCACCTGCATAGTTCTGTGCTAGCAAAGTATATGGGTGTTTATTACTTCTTCCATAGACTTTGCTAGCACAGAAATATGTAGGTGCCTAAAATACAACAGTGTTTATGCTACATATGACCCTACACTAAGGGTCTATTCACACATATAGTATCCTAAGTATATTTGAAGCGCAGGATTTGAAGCTGCAGATTTAATGCTGTGCTCAGAGCTTCAAATCCTGTGCATCAAATATGTGCTGGATATGTGCAGGATGTAATTACACCCGTAATGGCCCCTCAATTAAATTATACTGCTGGCGTCCTAAAAAAGGCTTCATAATAACACTATATACACAGATAAGTCTCTAAATGCATATAAGGCTCTAAATGTATATCCCGGTATTCTATCACTTCCTAGAGAAATGTATAATTTATAACATTTTCTTGTAGTTGACTCCTTTTATTTCAGCTATCTATCTATCTATCTGTATTATTGTGATTGCACAGGGTCTGACCTGATGGTTCATACGTTTTGTAGGTAGTCCTGAGATTTTAAAGGTTTTTTTCTTCTGCTTACTGTGCTGTTTCTAAACTTCTTGTCTTGACTTGTTTTTATGTAATCTGTTAGTTGTATTCCCAAAAAATTATTACTTTGACAATTTTGACATGCAGTCAGATCTGTACATGATAGCTTATCTATCTTGTTGGTGGTTCTTTATACATTTGGCCCAACTTACTCGTGAGTTGTTGGACTTACTGTAAAAGGGTTGTCTGGGAAGCAGACAAAAAAGGGTGGGTGCCAAGTTGTGATCATCCTCTGCAGGCAAAACCCCGCCTGCACTGGATGTCCTATAGCTCCACAATGTTGCATTGTCATCTTGCAGTTATTGGTCAACACATGTGGACATGGCTTTGTTCAAACGAGATGATGATTATTTATTGTATTTATTTATATAGCACCCTTGATTCCCGGGCAGTTTACATTTGATAAGAGTTTAAATAGATAACGTACACAATGTGACACGGTGTAAATGACAGACTGATATAGAGGGAGAGAGGGCACTGCCTATGAGGGCTTACAATCTACAAGGGTAGAGGAGGGAAACAGTAGGTCAGGGAGACAGCTGGTCATTTATGAGAGGTTTGGGAAGTAGCCGTTCAGCAGAGGAAGACAGCAGAGGAAGGCTTTGCCGAAACGCGTCCTGTTTACCCACATACAATAAATACGAATTGGCTTGCAACTTGGTGAGTGCTGGGACTTTTTGTTCTATATGCCTATTTTTTCCACGTGCACCACCCACCACAGAAGTGCCGACTCTTCTTCCTATACTACATGGTGCAGAGACAGCAGGGTTAGGTCATAGGCTTGCTTGAGCAGATGGGTCTTCAGGTTATTCTTGAAGGTTTTGATGGTAGGTGAGAGCTGAATGTGTCAGAGCAGAAAGATCATGACTGGACACTTGCCACCCCCCTCGTCTCAGAAAGTATACTTCAGAGATCTGCCTAGGCTGGAAGTGGAGCGCTGGGTAGCAGAACAAATAATACCTTTTTATTCTCCCCAGACAACACCCTGAAGACCTTGCACAAATCCCCAGTCTTAATTCCCCTTTGCCTTTAAAGGGGTACTCCGCCCCTAGACATCTTATTCACTATCCAAAGGATAAGGGATAAGATGTCTGATCGCGGGGGTCCCACTGTGCTGCATCTGGTGTTCGTTTAGAGTGTCAGGTTCAGCGCCGGAGGCTCGTGACGTCTCAAGTGGGACGTGATTGTGATCTCACGAGCCTCTGCACCGCATCGAAGTTCGCTCCGTACACCAGATGTCAAGGGTGCTGCAGCCAAGATCGCAGGTGTCCCCAGCGACGGGACCCCCACAATCAGACATCTTATTCCCTATCCTTTGGATAGGGGATAAGATGTCTAGGGGCAGAGTACCCCTTTAAATCCTGCCGTAGTGAGATGTTTTGACTTAGAAATGTCCAATGTGTAGGTTTGGAGTAGGGTCATTCATTAGTGCTGTGTCAGCCGGTAGAATGTTTCCAGCAGTCTCATGCTGTGAAATAAATGATGTCTTTCCTTCACATAACATTACTTTATCCTACAAAAATTAATGGCAGGAGAGAGGGTATCAGCTCTTCATAGAACCTGTCGATTGAATTGTTAGAAAACAGCGTGAGGGTGTGATGGGTAAAATGAATGGATTTTATCTAGAGTTTACAAAGCTTTTTCTTCATTGCCACTTTATTGTGCTGAAATGTATTTGCATAGGTTGCCGGCTGCAAAACAAATACAAGCTCTATAATGAAACATGACATTTCCACCATTCAGGACGGTGTCTGAGATGCTAATGTTTCTAATTAAATAGCAATCATCTGCTTGAAACCTTAGCTTGCTCTTACTTATGTATGATGCTCACATATTCTTCATGAACACGATAAAATAGGCCGTCTCTGGGTTTAACTCTTTCATGGGACCTTGTAACCCAACAGGTTTCATACAAGGTTCAAGCACCTAACAGGAGGTCTCATTGGAACATTGATTCCTTGGCCGATGATCTCTGAAGCCTTGCTGTCATGACAAGAACAACTGGGTCACAGCAAAAATGAAGCAGTTATAGAGATTTCTCAGAAGGGGTGGATTGTTTTTTTTTTAGGGCTTCCCCATGATAAAAAAAAAGTTTGAAGTTATTACCTTTAGAAATGGCTATTATTGCTGTGACCCAGTGCAGGCTGTACTGCTGCTGCTGAATCAAGGTAGACTCATTTGGCTTTGGTCCTGTAAGGTTTGCTGAGAGTTGAGTGCCTATGTACCTATGTTTTTGGATTATCTGCATTGCACTATATTTATGAATACATACACTGAGGTTGTTGTAGAGAACAGATCGATGTTACATTTTTCTAAGTAGGATTTATTGCCTTTGCAGAAAATGTACAGAGCTAAAATCATACCGGCCCTTGGCCAATTGCTGTTCTGCTTCTGCCCCTTTGCCTGGGATAAGAGGAGAAACTTATCCTTTAGTTAGTAGTGTAGGCACATATCCGCTGGGTGACATTCTGCCTATGGCTCTGATCTGGTGCTATGCCAAATCTTCAGAAGACTTCTTCTGGACGCATCAAAATTGACACATCACAGCACTGGCACTGTCCAGACCTAAGTAAGTAAAGGGAAATTTATGTAGTGTACCACAGTTCACCCCTGAGGATCCTGAAAGTCTGCCCAATGACATAGGATGCCCAGTTAGTACAACACAAAGGCTAGAAAACTCAAGGAGAACTACAAGAGCTTGGGTAATGCACAATATAACAGGGATTATGACTAGTGACCATATTCTGTAGCTCCCAAGCAACATGTCTACCAGCAAACAAAAATTTGTCCAGAGTTCAGAGTGCATTATATTGTACTGTTTCAAGAAAAATCTGATGCTGTTTTCCAAACACTGTCTCTCAGACGCCTTTCCTAGGCTTTGTGTGTACACTCAAGGACAAGTACGCTAGTATCCCACTCCAGCCATGCGACACATCTGGGACTACTACACTTATCAGCCGTCCAGCACAAACAGAGTTCCCTGATGTACCACAATTATATCTCACAGTATACAATGGCATGAGTATGCTAAAAACTGTTTACTCTGGTTTACACTGTACAGTAACCCCCCGACCTGCGATGGCCCCGACATATGATAAAATTGACATACGATGGCCTCTCAGAGGCCATCCCATGTCGATGTCAGCATCAACATACGATGCTTTTATATGTCGGGGCCATCGCATTCATTGCTATCAGACAGCGCAAAATGCTTAAGCTGCTGTCTGATAGCAGTTTTAGCATCCCTGGCAGGTTCGCCTACCTATTCCCGCTGCTCCGGGTCCACTTTGCGATCCTCCGGCGTCTTCTGCATCTTCTCCAGGGTCCGGGCCTCGCTTTCTGGCGTCGTTATTACGTCACTACGCACGCCGCGCCGGTGCAGCAGCGTAATATCGTCACCAGAAAGCGAGGCCCGGACCCTGCAGAAGATGCGGAAGAAGCCGGAGGATCGTGAAGAAGACACCGGAGCAGCGGGACAGCATCGGGAGCCCCTTGGACAGCATCGGGAGCGGTGAGGACCTGGTCCAGAGCGGCGGGGACAGGTGAATACAGCTTCCTATACTTTACATTGCACGGATCCCTCAACATACGATGGATTCGACAAACAATGGGTCGTTTGGAACGAATTACCATCGTATGTTGAGGGACCACTGTATTTGTGAAGGAGGAGTTATGCTGTGTTCGGAAACAGATAAAACTTGGCAGAGGCACGTTACACTTGATGAGTAGTCTAATGACATGCATTGTTTCACTTAGTAATGAAGGAGTTACAGTAGAAACTTTTACAATATTTCACTTTACACTAGAAAATTGAATGCTCAGAATATATGCTTACATTTTCTGTATCTGGTAGCTTTGCAGTGCAGACTTGAACAGAGTTAGCAGATTCAGGAGTAGTTATGCAGGTGCAGGGTATAAGTGTTAAAGGGGTACTCCGGTGGAAAACTTCTTTTTTTTTTTTTTTTAATGAACTGGTGCCAGAAAGTTAAACAGATTTGTAAATAACTTCTATTAAAAAATCTTAATCCTTTCAGTACTTTTTAGCAGCTGTTTGCTACAGAGGAAAATCTTTATTTTTTGAATTTCTATTTTGTGTTGTCCACAGTGCTCTCTGCTGACACCTGATGTCCATATCAGGAACTGTCCAGAGCAGGAGAAAATCCCCATTGCTAACCTATGCTGCTCTGAACAGTTCCTGACACAGACAGAGGTGTCAGCAGAGAGCACTGTGGACAAGGCAACAAAGAAATTCAAATAGTAAAGAATTTCCTCTGTAGCATGCAGCTGCTAAAAAGTACCAAAAGGATTAAGATTTTTTAATAGAAGTAATTTACAAATCTGTTTAACTTTCTGGCACCAGTTCATAAAAAAAAAAAAAAAAAATGAAGTTTTCCACCGGAGTACCCCTTTAACTGTTTGTATTTTATATGTAATTTGTTGTACATTTTTATGGGGGCTGCCATTTTGTCTGAACTGTTTTTAACAGAATTAAGTTAAATGCTTTACGGCAGGACCCATGGACCATTTACAGCATAGGATCTGTCCATTCAGATGAATTGGAGACCATTCTACAGGGGGGGTGATGGATCCAGCGTTATCCATTTACCGGTGGCACCTTTCACTGTGCTCTTGAGAAGAAAGGCATTTCGGGAAATTATCTGTACAGAACAGGAAGTCTCAGCTTAGTTTAAGACCAAGTGGCCAGAATGAAAACTGCAAGATTTCAGAATTATTATAAAATATAGATAGCAAAATGTAACATTTAAAAAAATGTCACCTAAATAAAAAAAAAAGAATGGTTAACTTAACAACCTGACTTAAAGGGGTACTAAATCGACTGGTGCCAGAAAGTCAAACAGATTTGTAAATTATAAATAAAATATATACTGGCGCAATAAATAGGATAAAAAAAATACTTGTTTATTTAAATATTTTGAATAAAATATTGCACAAGACCCCAATATATGATCTCCCCTCGATGGTAGGGTGGTGGGCTGATTAGTCGGAAGAACCCTTTGTGTTCAAGAAAATAAATAGTGTGAGGAATATTTTAAGAAGATAGATGCAAACATCAGTGGCTGTGTAGTATATTGAACAAGTGCAATATACGCACCTACTATAGCTGTGCTGATAGTGGTAAGTTGTGTTTCCTGAGTTAAACTATAAGTAAGGTAATATACATCAGATAAAGTGCATCTAAATAGAAAATGGGAAACAGATGGTTACTACTGGAAACTGCAGAAGGATATAATTGGGTCACTACGGGAATGCGGATAGTCCAAAAAGTATACCAACGCGTTTCAGAGGCAGTATCGGCCTCCTTCGTCCTCCAAACGAAGGAGGCTGATACTGCCCCCGTAACGCGTCGGAATACTTTTTTGGACTATCCGCATTCCCATAGTGCTTAGCTGTGGAAGAAAGGTCCTAAGGGGGAGCTGAAACGCGTCCAGACGTATATCAGCCACATACATCTATAATCCAACCAGCCACAATATCAAGTTCTTGCCAGATACAGCGTTACCTAACATCCACTGCTGTCTGTCAATCTATCCAAGACAGTAAGTGCAATCCTCAACCACGAGGACGCCGCAGGCTTCCTCCTACCATCTGCAGGAAAACCTCTGCAGTACCCACAGACTGAGCCCACTGCTGCCGCTGCTTATCTGAGACAGCAGAGTCTCTAGCAGCGCTCCCTCTGCCCAGGGAATCGGGACTCGTTCGTTAAACAGAAGTTATTTTTAGTCTGACAACAGTGCTCTCTGCTGACACCTCTGTCCGTGTCAGGAACTGTCCAGAGCAGAAGAGGTTTGCTATGAGGATATGCTTTTAATCTGGACAGTTCCTGACATGGACAGAGGTGTCGGCAGAGAGCACTGTTGTCAGACTAAAAATAACTTCTGTTTAACTTTCTGGCACCAGTTGATTTGAAAAAATTTGCTTTCCACTTGTTTCCACCGGAGTTCCCCTTTAAATAATATGCCATTTTTGATGATGCATTCCCTTTAACCCATTGCCACAGAACGCAGTTTATAAACAGCGCTGCGGCATGGCAGGGGTATGAAGCGAGCTCAGGAACTGAGCTTGCATTGTACCCGCACGGTCCCAGCAATTATCAGCAGCCAGGACCCATGGCCAATGCCGGGCATCGCCGTTCAGGCCGATTTCCGGCATGAACTCTTTAGATGCCGCGATCAAAGTTGATTGCAGCATATAAAAGTGATGAAATCTGTTACCGGCAGCTCAGTGGAGCTGATCGGGACCATTGTGGGGAAATCGCGATGTCCCTATCAGCTGTACGGACAGAGGAAAATCTCTTACCTCCTTCCCCGCCGTCCGATTGGTGCTTCTATGCTGTTGGCAACTATTGCAGGCTGGAGCAATGGAGCACTGATAACAATGATCAATGCTATGCTATAGCATTGAACAGTATATGTAATCCAAGTATTGCATGTAATAGTCCATAATGGGGACTAAAAAATAGTGTAAAAGAAGTAAAAAAAAAAAGTTCATGAATGTGATTTAACCCATTCTCTAATAAAAGTTTGAATCACCCCCCTTTTCCCATTGTTAAAATTTTATTATGTAAACAAAAAAATATACAAACATATGTGGTAACGCCACGTGCATAAATATCCAAACTATTAAAATACAATATTAATTTAATCGCACGGTCAATGGCGTAAATGGAAAAAAATACCAAAGTCAAGAATTGCGTATTTTTGGTCGCTTCTAATAGGAGAAAAAATGTAATATGTGATCAAAAAGTTCCATCAAAAAAAAAAACTTAAGACCATAGCGCAAAAAATTTGCCCTGATACATCCCTGTATCAGAAAAATTAAGTTATAGGGGTCAGAAGAGATCAATTTTAAACATACAAATTTTTATGCAAAAATGTATAATTTTTTAAAAATTGGAAAATAAAACAAAACCTATTTAAATTTGGTACTGTTCTAATCGTATCGACCTAGAGAATAGATATAACATCTAATTTGTACCGAATAGTATACTGCGTAGAAACGTAAGCCCCCAAAATTGCTAAATTGCTTTTTTTTTTATTTCTTCCCACAAAATTTTAATTTTTTCATTTCGCTGTAAATTTGGTGGTAAAATGAGGGATGTCATTACAAAGTACAGTTGGTGGCACAAAAAACAAGCCATTATATGGGTCTGTAAGTGGAAAATTGAAAGCGTTATGGCTGTGCAAAAAAAACAAAAAAAAAAACATGTCCTTAAAGGAGTACTCCAGGATGTAAAAATTGTGTATCAGACTTCCGGCAGTAAAAAAGTAAAGGGATATATACCTGCCGGCGCTCCCCCGGTGCCTCCAGTATCTCGGTTCGGCCTCAGCCGCGATTCTCTGGTTGCTGGTGGGCTGTGAGTCATACACTGATGTCCCTCCTTGGACGGCAATAGGCTAAGTGGCAGTGTGGAATTTTCGGCCCCGGCACTGGTCTTCTTCCTGGTGCAGGGACCGAAAACATCACACTGCCGCTCAGCCTATCGCCGGCCGAGGCGGGACTTCACTGCGGCCGGTGATTGGCTGAGTGCAGTATGACTCACTGACCACCGGCAACCAGGAAGAGGATCGCGGCGGAGGCTGGAGCGGGTTACCGGAGTTACCGGGGGAGCGGCGGCAGGTATGTATCCTTTTATTTTTGAAAGGGGCCTTATCTATGTGTATACTGTACATTCCAGTTTCCCCCACCCCCTCATCTGATTTCTTGCAGTACATGGACCTGTCATACATAAATAGGCACAGATAGCAGCATGTCTAGTGTTCAATGCAGAGGAAACAAACAGCTGTAATATATATATCAAAGCGAAGGAGGGGAGGTGTAATTCATTTAAGCAGTTATAGATAGATACGGTATATCTAAACTCCCTATCCAAAGAAAAAGACAGAGCAGTATAACACATTACTTATGCGGTGGACTTGGATTTATCATTAGCAACATTTGTAAAAATGCACAAAAAATTTGCATAAGCAAAGAAATTTTTGCGCATGCTCACTCCAGTAAGGCCAATGCTCAAAAAACACGTGTATGCGGCAAGACATTGATATCCTCCATCCTAAGGAAAGGTTATTAAACACAGAAGGTATGGAACAGTAAAGTGTGCATATCATACTGTTGACATCTGCCGATAATGACGAGGACATCTTGGCACAGCTCAGCACTACATAACAGTCCAAGGCACAGCTACCATGATAAATCCCACCCTTATAGTTTGCAAACATTTCCCCATCATTTCTTCTCAGTCTTGTTAGTTTGTCTTATCTAGATCCCTAGTAATACAATAGCTCCCAACTTTTAATCAATTGAAATAGGAACACCCTTAACCCCTTCAAGGACTACTCCGGGATGTAAAAATTGTGTTTCAGACTGCTGACAGTAAACAATAAAAGGATACATACCTGCCACTGCTCCCCCGGTAACTCCGGTAACCCGAATGATGGGGAACTGATGGGGAAATGTTTACAAACTATAAGGGTGGGATTTATCATGGTAGCTGTGCCTTGGACTGTTATGTAGTGCTGAGCTGTGCCAAGATGTCCTCGTCATTATCGGCAGATGTCAACAGTATGATATGCACACTTTACTGTTCCATACCTTCTGTGTTTAATAACCTTTCCTTAGGATGGAGGATATCAATGTCTTGCCGCATACACGTGTTTTTTGAGCATTGGCCTTACTGGAGTGAGCATGCGCAAAAATTTCTTTGCTTATGCAAATTTTTTGTGCATTTTTACAAATGTTGCTAATGATAAATCCAAGTCCACCGCATAAGTAATGTGTTATACTGCTCTGTCTTTTTCTTTGGATAGGGAGTTTAGATATACCGTATCTATCTATAACTGCTTAAATGAATTACACCTCCCCTCCTTCGCTTTGCTATATATATTACAGCTGTTTGTTTCCTCTGCATTGAACACTAGACATGCTGCTATCTGTGCCTATTTATGTATGACAGGTCCATGTACTGCAAGAAATCAGATGAGGGGGTGGGGGAACTGGAATGTACAGCATACACATAGATAAGGCCCCTTTCATACTACCAAATTACTCCGTTTTAAAGATCCATACGAAGTTCCGTCTAAAAATCAGCTGTAAAACAGCAGTTACAAAATCCTATACGGCCGTTCGAAAATCCCATTATAGTCTATGGGATTTTTCTAATAGCCGTTTTAACCCGTTATAGCCCGTTATTAATAAAGGACGTTATTTTGTGACAAAAGATAGTAACAGGAGAAATAGTGCATGCACTTTTTCTCCTGTTACTATCTTCCGTCACAAAAAAATGACCCGTCATAGCCCTTTATTAATGACGCACATTATTTTGTGAAGGGAGAAAGTAATGGCAGAAATAGCATGCATGCACTATTTCTCCAGTTTCTTTCTCCCATCACAAAGTCCTCTGAGAGGATTTCTAACACTGTGAGCTAATGAAAAGTGGTATTTTTATAAAAAAATATAGGTGATAGAGGTTTTTTTTTTTTGTAGTATCTGACACATACGCTTTAACGGGAGAAATGCATTTTCTCTTCATTCAAGTGACATACCCATACCACTCCAACAGCCTTTACTGCAGTGTTTTGTAAACAGTGTGCCTTCATATTGCAAAACTACAACTCCAAGCCTTTGGATGTCCGGGCATACTGGGAGTTGTAGTTTTGTAACAGCTGGAGGCACCCTCTTTGGAAAACACTGCTTTACTGAAAGGTATTGGTTATATAATATAAAATGCATACAATGGCCCTCATTTATTAAGCTAAAACCCACTAGTTGTTGTCGGGTTTTTCCAAGTTATTTTGGTGCATAGTGTCAGAGACATGTCTCAGTAAGTGTGTGACAGTGTGCACCAGGAAAATCAGACTTACACGACATTGCATTTTGAAAAGCCAAAAAAGGGGTGTGGTCTGCCAGAAAGGGGGTGTGGCCGGACAAAAGAGGAATGTGGTTTCACAGCCGGACCTATTTGCTATTGAATTCACAGAAAATCTTGTGAATAAATGGCTGGAAATTTCCACCTAGAAATAGCTGGTCAGAAAATCTTCCCGACTTGTAAATCTGAATTCCCATAGTAAATAGAGAGGAATCCTGCAAGTCTGAAACAACATTTTACACTAGTAAAAAGCCAAAACTCTTAGTAAATGAGGCCCAATGTAATTGATTTTGAGCTGCCCTGGATGTAGGAGGTGTCCCCTTACAGGTACATGCAGAACGCTGGAGGCAGAGCTCGGCTGCTCCTGTCCCCGTTGCCTGTGACAACCTTTTTTTTATTTTACAAAACACAAACAGAATGTCACACTGAAACGGAAAGCACTAAAATCTCAGGCAGAAGGTCATGTGGTACCCCTGATTCCCCCCCTCACCCCCCCCCCCCTTAGGATCTCAGCTGCATAGAAATAAATAGCGTTGCTCACGAATATTCGCAATGCGAATTTTATTCGCGAATATCGCATATTTGCGAATTCGCAAATATTCGTGAATATAGCACTATATATATTCGTAATTACGAATATTCGTTTTTATTTATTTTTTCTTCACAGTACACATCACAGTGATCATCCCTCTCTGCTTCCAGCTTGTGTGGTGTAAAGAAGGCTTTAGTACTACTGTGTGAGACTGGTGTTAAAATTTTCGCATATGCGAAAATTGCATATGCTAATTTTCGCATTTGCGAATTTTCGCTTATGCTAATTTTTGTATATGCTAATTTTCGAATATGCTAATTTCCGCATACGCGAATGTTCGCATATGCAAATTTAGCTAATATATGACGAATATTCGTCCATATATTCGCAAAATATCGCGAATTCGAATATGGCCTATGCCGCTCAACACTAGAAATAAAGGTAAAGCATAATGGAGAACGCAATATAAAAAATATAATATTCCCGAAAAACTCCTTTAACTGTGCAATCGGCGACATCAACGACTTTAGGCACAGGCAACCTTCGGCACTGCAGATGTTTTAGCCTAAATCTCCCATGATGCACTTACAGCCAAAATGCTGCCAAGGCATCATGGGAGATGTAGTCTAAAATATCTGCAGTGCCGAATTGCCTATGCCTAGACTACTTTGTATAGTAATTATCCTTTTTCTTCCATCTATTACTATAGTTCACTCTCTTTCTTTCACTCACAATGCTCTTCTTTTTGCATCATTTCGGTTGGCTTCAGGTTGGTTGATGATTCAGGAATGACAATAGAAACCATTATCTTTTGTGTCAGTATATACCAGAAATAGCCTCTGCATGTTCCAGTTCTCCTATCTCTACGGGTACATAAAGGGTAATTTCGTAATGTCCCATAGGGTTGTAAAGCATCATTTACTATCGACTTGTACTTTTCTTGCCTTCTACTTTTATTTTTTTTATTTCTTTTCTCCCCCCCCCTGGATATACTCGAGTATAAGCCGACCCGAATATAAGCCGAGGCCCCTAATTTCACCCCAAAAACCCAGGAAAAGTTATTGACTCGACTATAAGCCTAGGGTGGGAAATACATCATCCCCCTGTCATCATCCAGACCCCCGTCATTAACACCCTCATCATCATCACCCTGTCATCATCCCCCTTCATCATCACCCTGTCATCATCATCACCTGTCATCATCCCCCCTTCATCATCACCCTGTCATCATCATCACCTGTCATCATCCCCCCTTCATCATTACCCTATCATCATCCCCCCCTTCATCATTACCCTGTCATCATCCCCCCCTGTCATCATCCCCCTGTCATCATCCCCCCTTCATCATTACCCTGTCATCATCCCCCCTTCATCATTACCCTGTCATCATTACCATGTCATCATCTCACACCACCCCTTCATCATCACCGCTGGTCAATGTCTGATTTAACAGTGGTCTTCAACCTGCGGACCTCCAGATGTTTCAAAACTACAACTCCCAGCATGCCCGGACAGCCATCCGCTGTCCGGGCATGCTGGGAGTTGTAGTTTTGAAACATCTGGAGGTCCGCAGGTTGAAGACCACTGAGGGTGGAGAGTTCACTCGAGTATAAGCCGAGGGGGGTGTTTTCAGCATGAAAAATCATGCTCAAAAACTCGGCTTATACTCGAGTATATACGGTATATCCAGACCCTCTTGTTTAGATTTGTGTGCAAATTCCCCTTTCTTCTGATCATCAAGGTTTTATTCTCCTCCTAATGGTTCTAGTCTATTTACTTTTGCCAATCATTTGCTACTCTCAATAAATAAGACTGTACCCGACCGGGCTTCAAAAGGATAAACATTGTGTCTGGGACTGATTCCGGCTTTTGATGCCTTCAGATCCACAGAAATTTGCCTGCATGTCATGTTGTTTTCCTTTTTTATAGTCATCCCATTTAAACTTAAAATATTGCATTTTTTTTTAAAGCTGAAAGGAATAGCTGTGTCTGACTTTACCGAAACATTTTAATTGCCCGCTGCACTTTGTTTTCTTATAACTTGCCATATTGTGTTTTATTTTAGTCAGTTCCCTGCCATTTGCACAAACTGAAGCCTCCATCGCTTTTGACTGAATGCAGTGAGAAACAGTTTAAATAATGAAACAGATGATTATATGACTATAGTCTTAACTGTCTGTGATACTTTATGATTTAAGGCCCACAGGGAAATGAGATTATACAGCATAAGCCTGGATCCAGCAATATCTCGTAAACTGACAATTTAAAGGGGTACTCCGGTAAAAACCTTTTTTCTTTTAAATCAGCTGGTGGCAGAAAGTTAAACATATTTGTAAATTACTTCTATTAAAAAATCTTATTCCTTTCAGTACTTATTAGCTGCTGAATACTACAGAGGAAATTCTTTTCTTTTTGGAATGCTCTCTGATGACATCACGGCCACAGTTCTCTCTGCTGACGTTATTATAATAATAATAACGCTTTATTTATTGTTGTCCTTAGTGGGATTTGAACCCAAGTCCCCAGCATTGCAAGGCAGCAGTGCTAACCACTGAGCCACCATGCTGCCCTTAGCATACATCTGCTATGCATGGTTGCTAAAATGGACAGAGATGTCAGCAGAGAGCACTGTGTTCGTGATGTCATCAGTGTTCCAAAAAGAAAGGAATTTCCTCTGTAGCATTCAGCAGCTAATAAGTACTGGAAGGATTAAGATTTTTTAATAGAAGTAATTTACAAATATGTTTAACTTTCTGCCACCAGTTGATTTAAAAGAAAAAAGGTTTTCACCGGCGTACCCCTTTAAGGCTGTGTTCACATCAGCGTTAGGAACATCTGTTCTCTTAGATTCATTATTGTCATATAACAGTATTTTAAAGGCTTTCTTGGAAAGATCTGTTAAAATAACCTTAACATCAGTTTAAATCCATTTTATATATCAGTTTCTATCCGTTAATGTCTGTTTTAATCCTTTTTTTTAGCTATTTACATTTAAGGTCTTGTGATCTGGCCTTACTTTCTTTGGTTTTTCAGTTTTCTGAGCATGCTCAGTTGCAATAACAAATTGTGATAGATGTTAAAACTAACGGACATGGATGTCACTTCCGTCACCAGAGACATGTAAAATTTATTATGGACAGTATGATGTCTGTTATTTCTGCAGAAAAAAACGTAGTTTATGCCCAGTAACATAACAGACATTAAAGGAGATATCTCAGGAAAAAAAACGTATCCCCTATCCGCAGGATAGGGGATAACTTTTAGATTGCGTAGGGTTCGAGCGATGGGATCCCTGGTGATCTCGTGTTCGGAGCCCCGGCTCTCCCCTGGAGCGGCACATCTTAACCCCGCCCCCTCCATATATCTCTTTGGGAGAGCCATTTGGCTATCCTCAGCTCTGGCTCTCCTATAGAGATATATGGAGGGGGCAGGGGTCATGGCACATCGCTCCAGTGGAGGGCCGGGGCCCCAGCGCGCGGACCCCCTGCGATCTTAAACTTATAGGATACGGGATACTTTTTTTTCCCCATGATACTACTCCTTTAAATACAACTAATGCTAATTGATGCCAGGGGACATTAAAAAATCGCCCTTTCAAATAAATGAAATCTGTTCATTTCAATTCCAATTTAGTTTCTCAGTCTCCTTAAAGGAGAACTCCCATTTATAAAAACTAATCCCCTATCCTAAGGATAGGGATAAGTGACAGATCGCTGGGGTCCGACCGCTGGGACACCCCCGCTAACACCCGTACAGCATCCCAACTCTCCTAAATGGGGCGTGTCGACCACAGCATGAAGCTGCAGCCAACATGCCCCCTCCATGCAGCTCTATAGGAGGGCCATTCATTTGTTAATGTCCGCCTCTGCCATAGAGCTGCATGGAGGGGGCGTGTCGGACACCGCTCTTTTCATGCAGAGAGCAGGGGGGTGCAGTGTGGAAGATCATGGGGGGCCCTCAGCGGTCTCACCCCTTGCATTCTGACACTTATCCCCTATCCTTAGCATAAGGGATACATTTTTATAAACTGGAGTTCTTCTTAAATGGATCTGAGCAATAGAAATGAAAAACACTGATGTGAACACAGCCTAAAGGGATCATTTAGCTTTTTAAAACTGATAACCTAGGTCATTATCACTGGACTTCTAACTAGACCAATTAGACCACTTTGTGGCATCCATCATACGGTAGCTAGACTCCCATGTTAAAAAAACATATACCACAGGGTATGCATTTTTATTGGCTACTGGAGGTCTGCGCCCTTCAATTATGCAGAAAAACACAAACACAAATGGAAAACACCCAATAGGCATCGGTAGATTTCCTGACTCATATGGAAAACGTTGGTAGTATTGAAGGAGCCTAAGAAAGGACACATTTGTAAATGTACAGGTGTACACTGTCATGGCTGCAACACGTATATAACCAAAGAAAAAATACTTTAAGCAGACAAAAAGACTAAAGACTGTAAATCAGCACTGCAGGGGTTCAAATTTGCTAATCCTTGTCCAAAGTGTGAGCAGAGGCCAACAGGTACATGAATAGTTGCGGTGTTTCTGGCTTTCTGTGAACAAATTAACAGTAGAAATTCGAGAGAAAAGGATGAAAAACTTAAAAATAGCACTGACCAGTACTTGTAAAGTTTAAAAGATCAAATTGTGAATTTAGTAGACTAAATAAAGAATGATCAAAATGTGTGCTAATAACCTCAGTACAGGTATTGTTAATATAGCAGTATTGCAGTTCAACAAAATCTATATATTCAGTCTTCCCGTTTGCAGTATGCGGCTGTGTTTTCCCTTTTACTCATACATTATTGACAGAAACATTATATTATGCTAAGAAGGTTGTTCCTAGGAACTGGCTGTGTAACCAAACCCCTTCTCTCATTTATTCTGTGCTCCCCAGTAAAACTGTCCTGACAAATTTCACAAAGTCTGGGAATGGTTTGGAGCCACCTCTTCTGTGGGTCTCCCCAGCTCTATCATATGATTCTCCATCCAGCCCATAGATATCCCATTCTTTACATACACACTGCACTTTGTGACTATTCTGAATGGATCCAAATGTTTAGGGTCCTCCCACGAAAGCCCTTTTATCATTAATTTAAAATGCCTGATGTTTACAGGCAAACACTTGATGCTGTTTTTCTCTTCCGTGTATGGCCTGACCACTTTTGTCTATGAATGAGACATACACAGCTCTGCTCTGTTATTGCAGTTGATTTTTGATATGCATTTTATGCTATTGTATGATGGGATTTTTAATATTCTGCAGTCTCGCATTACCTTATCTACTAACTACTGAATTAAATGGAGTCTTATTTAGCAGTAGATTCATCCCCTGTCTGTATAATGCAGTATGGGTAATGTATGTTACAACATGTTGAACGTGTACCGTATTTCTTTGTGCTGCTCGAAAACCTGGTCTTGCTCAGAACTTTGGGGGGAAAGTGGCTTGCCAAACATTCAAACTTTGCCATGCTTGGCACAAGCATAGCAGTTCAGGAACTATTTTTTCCTGAAAGCCTTCACAAATTCAATAGAAAGCAAATGGAGCAATGCATTGATCATTGTGCTGACCTCCTGTCATCTGCATTACTGTGTCCAGTTGGTGTACTATAAATCCCAGCAGCAAAATGATCCCATAAAAGCTATCACATTACAATACAAAGCAATCTAAGCAAAGTAGTAGGCTGACCAGTATTTTAACATAAATTCTCATTAAAAGCTTTGAAAGTGAATGTGGAATAGGCATCTAAGGCCAAGTTACATGTATTTTCTGAGTTTAATCAAACAAATACCATTTCTACCTTTGTTTAACATGAATATGCATGAAAAGCTGTTATAGTGAACATTGAATACGCATTTTAGGCCAAGTTGCCTGTATTTTCTATGTTTAATCAAACATACAAAAGGAAGAACTACAAAAAATACCTATTCTGCCTCCAAGAGGAAGAAAATTGTCAGAAGGGAAAAGGAAAAAAAACTATTTCCTTTCTGCAACTAATGGACTCCTAGCAGGCCTCCGCCTGTAGCAGTGCTTCATGGCTTCCTCACCATGAACCTTATTGCCCTACACCCTGCTATAGGGAACTGTATCATGGAAAACTGTATGCAATATAACTCTTCTAAATTGTCTCATTCACCAAGTGGAGTCAACCTGTAAAGTTCCCAACTTAGCAGTATCCAAGTATATTGGACTGCATCTCTAAACTAACATGCAAAATGTTACAAGAGTGAAACCAGTTTTAGTCATCCCTAGAGACTCTCCAAATGTGTCTATAAAAGCTACCAAGGCGATTGTTACCGTTTCTCATATGCTAAATGATAAAGTTTATGTGAGCTGCCTTCATCCTGTGCCTTTAGGAGAGACTGTCTTGTATTTGCTGCACAGAGAACACTACCTCAGTGAAGTTCCAGTTATTGTGTTGTCGGGTATACAGTTATTTGCGCTAACACCACGGGCACATATGCACCCAGACATCACTATTATAGGAGTGCTTTGGCATC
Source organism: Hyla sarda (assembly GCF_029499605.1). Taxonomy (NCBI): domain Eukaryota; kingdom Metazoa; phylum Chordata; class Amphibia; order Anura; family Hylidae; genus Hyla; species Hyla sarda. The sequence goes on from NC_079191.1 coordinate 371,107,260, forward strand.
AAATACTATTGCATACATTCAGACCCCCATTGACAAAGGTTTTTGAGGTCAAGGAAGGTGCCCAGAGTCCTGCTAATGCCCTCCAGTTACTGTGACACTACTGAATTTATCCAGAGAAGTACAACTCCCAGCTGGCCCTACGTGACATCTGCCCTTTCCAGTGTTCACCACAACTTAATTAAATAACTGCAATTGTATGCTCTTGTCTTAAAGGGGTACTCTGCCCCTAGACATCTTATCCCCTATCCAAAAGGATAGGGATAAGATCTCTGATCGCAGAGGTCCTGCCACTGGGGACCCCTGCGATCTTGGATGTGGCACCCCAGACATCCGGTGCACGGAGCGAACTTCCCTCCGTGCCGGATGACTGGCGATGCGGGGCAGAGACTTGTGACGTCACGGTCACGCGCCGCTTGTGAGGTCACGGCCCCTCCAATAGACTTACATTGAGGGAGCGTGGCCGTGATGTCACGAGCAGGGCATGGCTGTGAGGTCACAAGCCTCCGGCACTGCACCCGACACTCTGAATGAACGCTGGGTGCAGCAGGGAGATCGCAGGGCGGGAACCCCACGATCAGACATCTTATCCCCTATCCTTTGCATAGGGGATAAGATGTCTAGGGGTGGAGTACCCCTTTAAGGCCCTGTACAAGGCCCTACCTTCATACAAATGTAAACCTGATACATGGTTAAGTTTTTATACCTTACCAGTAACATTTAATGGTTAAGGTATTAATTATATGTTTTCTTCTATTGCAGGTTTAAGGAAAAATTCATGTGACAATAATGAGGAACAACAGCTGGAAGATGAAAACTCTCAGCTTGTGCCACAAAGCAGTGACGCATTTACAGTTACACAGCAAAGTGCAGCTACCTTGAACTCCTTCCACAAGCTGGAGACAACCCAAGGCCGCAATGATGTACGGATTGCAACTAGTTTGGATGCTTTTTATAAACAAAGCTCTTGGAGTGTAAAAAAGGACACTTTGTCTGACCAGTTATCAGAGAAAATATCAGACTTGAGCAGGAAGCAGCATTTATATGCTTTGCGGAGCTTCCAGTTGGGCAAAATTGTGTTAAATCAAGAGGGGGAGAAAATATTACAGAACTGTTCAAGCAACAGCTTCTTCTCCCCAGAGCAGAACAAGAATACTACACCTGTTCCTGGACTTTCTAAAGATGTGGTCAGCTTCATCATGGACCAAAAAAAAAAAGACCCACCTCCGCACCCCATGACTGACCCTTAGACTCTTACGTGCAGTGCTAGCAGCTGCAGCTAGATCTGTGTTAATGATCATTGCAGGCTGGTTCTGGAGTTTCCGCTTTAAAGGGGTTATCCAGGAAAAAACATTTTTTTATATATCAACTGGCTCCAGAAAGTTAAAAAGATTTGTAAATTACTTCTATTAAAAAATCCTAATCATTTCAGTACTTATGAGCTGCTGAAGTTGAGTTGTTCTTTTATGTCTAAGTGCTCTCTGATGACACGTGTCTCGGGAACCACCCAGTTTAGAAGCAAATCCCCATAGCAAACCTCTACTACTCTGTGCAGTTCCCGAGACAAGCAGAGATGTCAGCAGAGAGCACTGTTGCCAGACAGAAAACAACAACTCAACTTCAGCAGTTGATAATTATTGAAAGGATTAAGATTTTCTAATAGAAGTAATTCACAAATCTGTTTAACTTTCTGGAGCCAGTTGATATGTAAAAAAAAGTTTTTTCCTGGAATACCCCTTTAAGTCCTAGTGCAGCCAGTAGTTGTTAGGTAATCACCAGCGCTGGTAGCTGCGGCTAGTGCCAGTAATTGCCGGCTGCACCTCTACCTGCTTCTTAAAGGGTAACTCTCATTAAAACTATTTTTTGCTATTGCACTCCTTATGGTAAATAAAAAATATTTCTAACATACTTTGTTTAAAAAAATGAAGTTTTCTTTGTTTTATTTGTGCTTAAAAAAAGCTCAAGAGCACATTTTCCCTCATCTGATACACAGACTCTGAACCAAAGTCCAAACACAGGAAGTACAGCCTGATGTTCTGAGGGGGTGTGTCCTGCCTCATCCAATCATAGCTAATCTCACACTTAACTGCCATATGCTGTTGGTTGGACACACCCCCCTCAGCACTCCAGGCTTTCGGTCCAAAGTCTGTGTATAAGATGGGGGGAAATGTGCTCTTGAGCTTAAAGGAAATCTGTCATCAGAATCACCCGGACTAAACCTGTTACACAGGCTTGTAGTGCGGGTGATCCTGATTAAAACGCTCCTTACATGGTTAAAAATGGTTCAGCGGTTCTTCAGATATCTATATTTTTAGTTTTCTGTTATTCCCTGGCTTGGGACTCAGTGGGAGGGGATATCATCTGGGACTCGGCCACACGTCATTCTAGCTGGGCGGAGCTGCCGCCCGGCTCATGAATATTCATGAACTTATCCTCCTGGTCTAATTCTTCTTTCCCGGTCTGTTTGTGAATAAATACACCCTCCGTCCCTCCCTTCCTCCCACCCCTGGCTTTTCACTTATGCAGCCCGTCTTCTTACTTGTATAGGGCCGCAGCTTGAGTGAAACCGGGGGGAGAACGCCGCTACCGGGTGTACGGAACGCGGCGCCTGCGCGGCCCTCCACACCAAACCGAGAAAGAAGAATTAGACCAGGAGGATAAGTTCATGAATATTCATGAGCCGGGCGGCAGCCCGGTGAAAATCAGCCTATCTGCATGAATTCTGCAGCTGCTTTTATTTTCTCCAGTTTTTTTACATTTGGGGAATCGGTGCGGAATTCGTGTAGAAATTTCTGCACTGATTCTGCATGATTCTGCAGTTTGGTTAAAACATAGACTTTTAGTTTAGCAGTCAAAGTTTATGCAGATTTCACATGAAATCTGCATGCATTCCACACTAATTTGGCAGAAATCAAGCCCCATTGGCTGCAATAGGATTCTGCAGCCAAAGTCTGGAAAAATGTAAGACCAGATCTTTTACATCTAAAATTGGCACTATATGTGTGAATGTCTTAATATTAACAAAAAGATATTTGTTCTCTCTACTTCAAGCATTTGAGATAAAATAGTGTAGACTACCTTGTTATTCTTTGCCACAAATTAGACTAAATGTAGTCCAAAGAAAACTACTTTTTTACAATTGGTTTTCCATGGTAAAATACCTTTTGTACCATTCTACATGTAAACAAGCCCTTATAGTCTATCGCTTGCCAGCAAACCATATAGAGTTGACATGAATATTAGAAATGTTGATAGATTGTTCAGACTGTAAAATATATATTTATATGTCACTTTCAAGAATCTAAACCAATATACTTAAAGGAGATATGTCATGAAAAAAACCTGCGGATAGGGGATAAGTTTAAGCTCTTGGGGGCTCTGAGTGCTGGGGGAGCGATCTTCTGTACGGAGCCCCGGCTCTCCCCTGGAGTGGCACCACCCAAAAAGCTCTCCCAAAGAGCTATACGGAGGGGGCGTGTTGGCCCCCGCTTTGGGTGGGGGTTGTGATGCGCAGCTCCAGGGGAGAGCTGGAGCCTCGTACAGGAGATAGCGTGTTTTTTTTTTTTTTTTTTTTATAAGACTGCTCCTTTAAGGACCTATGTTTTATTTATTTTTTAATATTTGATATTAATAGTTTAAGAAAAACAATATAATATATTGAGAAAAAAGCCATTGCACCTGTAATACAGATGCAAAAGTGTGAACATTGTGCCATAACATAGTTGTCTAAATGTATTCCTAGGCTATGTGCATATTCGAGGTCCCTTTGTGAGCCTAAAAAATTCAGTTTTTCAGGTAAAATGATTCCCAAACTTTAAGCCATTTTTTCTGCCCCCGGCGATCTCAGGAAAGGGGCCTCTGCTCTCCACACTTCTTGGAGTTACAGAAGACACATCATTCATTATCTCTGGCGATCCAATAGAAATTAATGGATGATGTGCAGTCTGCAGCACCATGAGGTGTGAAGAGTCGGGGCCCCGTTCCAAAGATCAGGAGGGTTTAATGTGGTTATCCAGGATTGGGGGAAAAAACAGCACTACCCCTGTCATCAAGTTGTGTGTGTGTGTTGTTTCAGCTTAGTTCCATTGAAGTGCATGGAGCCAAGTTGTAATACCACACACAGGTATGAGGACAGGTATGGTGCTGTTTGTAGCAAAAATTGGCTCTGTTTTCTGGGTAACCCCTTTAATCCAACGATCTTCAACTTCATACTCTCCAGTTATAGAGAAACTCCAGCTATAACACAGATCTAGGAACTGAAGTTACTCCACAGGTCAGAGACTCCTGCCTTAACCCCTTCAGGACCAAGCCCATTTTGGCCTTAAGGACCAGAGCGTTTTTTGCACATCTGACCACTGTCACTTTAAACATTAATAACTCTGGAATGCTTTTAGTTATCATTCTGATTCCGAGATTGTTTTTTCGTGACATATTCTACTTTAACGTAGTGGTAACATTTTTTGGTAACTTGCATCCTTTCCTTGTGAAAAATCCTAAAATTTGATGAAAAATTTGAAAATTTTGCATTTTTCTAACTTTGAAGCTCTCTGCTTGTAAGGAAAATGTATATTACAAATAAAAAAAATTTTTATTCACATATACAATATGTCTACTTTATGTTTGCATCATAAAAGTGACGAGTTTTTACTTTTGGAAGACACCAGAGGGCTTCAAAGTTCAGCAGCAATTTTCCAATTTTTCACAAAATTTTCAAACTCACTATTTTTCAGGGACCAGTTCAGGTTTGAAGTGGATTTGAAGGGTCTTCTTATTAGAAATACCCCACAAAAGACCCCATTATAAAAACTGCACCCCCGAAAGTATTCAAAATGACATTCAGTCATCATTTTAACCCTTTAGGTGTTTCACAGGAATAGAAGCAAAGTGAAGGAGAAAATTCACAATCTTCATTTTTTACACTCGCATGTTCTTGTAGACCCAATTTTTAAATTTTTACAAGGGGTAAAAGGAGAAAATGTATACTTATATTTGTAGCCTGATTTCTCTCGAGTAAGCACATACCTCATATGTCTATGTTAAGTGTTCGGCGGGCGCAGTAGAGGGCTCAGAAGCGAAGGAGCGACAAGGGGATTTTGGAGAGTACGTTTTTCTGAAATGGTTTTTGGGGGGCATGTTGCATTTAGGAAGCCCCTATGGTGCCAGAACAGCAAAAAACCCTCACATGGCATACCATTTTGGAAACTAGACCCCTTGAGGAACATAACAAGGAATAAAGTGAGCCTTAATACCCCACAGGTGTTTCACGACTTTTGCATATGTAAAAAAAAAATATTTTTTTTTCACTAAAATGTGTGTTTCCCCCCAAATTTCACATTTTTCCAAGGGTTAATAGCAGGAAATACCCCCCAATATTTGTAACCCCTTCTCTTCTGAGTATGGAGGTACCCCATAAGTTGACCTGAAGTGCACTATGGGCGAACTACAATGCTCAGAAGAGAAGGAGTCATATTTGGCTTTTTGAGAGCAAATTTTGCTCGGGGGGCATGTCGCATTTAGGAAGCCCCTATGGTGCCAGAACAGTAAAAAATACCCACATGGCATACCATTTTGGAAACTAGACCCCTTGAGGAATGTAATAAGGAATAAAGTGAGCCTTATTACCCCACAGGTGTTTCACGACTTTTGCATATGTAAAAAAAAAAAAAAAAATTTCCACTAAAATGTGTGTTTCCCCCTTAATTTCACCTTTTTGCAAGGGTTAATAGCAGAAAATACCCCCCAAAATTTGTAACCCCATCTCTTCTGAGTATGGAGGTACCCCATAAGTTGACCTGAAGTGCACTATGGGCGAACTACAATGCTCAGAAGAGGAGTCATATTTGGCTTTTTGAGAGCAAATTTTGCTCGGGGAGCATGTCGCATTTAGGAAGCCCCTAAGGTGTCAGAACAGCAAAATAACCCCCACATGGCATACCATTTTGGAAACTAGACCCCTTGAGGAACGTAACAAGGGGTACAGTGAGCATTTGCCCCCCACTGGTGTCTGACAGATCTTTGGAACAGTGGGCTGTACAAGTTTTCATTTTCATGGACCACTGTTCCAAAGATCCGTCAGACACCTGTGGGGGGTAAATTCTCACTGCACCCCTCATTACATTCCGTGAGGGGTGTCGTTTCCGAAATGGGGTCACATGTGGGGTTTTGTTTTTTTTGCGTTTGTCAAAACCGCTGTAACAATCAGCCACCCCTGTGCAAATCACCTCAAATGTACATGGTGCGCTCTCCCTTCTGGGCCTTGTTGTGCGCCCCCAGAGCACTTTGCGCCCACATATGGGGTATCTCCGTAGTCGGGAGAAATTGCGTTACAAATTTTGGGGGGCTTTTTTCCCTTTTACCTCTTGTGAAAATGTAAAGTATAGGGCAACATCAGCATGTTAGTGTAAAAAATAAAAAAAATTTACACTAACATTCTGGTGTAGACCCCAACATTTCCTTTTCATGAAGGGTTAAAGAAGAAAAAGCCCCCCAAACCTTGTAACGCAATTTCTCCCGAGTACGGCGATACCCCATATGTGACCCTAAACTGTTGCCCTGAAATACGACAGGGCTCCAAAGTGAGAGCGCCATGTGCATTTGAGGCCTAAATTAGGGATTTGCATAGGGGTGGACATAGGGGTATTCTACGCCAGTGATTCCCAAACAGGGTGCCTCCAGCTGTTGCAAAACTCCCAGCATGCCTGGACAGTCAACGGCTGTCCGACAATACTGGGAGTTGTTGTTTTTCAACAGCTGGAGGCTCTGCTTTGGAAACAGTGGTGTACCGGACGTTCTTATTGGGGGAGGGGGGCTGTGTAGGGGTATGTGTATATGTAGTGTTTTTAACTTTTTATTTTATTTTGTGTTAGTGTAGTGTAGTGTAGTGTTTTTAGGGTACAGTCACATGGGCGGGGGGTTACAGCGAGTTTCCCAGCGCAAAATTTGCTGCATCTCAAGATGCGAGAAACCCACTGTAAAAGCCTCGCCCATGTGAATGTACCCTGTACATTCACAGGGGGGGGGGGGGGGGGTGCATCAGCTGTTGCAAAACCACAACTCCCAGCGTGCATGCTGGGAGTCATAGTTTTGCAACAGCTGGAGGCACACAGGTTAGGAAACACTGAGTTAGAAACAGACAATGTTTCCCAACCAGTGTGTCTCCAGTTGTTGCAAAACTACAACTCCCAGCATGCCCAGACAGCTGAAGGGCATGCTGGGAGTTGTAGTTCGGCAACATCTGAAGGGCCAGATGTTGCTGAACTAAAACTCCCAGCATGCCTGGACAGTCAGTGCATACTGGGAGTTGTAGTTTTGCAACAGCTGGAAGAGCACAGATTGGAGACCATTATACAATGGTCTCCAAACTGGGGCCCTCCAGATGTTGCAAAACTACAACTCCCAGCATGCATGGTCTTTTAGTGCATGCTGGGAGTTATAGTTTTGCAACATCTGGAGGCACACAGGTTAGGAAACACTGAGTTAGAAACAATGTTTCCCAACCAGTGTGTCTCCAGCTGTTGCAAAACTACAACTCCCAGCATGCCCGGACAGCTGAATGGCATGCTGGGAGTTGTAGTTCGGCAACATCTGAAGGGCCAGATGTTGCTGAACTAAAACTCCCAGCATGCCTGGACAGTCAGTGCATGCTGGGAGTTGTAGTTTTGCAACAGCTGGAAGAGCACAGATTGGAGACCATTATACAATGGTCTCCAAACTGGGGCCCTCCAGATGTTGCAAAACTACAACTCCCAGCATGCCCAGACAGCCAAAGGCTGTCTAGGCATGCTGGGAGTTGTAGTTTTCAGACTCCTAGAAGCAGCAGTGAAGATCTTCACTGCTGCCTCTGAGGACCACATACTTACCCGTCGCTGCTCGTCCACGTGGCCGGTCCCGCGCTGCTCCTCGGTCCCGCCGCTGGATCAGGTAAGTCCGCCGGTCCCCTCCTGTTCCCCCCCGTGTGCCGCAGGTCCCCGCGAGCCCCTGCAGCGCTTCGTCCCCCGTTCTGCCCGACTTCCAGGGGCGGGCAGTGCGGGGGATCTGAACTTTCACCCCAGATCACTGTGATTGGTCCACAGGGACCAATCACAGTGATCGCTGACCAGGACCATCAATTGATGGTCCTGGGGGTGAAGCAGAAGTTGTCCCCTGCTGGAAACAGCGGGACTTCTGCCAGTTAACCCGTGCGATGCTGCGCATCGCCGGGTTAACTGAATGTCATTTATAAACGCCGGGATGCGCGAACGCACTGCACAACCCGGCGTTTATATATGACATTCTGCGGGAAGGGGTTAAAGAGTACCTGTCATCAAACCATATTTTCTAAACTAACTCAGATTATATTACCTAATTACTCCTAGGAGGAGGCAGGTAAGGGCCCTCCTGCCGTCCTCTCAGCTGATCACTGAGCTTCCCGGATCGTTTTACTTTGAACTTTGATGGCAGCGTTTAAAGGGTTAAGGGCATCAGACCGATCGGCGTTGCCTGGCATTATCTCTTGGTCCTGGCTGCTAATAGCAGTCAAAACCCACCATGTTTAAAGCGTGCCCAGCTCGTTAACCCCTTAAGGACCAAGCATTTTTCTGTTTTTACACTTTCGTTTTTTCCTCCTTACCTTTTAAAAATCATAACCCTTTCAATTTTGCACCTAAAAATCCATATGAGGGCTTATTTTTTGCGCCACCAATTCTACTTTGGAATGACATCAGTCATTTTACACAGACATTTATGGCGAAACGGAAAAAAAAATCATACAGATCATTGTGGTTTCATAAAACCACAATGATCTGCGTGCTCTGCGCTCGATTGATAAAGCCTGGTCCTGCCAGGCTTTATCATTCAGAGCACCGGAGCCGCCGCAGCAGGAGAGGTAAGCCCTCAGGCTACCTCAGTAGTGGATCGCTCCCCCGCGATCGTGCTGCGGGGGGGCGAAACACCCCACTGGACCACCAGGGACTTAATACAGGCACCTTTAGACGCCGCTGTCAACTTTGACAGCGGCGATCTAAAGGGTTAATAGCCGGCCGCGGCGATCGCCGCATGTCGGCTATTAACGCCGGCCCCCAGCTACTGGAATCAGCTGGGGGCTGTCCGGTATGACACGGGCTCGAGTCGGGAGCCCACATCATACCCCGGTAACGGCCATTGGACGAGTATAGACGTCCATGGTCGTTATCGGGTTAAACACCAGTAACGGGACCAGAACGCACAGTTACTCCCTGTGTCCTTAAGTAACAGGGCCCAAGGGCATACACCTAACACCCTGTGTCCTGAACAGGTTAAAGGGGTATTCGCTCCTAGACATGTTATCACCTGTCCAAAGGATAGGGGATAACATGACTGATCGGGGGTGGCCCCTAGGACCCCCTGCGATCTCTTGGCTGGTGCGGCAACATTACAGACATGGAAGCCTGGAGCTTCCATTATCATGACGTCAGGCCACACACCCTCAATTTATGTCTATGGGAGGAAGTGTGGCAGCTAGTACACAGCCGTCACCCCCCCCCCCCCATAGACATTAATGTAGGGGGCGTGGCCTGACATCACGAACACAGAAGCCCCAGGCTTCTGTGTCCTTTACGCTGAAGCGCTGGCCCGGAGAATGTGATGGTCCCTGTGGCCGGACCCACGCAATCAGACATGTTATGAATTATCCTTTGGATAGGGGATAACGTGTAGGGGAGGAGTACCCCTTTAATCTATGATAAAGAGTAGTTTTGTGATGAGCCACGGGGGTGCAATGAGATGTATGGGGCAGATGTTATTAACCCCTACATTTTTGCGGTTTTCCTAAGTAACCACCTAAAGGTAGCTCCGCTATCCCTGTTAGGCAGAATAATAATAGTCCAAGACCAGGTTAGGGTTAACGGTAGCTTTACTGAGGTAGACAGATGGTAATGGTCTTTACAGCTAGGCCAGGATCCCAGGATACCAGTAACACAAAGAACCTCGCAGCTTGCTGGGACTTGCAGTGACTTTAACAGACTTTTGCACAGCCACGCTGACTATAATAGACTTGACTTGACTGAAGTGACAGCAGACAGAGATGACTTGACTTACTGACATTGTGGCTGCTGGTTAGGCTTGAGGCCTCCAGGTGTGCAGGACACTGGCTCTGAGATGTCTGGACTGAACTTGACCTCAGCAGAGAATGAATCACAAGAGAGAGATTGTAATGGCTCCCCCTCTTGGAAAGGGGGGCTGCGCAAAGAGCCCATAGGTTAAGCTGCAGGTCACCTGGTTAGCTGGTGCTCTCTGGGTAACAAAACATGTGACTTTAACATGTGACCACATTATCATGTGACTAACTCAAAGGTCCTTAAAGGTCCTCTATAAATAATACATATAACACTATGAGGGAGATGCTGCAGGAGAGCCCCTAGGGCACAGAGGGACTCAACCTGACAGGGCCTAAGTACTGTATCGGACTATATACTGTACTGGGACATCGCAAACCCACCTACTTAACATAAGTCACCCTCAACGAAAGTCCTGTCGGGCTTGAGGATCGAAGTGTCCTTGGGGCCGAATGCAGTCCTGGGGCATTGTAACCCAACGTACATTTCCAGGCTATTGTTGTCGACAACAACTGATAGTCTCTGTATCAATGTTCATACATGCTCTGGTAGATTTTCTGCATTCAACAGGGAATAACAACATACCTATGACTATGGTATAACACGACTTATGGACTATGACTATATATACTATGACAGTTGACTATGCATATTGTGACATTTGACTATACATTTAATATTCTATACATGACTAGACATGACACTGGCGGATTGGGTTGCCGGAGGCTCTCTGCCCAAAGTCTTGGCTACTAGAGTCCCTTGGCATTACACACATCTCCCTAGAACACTAGTTATTTTTATGCTAGACATTTTCTTATGCTAGACATTCTTTTAGATAACATTTAAATTTTTTTACTTTTGACTTTTTGTTGCGTGCTTTGGGGAGTAACAGGAATACCTTCTGGCCAGCAAAGTATCCTGAATGCCAGGACACAAGAAATATCACATTTGACATTTGAGACATATGACATTTGTATGGACTGTGGGGTTGTGAGTGTTACAGTCCTACTGTACATGAAATATGTGTACATGACTGTGTACTTATGACTGTGTAGTATACGACTTTACTGTTGACTGTACATGATGTTGGTGATGGGGGGAAATGTTGCTTCTCCCGATTGGTTCAGAATAACCTCTACAAGAAAACTACCAAACATCAGAGAATACGGTACACTATGGCTTTTTAGGTGTACAACAAATTATATACATTTTATTACACTACAACAATTAGTGCAGGACAACAAAATATATTACTATGACAATTTACACAGATGTCCATGTATCTCTCAGTAGTCCAGATACACTAGAGTTCAGTTGCTAAGAGCTCAGGTTAGTCTCCTGTACCTAAGGTGTCTCTCGGCCGAAGCTGGGCACAACACTTACGAGATTGGTTACTGCATAAACTTTCTTGACTAGTCTATCAGGCACTGTGCTTAAACATTACTGTAGAAACCTGGAACACAAAATTTGTGCTTACACACAGAAGTCAGTTAGTCATACAACCAAGTCTGGTGAAGTTACTGTACACAAGTTTCATTGGCATCTTTCCATCCCAACCTCATCTATTGGACTGAGACATAAACCTAGAGTTGCAAGACTGGGCTCCCCGCATGGGGTCAACGTGAGTGTGCCAGAAAACATGGGACAAACGGGAAGCAGTGATAGTTGGACTGACAGTGACCACCACTTGCACCGCAGCAGCTTGTGCCACTGGGGAATGAACTGTTGGTGCCTGTTGATTCAGCCACACCTCCGCAAATGCTGGAGTAGGCCAAGGCATATGAGTTGGTGCCCTCTGATTAGGCCAAACCTTCAGGGCAACCAGAGTAGACCCGGGCACTTTCATTGGTGCCCGCTGGTCAGGCCAAACATCCTCGCTTCTAGGAGTAGGATTCTTCTGGCGAGTCAACGAAACTGCCCACTCTCCTCTCAGACTCTGCACCGGCATGTACTCCACGATCTCCCCACTCTCTAGCGAATGCATAGCTGCGGGGAGATACAGTGGGGATTAAAAGTTTGGGCACCCCAGGTAAAAATTTGTATTAATGTGCATAAAGAAGCCAAGGAAAGATGGAAAAATCTCCAAAAGGCATCAAATTACAGATTAGACATTTTTATAATATGTCAACAAAAATTAGATTTAATTTCCATCATTTACACTTTTTTTAAATAACAAAACAAAAAAATGGCGTTTGCAAAAGTTGGGTACCCTGCAGAATTTAAGCTGAGACCTGCCAGTGTCATGGATTGTTCTCAATCATCATCTGGAATGCCCAGACTCATCTGACCTTGCCCCAACAGTCAGCACCATGGGTTCTACTAAGCAGTTGTCTAGAAATCTGAAATAGAAAATTGTTGACGCTCACAAAGCTGGAGAAGGCTATAAGAAGATAGCAAAACGTTTTCAGATGTCAATTTCCTCTGTTCGGAATGTAATTAAGAAATGGCAGTCATCAGGAACAGTGGAAGTTAAAGCAAGATCTGGAAGACCAAGAAAAATATCAGACAGAACAGCTCGCAGGATTGTGAGAAAAACAATTCAAAACTCACGTTTGACTGCACAATCCCTCCTGAAAGATCTGGCAGACACTGGAGTTGTGGTACACTATTCCACTATAAAGAGATACTTGTACAAATATGGTCTTCATGGGAGAGTCATCAGAAGAAAACCTCTTTTACGTCCTCACCACAAAAATCAGCGTTTGAACTTTGCAAATGAACATATAGACAAGCCTGATGCATTTTGGAAACAAGTTCTCTGGACCGATGAATAGTGATGAGCGGCATTGCCCATATTCAAACTATATTCGGGAGTTTTGTGTATTCGTTATATTTGCATATGTGAATATTTACATATGTGAATATTTGCATATTCACGTATTGGAGGAAGAAAACAGTGAGGGGATGGGCAACTTTACTATTGATTGCTAGGGATGTTGTTTATAACCTCTGACAAATATATTTGCATCATTCTAATTGGCCCACAAGTGAAAAGAAGGAATATGCGAATATTCACATATGCGCATATTCGCACATGCGAGTATTCACATAAGCGAATATGCGCATATGCGGAAAAAAGCAAATATTCACAATTTCAAATATATAGCGACTATATTCGCAATATTCGCGAATTTGCGATATTCGCGATAAAAATTTGAAATGTGAATATTCGCGCCCAACACTACCGATGAGGTTAAAATGTAACTTTTTGGCCGGAATGAGCAAAGGTACATTTGGAGAAGAAGGGGAACAGAATTTTATGAACAGAACCTCTGTCCAACTGTTCAGCATGGGGATGGATCAATCATGCTTTGGGGTTGTATTGCAGCCAGTGGCACAGGGAACATCTCACGAGTAGAAGGAAAAATTGATTCAATAAAATTTCAGCAAATTTTGGATGCTAACTTGATGCCATCTGTGAAAAAGCTGAAGTTAAAGAGAGGATGGTTCCTACAAATGGATAATGATCCTAAACACACCTCGAAATCCACGGGGGATTACATCAAGAGGCATAAACTGAAGGTTTTGCCATGGCCCTCACAATCTCCTGACCTCAACATAATTGAAAATCTATGGATAGACCTTAAAAGAGCAGTGTGTGACAGACAGCCCAGAAATCTCAAAGAACCGGAAGACTTTTGTAAGGAAGAATGGGCAAAGATACCTCAAACAAGAATTGAAAGACTCTTGGCTGGCTACAAAAAGCATTTACAAGCTGTGATACTTGCCAAAGGGGGCAGTACAAGATATTAACTCTGCAGGGTGCCCAAACTTTTTCAGACACCATTTTTTTGTTTTCTGTTTTGAAAGTGTAAATGATGGAAATAAAATCTAACTTTTGTTGACATTTTATAAGAATGTCTAATCTGTAATTTGATGCCTTTTGGAGATTTTTCCATCTTTCTTTGGCATCTTTATGCACATTAATACAAATTTTTACCTGGGGTGCCCAAACTTTTGATCCCCACTGTAGTCTCTTTGCACGGCCCTCCTGTTCACAAAGAGGGTGCCCCTGTGTCGTCAGTCCATAAGGTTACCAAACCCCCTCACTTTATTGAACTTGACTATAGTGGCACGACGGCGCTCATGGAGTGGTTCACCCTCTCGGGGGTGCTCTAACTTCCATATGTATAGGGCCTCCAGCTGTTTGTGTCTTGCTGCTGCTTATGTTTTACCTCAAATGGCAGTGGCTTAGGCCCATATATTTGTAACGTCTGGGCCCTCAGTTCCTCCATGATAGCAGCCACCTCAGTGTCTCTTTTGGCCCTTTCGGACTGGGCCGGAGGAACTGAGGGAAGGGGCTTCCCTGGCAGGGGAAGGAGATGTTCCCTCATATACTGAATCAATCCGGGCTCGTCGCCAAACAGCCATCTAGGTAGCGGTGGTGACTGGGGACGTACTGGAGGCTGTTGGACCTGGGGCACGGGCTCTGGACTGGGGGTCGTTGGAGGGGTGGAGAACAAGGCCTCAGCCTGGGTACTTACTTCCGACTCCTCTGTCTGTATCTCGACCCAGCTCCGGTGATGGCGTGACAACGTCACCGGCGACAGCTCTCTTGACGAGTCCTGCGTACCTTCCTCCGGGGTTGCGGCCCACTCTCCATCGTCCTCTGGAAAGGCACCCTCAGGTGGGTGTCGTCGGCCCAGATGGACAGCTTGTACAGGCGATCCGATAACTCTTGGAATACCCGTACCAAGGCAATCAGGCGGTCCCCCTGTTCCATCTTGGGACTCTCGGTGCACTTGGATTGCTGGGACTCGGCCATCTTCTTGCTCGCAGCCAGCACTTCCATTGAACTGAAGAAGTCGGGCTCTGCATTGCTTCTTATACTGGTCTCCACCAAAATGACCGGAAGTGACAGAGCGGTGAATCCTCTTTGTCCGCCCCCCCCCCAGCAACAAGGGGCGGACCACAGCAGAAACACATTACAATGACAAAGTCCCATACACTTTTCTGGCGCAAAACTTCTTCGCATCAGCATGCGATTTTTCTTGGACACAATTCAGACTCAGACTAGGGGGGAGGACTTGCGGCTTTATGGCTAAGGCACACACCCGTATCCTGTTCGTGATGCCACAGTTTTGTGGTGTGCCATGGGTGTCCAATGAGATGTATGGGGCAGATGTTATTCACCCCTAAATGTTCGAGACGCCAGGGTGTGGTTTTCCTAAGTAACCACCCGAAGGTAGCTCCGCTATCCCTGTTAGGCAGGATAATAATAGTCCAAGACCAGGTAAGGATTAACGGTAGCTTTACTGAGGTAGACAGATGGTAACAGTCTTTACAGCTAGGCCAGGATCCCAGAGAGGTGGCCAGTAACACAGGGAACCTCACAGCTTGCTGGGACTTGAAGTAACTTTGACAGACTTTAGCACAGCCACGCTGACTATAATAGACTTGACTTAAGTTAGTGAAAACAGACAGAGATGACTTGACTTACTGACATGTGGCTGTTATTTAGGCTTGAGGACTCCAGGTGTGCTGGACACTGGCTCTGAGACGTCTGGACTGAACTTGACCTCAGTAGAGAATGAATCACAAGAGAGAGATCGTAATGGCTGCCCCTCCTATAAAGGGGGGCTGAGCAAGGAGCTCATAGGTCAAGCTGCAGGTCACCTGGTTAGCTGGTGCTCTCTGGGTAACAAAACATGTAACTTTAACATGTGACCACATTATCATGTCACTAACTCAAAGGTCCTTAAAGGGGTACTCCCGTGGAAAACTTTTTTTTTTTTAAATCAACTGGTGCCAGAAAGTTAAACAGATTTATAAATCACTTCTATTAAAAAATCTTAATCCTTCCAGTACTTTTTAAGGGCTGTATACTAAAGAGAAATCCAAAAAAGAAATGCATTTCCTCTGATGTCATGACCACAGTGCTCTCTGCTGACCTCTGCTGTCCATTTTAGGAACTGTCCAGAGCAGCATATGTTTGCTATGGGGATTTTCTCCTGCTCTGGACAGTTCCTAAAATGGACAGCAGAGGTCAGCAGAGAGCACTGTGGTCATGACATCAGAAGAAATGCATTTCTTTTTTGGATTTCTCTTTAGTGAATTTTTTTTTTTTTTTCCATTTTCCTATCCAACTTTAATGAAAATTCGTCAAACACCTGTAGGGTGTTAAGGCTCACTATACCCCTTGTTACGTTCCGTGAGGGGTATAGTTTCCAAAATGGGGTCACATGTGGGTATTTATTTTTTTGCGTTTATGTCAGAACCGCTGTAAAATCAGCCACCCCTGTGCAAATCACCAATTTAGGCCTCAAATGTACATAGTGCACTCTTACTCCTGAGCCTTGTTGTGCACCTGCAGAGCATTTTACATCCACATATGGGGTATTTCCGTATTAAGGAGAAATTGTGTTACAAATTTTGGGGGTCTTTTTTTTGCTTTTACTGCTTGTGAAAACAAAAAGTATGGGGCAACACTAGCATGTTAGTGTAAAAATGTTTTAGCCCCCAACTTTTAGCCCCCAACTTGGTGTAGCCCCCAACTTTTCCTTTTTTATAAGGGGTAAAAGGAAAAAAATCCCCCCAAAAGATGTAGTGCAATTTCTCCCAAGTACAGAGATACCCCATATGTGGCCCTAAACTGTTTCCTTGAAATACGACAGGGCTCCGAAGTGAGAGAGCGCCATGCGCATTTGAGGACTACATAGGGATTGCATAGGGGTGGACATAGGGGTATTCTACGCCAGTGATTCAAAAACAGGGTGCCTCCAGCTGTTGCTAAACTCCCAGCATGCCTTGACAGTCAGTGGCTGTCCGGAAATGCTGGGAGTTGTTGTTTTGCAACAGCCGGAGGCTCCGTTTTGGAAACACTGCCATACAATACATTTTTCATTTTTATTGGGGGGACAGTGTAAGGGGGTGTATTTGTAGTGTTTTACCCTTTTATTTTGTGTTAGTGTAGTGTAGTGTTTTTAGGGTACATTCGCACTGGCAGGTTACGGTGAATTTCCCGCTAGGAGTTTGCGCTGCGGCGAAAAATTTGCCGCAGCTCAAACTTCACGCAGGAAACTTACTGTAAACCTGCCCGTGTGAATGTACCCTGTACGTTCAAATGGGGGGGACAAACCTCCAGCTGTTTCAAAATTACAACTCCCAGCATGTACTGACAGACCGTGCATGCTGGGAGTTGTACTTTTGCAACAGCTGGAGGAACACTGGTTGGGAAACCTTCAGTTAGGTTCTGTTACCTAACTCAGTATTTTCCAACCAGTGTGTGTCCAGCTGTTGCAAAACTACAACTCCCAGCATGTACTGATCACCGAAGGGCATGCTGGGAGATGTAGTTATGCAACAGCTGGAGGTACGCAACTACAACTCCCAGCATGCCTAGACAGCTGTTTGCTGTTTGGGCATGCTGGGTTTTTGCAGTTTTGCAACATCTGGTGGTCTACAATTTAGAGACCACTGCACAGTGATCTCCAAACTGTGGCCCTCCAGATGTTGCAAAACTAAAACTCCCAGCATGCACAGACAGCAAACTGCTGTGTTGGCATGCTGGGAGTTGTAGTTTTGCAAGATCTAGGGGGCTACAGTTTGGAGATCACTGTGCAGTGGTCTCTAAATTGTAGACCTCCAGCTGTTGTCAAACTACAACTCCCAGCATGCCAAAGCAGCTGTCTGGGCATGCTGGTAGTTGTAGTTTTGCAACATCTGGAGGGCTACAGTATAGAGACCACTGTATAGTGGTCTCAGACTATAGCCCTCCAGATGTTGCTAGGCAACTCACCGGCTTCCCTAGGATCCAGGGAGCCAGCCGCACGACATCGCCGCCCGACGATCACCGTCGCCCGCAGCCTATGCAGATTGGTAAGTGACCTATGGGGCCGGTCCCTGTCAGTTTCCCCGTCCTTCCCCGCCTATTGTGGGTGGACAGAACGGGGAAACCGAAAGTAACCCCCCCCCCCCTGCCCCCGATCTGCTATACGACCAATAGCAGGGATAGGAGGAGTTGCATCCCTGCCACCTCACTCCTATCCGTTCAGGGGGATCATGGGTGTCATGGGCAACCGCGATCCCCCTTATATTACGGGTCACCGGGTCACTTAATGTGAATTCACTTGCGATTTGCCCCGATCGCCGACATGGAGGGGTCTGATGACCCCACCCCCTTGGCATTTGCGCGGGGTGCCTGCTGATTGATATAAGCAGTCACCCCGGTCAGTAGTCAGGGACCGAAATTCCCACGCCCGTACATGTACGTCATGGGTCCTTAAGTACCAGGGTCTCATGACATCCTCTATAAATAATACATATAACACTATGGGGGAGATGCTGCAGGAGAGCCCCTAAGCCACAGAGGGACTCAACCTGACAGGGCCTAAGTACTGTACAGGACTATATCCCGTACTGGGACATCACAGTTTCATTAAATTTTCCTCTTTAACTGGATTTTAGCTGAGCTGCCCTTTTTTATAGGAACAATCTGGCATAAATCATTCCTGTAGCCAACAATTATTCCAAGGTTTTTAAGACTATATTAAGTGACTTTATTTTTAGCTGCTAAGTGACGGCTGCTGCTCTCTGCTGTATTTAGAGCAATAGTGAGGTTGCCAATGACGAGACTCCACGCTCTATGCAGCTGCCGGGATGTACAGCACGCAGAGCTTTTCTACTCATTTTCTTTTTTACTCTCTCATACAATGCTATTTGTATTGAGTCCATATAGACTTTCCATTCAGCGCAATTATAAGCTGCTTTTTGCTGTCATTTTATCCACACCAGCAACAATAGACCAATGCGTGTTGTCATCAGGTTGAAGGGAAAGGATGGCGCTGCATGACTCAGCTGACTGACAACAGATGGGAGCACACAGGTTCCCCTAAATGATTAATGGACCCGCTCCTGCCATCAAGGAAATGTATTTTATCAAAGTAATTTTCATTTGTTAGAATGTGTGAATAACACCTAGCCCACCCCACCCCACCCCCACCCCATCACAGCAGACGCCTTACAGAAATAGCACATGAAAAAAACATGGCACAGGATAAGTGAAAATGCACTGTAAACAATATAGGAGGATTATTTCTAATACACTGATGGAGCCAGCAGATTTACAGTGGTCTTGGCAGGCTGCCCATATATTTCATTTGTATTTGGCGTCATATGATTCGGCATATTTGTGCTTTAACAAATCTCTCAGGTGGTTTGTGGACCCTTTTGCATACAAATGCGGCTTGTGTCAAAGCAACATCTTGCTTGGATGCTTTTCTATGCAAATCTAACAAAAGGGATTTTACCATCTAAGCCATATTTACAGCTTGTGCTGCCCTGGACACGAATACGCCCCATTAGGGTGATTCCACAAGCAATGGAATTTATTATTTTTTTTAACATAAATCAAACTTAGAAGCAACTAAAATGTATCTCCAATCAACATGGGTTAAGAGGCCTTTTCACACTTTTATAACCTCTTCACATTGGTGGCAAGTTTCCCATTCTCTTGAGACATATGCATTCATGTTTGACAGAGCTTTTCTAAAATATCATGAAAATCCCCCATTTCTGGCTGGGTAATTCGTTTCCATGAGGCATTATTTCCCCAGAGTCTACAGTGCACATCAATTTCTCCTTAGCCATGTAAGCTACGTAATTGCGCCTGCTCATGTTCTTCGATGACTATAGAATACTAATAAGGGGTTATGTGGATGTCCATATGGATATATAGCAAATAATAAAGTCTTTATCATTGCATCTTTATAACATTACTAGCTGAGTACCCGGCACTGCCCTTTTTTTTCCTACCATGTCCTTGTGGGGGAGGAAAAGCAACAAAGGAGGAAGCTTTTGTCCTCATATCCTGTCCTTAACCCCTTAAGGACACATGACATTCTCATACGTCTCCATTTCCGAGTCCTTAAGGACACATGACGTATGAGAACGTCATGTGTTTTACCGGCCCCCCGCAACCATCTGGAGCGGAGCCGGTGCCCGATGCCTGCTGAAATCGTTCAGCAGGCATCGGAGCATATCGCCCAGGGGGGTCATTATGACCCCCCATGTCGGCGGTGGCCGCAGATCGCTGGACAATTCAGTCCAGCAATCTGCGGCGAATTCCGGGTCAATCGGGTCTCCAGTGACCCGGTGACCCGGAATCATTGGCTGATCGGGGCCGTCAGAGACGGCCCCGAACAGCCAGAGCCAGCAGGGGTGAGGTGGCACTGGTGCCACCTCACGATCGCCCTGATTCGTCGGCCGGATTACCGGCCGACCAATCAGGGCGCCTGCTGCGGGTGTCACTCCCGCAACCCGCTCCGCCCCTCTTCCGGAGGACGTGAGCGGGTGCGGGACGTGCACCCCGGGTGCTGGGGACCCCGATCCCCGGTGCCCCTGTTGGGATCGGGGCCCCAGGAGCGGCGGCGGCGAAGACGAGGGACTGACCTGTGCGGCGAGGATCGTTGGAGGTGAGTGACAGCCTCCTGCTGTTGCTTAGCAACAGCTCCCAGCATGCAAAAAGGGCATGCTGGGAGCTGTAGTTATGCAACAGCAGGAGGCAGACCATCACAACTCCCAGAATTCCCTTATGGGCATGCTGGGACTTGTAGTTTTGCAACAGCTGGAGGCACATTCTTTCTATGAAAAAGTGTACCTTCAGCTGTTGTGTAACTACAACTCCCAGCTTGCACAATCAGCTAAAGTGCATGCTGGGAGTTGTAGTGGTGCATCTGGTGGTTGCATAACTACAACTCCCAGCATGCCCGTTGGCTGTCGGTGACTGCTGAGAGTTGTAGTTTTGCAACAGCTGAAGGCACACTGAGTTAAGTAGCAAACCAGTGTGTCTCCAGCTGTTGCATAACTACAATCCCCAGCATCCCCAGCCAAAGTAGTATGCCTCCAGCTGTTGCATAACTACAACACCCAGCATGCCCTTCCGCTGTCCGTACATGTTGGGGGTTGTAGCTTTTGCAATAGCTGCACTGGTTGCAAAACACTGGGTTCGTTACCAAACTCGGTGTTTCACAACCAGTGTGCCTCCAGCTGTTGCAAAACTACAACTCCCAGCATGCACTGATAGACCGTACATGCTGGGAGTTGTAGTTTTGCAACAGCTGGATGTTCCCCCCCCCCCCCCCCCCCAATGTGAATGTACAGGGTGCGACTGTACCCTAAAAACACTACACTAACACAAAATAAAATAAAAAGTAAAAAACACTACATATACACATACCCCTACACAGCCCCCCTCCCCAATAAAAATGAAAAACGTCTGGTACGCCACTGTTTCCAAAACGGAGCCTCCAGCGGTTGCAAAACTACAACTCCCAGCATGCACTGATAGACCGTACATTCTGGGAGTTGTAGTTTTGCAACAGCTGGATTTCCCCCCCCCCCAATGTGAACGTACAGGGTACACTCACATGGGCGGAGGATTACAGTAAGTATCCGGCTGCAAGTTTGAGCTGCGTCAAATTTTCTGCCGCAGCTCAAACTGCCAGCGAGAAACTACTGTGAACCCCCGCCCATGTGACTGTACCCTAAAAACACTACACTACACTAACACAAAATAAAATAAAAAGTAAAAAACACTACATATACACATACCCCTATACAACCCCCCTCCCCAATAAAAATGAAAAACGTCTGGTACGCCACTGTTTCCAAAACGGAGCCTCCAGCTGTTGCAAAACAACTACTCCCAGTATTGCCAGATAGCCGTTGACTGTCCAGGCATGCTGGGAGTTTTACAACAGCTGGAGGCACCCTGTTTGGGAATCACTGGCGTAGAATACCCCTATGTCCACCCCTATGCAAGTCCCTAATTTAGGCCTCAAATGCGCATGGCGCTCTCACTTTGGAGCCCTGTCGTATTTCAAGGCAACAGTTTAGGGCCACATATGGGGTATCGCCGTACTCGGGAGAAATTGCCTAACAAATTTAGGGGGTATTTTCTGCTATTACCCTTTTAAAAAATATAAAATTTTTGGGAAAACAAGCATTTTAGGTAAAAAAAATATATATTTTTTTTACATATGCAAAAGTCGTGAAACACCTGTAGGGTATTAAGGTTCAAATTACCCCTTGTTACGTTCCCCGAGGGGTCTAGTTTCCAAAATGGTATGCCATGTGTTTTTTTTTTTTGCTGTCCTGGCACCATAGGGGCTTCCTAAATGCGGCATGCCCCCAGAGCAAAATTCGCTTTCAAAAAGCCAAATGTGACTCCTTCTCTTCTGAGACCTGTAGTGCGCCAGCAGAGCACTTTTCACCCCCATATGGGGTGCTTTCTGAATCGGGAGAAATTGGGCTTCAAATTTTGGGGAGTATTTTCTGCTATTACCCTTTTTAAAATTGTAAAAATTTTGGGAAACCAAGCATTTTAGGTAAAAAAAATATATATTTTTTTTACATATGCAAAAGTCGTGAAACACCTGTAGGGTATTAAGGTTCACATTACCCCTTGTTACGTTCCCCGAGGGGTCTAGTTTCCAAAATGGTATGCCATGTGTTTTTTTTTTTGCTGTTCTGGCACCATAGGGGCTTCCTAAATGCGGCATGCCCCCAGAGCAAAATTTGCTTTCAAAAAGCCAAATGTGACTCCTTCTCTTCTGAGACCTGTAGTGCGCCAGCAGAGCACTTTTCACCCCATATGGGGTGTTTTCTGAATCGGGAGAAATTGGGCTTCAAATTTTGGGGAGTATTTTCCGCTATTACCCTTTTTAAAAATGTAAAATTTTTGGGAAACCAAGCATTTTAGGTAAAAAAATATATATATTTTTTTTACATATGCAAAAGTCGTGAATCACCTGTAGGGTATTAAGGTTCACTTTACCCCTTGTTACGTTCCCTGAGGGGTCTAGTTTCCAAAATGGTATGCCATGTGTTTTTTTTTGCTGTCCTGGCACCATAGGGGCTTCCTAAAGGTGACATGCCCCCCAAAAACCATTTGACGCTCCTTCCCTTCTGAGCCCTCTACTGCGCCCGCTGAACACTTAACATAGACATATGAGGTATGTGCTTACTCGAGAGAAATTGGGTTTCAAATACAAGTAAAAATTTTCTCCTTTTTACCCCTTGCAAAAATTCAAAAATTGGGTCTACAAGAACATGCGAGTGTAAAAAATTAAGATTTTGAATTTTCTCCTTCACTTTGCTGCTATTCCTGTGAATCACCTAAAGGGTTAATACACTTACTGAATGTTTTTTTGAATACTTTAGGGGGTGTAGTTTTTATAATGGGGTCTTTTATGGGGTATTTCTAATATGAAGACCCTTCAAATCCGCTTCAAAACTGAACTGGTCCCTGAAAAATAGTGAGTTTGAAAATTTTGTGAAAAATTTCCAAATTGCTGCTGAACTTTGAAGCCCTCTGGTGTCTTCCAAAAGTAAAAACTCATAAATTTTATGATGCAAACATAAAGTAGACATATTGTATATGTGAACCCAAAAAAAATATATTTTGAATATCCATTTTCCTTACAAGCAGAGAGCTTCAAAGTTAGAAAAATGCAAAATTTTCATTTTTTTCATCAAATTTGGGGATTTTTCACCAAGAAAGGATGCAAGTTACCATAAAATTTTACCACTAAGTTAAAGTAGAATATGTCACGAAAAAACAATCTCGGAATCAGAATGATAACTAAAAACAGAGTTATTAATGTTTAAAGTGACAGTGGTCAGAATTGCAAAAAAAGCTCCGGTCCTTAAGGTATAAAATGGCCTGGTCCTTAAGGGGTTAAATCCTGACCTCATATCCCCTCCTCATATCCCGACCCCAAATCCCCTCCTCATATTCCGACCTCATATCCTGTCTTCATACCCCGTCCTCATATCCCATCCCCATATCTTGTCCTCATACCCTGAGCTCATATCCCGTCCCTTTATCCCATCCTCATATCCCATCCCTATATCCCCGTCCCGTCCCTATGTCCCCATATGCCGTCCTCATATCTCATCCTCATATCCCGTCTTCATATCCCGTCATCATATTCCATCCTCTTATCCCCTCCTCATACCCCGACCTCATATCCCGTCCTCATATCCCGACATCATATCCCGACCTCATATCCCATCCCCATGTGTAATCCTCATGTTTAATCCTCATATCCCATCCTCAGGTAGGGATGCGTTGTGGTAAAGATATTGTAACCTGAAAATAAAAGGGGTGTGGCTTAAATGGTGGGCATGTCTTTGCAAGTTGTGGCATGGAATGTGGGAAGGGTGTGGCTTGCCAGCTGGACTGACACATTCACCAGGAAATGCAGAGCGGAGCTTGTGGAGTAAGGCACCAGAAGTCCTATATACTTGCATGGGACTTAAAACAAAAATCCCATCCTTCAGATATGGGGGTAGGTTAGGGGTTAATTTAACAATTATATATTTTTGTTTGATATATAAGTAACATGTGACCAAGTATTATCGAAATATCTCACATTTCCCATAGATTAGGGTTGAACTACCTATCCTATGTTTGTTGTTGACATATAAGTAACATGTGGCCAAGTTTCATGTTAATATCTTTAGCCGTTTGGACGTGATGCTGAAACATACACACATACATACACACATACACACACATACATACATACATACACACACACATACACACATACACACATACATACACACATACATACACACATACACACACATACACACATACACACATACATACACACACACATACACACATACATACACACATACATACACACATACACACATACATACATACACATTGAGTTTTATATATAAATAGATATGAATGTCTCAATGCTCTTTGGATGTATAGATAGATTTGCTGCCTTAATGTCTACAGTCTATATGGTTGTGTTCACAAGTGGTAATTTTTTTTCCCACCAAAATTAAGTAAAAAACACTGGTTTTAGGGCGATTTAAAAAAAAAATAATGGGGGAAAAAAAATCTATGTTATAGCCAAAAGTGAACACAGCCCAAGGTAGCAACTAAGGAAAGCAATCTGAATACAGGATAGAGGGGCAAAAGCACAAAACAGCAACTTGAGGCTCCTGGATCACAATGCAACATTTTCACCACATACAGTATCAATAGTTCCACCATCTACCATGTGTCATTTATACTACTGGTATCTTCATATGTGGCAGAGGAGTCTTTGGGCCCGCTCTGATACTAGAGCCTTGGAGCTATATTTATGCTCTCTACAGCTATGTCCCTGCTTCTTCCTTATGTCATGTGTAATTTTTTAGCCCGTTAGCTGAGTACCCGGTGTTGCCTGGTCTTCCTTCCTAAACCACGTGGGAGAGGAGTACTGAGAGTCCTGCACTGTGTAATGGTTTTTCTGGTCAACTGAAGCCCCAGCAGTGATAGGCTGCTCATCCTCCCTGCACTCCTCATTAAAGTAGTGCTGCCATGCTCTCCACACTGATGTTTCCTCTTCCTCCTCACTCTTCTGTCAGCCTGCGATAAATATTCTCTCTCCCGCCCGCCCGCCCAGTGCCCTTTCTCTGCCCCTGTGCTAACTATTCTCTGCATCTGCCTGCCTGACATTTAAATCATACTTTACCATGATGTTGGTCAGGCTGCAGGATGTTTAAAGCTCCCAGGCAATCTCTGCAGCCTGAGAGTTACACGATCAGGAAATGTACTAGAAGTCTCAGACTTTCTTGAGCCTCCCAATACGCTTTTTCATTGCTATATTATAGGGCTTCAGAGATTGCCTAGGAATTTTAAACAGTTTTATTGCAAGCAACGGTAACACAGGAACGAACAAAATCTGTGACATTCCGTTCAAGGTGGGGCCACTAGTAATGCAGAGAGATAAGTTGAATGGACTTTCGTACTCCAGGGTGACCAGCCAGCAAAGAAGAATGTCCCCAAATCAAGACTCTACTTCTCAGTTTACCAGGCACAAAAGATTTCCCATGTGGGACTTGCTGAAGATTGGCAGGAGCAGCAGAAATCAATCGCTCAGGATGAATAATATGCCTTGGCATGGAGTCCAATCCTACCACATCAGAGGACCTAGAAAGAGCATTGGCTCTGATGTTCTTGTTCGCAGGACGGAAATGAATAAAGAAATTAAATCTGGAAAAGAAAACAGACCATCTAGCCTGCTAGAGGGTAGATGCTGACCGGGTGAGAAGAACCTTCTAATAGATGTCACCACTCTTCCAAGGCAAGTTTAATTGCAAGAAGTTCCCGATCTTCAATAGAGTAGTTCCTCTCTGCAGGCGAGAAAGTCTTGGAGAAGAACCCACAGGTTACAATCTTTCCCCTGGAGTTTTAAGCGAGCGAAGGCCTCTTCAGCTTGGGGTGACAGTTCTTCTTAGTGAGGGCCACAATCGGGGCTACCAAGGAAGAAAAATGTAGGATGAACTGACGATAAAAATTGGCAAATCCCAAAAAGCGTTGAATAGCCCATAGACCAGTAGGACGAGGCCAATCCAAAACCGCACTGGATATATTATACACACACGTTGAGTTTTATATATATAGATAGGCATAGACAATGCCTTAAAACAAGTGAAATTTGGATAAAAATGTGTGCAAAGTAAAAAAACTAAACAAAAAAATATATAAAAGATACAAAATGAGGCACAGGAGTTTTCTATACAGTACGTTTTCTTCCGTCTACTGTTAGTCCAGAATATTCAAGAGTTGAGGCGTCAAACAATTGCCAGTGTATTGGACACTTTTCTTTATATACAATACATTTCTCTATATGTTGCTTTTTATAATCTGAGTCTTTTTATATTGAATCTGACCAGTGATTGTCATGTGCTTTCATAATGGATGGCCAACTAACTTGTTTTTTTATTTTTATTTTTTTATCTGGTAAATATTAAACATTTTATGTCTGATCATAGATAATAAAGACCGAAACACTAGTGTTTTTGAAAATGAGTGTCTATTTCTGTAACTGAAAATCATCTGAATGTGGTTGTTTCCCAGGTATCGGCCTAGGAACCTTAGTTCCAATAAAGGAAAATCTTAATGCCGTAGCATAACAAAGCAAGGTCTATAAAGATGTGATTGGTGAGTTTGATGTGGAAGATCTAGACTGGTTGCTTAGAGCCCGGACCATAACCCCACTGAATACCTTTGAGATAAATTAGACTGGAGATTGTGAGCCAGAACCCCTCATCTGACCTCACAAATGCTCTTCTGGATGATTTGGCAAAAATTCCCAAAGACACCAAAATCTTTGAGAAACTCTTCTCAGAAGAGTAGAAGTTGTTATACCTACAAAGGGGGACAAACTCCATGCTAATGCCTATGGATTTCGAATGGGATGTTTTTAATCTTCTGTAGTGTAAGGCTCCTTTCACACTACCGTTTGTCCGGTAGGTGGATGTCCGTTAGGTATATAGCAGGAGAAAAATTTGTGCCTGTCACGTCTTTTTCTCCCGCTATCATAGCGGACGTTAATGGAATCCTCTTTGCTTCATTACAATAACGGACATTAATGGCAGCCAATGTCGAAAAAAAAAAGAACCATTAACCTCAGTTTGTAAGGGAGCAACAGTCATAGTGTGAAAGGAGCCTAATGTGTGACCCCCTCGACCTACGATGGCCCCGACATACGATCATTTCAACATACTCTCTCTCAGAGGCCATCGCATGTTGAAGGCAGCATCAACATACGATGCTTTTGTATGTCGGGGCCATCGCATAAACGGCTATCCGGCAGCGCAGACTGCTTCAGCTGCCACCGGATAGCCATTTACGGCGCCCTGTGAGCACCGGTGATGTCACTTACCTGTCCTCGGGGCTCCGGCGCGTCCTCTTCGGGATCCCCTGCATCGTCGGCGCTCTCCATCGTCGTCATCACATCACTGAGCACGCCGTCCTGTCATCCAATAGAAGCGGCGTGTGTAACAACGTGATGGCGGCGACGGAGAGCGAAGATGCCGGGGAAGCAGAGGCCTTGCTGGAGCGTCGGGGACACCCCGGGACGTGGTGACAGCGATGGACGGCGACATCCCGGGCAGTGGTGACAAACGGTGACGGCCCGGAGCGGCGGGGACAGGTGAGTACAACTTCCTCTAACAGTGGTCTACAACCTGCGGACCTCCAGATGTTGCAAAACTACAACGCCCAGCATGCCCGGACAGCCAACGGCTGTCCGGGCATGCTGGGTGTTGTAGTTTTGCAACATCTGGAGGTCCACAGGTTGTAGACCACTGTCCTATACTTTACATTGCACGGATCCCTCAACATGCGATGGTTTCAACAAACGATGGTCCATTTGGAACGGATTCCCATCGTATGTTGAGGGACCACTGTACTTTTGTAACTGAATTGTATGGAGCCAAGGTAAAAGGTTTTATTTAATCTTTAATTAATTCATACATTTTTTCTTTTTCATTAACCTCTTTTCATATGGAGCCTTTTTATAATAAATTATTTGCATAGACAAGTGGGGGAGAGAGAGAGGAAAGATAATATGTTAAATGTTTTGCTTATTATTTATTTTGTACATTGACAATTTTATTTTTTCTCTTTATCTCTTTTTGTTCTCTTTCTCTTTTTTCCAAGCTAATATATTTTAATTCGTAAGCTATGTCGGGAAGAGGAATGGGATAAGACTGTAACAGTTAAACTATAAGGACCGAAGCTTGACCAATGGATCTCTGACCCTAACACCCTCTCAGACTAGAGAATAGTTAAAGGGGTACTCCGGTGGTTAATTTTTTTGACTATATGGCATCTTCTTTGTAAGTTTAGTTTTTTTGCAATATACATGTGTTATATGTTTTGGCAGCATGTGTGTGTTTACCTACCTGTTTATTGGGCAGGAAGTTCTGTAGTTCAGAGGGTTTACTTTTACTGTCGTCCACAACGTCGGCCATGTTCTGAGTCTACTGTGGACAACATGTCAGGGCTTTTTTCTCTCTGTCTGCATAAGAGAAATAAGCCACGCCCCCTCATCTCCCCTCCCCCCCCCTTCCCGGAGGCCTGCATGAGAAGCCTGAGTACACAGCCCCTCATCTCATCCAGCTGAGTACACAGCCCCTCACCTCCCCTCCCCCTTCTCTGTCTTCTGAGGATGTTGGTCTGCACAGGAGAAGGACCTCACAGAGAAGATAAGTGTTATATGAAGGGGAGGATGAGAAGGTGCACGGGCTGGGGATGTATGGACTGCAGGGGAATAAATCTCATACTGGGAATGATCTCTATATGTGAAGGGGGAGGGGGGGGGGGGAACTCCTG
Organism: Hyla sarda; assembly: GCF_029499605.1. Lineage (NCBI taxonomy): Eukaryota > Metazoa > Chordata > Amphibia > Anura > Hylidae > Hyla > Hyla sarda. The sequence goes on from NC_079191.1 coordinate 371,136,462, forward strand.
AATGACACATGCGGGGAGTTGTAGTCCTTGTTATGTGTGTGTATGCTAGTGTTTCCAAACCAGTGTGCCTCCAGGTGTGGCAAAACTACAACTCCCAGCATGCCCTGACAGACTTTGGGCATGCTGGTAGTTGTAGATTTGCAACAGCTGGAGGTACACTGGTTGGGAAACACTGTTCTAGCCTATTCAGCATACACATCATGTTACACCAGTGTTTCCCAACCAGTGTGCCTCCAGCTGTTGCAAAACTACAATTCCTAGCACGCCCAAAGGCTTTAAGGGCATGCTGAGAGTTGTAGTATTGCAACAGCTGGAGGCACACTGATTGGGAAACACTGTCCTAGCCTATTCAGCATACCCATCATGTTACACCAGTGTTTCCAAATCAGTGTGCCTCCAGCTGTTGTAAAACTACAACTCCCAGCATGCCCTGACAGCCTTTGGGCATGCTGGGAGTTGTAGTTTTGCAACAGCTGGAGGCACACTGATTGGGAAACACTGTTCTAGCCAATTCAGTATATTACAAACAAAGTGCATTGTTTCCCAACCAGGGTGTCTTCGGATGTATCAAAACTACAACTCCCAGCATGCCCGGACAGCGTTTGGCTGTCCAGGCATGCTGGTAGTAGTAGTTTTGCAACACCTGGAGGCACCCTGGTTGGGAAACACTGGTGTATGCCCTACAGAGGTGTGGTGAACTACAACCCCCAGGAGACTACAGAGGCTGCATGCTGGTGTTTTACCACAGACTGAAGCCTCCTGACTGACACATGCTGGGAGTTGTAGTCCCTTTTGTGTGTGTATGCCAGTGTATCCCAACCAGAGCTGATTATATTAGTGTGCTGTGTATAAGGGGGCTGACCCGGGAAAATAGTAGGGTGGGTAAAGGGCGGAACAAACCCCCCAAAAAAAGGAGCCGCCCCAAACCAGCAAGGCATGTGGCATGCTGGGATTTGTAGTTTTCAGCACAGCAAGAAACAGAAAATTGAAGCAAAGATAGGAAAACAAAGTGGGGGATAAAAAGACAACAAAGAACGGAAATAGAGTAGGCTAAATAACAAGAATAGAAATGGAACAAAACAGATAGGGTAAGTCAAAAACGGAAAAACACGTTGACCACCGGAGTACCCCTTTAAGTTCTTTGAAATTATATAAAGATGGTTATGTAAGGGTTATTATAATTCCTACACTTCCAGAAATTGTATTGACCTGAATTTGCTGTAAAGTAGAATTAAGAAATATGTATATAAAAAAAAAGTTGCTATACCGTTGTAACGTGTATTCTGCATTTTTTTTATACATTTTTTATTCATTCATTGATTTTCATTATTATGCATTTATATATTTATTTATTTAATAAATCTCTACTTGCTGTTTATCAGACAATTCATCCTCTGGTCCAGATATTTCAGGGTGCGCCAAATTCAGAAGCATCTTCTTCTCCACACTGATTCTATTGGCTATTCTAATATAGAAATTGCAATAATCACTCGGCTTGTACATGCCTACCCCTCTGTTTCATCAAGTGGATCTGAAGGTGCTCTTGTGGCAAATGAAAAATAATGCCTAATCTTGGACGACCCCTTTATTTTAGGGAGCGTGCTCTTCAGTTTTCTTTGATCTGAGCAAAAATATACCTGCAATACACCCACCAATCACAGACCCTGTGTTATACGTGTTGGCACCAGCCTTGGCGTTATCCTTATGTACAGCAAACAGTACATAAATAGGGGGAGATTTATCAAAACCTGTGCAGAGGAAGAGTGGTGCAGTTGCCCATAGCAACCAATCAGATTGCTTCTTTCATTTTCCACAGGCCTCTTTAGAGGCCTGTGGAAAATGAAAGAAGCAATCTGATTGGTTGCTATGGGCAACTGCACCACTCTTCCTCTGCACAGGTTTTGATAAATCTCCCCCATAGAGTATACTATCTACCCCTTTCCCTGTTTATGTTTTTTTTTCTTCCAGTTTTGTAATGGTTAACTACATGAAATCTGCGCAATAATTATTTGCCAAAATTAAAGCTAGTACAGTGAACATCTTGTGAGATAACAGGGTTATTTCTAAACATACCCAACCGGTTTTCCTCAGAAGTGACACAAGTGCTATCCACATGAGAGCTGTTCGAGTACAATGATCTTCTTTAGCACTCCCACATGAAACAGAGTCATGCGAAATATGGAATAATAAGCCTGGTGGATATATTATTATGACTAACATAGTCTGCCAGCGATGGATACATAATTTACCAAGTCGCTTCTGCGGAATGCACTTTTGTCCAATGGAATAATTATACATCTGTTGATACTGTACATAACAAGAATAATTCTGGTTTAATGTCGGTTTCTGTTGTCAGTATCAAAAATATTGTCAGATCAAAAATATTGGGGGAGATTTATCAAAACCTGTGCAGAGGAAAACTTGCCCAGTTGCCCATAGCAACCAATCAGATCGCTTCTTTCCTTTTTCGCAGGACTTCATAAAAATGAAAGCAGCAAGCTGATTGGTTGCTATGGGCAACTGGGCAAGTTTTCCTCTGCACAGGTTTTGATAAATCTCCCCCATAATCCTTAAGGGTACATTCCCACACGGCGTATTTGCTGCGTATTTGCTGCTGCGTATTTTATTTTCTCTGTTGAAGTCAATGGGTAGGAAAATACGCAGCACCAAATACGCAGCAAATACGCAGCAAAATACGCCGTGTGGGAACGTACCCTTAAAGTGTACTCTGGAGAAATAAAACCTATCCCCTATCCACAGGGGTCCAACCACTGGTGCCCCCCATATTCTCCTGTACGGGGCTGGAGGCTCACCTGTCCTCAGCGCTCTCCAGCCCCTAGGACAGGTGAGTACCCGGCCCCCATACAGGAGATCGCTGGTGCCCCCCGCATGATCAGAAACCAAGGGGGAGACTTATAAAAACCGGTGGAGGAAAAGTTGCTCATAGCAACCAATCAGATTGCTTCTTTCATTTTTAAAAGGGCCTTTAAAAAAATGAAAGAATCAATCTTATTGGTTGTTGTGGGCAACTGGTCAACTTTTTCTCTGCACGGTTTTTGATAAACCTCCCCCTAAGACACCACCCTGAGGATAGCAGGTAAGATTTATTTCCCCAGAGTACCCCTCTAAGGTAGATTTTGAAGTCCATAGACTAATCTACAATAAGGACTTGGTGGCCGTGTAAAAAGGAACCTTCCCTTACTGGACACATTGGCCCAGATTTATCAACCTGTGTGAGAGAAAAAATAGAGAGATTTTCCTACAGCGACCAATCACAGCTCAGCTAAAAAGTTCTGGTAAAGTGAAAGCTGAACTGTGATTGGTTGTGGGAAAATCACAAATTTTTTTTCTCTCACACAGTTTGATAAATCCCGTCTTTAAAGAAAAAGATTGTTAAAATCTTTATAATGATGTGTGGCAGGATAACATTAAAATAAAGGCAGGCAGATTGGTTTAAACATTTTTTTTTAAAGTACTTACCTTCTTGATCCCAGGCTTCCACCACTACAACGGTGCCAGTATCGCCTCCTATTTCTACTTCTTGACACAAAGCAGGGCCCACTCAGCCATTCCGTAAAGTGAATAGAATAAGTTGCAATACAATATCCAGCCACTACCAAATGTATGGCACTGTGGCTGCTAACTACTGAGAAAGCTGCAGCTGATCAGAGGGGGTTCTGGAGACCCCTGCAGTCCTTTCCGGGAGTCCCTTCTGAGACCCTCCATCAATCTGATATTGATTGCCTATCTGACAGTAGGTTATCAATGTTATAGAGGTTCTGTATAGCTGAAAAGGTTGACATATATAGCCCATTTTCTGCTGAATAGTGTGACGGACAAATGCAGAGTGAAGGTGGTTGGTTATCTGTGAAAATTGACCCACCATGTTTCATTTTTTTCGGGGGTGGAGGAGGGGTGTCATGGTTAGACGCACTTGTTAGAAACTCATTCTTGCCAAATGACAGGTGCGCATCCCATCTATGGAAGCCCAGGTAAAGCCACTGATCAAGCCTGTTTGTTGTTTTAACGTATAATGTCACAACTTTCACAGGTTAGCAATGAACTAAGTATTTTGAGAAAATGATCATTTTTAAATCAAGCATTATGATGTATCGTGTACGACCAACTTCATGGAAGAGGCTGAGACAAGGCTATACTTGACCCCAAGAGTACAAGGGCAGCCCCCAGTAGGCCCAGGCTCCAACACAACTGAAAGACCCAAAGGTTAATAAAAGACCAGAATCCTTTCCTCTGGGAGTCCCATTCAGACATCTACGGGCTGTATATATGACAGGTGTTGTACACGAGATAATCTCAGTATTAGGAGCTTCCCTTCCTACACTATGCTTGGCAAACACAAGTACAAGAAGAACATTATGGAACAAAGATATAGAAGACAATAAGGTTTTGTTAGTTTTCCATGATGCACCTTTCAAATTACTCAATGCCTATAAATATTCCATTTAGGACAATAATCTAAAATACATTCTTCATTGTATTCCTTGTGTGTATGTCTAGGATGAATGGAAAGGGAAGTTATTCAGCCAGTAACTACACAACAATAACGCTCATAAAGTCATTTATATATCCTTCTCACTCACATTCTCCTGGCAGACCATAGATTTAGAATCTTAGAAGCTTTTATTATTATAGATAATATCCATGTTTTAGAAATAACTATTTAATAATAGTTTTTATGTTTAGGTCTATCTGTGTAGCTGTCATATTATAACCTGAATTGTTTTTATTTTTTTTTATGATTTGGGCAGCAAATGACAAGAGGCATAAGGATTGCCTATATCTACTCTGGTGCTATAGACAGAATGCACGGCCTGTATTTTTCATATATTAGAGCTTATTAAAATTACGGAATTTCTGCACAGGCACCGCCAATATCTATTGGTATAGGACCGCACGGACTTGAGCTGCCACCATTTACGGCAATGCAGTCCGCGTGAAATTGCTCCGAAAGAATGAACATCTTCACAGATCAGAAATCTGGAAATTCTGCAGTAAGAATGGGTCAATGGAAAACGTATTCACGCCAATATTATCTTCATGCAGCAGAATTTCCAAGTGGGATTTCTAAGTAGAATTCTGCTTCAATATTCTGTAGTGTAAATGTGCCCTTACAATCAAGTTTGGATTAAAGGGGTATTCCGCCCATAGACATCTTATCCCCTATCCAAAGGACACCCCCACGATCACCATCAAGCCCCCTCCCATATACATGAATGACGGGGCATGGCGTGATGTCACATCTCCAGTTCTAATGACCCAGCAGTTTCCGAGACTGGAGCAGCTGGCACAGAATGCCAGGTGCTGCATGGAGATTGCGGGGGGGTATCCAAGCAGCAGGCCCCCAGCGATCAGACATCTTATCCCCTATACTTTGGATAGGGGATAAGATCTGTATGAGCAGAGTAATCCTTTAAGATAGGCAGAGGCCCCTAGACAAAAAATGCAAGCACATGGGCAATCAGGAAAATGCTAAGAAACACTAGCAGGAAATCTTCTGAAATCCTCTATGTGCGGTCCTCTTCGCCTCTCGTTTACTCCTTGACTCAACTTATGAGACAAAGATCACATGTCCTCTATGTGTAAATGTGGGCCTGACTTGCTAACCATCTTCTTGCAAGCCTGGCATCTTGCTGAAGTAACAGGGCATAGTAGGTAGAGCGTAATGTAGCTGCAGTCAGTGGAGGGTTGTGATTTCCTCTAGAATCACAGCCGACGACAACTGTTCTTCACTGAAATCTTGCGCAGGCCCAGAAGCAGTGATATCTCTGGCCATGATTTCTTCAGGGAGCAGAGCAGGGACACCTGCCATGCCGGGCTTTCAATCACACATAAGTGGGTGCGATTACATCCTGGAGCACTGTGACTACTTCAGGATGCTGCATGCCCCGTTTACTATATTACCATGGGTCTTATTGCTATACTTTTCTACACTATGGAGTATGGACAGGAGGACTTCCCCACATGGCGAGACACCTTATTTTACCCTATATAATGTGCTGCCACCAGTTATATAGGGGAAAATTTGGTGGTGACAGGTTCCTTTTAACCCCTTAAGGACCCAGCCCATTTTCACCTTAAGGACCCGGGCATTTTTTGCACATCTGACCTCTGTCACTTTAAGCATGAATAATTCTGGGATACTTTTACTTTTCACTCTGATTCTGAGAATGTTTTTTCGTGACATATTCTACTTTGTGTCAGTGATGCATTTTTGTCGATACTTACATAATTTCTTGGTGAAAAATTCCCAAATTTGATAAAAAATTTAAAAATGAAGTTGACATGTTTTTACTTTTGGAAGACATCAGAGGGCATCAAAGTTCAGCAATAATTTTCCAATTTGAAATAATTTTTTTTATTTTTCATTTTCACGGACCACTGTTCCAAAAATCTGTCAAACACCTGTGGGGTGTAAATACTCACTGCACCCCTTATAAAATTCTGTGCGGGTGTAGTTTCCAAAATGGGGTCACATGTGGGGGGGTCCACTGTTCTGGCACTATGGGGGCTTTGTAAACACACATGGCCTTCAATTTTGGACACATTTTTTCTCCAAAAGCCCAATGTCGCTCCTCTTCTGAGCATTGTAATTCGCCCGCAAAGCAGTTTACATCCACATATGGGGTATGTTCTTACGTATGGGGTATGTTCTTACTTTAACGAAAATTCGTCAAACACCTGTGGGGTGTTGAGACTCACTATACCCCTTGTTACATTCGGTGAGGGGTGTAGTTTCCAAAATAGAGTCACATGTGGGTATTTATTGTTTTGCGTTTATGTCAGAACCGCTGTAAAATCAGCCACCCCTGTGCAAATCACCAATTTAGACCTCAAATGTACATGGTGCGCTCTCACTCCTGAGCCATGTTGTGCGCCCGCAGAGCATTTTACGCCCACATATGGGGTATTTCCATACTCAGGAGAAATTGCATTACAAATTTTGGGGGTCTTTTTTTCCTTTTACCACTTGTGAAAATTAAAAGTATGGGGCAACACCAGCATGTTAGTGTAAAAAATAAAAAAATGTTTACACTAACATGCTGGTGTAGACCCCAACTTTACCTTTTCATAAGGGATAAAAGGAGAAAAAGACCCCCAAAATTTGTAGTGCAATTTCTCCCGAGTACGGAAATACCCCATATGTGGCACTAAACTGTTGCCTTGAAATACGACAGGGCACTGAAGTGAGAGAGCACCATGTGCTTCAGAGGCCAATTTTGGGGATTTGCATCCGCCACCAAAATGCCCTACAGCAGTGTTTCTCAAACAGGGTGCCTCCAGCTGTTGCAAAACTCCCAGCCTGCCAGGACAATCAGTGGCTGTCAGGTAATACTGGGAATTGGAGGCTCTGTTTTGAAAACAGTGCCGTACAAGACATTTTATTTATTTATTTTTTTTATTGGGGGGGAGGGAGACTGTGTAAGGGTGTATATGTAGTGTTTTACTTTTTATTTTGTGTAGTGTAGTGTTTTTAGGGTACATTCACATGGGCAGGGGTTAACAGTGAGTTTCTCGCTGGGAGTTTGAGCTGCAGCGGAAAATTTGCCACATCTTAAAGTTGCTGCAGAAAACTTGCTGTAAACCCCCTCCCGTGTGAATGTACCCTGTACATTCACATGGGAGGGGGGAAAACCTCCAGCTGTTTTAAAAATACAACTTCCAGCATGCACTGACAGACCATAGATGCTGGAAATTGTAGTTATGCAACAGCTGGAGGAACATTGGTTGCGCAGCACAGCGTTTCTTACTTAACTCAGAGTTTCGCAACCAGTGTGCCTCCAGCTGTTGCAAAACTAGAACTCCCAGCATGTACAGTCTCTCAGTGCATGCTGGGAGTTGTAGTTTTGCTACAGCTGGAGGCACACTGGTTGCGAAACACTGAGTTAGGACACAAACTCTGTTTCACAACCAATGTGTCTCCAGCTGTTGCAAAACTGCAACACTCAGCATGCATTGACAGTCGAAGGGCATGCTGAGAGTTGTAGTTTTGCAACAGCTGGAGGCACACTGCTACAACTCCCAGCATGCCCTTTGGTAGTCTGTGCATGCTGGGAGTTGTAGTAATGCAACAGCTGGATGCACACTTTTTTCATAGAAAAGGGCATGCTTGGAGTTGTAATCGGAACTCCAGCTGTTGCAAAACTACAACTTCCAGCATGTCCTTTGGTTGTGCATGCTGAGAGTTGTTGCTAAGCAACAGCAGGAGGTGAACAGGCCTCACCACCACTTCTGAGGGGACCCCTGCCAGACCAGGGAGAAGTAGGAGACCCCCGCCTGCCCCGATCGCCGCCCCGATCACCGCTTAGCAGGACAGTGATTGGTCGGTCGTTCCAACCAATCAATCATGTGATTGTGAGGTGGACCCTGTGCCACCTCACTCCTGCTGTGTAAGGGAGAATGGGGCTGTCTCAGACCCTCCCAGGGGTTTGCACGGGGTGCCTGCTAATAGATATCAGCAGTCATACCAGTCCGGTCCCTGCCCGGAGTGCGGCGGGGACCGAAATTCCCACAGGCGTACAGGTATGCCCTTAAGTACCAGGGTGTCGGGTCCCTAAGTGGTTAAACGGTCTGCTGCTAATGTCTTGGTGCCATATACCAAAGGACACGAAAGATCGTCAAAGGTCTCATGGAGTCCATTCCTAGATGGGTTAGAGCTGTCTTGGTGGCCCAATATAGACCTACACAACATTAGGCAAGTGGTTCTAATTTTGTAGATGGTTGTTGGAGAAGGGGATACTACCTAGGGGTTCAGAAATGAGTTTTCACCTTAACATAAGGAGCACTGGAAATTACAGTGGGTAACAGGGAAATTTTTGTGGGTAAAATATGAGAAAATAGCTGTCTTACATTAAAGTATTGACAGGAGCCATCTTGAGTAGAGCAGGAGAGCTCACTAACTGAGAAGAGGCTTTTGTCTCATGGTTGTTGTGCCTTACCCTGGGTCACCACGGCAGGATGAACTAGATCAGTGGTCTTCAAACGGTGGCCCTCCACTGTAGTTTTGCAACATCCGTAGGTCCACAATTTGGAGACCATTGAACTAGATGGACTTATGTCTTTCCTCGGTCATACTATATCACTCTTGTTAAACTTTTTCCACGTATAAATGGACCAATTCAGATAATTAGTACAATAAATATAAAGAAATTACTGTAAAGTCAATTACCTAATATATAAACAAAAGCGTGTGAAGGTGGCCTGTTGCTATAAAGAAGGCAATCTAATTTGGCACAAGCTACTCTCCAGCTTTTAGTTTTATCATAGCCGTACGGATAATCTTATCTGATCAGCAATTTTACATTTACACATCAGGATAGCAAAGTTTCTCTGAGGTGGATGTCTACTTGCTTCAACGACTCTGGCTCATTTCATTGTAGCATAAATCCTGAAAAAAGGAAATTGCTGTATTTATGTTGCAATAGAGCGGTGTACATTCTCCCTGCAGTAAGTTCTGCTGGCTTTAATTGATCATGAGTACTTCAATTTTCTGTCGAATTGCACGAGAAACTAAGTTAGAAATAAACATGCTTCCTCTAGGGCACAAATGTGGTTACCAGGTACCCGACTACAAAGCGAGTTTCTGCTCAGAACAGGTAGCCATAATGCAGTTAGAGTTAATTGTTTTTTCAGGCTGCACCAAGACAGACATGTTCAACCTGTGATATGAATCTCATTTTGTTCTCCAAAGCCTAAAACCAATGAAACATTAAAGCCATTAACAAAGTAATCTTTTACATCTGCACTTTCTGTCCTGTTTTCTAAATGGTTTATATTGACGATTAAGATTTATCTGATCCTGCTAAAATTTAGCATAGCAATTACAAGGTTTCCAGGACATCTAGCTTAATTTACCACTATATTTATTGGTTTTGAGTATATAGTATTTAGGCTTTACAACCTTACTGTTACTTAAAGGGGTTATCTAAAGGATAGGGGATAAGATGTCTGACTGCGGGGGGCCCGTTGCTGGTACCCCCTGCTATCTCCGTGCTGCACTTGCCATTCATGCCCGCCTATAGACACTAAATGAGGGGGCTTGGCATGACATCACCAGGGACGTGGCATTAAGTCAAGTCTCCAGTCCCGGAAAAACAAAGAGCTTTCCGAGACTGGAGACACAGCCCTGCATAGAATGTGGGTGCTGCTCTTTGGCCGGATAACCCCTTTAAAAAATCAGACATGCCAACAGTTTAGATTGATCAAGAAACCTGAGACCCCCTCCAATCATAAGGGTGAACTGCGCCGCTGTGAGCTTCACTCCTTGGCTTGCCACTCAGTCTGACTGATTGCAGAAGGCCTCCGTTATAAGTCTATAGATTGGAGCGTGCAGGGCAGTGAAGCACGCAGCCACATCTAGCGACTGATGGGGGTCTTAGCAATGAGACCACGACCAATCTAAACATTTGACATGTCTGTTAAATGACAAGTAATGCTTAAAACGATTTTCTCCTTGTAGAATTTAAGTCAGTGCATTGGAGAATGACTGTGCTGTAAATTCCAGATGATAGGAATCTGATGATGGGGTCAATAAATGAATGTGTGCCATGTCCTTTGGGAAAAGCAACTGAAAGGATTTTCTTGGCAGGAAGGTATTTTTATCAAATGCTTCCTGGTGCAGTGAAAAAAAATAATGAAAAAGCAGCTATACTCACCAGTCCTGACCCCCACTGCATAGTACCCACTGCTGTACTCTACTTCCTTATTACTTTGATGCTTAATTTGGTCAGGAACAGACATTTTCTGTCCAAATGAATTGTCACAATAAACACCAACAGGGTGGTGCCACTGTGCAGATATCCCATAATGCAGAGTTCACACACACAAATCTATCCACTTCACTGTATTATCAATACAATATACTAGTAGTAAGTATACAATAATCAAATTGCTGTATTCACAGCTCAGTAAAACTCGGGGTTATTTAATTTGGAAAAAAAAGAAGTTTTCGGGCCGATTTCATCACAATTAGAGTTGATTGAACTTTTGAAACCAAACTTTTCGGAAATCGCGAGTTCAGGTCAACTCGGTTTGACTCAAACCGACAGTGAAATAAACCCCTAAACATGTTTATAACACTGCCTAACACTTCTAAACCCCCGTCTAACACTGTTAGGAATGTATTCAAGTAGTTTTAAAGTGTTTTTAAGGCTCAGTTATTGTGACATGCGGTAATTCATAGTAATTATTACAGCTCGCCCATTTTTTAGGCTTATTAACATCAAAAAGCAGCATAAAGTATCCCTGGTTGTCGGTAGATGCCTGCCTGGTGTTAATATGCACACAGAGGCATGGAAAGATGCAGTGGCTTTTTCCAAGAGATGGCGAAGTTATGTCAATAGCATACAGCTGGAGATGATGGACGGATAGTAACAATTAAATTTGATTGTTTTAATTAAGCTTTTTTCATTTTGAAATAAAAATTTAAATGCAATTATTTGGTTCCTGGACTGGTGATGCTGACATGCATGGGTTGTGTATGCGAATACCTGGCTGAAACTACCAGGAGAACATGTCATAGTGGCTTACTGGAGGAAGCAGTAGTTGTCTGCGTAAAGCAGCAGGTTGAGACACCTTTAAAATTCATTCAAATTTGGCCAGCAAGGTGAACCCAGGCCTGGCTGGCTGGAGGGAGGGAGGTTGCAATAGCAAACTTCAGCATGTCACAGTGGTTTACCGGAGGAAGTTGTTGTATACTTCGTACAGCAGCAGGTTGAGAAACCTTTAAAATTAACTTCAATTTTGCCCCAGCCAGCCAGGTGGCCCAGGCTTGGCCGGAAGTTGCAGGTTTTTCCCCCAAAAAATTGGCCAGCAGCCCTGGTTGGCCGCAGGGTGTTTGCAAAAGCAAACACAATAAATTTGAATTTTGCCCCATCCAGGCAGCCGAGGCCTGGCTAGAAGTAGCAGGTTTGCAAAAAAAATTGAAATGTATTTGTCCAGAAGCCCAGGCTGGCCACAGGGAGTTTGTGAAAGTAAAAGCAGTAAATTTGAATTTTGCCCCAGCCAGGCGGCCCAGGCCTGGCTAGGGAATCACACAGAAACCAATGGAGCAAAACTTTTTATCGGACACGTATTGCCCTGGCCATAGCTATTACTCCACGCATCAACCATGGCATGCATTGTTCTGCACACAGACAAGTTAATGGAGTCGCTCATCCTCTCCACATGATGCGGGGACGGCTATGTTTTCAAAAATGGCAACAAAGTACGCACCACCAGGGCTGGCCAAACCCCATTAGTTTCCTGAAGGCTGTGGAGTCAGCAAGATGGTTTGGGAGGGCCTAACCCAGGATACAACTTGGGTACAACATGGTGACTGAGAGAATACTGTTGTCTGGATCCCCCAATGGATAACTGATGGGATAAGGGAGGAGGTGGGCACGACACAGATGAGGAAAATCCTGACTATGTGCTGCCTGTGGAAGAGGCCTGGCTAGCAGCGTTTTCCTCGTGTTGCGACGCTCCATATGCCTACATAGAGACGTAGTTCCTGTTCAACAACACATCATTGTCAACATTAAGCTCCTCATCGTCCACAGCATAGCCACCTTGACGCCTTACAGTATCCTTGGATAGGGGATAACTTATTTTTCACTAGACTACTCTTTTAAAGGGAACCTTTATAGTAAATCACTGTTACTGTTTTACAATAGGTTTACTGAGAAGCAAATAATCAATAAATACAGATTACTAGAGTCGGTATGTCTTATTTATGGCATTGTCAATAATATAATAATCACCCTGGCAAAATGCATTTTCAACATTTGTGCGTAAATAGTATTAGAGAGCAATATAGAACCACCCAATAAAATGACTGAATTTGAGGTAATTTATAAAGGCATTTTACATTATGAGATAAGAATTATAAATGGGAAAGGTGGCCTTGAAGGTGAAAGAACCTTAAGTGTAGGGTTACATGAGTGTGATCCAACCAGTTTGCTGTTGCAAAACTACAACTCCCAGTATTCCAATGACAGACCAAGTGGTAATGAAAATCGGTCACAGGAGGATGAGGATAATGACAACTTTTTTGCAACAGACGACACATTTCGAGGGGCATCTACCCTCTTCGTCGGGTCATATATAGAGGCACAGATGTCTGTTCACATTCAAAAAAATGTGCAAAGCCCACACCGACCCTGAGGTCATAGTGATGTCACTGCTGACAGAGAGATAGTAACACTACAATATGATGCTAATGGTGAATAGTTATAAATAATAATGAATAGTTATAGTCTGTCAACCATGATGTAACTATGACCTCAGGGTCAGTGCTGACATTTTTTTTTTTTTTGTGGGCAGACAACTATGCCTTTGTATATAGTGTGTCTCTTTTCTGTATTTGTATGACCTGATGAAGAGGGGAGAAGCGCCTCGAAAATCGTCTGCTGCAACAAAGTTATCTTTATCTTCACCCCCCTTTCTCCTGTAAATGATTTTTATTTCCACTCGGTCTGTCATGGGTTGGTGCTGAGACACGTATATATTTTTTTCAGCAGTTCCGTGCTTCCTGCTTCTCCACTACCATTGATTTATATACTAAAGGGACACTTATGTGGTTATGCGGTTCTACTTGATCTATCCATTCAAATACCATAATTGGAAAACTTTATATTGACACTCAAGCAGTAGGTATGTGGGTCACTCTGCAGTACTAAGGAGCATCAAGGGCATCACCACTTTACAAGGACTTTTCAAAGGTGCCTTAAGTTAATAGGGGTGTCATGGTAAAAATAGGAGGTGTGTGATCTGTTCTATTAAGCCTGGTTTTGTTGCCTACAGATTTTACTAAAAAAAAATCATAAAAATATACTTGTACGGCTGCCACGTTTTTCAATCATTAACCTTCAATGTCTTTGCATGATTGTGTTATTGTTTTGTACAAGCTGCGAGTTGTACTGAGCCATGGTAAAACAGTAATAGCATTAAAGGGGTATTCTGGTATCAGAACATTGTATTCCAACAAAACCATCACCTAAATATATATAACTTACTAATATATTATTACAATCTGTACTGGCTTTAACAGGTTTTTGTTGTATTTATACCTGAGAAGAAGTTGCATGGTGTGGTGTTGTCTCAGCAGCTCCCTGGCTCCTCCCTTTCTTCTGAGGTGATGTATCATCATCACTCCCTGAGTAATGCCACCATCTCTGACCAGCCCCTACAGATTACATCATCACCTCCCTGTCATATACACATTTCATATATATTTTATAGGGAAATTTTTTTAGAAGAATGAGGTGTGTTTACAATATGCTGCCTTGTGCTTAACAATGTCACAGGCAGAGGAGCAGACAGGAAATGAATGCAGCAGGTGGTGCCAATTTACTGACAGCATAGAAATAGTCTGCTGTGTACTGAAATGTTCTGCAACAGCTCTGGGTGTTGAACATGCAGTAGTGCAGTGAGAGGGCAATAGACAGTGTGGGAGGTCTGTGACGAAGAGCTGAGGGAAAGCAATGCATTCTGGGCATTGTAGTACTGAGCAACTGCTCAACCAGGAAGTAGTAAGAGGATATGGTAGGGGATAGGATTTCATACCCAGAAAACAAAGACATTTTTGATAATTTTAGCACATTTTTTTCAACAGCTGGAAAGCCATGAGTTGCAGGTCTGTGCACTATGAGATAGAGGGCAAAGAAATAAGGAGCAGAGAACTAAAAGAATTATTTGCTATTACAAATTTTCTTTGAAAAGTGGCCACAATACTGGCCTTATGCATAATATCTATATGTCAATATTGCCTTAAGCAACATAAGCACTTAAACACCAAAATGAAGATAAATAGATATAAAATAGATATAAAAGATGTATGAAAGCATCAAGCAAGTGAAATGCATGAGACATATGATTATATGAATCAACTGATCTACTATATGTATATTGTACATGAAATCTCATAAGCAATAAATCTTCATAAACAATGGTGGATATTAGGACTGAATACATTACAAGGTGTCTATATGGAGATCTACAAAATCTCACAGTTTTTTAATAGAAGTAATTTACAAATCTGTATAACAACTTTCTGGCACCAGTTGATTTTAAAAAAAATACACTGCTCAAAAAAATAAAGGGAACACTAAAACAACAATGTAACTCCAAGTCAATCACACTTCTGTGAAATCACACTGTCCACTCAGGAAGCAACACTGCTGTTGTGCAAATGGAACAGACAACAGGTGGAAATTATAGGCAATTAGCAAGACACCCCCCAATAAAGGAGTGGATCTGCAGGTGGTGACCACAGACCACTTCTCAGTTCCTATGCTTCCTGGCTGATGTTTTGATCACTTTTGAATGCTGACGGTGTTTTCACTCTAGTGGTAGCATGAGACGGAGTCTACAACCCACACAGGTGGCTCAGGTAGTGCAGCTCATCCAGGATGGCACATCAATGCGAGCTGTGGCAAGAAGGTTTGCTGTGTCTGTCAGTATAGTGTCCAGAGCATGGAGGCGCTACCAGGAGACAGGCCAGTACATCAGGAGACGTGGAGGAGGCCGTAGTAGGGCAACAACCCACCAGCTGGACTGCAACCTCTGCCTTTGTGCAAGGAGGAGCAGGAGGAGCACTGCCAGAGCCCTGCAAAATGACCACCAGCAGTCCACAAATGTGCATGTGTCAGAAACAGACTCCATGAGGGCCCAACACCATGCAGAATGTTTGGCATTTGCCAGAGAACACCAAGATTGGCGAATTCACCACTGGCGCCCTGTGCTCTTCACAGATGAAAGCAGGTTCACACTGAGCACATGTGACAGAGGTGACAGAGGTGAGTCTGGAGACACTGTGAAGAGCGTTCTGCTGCCAGCAACATCCTCCAGCATGACCGGTTGGCGGTGGATCAGTAATGGTGTGGGGTGGCATTTCTTTGGGGGGCCGCAAAGCCCTTCATGTGCTTGCCAGAGATAGCCTGACTTCCATTAGGTACCGAGATGAGATCCTCAGACCGCTCATGAGACCATATGCTGGTGCGTTTGGCCCTGGGTTCCTCTTAATGCAAGACAATGCTAGACCTCATGTGGCTGGAGTGTGTCAGCAGTTCCTGGATAGGCATTGATGCTATGGACTGGCCCACCCATTCCCCAGACCTGAATCTGATTGAGCACATCTGGGACATCATGTCTCACTCCATCCACCAATGCCACGTTGCACCACAGACTGTCCAGGAGTTGGCGGACGCTTTAGTCCAGGTCTGGGAGGACATACCTCAGGAGACCATCCAAAACCTCATCAGGAGCATGCCCAGGCATTGTAGGGAGGTCATACGGGCACGTGGAGGCCACACACACTACTGAGCCTTATTTTGACTTGTTTTAAGGACATTACATCAAAGTTGGATCAGCCTGTAGTGTGGTTTTCCACTTTGATTTTGAGTGTGACTCCATATCCAGACCTCCATGGAGTGATAAATTTGATTTCCATTGATAATTTTTGTGTGATTTTGTTGTCAGCACATTCACCTATGTAAAGATGAAAGTATTTAATACGATTAGTTCATTCAGATCTAGGATGTGTTATCTTAGTGTTCCCTTTATTTTTTTGAGCAGTGTAGTTTTCCACCAGAGTACCCCTTTAAAAGAATCTACTTACAAATACTTTCAAATGAGAAAACAAACAACTAAGGCCTGATAAATACAGTCTGCTAGCAGTAAAATAATAATTTCATGTTTTCTCTTCCATTGTGGGAATTATATTCCATTTCTACAATCCTGATGACTTGAACATCAAGAATTTAACAGGGAGAAAGAAAAAAATGGCAGAACCTGCCTGTGGTGAAGAACGACTGAACATCTTCTCATGGACCAATTCTACCTGTGAGATAAATGTAAAACTGGCTTTATGTAATGAAGAGATAATGTAAAAGGTTATGTGGAAGTTATACTAAGAAATCAATAAAATATACATATGCATTAAAACTGCTAACAGGTGAAGTGAATAACATTAATAATCTCATGACCTCAGGACAATGGCGCCTGTCAAAGGGCGGAACAAATGAGGAAACAAGTGAACAATTAGATCTTGAAGTTGTTGTGTTTGAAGAGGGAAAAATGGACAAGATGGATCTGACCAATGGATTTGACAAGGGCCAAGTTGTGATGACTAAATGACTGGGTCAGTTAATCTCCAAAATAGCGAGTTTTGTGGATGGGTTTTAGTATGTGGAGTGTTTCTAGATTGCAGTGGAAGTCGTTGTTCAGTGGCTCAATGAAGGACACTTGTACAATCAACAGGGGCATGGGTGTTCAAGGGAGCAAAGCCTAGCCTATCTGGTCATTGTTGAACTTGGGTACTTTGGGCCCACCAGAGGAATTGATTCTGAGGGCCCATTTTCCATCTTTGACAAAACAATGCGTTTTTAGCCCAAGTTTTATATTGTCCTCTCTGAACTCCATATTGCATTCTGACATTAACACTACATAGAGTATGGCAAAAAAAAAAAAAAATTATTTGGTGATAATAAACCTGCTTTAGGGTGGAGTCACATGTGCCGCATTTTGCTGCTGCACATTTTCCTACCCACTGAAGTCAATGGGCAGCACAATCAGCTGCAGAAAATAGGCAGCAAAAAATGGCACGTGTGACCCTACCCTAAAGATATTAAACTAACTACATAGATAAATAAATAAATTAATTAATTAAATTGTTTTATCTCAGATTTGAGTCAGATCACAACCTATCAAATCTATCTAATATCCAAGCAAGGAAGCAGCACACCCAAGGTGTCTATTGTTGCAGTGGCTTCCTGGAGAAATAAACATTCCACGATCACAAATAGCCAAATACAAAAGAGGTTCCGAAGCTCTTCAGTATTGAAAAACATGTGTAATTTATTTACCCATATCTTGAGAAAGCCGACGTGAGGTCAGAGAATTAGTATTAGAGAGATGGGTGAGTAAATTACATGTATCAACAACAGAAGAAAAGAACATCTGCACTCACCGCTCAGTATCGGCCGTCGCGATCTCGACCGGACGAAGCACACTGTTGTGCGAAATACCGGTATAGTCTCTGAGCGCTTCCTGCTACATGCAGCGCCTGTAATCCCGGATCTCCGGACGCGACGACCGATACTGAGCGGTGAGTGTGGATGTTCTATTCTTCTGTTGTTGATTCTTTGATTCTGCCGTGAGTTTTCTGCACCCCGCAGATCGGCTTCACTTTGAACTCCCTGGTACTCCAGAGCCGCTGAACGGTCCACAAGTTAGTGCCTGCCATATGTTGCTTGTTCTTTCCTACCTATTAGTGTGCTCTCCCCATGCTTGTAGTATACTATATAAGTAAATTATATGTGTTTTGCCCTATTTGAGTGCTGAGGAACCTCTTTTTTATCTATCCATCTTATAGCTAACTACCTATCTTGAATAAGACCTTGGGATGTGGCTGAAACATCACTGTGAGCACCTGATGGAATAAACATTGTCACTATTCTTTCACATTATCCTGAAATGTTCTGGGCTTTTTGATTTTTATCTATCTGTCTCATATTTACCTGTTGCAGGAGATTAGCTCTGTAGACAAACAACAGTTAGAGTCAGTGACATGAATGTAACATTTATACAGTGCTTTTCTTGTTTTTATTTTCCAGCATATACAAAAACAAAAAAAAAACAAAAGCTATTGTAGTCAGTCACAAAATACAAATGCAATTCTACTTGTCCTAGCACTAACACAGTCTTCCCTATACAGGTGGCTTACTACCAGCCACCCAACGAAATAGTCATTAAATACTGGCATGGCAGGGCCCACTACCAACCTGTCTTTTATCTTATAAAAATCCAGGCTTGAAAACAAAGGTTCCTTTGCAGCTGTTGTCTGCTAGGGAATTCACACTATCCTGGAATTTCCTTATCTCACCCAGCTTTCTCTGGATGAGATATGCGCTTCCTGAAATCTGGTAGCTGCATATGACAGGTACCTTAGGGAAATATAGTGACTCCAAACCCTCATTCCTGTTAAGGTCTCACAGCCGAGAGCAATATGCTCAGACTGAAAAGAACTACACAACTTCCTCTGGAGCATACAGCAGCTAATAAATACTGGAAGGATTAAGATTTGTAAATATATTTAATTTACAAGTCTGGTAAACTTTCTGGCACATATCTATCTATTTCATATATATCTCTCCCATAAATATATATCTACCTTATATCTATCTTTCTACCTATTTCTTATCTATTATCTACCTTTTACCTATTTATTTATGCCATGTATATCCTGCCCAAAAATAAACATCTATCTTTCTCATATCTATCTATCTCATACCTATCTATCTATCTATCTATCTATCTATCTATCTCTTATCTATCTATCTCATATCTATCTATCTATCTATCTCATATCTATCTATCTCATATCTATCTATCTATCTATCTATCTATCTCATATCTATCTATCTATCTATCTCATACCTATCTATCTATCTATCTATTATCTATCTATCTATCTCATATCTATCTATCTATCTATATATCTATCTCATATCTATCTATCTATCTATCTCATACCTACCTATCTACCTATCTATCTATCTCATATCTATCTATCTCATATCTATCTATCTATCTCATATCTATCTATCTCATATCTATTGTCACGATACGGCTGGCAGGAGGTGGATCCTCTGTGCCAGAGAGGGATTGGCGTGGACCGTGCTAGTGGACCGGTTCTAAGTTACTACTGGTTTTCACCAGAGCCCGCCGCAAAGCGGGATGGTCTTGCAGCGGCAGTAGTAACCAGGTCGTATCCACTAGCAACGGCTCAACCTCTCTGACTGCTGAAGATAGGTGCGGTACAAGGGAGTAGACAAGAGCAAGGTCGGACGTAGCAGAAGGTCGGGGCAGGCAGCAAGGATCGTAGTCAGGGGCAACGGCAGGAGGTCTGGAACACAGGCTAGGAACACACAAGGGAACGCTTTCACTGGCACGATGGCAACAAGATCCGGCAAGGAAGGGAAGGGGAAGTGAGGTTAAAAAGGGAAGTGCACAGGTGAATGACTGATTAGACCCACTGCGCCAATCAGCGGCGCAGTGGCCCTTTAAATCGCAGAGACCCGGCGCGCGCGCGCCCTAGGGAGCGGGGCCGCGCGCGCCGGGACAGGACCGATGGAGAGCGAGTCAGGTACGGGAGCCGGGGTGCGCATCGCGAGCGGGCGCCACCCGCATCGCGAATCGCATCCCGGCTGGGGGCGGTATCGCAGCGCACCCGGTCAGTAGATCTGACCGGGGCGCTGCAGTAGCGAGGATGTTGCGAGCGCTCCGGGGAGGAGCGGGGACCCGGAGCGCTCGGCGTAACAGTACCCCCCCCCTTGGGTCTCCCCCTCTTCTTGGAGCCTGGGAACCTGAGGAGCAGACTTTTGTCTAGGATGTTGTCCTCAGGTTCCCAGGATCTCTCTTCAGGTCCACAGCCCTCCCAATCAACCAAAAAGAACCTTTTTCCTCTGACCGTCTTGGAGGCCAGTATCTCCTTCACTGAGAAGACGTCAGAAGAACCGGAAACAGGAGTGGGAGAAACAAGCTTGGGAGAGAAACGGTTGATGATGAGTGGTTTAAGAAGAGAGACATGAAAGGCATTAGGAATACGAAGAGAAGGAGGAAGAAGAAATTTGTAAGAGACAGGATTAATTTGGCACAAGACTTTGAAAGGACCAAGATAGCGTGGTCCCAGTTTGTAACTGGGGACACGAAAGCGGACATATTTAGCGGAGAGCCATACCTTGTCTCCGGGAGCAAAAATGGGGGGAGCTCTTCTTTTCTTATCGGCAAACTTTTTCATGCGAGATGAAGCCTGTAAAAGAGAATTTTGGGTCTCTTTCCATATGGTGGAAAGATCACGAGTCACTTCATCTACAGCGGGCAAACCAGAGGACAAGGGAATAGGGAGGGGGGGAAGAGGGTGACGGCCGTACACCACGAAAAATGGGGATTTAGCAGAAGATTCAGAGACTCTAAAGTTGTACGAGAATTCGGCCCAAGGTAGAAGATCTGCCCAGTCATCCTGGCGGGAGGAAACAAAATGCCGTAAATAGTCACCCAGAACCTGGTTAATTCTTTCTACTTGCCCATTGGATTGAGGATGATAAGCAGAAGAGAAGTTTAATTTAATCTTGAGTTGTTTACAGAGAGCCCTCCAGAATTTAGACACGAATTGGACACCTCTATCCGAGACAATCTGCGTGGGCAAACCGTGAAGACGAAAAATGTGTACAAAAAATTGTTTTGCCAACTGAGGCGCTGAAGGAAGACCAGGAAGAGGAATAAAATGTGCCATCTTGGAAAATCGATCAACGACCACCCAAACAACAGTGTTGCCACGGGATGGGGGTAGGTCTGTAATAAAATCCATACCAATCAGAGACCAAGGCTGTTCGGGGACAGGCAGAGGGTGAAGGAGACCAGCAGGCTTCTGGCGAGGAGTCTTATCCCGGGCACAGACAGTACAGGCCCGCACAAAATCCACAACATCTGTTTCCAGAGTCGGCCACCAATAGAAACGAGAGATGAGTTGCAAGGACTTTTTGATGCCTGCATGGCCTGCGAGGTGGGAGGAGTGACCCCATTTGAGAATCCCGAGACGTTGGCGTGGAGAAACGAAGGTCTTCCCTGGAGGAGTTTGCCTGATGGAGGCTGGAGAAGAGGAGATCAGACAGTCAGGAGGAATCCGAGGAACGAGAGAGAGCATCGGCCCTAATGTTCTTGTCGGCAGGGCGAAAATGAATTTCAAAGTTAAAACGGGCAAAGAACAACGACCACCTGGCCTGGCGAGGATTCAGCCGTTGGGCAGACTGGAGATAGGAGAGATTCTTGTGATCGGTGAAAATGATAACTGGAAATTTTGATCCCTCCAGCAGATGCCTCCATTCCTCAAGTGCCAATTTAATGGCCAGTAGTTCTCGATCCCCGATGGAGTAGTTCCTCTCCGCCGGAGAGAAGGTCCTAGAAAAAAACCCACAAGTAACAGCATGCCCGGAAGAATTTTTTTGTAGAAGGACCGCTCCAGCTCCCACTGAGGAGGCATCAACCTCCAATAGGAAGGGTTTAGATGGGTCAGGTCTGGAGAGCATGGGAGCAGAAGAAAAGGCAGACTTGAGCCGTTTAAAGGCGTCTTCCGCTTGAGGAGACCAGGACTTAGGATTGGCATTCTTCTTGGTTAAAGCCACGATAGGAGCCACAATAGTGGAAAAATGTGGAATAAATTGTCTGTAATAATTGGCGAACCCCAAAAAACGTTGGATAGCACGGAGTCCGGAGGGGCGTGGCCAATCTAAGACGGCAGAGAGTTTATCTGGGTCCATTTGTAGTCCCTGGCCAGAGACCAAGTATCCTAGGAAAGGAAGAGATTGACATTCAAACAGACATTTCTCCATTTTGGCATAAAGTTGATTGTCTCGAAGTCTCTGAAGAACCATGTGGACATGCTGGCGATGTTCTTCTAAGTTGGCAGAAAAAATCAGAATATCGTCCAGATACACAACAACACAGGAATATAAGAGATCACGAAAAATTTCATTAACAAAGTCTTGGAAGACGGCAGGGGCGTTGCACAGGCCAAAGGGCATGACCAGATACTCAAAGTGTCCATCTCTGGTGTTAAATGCAGTTTTCCATTCGTCCCCCTCCCTGATGCGGATGAGATTATATGCACCTCTTAAGTCCAGTTTGGTAAAGATGTGGGCACCTTGAAGGCGATCAAAGAGTTCAGAGATAAGAGGTAGGGGGTAGCGGTTCTTTACCGTGATTTTATTAAGTCCGCGGTAATCAATGCAAGGACGTAGGGAGCCATCTTTTTTGGACACAAAGAAAAATCCAGCTCCAGCAGGAGAGGAGGATTTGCGGATAAACCCCTTTTTTAAATTTTCCTGGATGTATTCAGACATAGCAAGAGTCTCTGGGGCGGACAGAGGGTAAATTCTGCCCCGGGGTGGAGTAGTGCCCGGGAGGAGGTCAATAGGACAGTCATAAGGCCTGTGAGGGGGTAAAGTCTCAGCTTGCTTTTTGCAAAATACGTCAGCATAGTCCATATAAGCCTTAGGAAGACCGGTTACAGGAGGAACCACAGGGTCACGGCAGGGAGTACTGGGAACCGGTTTAAGACAGTCCTTGAAACAAGAAGTACCCCAGCTCTTAATCTCTCCTGTGGACCAATCAAGGGTTGGGGAATGGCGTTGAAGCCACGGTAGTCCAAGGAGAATTTCGGAAGTGCAATTGGAGAGGACCAAAAACTCAATTTTTTCGTGATGAGGTCCGATGCACATTAGGAGGGGTTCCGTGCGGTAACGCACGGCACAGTCCAATCTTTCATTGTTAACACAATTGATGTAGAGGGGTCTGGCGAGACTGGTCACAGGGATGTTGAACCTGTTGATGAGAGAGGCCAAAATAAAATTTCCTGCAGATCCGGAATCCAAGAAGGCCTTAGTAGAGAAGGAGAAGGTAGAGGCAGATATCCGCACAGGCACAGTAAGGCGTGGAGAAGCAGAGTTGACATCAAGAACTGTGTCACCTTTGTGCGGAGTCAGCGTACGTCTTTCCAGGCGGGGAGGACGGATAGGACAATCCTTCAGGAAGTGTTCGGTACCGGCACAGTACAGGCAAAGATTCTCCATGCGGCGTCGTGTCCTCTCTTGAGGTGTCAAGCGAGACCGGTCAACTTGCATAGCCTCCACGGCGGGAGGCACAGGAACGGATTGCAGAGGACCAGAGGAGAGAGGAGCCGGGGAGAAAAAACGCCTCGTGCGAACAAAGTCCATATCCTGGCGGAGCTCCTGACGCCTTTCGGAAAAACGCATGTCAATGCGAGTGGCTAGATGAATAAGTTTATGCAGGTTAGCAGGAATTTCTCGTGCGGCCAGCACATCTTTAATGTTGCTGGATAGGCCTTTTTTAAAGGTCGCGCAGAGGGCCTCATTATTCCAGGATAATTCGGAAGCAAGAGTACGGAATTGGATGGCGTACTCGCCAACGGAAGAATTACCCTGGACCAGGTTCAGCAGGGCAGTCTCAGCAGAAGAGGCTCGGGCAGGTTCCTCAAAGACAGTTCGAATTTCCGAGAAGAAGGAGTGTACAGAGGCAGTGACGGGGTCATTGCGGTCCCAGAGCGGTGTGGCCCATGACAGAGCCTTCCCAGACAGAAGGCTGACTACGAAAGCCACCTTAGACCTTTCAGTAGGAAACTGGTCCGACATCATCTCCAAGTGCAGGGAACATTGTGAAAGAAAGCCACGGCAAAACTTAGAGTCCCCATCAAATTTATCCGGCAAAGAAAGTCGTAGGCCGGAAGCAGCCACTCGCTGCGGAGGAGGTGCAGGAGCTGGCGGAGGAGATGATTGCTGAAGCTGTGGTAGTAACTGCTGTAGCATCACGGTCAGTTGAGACAGCTGGTGGCCTTGTTGCGCTATCTGTTGCGACTGCTGGGCGACCACCGTGGTGAGGTCGGCGA
Source organism: Hyla sarda (assembly GCF_029499605.1). Classification (NCBI taxonomy): domain Eukaryota; kingdom Metazoa; phylum Chordata; class Amphibia; order Anura; family Hylidae; genus Hyla; species Hyla sarda. Next base: position 371,160,922 of record NC_079191.1, read on the forward strand.
CAACTGGCAGTGGAACTTCAGCGGGATCCATGGCCGGATCTACTGTCACGATGCCGGCTGGCAGGAGGTGGATCCTCTGTGCCAGAGAGGGATTGGCGTGGACCGTGCTAGTGGACCGGTTCTAAGTTACTACTGGTTTTCACCAGAGCCCGCCGCAAAGCGGGATGGTCTTGCTGCGGCGGTAGTGACCAGGTCGTATCCACTAGCAACGGCTCAACCTCTCTGACTGCTGAAGATAGGCGCGGTACAAGGGAGTAGACAGAAGCAAGGTCGGACGTAGCAGAAGGTCGGGGCAGGCAGCAAGGATCGTAGTCAGGGGCAACGGCAGGAGGTCTGGAACACAGGCTAGGAACACACAAGGGAACGCTTTCACTGGCACGATGGCAACAAGATCCGGCAAGGAAGGGAAGGGGAAGTGAGGTTAAATAGGGAAGTGCACAGGTGAATGACTGATTAGACCCACTGCGCCAATCAGCGGCGCAGTGGCCCTTTAAATCGCAGAGACCCGGCGCGCGCGCGCCCTAGGGAGCGGGGCCGCGCGCGCCGGGACAGGACCGATGGAGAGCGAGTCAGGTACGGGAGCCGGGGTGCGCATCGCGAGCGGGCGCCACCCGCATCGCGAATCGCATCCCGGCTGGGGGCGGTATCGCAGCGCACCCGGTCAGTAGATCTGACCGGGGCGCTGCAGTAGCGAGGATGTTGCGAGCGCTCCGGGGAGGAGCGGGGACCCGGAGCGCTCGGCGTAACATCTATCTATCTCATACCTATCTATCTATCACATATCTATCTATCTATCTATCTATCTGATATCTATCTATCTCATACCTATCTATCTATCTCATATCTATCTATCTATCTATCTCATATCTATCTATCTATCTCATACCTATCTATCTATCTATCTATCTCATATCTATCTATCTCATACCTATATCTATCTATCTCCTACCTATCTATCTCCTATCTATCTATCTATCTATCTATCTCATATCTATCTCATATGTATCTATCTATCTCATACCTATATATCTATCTCATATCTATCTATCTATCTATCTATCTATCTATCTATCTCATACCTATCTATCTATCTCATATCCATCTATCTATCTCATACCTATCTATCTATCTCATACCTATCTATCTATCTCATATCCATCTATCTATCTCATACCTATCTCATATCTATCTATCTATCTATCTATCTATCTAATATCTATCTATCTTTGTATCTTTCAATTTATTTCATGTATATCTCTCCCATGAATATATATCTATCTTATATTTATCTTTCTACCTATTTCTTATCTATTATCTACCTTTTACCTATTTGTTTATTTATTTATGCCATGTACATCCTGCGCATAATCTATTTATCTCTCATCTATCTTTGTATATATATATATCCCATAGATAAATAAATACCTATCTTATATCCATTTTTCTACCTATTTATTTCCCATCTATCTGTCACCTATCTCATGTATACCTCTCCCATCACTATGTATCTTCTATAAGGTCACCTGAGGTCATCTTATCCTATATAAATCATTGACTTTTGACAAATCCCTTCCCCTTTTCTAATATAATCCCCCCTGTGCTCCATGGTGGGCTTCTTTCTATTACCATGGTGGGCTTCTTTCTATTACCATGGTGGGCTTCTTTCTATTACCATGGTGGGCTTCTTTCTATTACCATGGTGGGCTTCTTTCTATTACCATGGTGGGCTTCTTTCTATTACCATGGTGGGCTTCTTTCTATTACCATGGTGGGCTTCTTTCTATTACCATGGTGGGCTTCTTTCTATTACCATGGTGGGCTTCTTTCTATTACCATGGTGGGCTTCTTTCTATTACCATGGTGGGCTTCTTTCTATTACCATGGTGGGCTTCTTTCTATTACCATGGTGGGCTTCTTTCTATTACCATGGTGGGCTTCTTTCTATTACCATGGTGGGCTTCTTTCTATTACCATGGTGGGCTTCTTTCTATTACCCTGCCTGTTATGTTGCACCTTCTCAGCCTTAAGAATCTCCAGCAACAAAACACCCAGAAAATGCTCAATAATTAATCGGATTCATCACATTTCAGCGTATTAGCCTCTTTGGGGATCGCGGTGACGCAGATTCCTGGAAGGAAATAGGGGGATAGAGCTGTATATGTCGGCTCCTTAAAATCCAAGCGCCCAGCCCCGGTGCCTCCCCCGCCTGTACCGCTCCTTATATAGAGGCGAGCTCAGCAGCGGCTGCTATAGAGAGCGCAGCATCCGAGACAGCGCTGTATAGGGAGGGAGGCTGCCGCCTGACACATACTAGAACACCCGGATCTGCAACTGAAGAAGCCTGGGAAGGGGCTGGGGATTGTAGAGAGGAGATGCCGACGGTCTTGGTCCTTCTTAGCCTCCTAGTAGGCACCCTAGAAGGTAAGTGCTGCTGACGCTTTTATGGGCACCGGCACCCTAGCACCTTGGACAGCAGCACATCAGCACTCTGGACTGGTGCCTCGGTTTCAGCAGGGGTTTTCAAGCAGTGTGTTTCCAGCTGTTGCAGAACTACAACTCCCAGCATGCCCGGACAGCCTTCGGCTGTCCGGGCATGCTGGGAGTTGTAGTTTTGCAACAGCTGGAGACACACTGCTTGAAAAACACTGACTTAAAGCAATGCCTCCCCACTACATCCCCAGGATATTGCAATGCTTTTTACTGTACTAATACTTTTGAATACTAATAAATTACTAAAACTATCATTTATTCCCTTCTGATATCTCTTTATATACATAAGCATTCAATGTTCTAGACAGAAGTTAATAGGTACCAGGAGAGCTTCAGTGTTGTATAGTAATGCTGGGTCTATGGAAGTTGCACTAGGGTAGTGTTTTACAACCAGCTGTAAAACTACAACTCCCAGCATGTCCTGGGAGCAGCCCTCAACAGCTGGAGGCACGCTGGTTGGGAGACACTGCAGTAGGGGGTTTCCTATGGTGTTACACAGTGGTCAAGTCCTTAGGAAAAAATGTGCAGGAACTCACCCAATATTTTCACTCAAGGGCTGATCCTGCAGAACTCCTACTAAAGGGAATGATGTTCCTGCTGTGGAAAAAGTGCAGGAACTCAGTTCCTACGCGTTCCTGCAGGACTTGAGCCCTGGTGTTACAGCAGTCACATAGATCATGAAAAATTTAAGATACCATTTTCTGGCACTTCTGATGGGGGTTTGCTACCTAATTCAAGGGGAGAAAATACTTGACATGTATATATATATATATATATATATATATATATATACATACATATACAGGGGTCATGTCTTGGAAAAAAGTGAGGGAACTCCTCCAAGATTTCCACTCAAGGGTTGGTCCTGCAGGTCTCCTGCTAATGGGAATGTGGTTCCTGCTGGGGAAAAAGTGCAGGAACTCAGTTCCCACGAGTTCCTGCAGGACTTGAGCCCTGTATATGCATATATATATATATATATATATATATATATATATATACACACACACACACACAGGGAAGTGCAAAGACATTTTGGGGGGCAGAGAAAAGGGCACTTCTCATGCCCACATAATGATACCCAACTGCCCAGTGTCAAAAGGGCAGAGGCTCAAGCCCCCTTTCTTGTCAATGTGTGCAGGTCCTGTATTTATGTATGTGTGTATAGATATACAATAATATGTGTATATTATGTGCTTGTGTGTGTGTGTGTGTGTGTGTGTATATATATATATATATATATATATATATATATATATATATATTGTGTATTGTGAGATATTTATATATTCTGCAACAGGTTGTTATGTCTCTGTTATATTTATGACATATAAGGAAAGCAAAGGTAATGAAGTTATATGCTACACACATTTTTACATGGAAACATAGGTGAAGATATATATATATATATATATATATATATATATATATATATATATATATAGCTAATATTCATACAAACTATTGACTCTTCTTCACAGTTGCATTAAAATGTAAGCCCTCATATTTACCAAGGTAGCAATACCTAAATGGCTTAGCAAAGCGCAAAACAAGCCTGGGGCGGCCAAAGCAATAGAGGCGACCCCTAGTGGCCAGTGCTGGACCTCTTACTTATATAATATACTGTAAGTGCATTTCTGCTGTAGTTGCGAAAATTAAAAAATAATAATCATGCGTTATGACCTGGTTTTGTGCTCCAGGGGGGATCCCAAGTTACCTATCCATCTGTTATGGCATTCCCGGTGTGGTCTATCATTTTAATAAGGAGCAATGTCATCGTACTCTTGGTATTATTTAGCATTATCCTGTATATAGGAAGAATAAAAGGCATTGGGCAAATCATTCCTCCATCTGTCTTATTAGGAGAATAGTCTGTGAAGTGTATATAGGTTTTTCATTGGCATAACAATCCTTTGTATGGATTCTGAATTGGTGATGATTTTATGAAACTAGTCAACAACATGTGACACATTCATCACTTTTCTGTGTAGAAATCTTTTTTTAATCAAATATGAGAAATATGCACTAAGTATATTTAAAAGGACATTGGAAAATCCATATTCATTTCTTTATTTTATTATTATTGAATGTATTTATTGTATTAATGTATTTACTTATTTATTGATCTGTGACAGTAAACAATGGGGATTTTCTAAATGTGTTTATATTATACTATGAACATATATACAACAGTGTCCTCCGTATCCCCAGCCTGTGGCTTTCCAGATGGAGCAGAACTATAACTCTTAGCACAGAGATTTCCAAGCAGCGTGTCTCCAGCTGTTGCAGTTTTGTCTATCATTTTAATAAGGAGCAATGTCATCGTACTCTTGGTGTTATTTAGCATTATCCTGTATATAGGAAGAATAAAAGGCATGGAAAGAATCATTCCTCCATCTATGTAGATAGTTGGCATGATAATCCTTTATTCACTCATCCAGTCTGTACAAATATTGCATATCATTTATTGGAATACATCTATATATACATATATATACATATTGATTCAGTGGTGCTGCGTAACAATATGACCGCCATCTCTTCTTAGGTGTCAGTATAATGTGCTGGTCATCTCTGGGGGGTCAGGTCATCTCTTTGTCCTTAAAATATTTAGGGCACAGGCAGAACTGACTACTCTCTCATGCTGGAACCTACTTTATTTCTGCCCGCGGCTCAATGCTGAGCAGGTAATGAATGGACTTTATGACTGAGAATCTGGTGAGAAGAAACATGGCAGCTGAGGTCAGAGACTGATAAATATTTCATAAAGTAAGTGGATATTACTTAGTAGAGGAGAAGACTGCAGTATATAGCAACATATAACTAGAACTGGCTTCAGGGCTGGTGCAAGGAATTTTGCCGCCCCTTGACACACCCCACCTTACTCCTAGGGCGACACACTGTGACAAACTCCCTCCTCATGTAATCTCCTTACTTCTGGGGTGACACACTGTAACAAACCTCCTCCACATGTAATCTCCTTACTACTGGGGTGACACACTGTAACAAACCTCCTCCACATGTAATCTCCTTACTACTGGGGTGACACACTGTAACAAACCTCCTCCACATGTAATCTCCTTACTACTGGGGTGACACACTGTAACAAACCTCCTCCACATGTAATCTCCTTACTACTGGGGTGACATACTGTAACAAACCTCCTCCACATGTAATCTCCTTACTACTGGGGTGACACACTGTAACAAACCTCCTCCACATGTAATCACCTTACTACTGGGGTGACACACTGTAACAAACCTTCTCATCATGTAATCACCTTACTACTGGGGTGACACACTGTAACAAACCTCCTCCTCATGTAATCTCCTTACTACTGGGGTGACACACTGTAACAAACCTCCTCCACATGTAATCTCCTTACTACTGGGGTGACACACTGTAACAAACCTCCTCCACATGTAATCTCCTTACTACTGGGGTGACACACTGTAACAAACCTCCTCCACATGTAATCACCTTACTACTGGGGTGACACACTGTAACAAACCTTCTCATCATGTAATCACCTTACTACTGGGGTGACACACTGTAACAAACCTCCTCCTTAAGTAATCTCCTTACTACTGGGGTGAAACGCTGTAACAAACCTTCTCATCATGTAATCTCTTTACTACTGGGGTGACACACTGTAACAAACCTCCTCATCATGTAATCACCTTACTACTGGGGTGACACACTGTAACAAACCTCCTCCTTAAAGGAGTACTCCAGAATAGAAAATTGTCCTCCATACTGCCGGCAGTAAAAATAATAATGAGGTACATACCTTCCTTTGCTCCCCCAGTGCCTCCGGTAACCCACTCCGGTCTCCGCTGCGATCCTCTTCCTGGTTGTTGGTGGTCGACGAGTCATACTGCGCTCAGCCAATCACTGGCCGCAGCGAAGTCCCGGCGAGCTTTCTAGGTCCAAGGGTTTAGGCTGGGCGTTGATGAGTCAGTGAGTCAGGTCTTCTCTTTTTATATATATATATATATATATATATATATATATATATCAAATAACAAGAAAGAGAAAAAACGGAGTCACTTATAAAATGTATATCATTTTATTAATTCCGTGGAATATAAGTACATAAAAATTGTATATATATTAGTTAAAAAATATATTATTTTTCAAGGAGGAATGAGGCTAAAAGGTGGTGTCACCGGCTCTGCAATGAAGGCTGGGTATGGTGTATATATTACTGGATCCACCACAATTTGTACACAAATTTGCAAAAACAGGATGTTTTAGCAACATGTAGAAAACATGTATATGAATCTCACAGTGAGAGCGAAAAAATTATTATATATATATATAACATGCAAAATAAAGTGCAGTGTGCATGTAAACAAGCATAACATTGTGGGGATACAAATCAGTATAGCGATATACCAGAGTACAGCAGCAATCAGCAGAGCCCGGGACAGCACCACTCCAACGTACGTTTCGGTACGCAACCTTCGTCTCCCAGACGAAGGTTGCGTACCGAAACGTACGTTGGAGTGGTGCTGTCCCGGGCTCTGCTGATTGCTGCTGTACTCTGGTATATCGCTATACTGATTTGTATCCCCACAATGTTATGCTTGTTTACATGCACACTGCACTTTATTTTGCATGTTATATATATATATATAATTTTTTCGCTCTCACTGTGAGATTCATATACATGTTTTCTACATGTTGCTAAAACATCCTGTTTTTGCAAATTTGTGTACAAATTGTGGTGGATCCAGTAATATATACACCATACCCAGCCTTCATTGCAGAGCCGGTGACACCACCTTTTAGCCTCATTCCTCCTTGAAAAATAATATATTTTTTAACTAATATATATACAATTTTTATGTACTTATATTCCACGGAATTAATAAAATGATATACATTTTATAAGTGACTCCGTTTTTTCTCTTTCTTGTTATTTGCTATTTCTGTTTGGAGTTCACATACCTATCGCCAACACCAGTACCTGGATTAATCGATAGTGCTTGGTCACTTACATACTGCTTAGTCATAATAATAATAATTTTTTACTTCCAGGTTTTAGTTGTCCGTTTGGGTATTTTTATATATATATATATATATATAGATAGATAGATAGATAGATAGATAGATAGATATAATACAAAGATGCATTCGGTGAGTCAGACAGTGGTGGTAGGGGAATAATGCTTATTGTTCAGACTAAATTTATTGATGATCTTAGATTGCGGAATCTCTCCAGTTGGCTGTTTGCCAGAGCCATGGCACCTGCATATACAGAGAACAGAGCAAGTCAATGGGAGCCGAGCTGCAGTAACCCAGCAAAGCCATTACATGGTGTACGGAGCTGTATACCTCAGGCTGGGTTTTCTGTATATGTGGTTCTGGCAAACAGCTGATCTTCAGGGTGCTGGGTTCTGGCATCCCACCGATCTCATATTCATCTATCGTAAGGATGTCATTTTTAAAATTAACCTTAAAAAACCTTTTAGACTGTGTTCACACATGACGGCACAGTACCGCCACAATTTTACCGCTATTTTATGAAATTGCTGTAAAAATAGCACAATTTTACAGTGATTTGTATAATCACACAATCATGATTTACAGTGGATATTAAAAAAAATCTACACGTCCTTGTTTTTGTGATGTTAAACAATGAGACAAAGATAAATTGTGTCAGAATTTTAATGTGACCTATAACGTGATCGATTCAATTGCAAAAAAAAAAATATGAAATCTTTGAGGGGGAAAGAAACCCTCTTATATCTGGGGATGTGGCTGTGTTCAGAATTATCCAATCACATTTAAACTTATGTTAAATAGAAGTCATTACACAACGGCCATCATTGAACCAATTAAAGGGGTACTCAGGTGGAAAACTTTTTTTTGGCAAATGAACTGAGGCCAGAAAATTAAACAGATTTGTAAATTACTTCTATTAAAAATTCTTTACCCTTCCAGTACTTTTTAGCAGCTGTATGCTACAGAGGAAAGTCTTTTATTTTTGAATTTCTTTTTGTCTTGTCCACAGTGCTCTCTGCTGACACCTCTGTCCGTGTCAGGAACTGTCCAGAGCAGCATAGGTTTGCTATGGGGATTTTCTCCTGCTCCTGACAAGACAAAAAAGAAATTCAAAAAGAAAAGAATTTTCTCTGTAGCATACAGCTGCTAAAAAGTACTTGAAGGGTAAAGATTTTTTAATAGAAGTCATTTACAAATCTGTTTAACTTTGTGGCACCAGTTGATTTAAAAAATAAATGTTTTCCACGAGAGTACCCCTTTAAGGATCGGGCCATTTTTCATTTTTGCCCTTTCGTTAGTTCCTTCTAAAAATTATTACACTTTCAATTTTGCACCTCCAGACCAATATGAGGGCTTATTTTTTGTGACACCAATTGTTCATTGTAACGACATCAATCATTTCACCACAGAATCTATGGTAAAACCATAAAAAAAAAATATTTGTTGGGCAAAATTGGAAAAAAAAAGCCCTTTTGTAACTTTTGGGGGCTTCCAATTCTATGCAGTGCCCTTTTCAATAAAAATTACACCTTATCTTTATTCTGTAGGTCCATACAAAGATACCTAATTTATATAGGGTTTAATTTTATTGTACTACCTTAAAAAAATTATAATTACATGCACCAAAATTTGTATGTTGAAAATTGTCATCTTCTGACCCCTATAACTTTTTTACTTTTTCCATATACGGTATGAGAGCAAATTTTTTTTATTTTTTTACGTAAATGCCATTGACCGTGCGGTTTAATTAATGTCGTATTTTTATAGTTCGGACATTTACGCACGCTGCAATACCACATATGTTTATTTTATTATGTTTATATATTTTTTAAATATGGGTGACTTTTAATATGGAAGGGGTTAATGGGTGTTTTTTTTTTACTTTTTATTCAACTTTTTTATTTTTACACTTTTAAACCCTTTAGGGGACTTTTAAGAGGAATCAGTAGATTCCTCATACAGATCAATGTAGTTCCACAGGATTTTCCTGAAATTTGCCTAGTTGTATCTCAGAGCAAAAGTCATGATCCCCAGAGGGCTTCCGAAGCATCAGTGGGATCTCATTGTTGAAAGATATCAGGAGAAGGGTACAAAATAATAGCATCGTATAGACCATGGAACACAGTGAAGACAGTCAGGGAGACTTCCAAGAGGATTACTGTAACCTTAAAGGAGTAGTCCAGTAGTGAACAAGTGGTGAACAACTTATCCCCTATCCTAAGGATAGGGGATAAGTTGCAGATCGCGGGGGGTCCGACCGCTGGGGCCCCCCGCGATCTCCTGTACGGGGCCCCGACAGCCCACGCGAAGGGGGCGTGTCGACCCCCACACGAAGCGGCGGCCGACACGCCCCCTCAATACAACGCTATGGCAGAGCCGGAGTGCTGCCTTCGGCAATCTCCGGCTCTGCCATAGCGATGTATTGAGGGGGCGTGTTAGCCGCCGCTTCGTGCGGGGGTCGACACCCGCTATCTGGCCGGAGAGCCTGGCCCCCGTACAGAGAGATCACGGGGGGCCCCAGCGGTCGGACCCCCTGGCATCTCAAACTTATTGTTACGCCGATCGGTCCGGGTCCCTGCTCCTCCCCGGAGCGCTCGCGGCGTTCCTCTCTCTGCAGCGCCCCGGTCAGACCCGCTGACCGGGAGCGCTGCACTGACACTGCCGGCGGGGATGCGATTCGCATAGCGGGACTCTGCTCCTTAGGGCGCGCGTGCGCCAGCTCTCTAAGATTTAAAGGGCCAGTGCACCAATGATTGGTGCCTGGCCCAATCAGTCTAATTAGCCTCCATCTGTTCCCTGCTCATATAACCTCACTTCCCCTTCACTGCTTTGCCGGATCTTGTTGCCATTGTGCCTTGAGAAAGCGTTTACTGTGTTTGCCATTACTGTGTTCCTGACCTCTTGCTATCTCCATTGACTACGAACCTTGCCGCCCGCCCTGACCTTCTGCTATGTCTGACCTTGCCTCTGTCTAGTCCTTCTGTCCCACGCCTTCTCAGCAGTCAGCGAGGTTGAGCAGTTGCCGGTGGATACGACCTGGTTGCTACCGCCGCAGCAAGACCATCCCGCTTTGCGGCGGGCTCTGGTGAATACCAGTAGCAACCTAGAACCGGTCCACCGACACGGGAGGAGCAGGGACCCGGAGCGATCGGCATAACAGTACCCCCCCCCCCCTTAGGTCGCCCCCTCTTTTTGTCCGGTTGTCGCTCCACATGGGACGAGGACATTGGAAGCGATTGTAGAGTCTCCTTCTGGAGGACAGAGAAGTCCTGGGTATACTCATCAACAGCAGGCAGTTCAGAAGGAATGGGGAGGGGGGCAGAGGGTGAAGCTTGGCACGGGGCAGAGTGTTACCAGGACGGGGGCTATGAGGAGGCACGGCATAGACCTGATAGGCATTGGGGGACCAGGTATAGGAGGAGACACTGAGGTTTGACTGACGGGACTGGGAGCAGACGTGAGGCATTTTTTGTGGCAAGAAGCACCCCAGCTCTTGATCTCCCCGGTGGTCCAGTCAAGGGTAGGAGAGTGGCGTTGGAGCCATGGCAGACCGAGGAGGACTTCAGTGGTGCAGTTGGGCAAAACAAAAAGTTCAATTTTTTCGTGATGCAATCCACTGCTCATGAGCAGGGGTTCTGTGCGGTAATGCACAGTGCAGTCCAATTTTACTCCGTTGACCGAGGAAATGTAGAGCGGCTTGGCGAGACGGGTCACAGGGATGTTGAACTTATTAACAAAGGAGGCCAAAATAAAATTTCCCGCAGAACCAGAGTCCAAGAAGGCCACAGCTGAGAAGGAGGAGTTGGCAGAAGGAGAAATCCGTACGGGCACAGTGAGACATGGAGAAGCAGAATTCAAACCAAGAGACGCCACTCCCACGTGAGCTGGGTGCGTGCGTGCATGCGTTTCCCAGACGTGGAGGACGAATAGGGCAATCCACCAAGAAATGTTCGGTACTAGCTCAGTACAGACATAAATTTTTATCTCTGCGGTGAGTCCTCTCTTCATGGGTCAGGCGAGACCGATCCACTTGCATAGCCTCCTCGGCGGGAGGCACAGGGGTAGATTGCAAAGGATACTGTGAGAGAGGTGCCCAGAGATCAAGGTCTTTTTCCTGGCAGAGCTCCTGGTGTCTTTCAGAAAAATGCGGGTGGCCAAATGGATAAGTTCATTCAGGTTGGCAGAAATTTCTCGTGTGGCCAGCACATCTTTGATGTTACTGGATAGGCCTTTTTTAAGGGTCGCCCAGAGGGCCTCGTTGTTCCAAGATAATTCAGAGGCGAGGGTACGAAATTGGATGGCGTATTCGCCTACAGAAGAATTTCCCTGGACCAGGTTCAGCAAGGCAGTTTCGGCAGAAGAAGCTCGGGCTGGTTCCTCGAAGACACTACGAACCTCAGCGAAGAAGGACTGTACAGTGGCAGTGACAGGATCATTGCGGTCCCAGAGCGGTGTGGCCCATGACAGGGCTTTGCCAGACAGGAGACTAACCACGAAAGCCACCTTCGACCGTTCTGTAGGAAATTGGTCCGACAACATCTCCAAATGTAGGGAACATTGAGACAGCAAACCACGGCAGAGTCTTGAGTCCCCATTATATTTGTCCGGCAGGGACAAGCGGAGGTTAGGAGTGGCCACTCGCTGCGGAGGAGGTGCAGGAGTCGGCAGGGGAGATGGTTGCTGCTGTTGCTGCTGTAGCTGTGACTGAAGTTGCTGTAGCATGGCGGTCAACTGCGACAGCTGGTGACCCTGTTGTGCGATCAGTCAGGATTGCTGGGCGACCACCGTGGATATGTCAGCGAGACTTGGCAGCGGCACCTCAGCGGGATCCATGGCCGGATCTACTGTTACGATTCGGCAGGCTGGATGTGGATCCTCTGTGTCAGGGATACGTTTTTCACCACTGGACTACCCCTTTAAATCGGCTCTGTCATTAAAATTGTTTTTTTGTAAATAAGAATTGTAATTTACTCCCTGTTAAAAAGTGTATTTTTTATGTCACTTTCATGGCCTTAAAAATCTGGCCACTATGGGTCTCCTTTCTGGTCCAGACTACATTCTGTCTGCTCAAAAGCACATACCTTGGTCTCCTGTTGGACTGGTAGGAGACCAAACTCAGGAAGTGCGGTCTGGCTATAGGCAGTGAATAGCTCTCACTCTCCCTGTTTCATACAGAGGCACATAGTGAGTGCTATTCACTGCCTATGGCCAGACTGCACTTCCTGAGTTTGGTCTCCTGCCATTCCAGCAGGAGACCAATGTCTGTGCTTTCGAGCAGACTGAATGCGGTCTGGACCAGAAGAAGTGGCCCTAGTGGCCAGATTTATAAGGGATTTACAGGGAGTAAATTACAAATCTTATTTATTTTACCTGCTGTATCATATTAAAAAAAATCATTTTAACGGCAGTGCCCATTTGAGGGAACTGCAGGAATTTCTGGCAATTACTAGCTGTATGCTACATGTGGCAACAGTATCTTGTATTTTTCATATGAATGGGCTATAGGGTAGAAGGTCAAGACTGAAGCCTTTTCTCGCAAAGTAAAATATCCAAGCCTGGTTGAAGTTTGCAAAAACAAACAGTCCCTTAAAAGCATATGGGAAAATGTGTTATGGTCTGATGAAACCAAGGGTGAACTTTTCGGCCATAATTAGAAAAGGTATGTTTAGTTTAAGAATAATCCATCATGCTCTTGGGCTGCTTTTCTTCAGCTGAAACTGTCCCTTAGTTCTGGTGGAGAAAATTTATGAACAGTTTCAAAAACCAGGCAATTTTGTCACAAAACCTTCAGGCGACCAATAGAAAGCTGAAGATGAAGAGGAAGTTCACCTTTCAGCAAAACAACCCAAAGCATGGTTTCACGAGAAGGAGATTAATGTTTTGGAATGGCCTAGCTGGAGCCCAGACCTCAAAGGGGTACTCCACTGGTCAGCTTTTGGAACATTTAGTTCCAAACGCTGTGTGCGCGCTGCGGGGGTCGGCAATACCCCCTCGTAACGTCAGGCCATGCCCCTCAATGCAAGTCTATGTGAGGGGGCGTGACATCACAGGGGGCGTGGCCGACCCATGCGGCCGACACAGCGTTTGGAACTAAATGTTCCGAACACTGGCCAGTGGAGTACCCCTTTAGTTCAATAGAACATCTGTAGAGTGATCTGAAGAGGGCTGTGCAGAGGAGATGCCCCTGCAATCTGACAGATTTGCAAAGAAGAGTTGGCAAATATTGCCACGTCTCAAGATGTGCCATGTTTATAGATTCTTACCAAAAAATCTAAATGTATAAAGTGTTAGTTGAAAGGTGTGCACACTTATGCAACCAAGTTATAGTGTTATTTTTCATACAAAAAAGAAGAATGAGAGGAGGCACTCACGATTTCAAGGTGCAGTAGTTTTGTTTTATTCACGGTGCATGCTTGGAGCGATACAGCAGCCGCAGGACGCCAAGGTGGAAGCACAGGTGCAGTGCCAATTGTTTCACGCCACTTCTGGGCATTTCATCAGACTACCTTCCCTCCCCCCGTCACACAGGTAAATACTCTTCCTGGAGTGACGTGTGGTGTGGAGGGTGTGTCTACTAGTGAGATTAAAACATTACATTAAAATCCACACATACAGACAATGCAACAAGACACATTATTTAAAGGGGTTGTGCGCTACCCTGCCTTTCGGAGCTCCGCACGCAGCGTCCGGAAGTTCATTACTCCGAACGCTGTGTGCCGGCTTCCATGTTCGTGGCCGCCGGGCGGCCACGAACACGGAAGCCCGCACACAGCGTTCGGAGTAATGAACTTCCGGACGCTGCGTGCGGAGCTCCGAAAGGCAGGGTAGCGCACAACCCCTTTAAATGGAGTAACAAAAGGACTTTTGTTCCATAGATAGACACTAAGATCCAAGCGGTCATTCAGACCTAAATTCCCTTGTGCGTTTGTTTCAAGGATAATTCTGGCTTCTCACTGTAAAAGTGTTTTACGTCTGTCTGTTCCCTCTCTGGCAAATACAGGTGCAATTGTCACTGCACCTGTGCTTCCACCTTGGCGTCCTGCGGATGCTGTATCGCTCCAAGCATGCACCGTGAATAAAAGAAAACGACTGCACCTTGAAATCGGGAGTGCCTCCTCTCATTCTTCTTTTTTGTATGAACTTTGCATTTTCCGCTCGGGAGGGTTGAGCACCTTCCTTGAGAGGTTGCAGTTAGTGGACTGCTTGGCTATTACTCTGAGTGTTTGGCAACTTGCTCAAGTTTGCCAGAGCCTATGAAAGACTTTCTGTAGCTTACAGACCATAGACGTCAGGTCTCTCTCTCTATTCTATTCCATAGTGTTATTATTATTTTCTATTTTTACCTCTCAAAAATGTCAGTTTGTTTTGCAATTGAATTGTTAACATTATGGGTCCCATTAAATGTGGAAAAAGTCCTCACGTGATTTATCTTTGTCTCATTCTTTAACATCACAAAAACCTAACATTTTTAAAATGATTTGTAGAGTCTTTATATCCACTGTAAATTGCTGTAAAATTGTGCTATTTTTACTGAAATTTCAGAATATAGCGGTAAAATTGAGGCGGTACCACTAATTTGACCCCAACTGTAAACCCAGCCTTATTTGGGAGTATATGAGAAAGATCATTACCTTTAATTGCTATTTTATCTGAGAATTATTTAATATACCTGTCAAACCCCTTTAAAATCCATTGTCACTGGGACTGTTTTATTCTCTTTTTTAATCGGATATAAAGGGAACATGATGTGTCTGGCAGCGTCTTATCCTTTGCCTTTGTTAGAAGGGGAGTTCAGGCTAACATATTAAGCGGCAGCAGTGTGATATCAGAGGTCAGCAGGAATTGCTGGAAACTATGCGGCTTTTTCTGACCGGTCTGCTTTAGTAATTATTTGTTTTACTCATGAAATAACAACTCTGGAGCATAATTTCTTATACCTGTTCCTGTTTCCTCTGTTATTTATCTTAGAAATGTGTGAATAAATAGACAATTGGGTGTTAACTCCAGCCAAAATTAACTTATCCCCTATCCACAGAATAGGGGTAAGTAGCTGATCGCGAGGGGTCCGACCGCTGGAAACCCCTGCGCTGGAAACCCCTGTAATTTTCCGAATGGGAAGCGGCTCTCAGTGAGGAGCGCATGTGGTACGCTACACGTGATCCATTCATTTCTATGGGAGAGCTGAAGACCCGAGTACAGCTCCAATAGAAATGAATAGAGCACGTTCCCTCTACTGGTAGATGACATGCATTCCTCATTGCGATTGGGTCGCGTTCTGGAGATCACTGGGAGTCCCAGCTGTTGGATAGGGAATAGGTTCATTTTGGCTGGAGTACTCGTTTAACAGTTGGGTGGAGGGGATGTCTCTAGCATTGTCAACTCTAATTAGATCATCTCAGACAGTGTTCGGACATCCAGTTAAATATTGAGTTATACACTTTTTAGTACGAATAATAGAGGAATAGCACAGCATAGAGCTATGAGAAAATATCGAACTCCGGTGCATGACATTTTATCCCCTATCCACAGGATTGGGGAAAAGTGTTTGATCCAAGGGGTCCAAGAGCTCCGGCTCTCCTATAGAGATACGTGGAAGGGGCATGTTAACCACAGCTTTGTGCGGTGGTTGACAGTCTCCTTGCATGGTGCAGAGATGCACAAGGATAGCTGGGGTGTCGGGCAGGAGATTGCAGGTGGTCCCAGCAGTCAGACTTCCCATGATCAGACACTGTGAATAATCACCAAATAATGTACAGTGAACAGGATTCAATCAATGTGTATTCCTAGGAAGCCTACGAGACTGACCAGTATGGAACTTCAGGTGCCATAAAATACGGGATGGAGTATCTTATGAAATATCAGTATTGTAAGCCACAGAGCCTCCAGGAGATGAAACCACATGACAAACCAAAACACATAGGGGGAGATTTATCAAAAACTATCCAGAGGAAAAGTTGCTGAGTTGCCCATAGCAACCAATCAGATTGCTTCTTTCATTTATTCAGAGGCCTTTTCAAAAATGAAAGAAGCGATCTGATTGGTTGCTCTGGACAGGTTTTGATAAATCTCCCCACATGACTTTTGCATTGACTAGAAAGATGATTTTGCTGGGTTCAGTGATGAGGCTATCTTTTCCTTCAGTGGGAAGGTCAATGGCCACAATGTTTAGAATTTGGAGCTCAGAAAAACCATGTCCCCTTATTGAGCATGAGGGAGTAACCTACAGTTATTGTGTTCTGTGTAATGAGCAAATAGTCTATGGTTCCTTCTTTTTTTGCCAAGGATTCTGTCACTCGCCCCTCCTACCTGGACATGTTATAGGAATGGCTTATACCACAGATAGACTACATTTGGCAGATCTTCCTCTATCAGCAGGATAGGCAACTCAACATCCTCATTTGGATTTTCACTGATACCTAAACAAAACTGTACCAGATCCTTGGATCAGCTGTGCCGGAAACAATGATTTACCAGTGTTGTGTTGCTCTTGGCCTCTTCAGTTGCCAGATCTCACACCCTACGACTTCTTTCTCTAAGGCTACATCAAGAAGTGTATTTGTCCCCCCAGACACAAGATCTTAGACAACGCATCACTGACACAGTGCAGTTAGGGTTGCCACCCAGCCGGTATTTCCATCTTCCTGCCGGTAGTTTTGTAGGTAAAATACCGTCCAGGCCAGAATCAGATTAGCCCAGGGACTGACAGTCGGGCACTGCCCAAGGGCCGGGGATGGAGATAGGGCCCACTACCAGCATGTTCTTTTTTAACACTTACTAGACATGGCTGCTGCAAGACATCAGGACATCCATAACTGGTGACCAGAGGAGAAGCTTCTCTGGCTCTTCCACCTGTGCTATGAGCTCCAATCTTGTCTGGGGTCAGCTCCATTCTTGTCTGCGGTCAGCTCATTTGCATAATTTATTTACTGCACTTGCTGGTCCCCGACTGCTCCAGCACACAGGCTTCTCAGTGTGTGACTTCTCCGCTGTGCTGTGATCCTCCTCCTCCTCTGTATTACAACTATCCCCCTAACCCCTCTGTAATACACTTATCCCCCTCCCCCCTCTGTATTACACACATCCTCCTAAACTTGGACCCAATATATGCAGATATCGGCAGCTGCTTCTGGCTGAGCCTGGTACCGCAGGGACCTGTGTGCAGAGGATGCATCAGCTCCTCCCCTGCAGGATGAGGAAGTCCTGTCACACTGTAGCAGGTCTGCAGCCCCATGGGTGAGTGTACAAACATTGGAAAGGGTGGTCATGTGTTCTTGTGTCCTGCTGTAACCCCCATATCTGTAGTCCCTCATATGAGTCCATCTGTAACCCCCCCCCCTATATCTGCCCAGCCATACTCGCCCATATGTGTCCCAATGATCCACTATTGCTCAGGGGCCCCTTCAGTTGTCAGTCCACCCCTGGATTAGCCCTGGCCCTGCCTGCAGCAGCTGCCGTCTCAGCTCACTGTTCTCAGTGGGCACTGCCCGAGCTGCTGAACAGGCAACACCATGGACACTTTAAATCAGTGAGCTGTGGCGGTGGCTGCCGGGACTTACAAGTGACACCCCTGACTTTGCGGCAGGAAACCATGGAGTGCCACCCGCCCGCCCAGACCCAGGGAGGGGGGGGGGGGGGGAGGAATCATATGGCTCATAATGCATATGGCTGGGGGATCGGGAGGATGGAAATCAATTGAAATGGCCCTGCCTCTGATTCCCCCTGTGCCATTCCAATCCTCCCCCTCTGATCCCCCTGTGCCATTCCAATCTCCCCTCTGATCCCTCCTGGGCCATTTCAATCTCCCCTCTGATCCCTCCTGGGCCATTTCAATCTCCCCTCTGATCCCCCCTGTGCCATTTCAAACCTTCCCTTCTGATCCCCTCTGGGCCATTCCAATCTCCCCTCTGATCCCCCCTGGGCCATTCCAATCTCCCCTCTGATCCCCCCTGTGCCATTTCAAACCTTCCCCTCTGATCCCCCCTGGGCCATTCCAATCTCCCCTCTGATCCCCCCTGTGCCATTTCAAACCTTCCCCTCTGATCCCCCCTGGGCCATTCCAATCTCCCCTCTGATCCCCCCTGGGCCATTTTAAACCTTCCCCTCTGATACCCCCTTTGCCATTCCAATCCTTCCTCTCTGATCCCCCCCTGTGCCATTCCAATCTCCCCTCTGACCCCCCCCCCCCCCGTGCCATTTCAAACCTTCCCCTCTGATCCCCTCTGTGCCATTTGAAACCCTCCCCCTACCCCTCTCATCTCCACTTCTGGTGATGTCACGCATATATAATTAGTTATGCAAATTAGCTTGGCCGGTATTTTTTTTTTTGCAAGAAGGGTGGCAACCCTAAGTGGAGTCCATATCTGAGAACTGCCTAGACATCTGCCGTGTCACCAATGGACTTAAATAGATTGGTCCATTTTTCCATGCTATGTCCTCTCTATATGTGGTTGTGAACTGCTCACTTTCCTTCACCATAGCTGGAGGCAGCAGATAGTTTTAATGCCATGTCTATTAGTTGGGTATGCTGGTTAAAAACAGAAGTCATTTTTTTTATCAAAGTGTTCAATGTCAGATCAAAACACTCAAAGCTTATGCAGAGGATTAGTTGACCAATTGCCCATAGTAACCAATCAGATCACTTCTTTTATTTTTGAAAAGGCTTTTGAAAAATAAAACACGTGATCTGATCTGGTTGCTATAAACAACTGGTCAACTTTTCCTCTGCACAAGTTTTGATGAATCTCCCCTAGTCTGATTGATTTTGTACAGCAGTGGATGGAAGCTGTATGACTGTATGACACAGGGCTCTGCCTTAGGCCAGGATAGTGTTTCCCAACCAGTGTGCCTCCAGCTGTTGCAAAACTACAACTCCCAGCATGCCCAGACAGCCAACGGCTGTCCGGGCATGCTGGGAGTTGTAGTTTTGCAACAGCTGGAGGCCCCCTGTTTGGAGAACACTGGGCTAGGGGTACATGGTGACCTGTCACGTAATGGCAAGTCTCATCCAAGTAACGCAAACAAAATAATTTGAGCAACTTGTCTGCAACTTTATTACAGTTGCGATTTCTTCTAACAAAATGGCCAAATCAGAGAAGTCGTAAGTCACAGTCGCATGCAGATTGCATTGAGGTCAATGGTGGTAAAGTCATGTGACCTGATGTTGAGTTGAGTTATGTATTTTTATATTTATTTATTTATTTATATTTTTTATTTTATTTTTTCCAAAAAAAGGTGTCCATTATGTGGTGGCCCAGTACTGGAGATGTTACCAGGCAGCCTCCTTCAGTGTCCCCAGGGCCCCTTGCACCTGTTTCCCCCCTATACATATGTTCTGCAGTGTATTGCATTATAAAATGTGTTGTATCTTGAGTTATGAGTTATGTCATGTGATTGTTACCCAGGAGGTACCAGTCACCAGGTGATCCAAAGAGTGACCTATGGCCTGTCATCTGTCAAGTCAGCGTGGCCTGCATTCAATTGTCCAGTCCTACTGCAAGTCCTAGCAAACCCTTAAGGTGTCTGCGTCACTGGTCATCTCTGTGGGCCCTGGCTGAACTGTATAGACTTTACCAACTGTCTACCCTCAGTAAAGCTATCGTTGTCCGTAACTTGGCGTCGGAGTCTTTATTGCCCCCGTGCTAGCCCAAGATCAAGCGGTATACCTTTGGGTGATTTTAGGATAAACCATGCCCTGGCGTCACGAATACAAGGGGTTAATGCCATCTGCCCCTAGGGTAACAAAATCTGCCCTCATCACACCCCATTACCACAATTAAATATTCAATGGGGTACAGAGAATATGGAGATGATATCAGGTTTATTTGAAAGCAGCAATGATCCCAGCTGCTGCCTTATATAACAAAATGTTGGTCAGATTTCAGGATTGGGCATTGATATTACCAGCGCACTCATTAGAATTACATGGATAGTCATTGCACCGTGTACAGATGCCGCTTGATGTACGGTGAATAATTACTGGCAGGATAGTAAAAGCACAGCGGGAGAGGGGAAACATTTTCTAATGACATTTTTTTAATTATAATTTTTCATTTCCACATGTTGCATTGTTAATAGAAGCTATATAGAGTGTTTCCTGATCTCGAGGACCTGGCATTACATATGAATAAATATGTCCTGAGGTGGCGCTGCAGGGGAAACAGACTCCTGATAAAGAGCGTGAGGGTCCCTGACAGGACACCCTGGAGTCAGTTGTCCATTAAAGGACCCTTCTATTAATAAGGCATTGAGGGAGATTTATCAAAACCTGTCCAGAGGATAAGTTGACCAGTTGTCCATAGTAACCAATCAGATCACTTCTTTCATTTTTCAGAGGCCTTGTTAAAAATGAAAGAAGAAATCCAATTGGTTGCTATGGGCAACTGGGCAACTTTTCCTCTGGACAGGTTTTGATAAATCTCCCCTATTGTCTATAGCAGATGATCGCTTTCATGCAATCTTTCACCTACTACAGAAGAATCTCCCAATAGCGGACACCCACGGGGAATAAAAAAGTGTCCACTATTGAGAGATGTCCCCTATTGGGAAAAAGGCTCCAAATTCTTCCTAAATGACGGAATACTGTACTGTACTCACTCCAGAGTGTAATTACCTATAAAACATGATAAAAAGCAATATTATAGTAGAATCTCCCAGTGACGCTTAATCACCCCTTATCCCTCCCCTGTATAATTTCACCCCCCTTTATACCCTGTGCCACCTTATTCCCCCGTGCCTTGTGCCAAATTATCCCCCCTTACCCCCTGTGCCATTTCATTCCCCCTTCATTACCCTCTGTGTAAATTCATCACCCCCCTCTTTATCAAGTGGCACAGGGGGATAAAGGGGGAATAAAATGGCACAGGAGGTGGTAAAGAGGGGGTGATGAATTTGCACAAAGGGGAATAAAGGGGGAATTAAATAGCACGGGGGGGGGGGTCAAGAGGAAATGATGCGGCACAGGGGGTAATAAGGAAGGGGGTGGTTTGGCACAGGGGAATAAAGTGGCACGGGGGGGAATCAGGGAAGGAGGAGGAGGAATGATGTGGCTGGCGGACGTACAGAAACAGGAGACCACTGTTTAAACATCGGTCTACTACTTCTATCAGGGTACAGCAGGGGCCTCGGCCCCTTATTGGGGTATTATCGGCTGTACCCCCTGAAGGCGGCCCAGTATACAAGGTAGGGCCGGCACATAAGCCTGGTTGTCCTCTATTGGGAGTGTTTTGTTCCCTATTGTCCCCTATTGGGAGTCTTTTGTGCCCTAATGGGAGTGTTTTGTTCCTTATTGTCCCCTATTGGGAGTGTTCTATCCCCTATTGGGAGTGTTTTGTCCCCTATTGGGTGTGTCCGCGTCCGCTATTGGGAATATGTCCTATTTAAAGGGTGCAAATACATTAAGTCTTATGGGACTCTGCCAGGGAATTAAAAACTGTTCGCTATTGGGAGGTGTCCCTATTGGGAGGTGTCCCCCATTGGGAGGTGTCCCCTATTGGGAGGTGTCCCCCATTGGGAGGTGTCCAGGAGATTTCACTGTATAACTATTTTGCTGGAATTAATCTATTTAGATCTAATACATTTTCTTAAACTTGTAGAACAAACAAAACTGATATCTAGTCATATTCTTATTGATATTGCTTCTGGTTGATATTTGCCCTGGGGTTTTGAAGAAGATATAGATGTCATAGTAATTATATTAATATATTATTTTCTTTTTATCCCAATACAGTTCATGCTGCCCCTCTGGATAAAGGAATGCATCCAGAAGAAATGGTATGTTTCTACAAATATTTCTGTGTACCGGTTTCACCCCAATTGTCCCACTAAATATATTGTATAATTTAGTGCATAGATACAATATCAGATTCAAACTAATGCTTCTTTATTCTCCCAATATATTCCTTACCTTTCCATGTGACTCAGTATATGCCAACATGTTAATTGCAAGATTTGTGGCTTAGAGAAAAAACATGCTATTGCAATGCTCTGTTGGGAGATGTATATGATACACGTGTCTATCTGTGGCCACCCAGTGTTTGTGATGTGTATTGCAGTCTGTTGAGGTTTTTGCTTGAATGTTGCAACATTGCATTTAATTTGCATCATGAGAAATTGAAATGTATTCCTAAATTCATGGAAAAGTGAAGGTGGACACATTGTAGATTAAAATCCTAAATATACTACCCAGAGAATAATATACATTTCTGTATTCAGTGATTAAAAGGAGTATTCCACTGGAAAATGTTTATTTTTTATTTTTTTTTAATCAACTGGTGCCAGAAAGTTAAACAGATTCGTAAATGTCTTCCATTTAAAAATCGTAATCCTTCTAGTACTTATCAGCTGTTCTTTTCTTTTTGAGTTCCCTTTCTGTCTGACCACAGTGCTCTCTGCTGACACTCTTTTTATTAGAAAAATACAAAACTTATCAAATACAAAACACAAAGCAAGCTTAACCAGCTATAACATAAATAAGAAATACTCTAGAACCAAAAACAAAACCTCATAAACAAAACCCTGCCTAACCGGCCAGCCCAGCTTTACTGAGATACTAAAATACTAAGATATTAAAGTATGCCCAAAATATCTAATCAAACACTCAAACACTTACCGAAAATGAACATAAGAAAAATAAATAAATAAAATAGCACAACTTGGCTTGTCAAAATATAAACATAAAAGTTATCATTACCCGACTATAACTCAAAACCATCCATACTTGGGAACATGCAACAAGAAAACTAAACAGAAACGTAGCAAGCACACCTCAAAAAAAAAAAAATATATATATAAAATAAAATTATTATATTTTTTTACTTTTTTTTTTATATTTTTTCTTTTTTTTACATTTTTTATATTTTTTTAATCTTTATACATATACATATATATACATATACATACACACACATATATATATATATATATATATATATATATATATATATATATATACAAATACATACAAACAAAAACTATAATAGTAATAATAATAATAATAATCATCAAAATAATCATATCACACATACATTCACTTACAAAACGTCCAAATTAACTGGATCCTCTATCCGGGACTAATGAAAATACCAAAGAAAACATAAAACAGACCAAATAACTGAAATAAACTAAATAAACCACATATCAACACAGCAACCATAACGCTGAAACAATATGAAACAATATAGATATAACACAATATAGGTACAAAATTACTAAATATACTATATAAATAAAATATAATATAAACAAAATATATGCACTACAGAAAACCCCTACAAAATCAATAGAAAACCCTAGGAAAAACCCTACACTAAAACTGTACCCTCACCCACACCACCCCTCCTGTACATGGGTCAGAGTCCATACCGTTCTTACAGTTCACAAAGTCCAGTCCTTAACTGACCCATGTCAGGTCCCCCAAAGATGAACACCACCACCCACAAGCACACCCTCCCCACCTAGCACTCCTCCCAACCAACTTATACACAAACTTATACACACTGAACCACAAACCACTTTAGGCCCAAGTTTGGTCGCCTGTAAGCCCTTCATACCATATCAGCTTAAAAACAAAACAAAAAACTAGCGTGCACATGCATCAGCCCACCACCAGGGAGAAGGATGGCAGACTTGATACATTGAAAACAATTTTACACTCTTTCCCTAACTCCCCCTTCAATTCTCCCTAATCCTATCCCTTCATTCAAACTAACCCTGTTCTCATCCTATCTCTGTCCCTCTGACACTGTCCCTAACCAAAATAAAGGTACTCTACCTAAAAGGTCTAGTACCTAAGGCACATCAAAGGAAAACCCTCTCCATAGGAGAGAAGCCCTACTGGTACCAAGACTGCCATGCTCCAAAGACCTGATCTTCCCAAGGTCACCGGTGATGTTCCTACAGACCTCCACCTCGGAGAGGATTTTCTGTTGGGTCGACACTAAACACCGTGCATTCCACGTGTAGTACCTAACCACTAAACTGACTAAGAATAAAGTGCCCCGATCTCGGCCACCCAGGTTCCTGAATGCCCCATAAGCCCACTCCTGATAGGTAAGGCCGGCAAGTTGACTCCAGCCGATGGAAGCGCCCACCCTGTTGTAAACTCCTATATTAAAGGGACAATGAAGTAGGAAATGGTCCATGCTTTCCAGCGTGTCCCCACACTCTTCTCTGGGACATCCCCGGTCATCAGAGTTCCTACACTTCAAATTGTCCCTCACATATAGCTTCCCCTGAAAGCAGCGCCAGGCCAAGTCCCAAAACTTCTGGGGGATCCTTTTCATGTTTAAAAGGTACAACCCCACCCTCAGATCCCGACCTGGGCAGTCCCTGAGCGCCAGAGGCTTCTGGAAGTGGGTCAACAGAACCCGTTTGTCAAGGAACTGCCTTGACTGGGTCCTGATCTCCCACACTCCCAGACCCCACCGACGTATCACCTTCAGAGTCGGGGTAGCGTAAGCCGGAAGATATCCATGGGGCGTACGGAGGTCCTTCACTTGCCCTCCTGTCTCCCATTCCTGGAAGAAAGGCCGAAACCATTCCCTACAGGAGAGTACCCACGGAGAAGCCCTCTCTGACCAGAGGTTTGAGATGTTAGCTTTCAAGAAGGTGTTGGTTAAGAACACCACAGGGTTTACCATAGATAAACCCCCTAGTCTCCTCGTGCGGTACGTAACCTCCCTCTTGACTAGGTTCATCCTGTTCCCCCATAACAGTTGGAAAAACAGGCTGTAGACCCTAGTGTAGTAAGCCTCTGGCAGGATACATACGCTGCCCAGATAGATAAACAAGGGGAGCAGGTACGATTTGATCAGGTGTACCCTTTCCCTGAGGGTCATAGACCAACCCTTCCACTGGTCCACCTTCTGAGTGGCATCCTGGAGCTTACCATCCCAGTTTTTGGTGGGATAATCATCCTGGCCGAATATGATGCCCAACACTTTTGCTGACTCTTGGGGCCCTGGAAGGGTGTCCGGGAGATCAAACGTGGGATCTCCCCCTCCCAGCCAGAGACTCTCACACTTATCCCGGTTGATCTTAGACCCGGATGCCTCCGAGTAGCGGTCCACTTCCGACATCACCACATCGACCTCCTCTCGCGAGGACACGAAAATGGTGACATCGTCAGCGTACGCCACCACTCTCTGGGCGACATCCAGCTCTGCCAGGTTCATCCCGACTCCCGCCAACGGCCCACAATCTACCCTCCGGACGAAGGGATCGATTGCGAACACGTATAACAGCGGGCTCAAAGGACAACCCTGACGGACTCCGGACCCCACCTCAAAAGAGCGGCCAGACCAACCGTTCACCAGTGGGAAACTCTCTGCCCCTGCATACAAGATCTTAAGCCAATTCACAAAAGTACTCGGTAAGCCATATCTCAGGAGGATGGACCAGAGGTACTCGTGGTTCACCCGATCAAACGCTTTGGCCTGATCCAGGGACAGCAAGTACCCCTTCCAGAAACCCGCACTACTCCTCTCCACTGCCTCCCTGACACTAAGGACCGCACTTAAGGTGCTTCGGCCTGGAACAGAGCAGTGCTGAGCTCCTGAAAGGAGCCGGGGTGCAAACTTCACCAGCCGATTAAACAGTATCTTGGCCAGAAGCTTCCTGTCCGTATTGAGAAGAGCTATGGGCCTCCAATTCTCAATACGGCTGGGATCTTTACCCTTTGATAGAAGAATCAGGGCTGACCTCCTCATTGACTTCGGCAGAGTGCCCGAGGAGAGACACTCATTGAATACCTCAGTCAAGAGGGGAGCTAAAGACTCCTTAAAGGTCCTGTACCACTCGGATGTTAAGCCATCCCGACCTGGCGACTTCTTAGGGGCGAGCCCCTCGATCGCCAGTCTCACTTCCTCTTCCCTGATTCCTTCTGCCAAAACATCAAGAGAGGGGTCTACCCCTGGCTCAGGAATGGTTTCAGCCAGGAAAGCCGACATCTTGTCTCGATCTAGATCCTTCCTCCCCAAGAGGTGCGAGTAGAAGGATCTGACGACCTCCAAGATCCCTGATCTGGACCGATTCAGAGATCCTGTACTATCAATCAGTCCTGAAATGACTTTACTACTCACTGACATCTTACAGTTTCTGTAAGGGTCGGGCGAGCGGTACTTCCCGAAATCCCTCTCAAAAACCAAAGATGCGTGCCTATCGTACTGACACCTCATCAGCAAGGATTTCACTCTGGAGATATCCTCTCGGCTACCTCCAGTCGAGACAAGGAGCTCGAGTTTCCTCCTCAGACCCTGATACAGGCGATACCTGTTCAGGGACCTGAGGCTCGAGAGCTGGCGGAAGAACCCCGCAACCCGCTTCTTGAATATCTCCCACCACTCTGACTTACTACTACATAGGCCCAGTAAAGGTACCTGACTCTGAAGAAAATCCTCAAAGGACTGTCTTATCTCCGCTTCCTCCAGGAGGGACGAATTCAGCTTCCAATAACCTTTTCCTATCCGGGGGGTCTCTGAAACATTCAGGGAAAACAAAATCATACAGTGGTCGGAGAACTCCACCTCAACCACGGACACTGCGGAAGAGACGGCTTCCTCCTTTAAATAAAACCTATCTATCCTAGACCTGCGACTACCTTGATGATAGGTGAAACCCGTCTGGCCTGAGGGGCTCCGGATGTGGGCGTCCTCTAGGCGAGCTTCTCTAGCTATGCTAATCAGTGCCACACTATCGCAAGTCAGCGGACCATTGGAGCCTCTCCTATCTTGGGACCTCGTGACATTATTGAAGTCCCCTCCAAAGATCACTTGCCGACTCGTAAAAAGAAAGGGCTTAATCCTCATAAAGAGATCTTTACAGCCCCGCTTAGTTTGCGGGGCGTAGATGTTAATGAGCCGGAGCTCTTGTCCCTTCATGAAGACATCTAAGATCAGGCACCTCCCCATTTCTAACTCAATAACCCGTCTGCATTCAATAGGAGCGGTAAAAAGGACCGCCACCCCACTATACGGCTCAGCCGCAAGAGACCAGTGGGAGGGACCGCGCCTCCACTCTCTTCTGGCTTTTACCAGGGAGGCTAGATCTGACAACCTGGTCTCTTGCAGATACAAAATGTCGGCTTCAACACGGCCGAGAAAATCAAAGGCTGCGAATCTAGCCGTATCAGACTTTATGCTGGCACAGTTAATAGATGCCAGTGTCAGTGGGGTGAGTGCCGCCATCCTGGGTGATTGAGTTAGATGGCCTCACCCTTTAAACCTTCTTCCTCTCCTTCCCTCCACCCCCATCTGAATCGGAGGAAGACCCTTTGCCTCTTTTTAAACTCAGGGATATATCCATCCCAGGATCTTTACCTCCAGCATCTGGTGTTACCTCTCCCCCTGAGGAAACTGCCCCAGAGGAAGGAGGCTCGGCACCTCCTGGAGGCCGCACTGCCTCCGGACCCTCGAGAAGAGGAGGGGAGATGGTATCCCCAAGGGCCTCATATCGATTTGAAAGGACGATCAGAGGGTCAGAGACTGAGTTGTTCCTTCTATGGTCTGAGGCTACAACTGAAGAGGAGGACGGCGCTGCCTTACTCTTACCCTTCTTCCTCCTCTTCTTCTTTTCCTGGCCACCATTTACTGTCTGCCCCTCCTTCTCCTCCTCATCCACAGTTTTGGATTCAGAGGCATGACTGGAGGAAGGAGCATCTTGACCTTCTTCCCTACGCAGTCTCCCTATCTCCTCATCCAGTTCGGCCCCACCCAAAGCCTCAGAGTTATTCTGACCTCCTTCTGAGCCAGTGTCTGGAGTGGGACCCCGAGCTACCCCTGGCACCTGGGCATTCTCAAGGGCCCTCTCCAACCTGCGCTTCTCCTCTCGCCTCCGCATAGAGGGGGTCTTATGTTTTTCCTTCACTGGCTTTGGTGCCCCCTCTCCTCCACTAGTCCCCTCCCCCGCTGGAGCAACCGTTAGGCTCTCCCCAGCTGGGGCGGTCACAGTGTTGGAGAACGAGCGTGGACACCGGCTGAACGGGTGACCTAAGTCACCACACAAGTTACACCGAATCTGCCCACAGGTGGCCGCCAGATGACCCACCCCACAGCAGAGGGCGCATATCTGCTGAGTGCAGTTGGCACTATAGTGGTTTGGGTCACCACACCTGTGACACAGCCTCGGCTGCCCCTGGTAGAAGATCTGAATCCTGTCGCGTCCCAGAAAGGCGGCCGAAGGGATGTGGGTGACCGTGTTCCCTGAACGCCTGAGACGAACGGAAAACGTCCAGGCCCCAGACCATATATTGTGCTCGTCAAAGTTCTTCCGGGGGACGTCCGTCACCTCCCCGTACCTGCCCAGCCAGGTCATAATGTCATAACAAGAAAGTGACTCGTTACGGGTCAAAACGGTCACTTTCTTTACCATACTCTGGCGAGATACCGCTTTTACAGCGAAATCTCGCCATCCGGGCTCGTTTTTCATCAGCTCATAATTAGACCAAAAGAGATCTAGTCCTTCCGGCCTAACAAAGCTGACGTCAAACTCGGAGGAGCCGAAGGGGTGAATCAGGGCAAAGATGTCCCCAGCCCTGAAACCCATCTGGAAAAGAAGCTCCACCACCTTGCCCCTTTGGGGGCACGCATCTTCGCCTTTCCAGACCAAACGGGCCACATTCCTGCGACCTTCCTCCTGCCCGTGTGTCTGGAGGGACCATACGGTCTCCCCATTCCTCTCTCGGAACGCTCCCAGACCATGTCTCTCCACCCAAAAAGACAGGTCCATCTCCTTTCCCTCTACCTGGAGCGTCCTTTCTCCTCTCTTTAGTGCCTCCAGGAGACGCCGTTGCAACTGACCTTCACCAGATGCAGGAGGTAAAGATCCTACTGAACCCCCAGCCGCCACACTTGCATAACTCCTGACGACCGGGGGGGCAGCCGGACCAGACACCGTCCCTACATCCCCGCCTAGGCCACCTGTACTGCCACAAAAGCCACTCTTATTCCTACCATCCACACCACTACTACTACTACTCTCATTCACACCACTACTCCTCCCATCTGCACCACTACCACTCCTCTCATTTACACCACTACCACCCCTCCTATTCACTCCACTATCACCACTCTTAATCACTTCACTGCCACTCCTCCCGATCACTCCACTACCACTCCTCCCATCTGCACCACTACCACTCTTCTCATTCACTCCACTATCACCACTCTCATTCACACCACTACCACTCATCCCATCTGCACCACTACCACTCCTCCCATCTGCACCACTACCACTCCTCTCATTCACTCCACTATCACCACTCTCATTCACACCACTACCACTCCTCCCATCTGCACCACTACCACTCCTCCCATCTGCACCACTACCACTGCCACATACACCCCTCTCATCCACAGCACTACCACTCCCATCTTTCACACACCTTGTATTAACATTGCTTTTATTGACAGTATTTTTGGGATCAGCAGCTGCTTCACCCACTACCTCTGGGCTGGCCTGGACATGCTTTAGCTTGGCCTTTTTGTACATTCTCAGGTCACCGGCGGCTGCCATTGTCGGCGACGCTGACTCCTCCTCCATTCGAGATGTCACCGCCGACATCACCTCCCGAAGCTGAGGCTGCCCCTCCAGGCGCACCTCCACCACTCCTCCTGCCACTGATGTGCAGGGACTCCCCTCTCTCACAGGGGAGATCCCTGCAGTGCCTGTGCCACACACTGTGCCCAACCACACAGGCTCAGCAGCAGGTTCTGACACCTGGACGCTCCCCCCCCTCTCAGGGGAGTGCCCCGCAGCACCGACACTACTAGCAGCGCCCAGGGGACCTCCCCCCAAGCAGAAGATCTCACCACACACCTCAGGCGCCTGGACACTCCCCCCCCCTCTCAGGGAAGTGCCCCGCAGGGCTAGTAACATTGCCCACAATACTCGGGGAACCGCTCCCCTTGCAAACTGCCGCATAACTATTGCCCACTATTAGCCTGTCCTGCTCTTCCCTACCAGCAGGACGCGTGACTGTAGCACCCGCGGCCATGTTGGATGCAGCACTGTACCCCCCGTGCTGGTCCCGTTCCACAGCAGAAGCGGGATCTGGCAGGGTGGGGGGCCCAGCAGCCTGAACCAACTTTTCAGGTGGCCCAGACTGCTGGATAGGAGAGAAAACAAACTTTATCTGCTCCTCAGCCTTTTTCTTCTTCTTCTTCTTCCTCTTCCTTTCCTCAGGGCCCAGGTCCTGGCCAAAACTGAAATTTTCCAGATGGGTGGGTGACTCCTGCATCACTATGGCCCGCAGGAGCCCCCCACAGACCAGTCCACTGTCACCGCCATCATTACTGTCACTTTCCTCAGAGGTGGCTGGTAGGGCGACTTGGGCAGGGTTGATGTAATCCGCACTCGGGGTGACAGAGGTCTTAGGGGTACACGGGGTATCACACACATCCCCCTCACTCTCATCACCCTCACTGCCGCCATCTCCCTCACCACCTTCCTCCATCTTCTCCTCCGTGACACACAAGCACTCTTCCTCCCCCTGACTATCCTCTTCCTCCTTCACTGGGGTCCGCATGGTTTTATAGCGGTCTTCATTCTTTAATTTTTCTTTAAACATGCCTGCTCCCTCTACAATCAGCATTCGGGCTCTCACCACCTCCTGCTCCTCTGCCTCCAGCTCACACACCCTGGCAGCAAACTTAGCCCTCATAGCCTTGGCAGAGTTATCTGTTTGGTAGCGAGCAAACTTCAGGTCTTCC
Source organism: Hyla sarda (assembly GCF_029499605.1). Taxonomy (NCBI): domain Eukaryota; kingdom Metazoa; phylum Chordata; class Amphibia; order Anura; family Hylidae; genus Hyla; species Hyla sarda. Next base: position 371,192,124 of record NC_079191.1, read on the forward strand.
CTTATGATTTTCAGCTTTTTCCCCAGCTGCTCATATTCTACAAGATTTGCCTGCATGCGGGAACCGAAAGTAGCTAGCGACTCCCTGGGACCCTTCACCCCCCATTGCTGGGGTTCCATAGTATCAGACACAGTCCCCGAAGACACAACCATAAGCTTCTTACCGGACGCCTTGCGGTTTCCAGCGAAGGACGGGGGAGTGGGCTCCACATTACTGCGGAGCCTGCTGGATCTTCTCACCCTGTCCTGGGAATCGGCCGTAGCTCTCTCACTCCCACCCCCCTCTGGCCTAGTTCGAGGGGTGGAAGTCTGGGGCTCCATAGCAGGAGGCTCTCCCAAGGAAGCTGCCACCCTCCTGGGGAAAAGGCTGTAGGAAACACTGCTTCAATCCTCTCTCTCTGGAAGTCAGACACACCCAACAGCTGCTGTGTTCCACAGGAAGTGCTCTCTGCTGACACCTCTGTCCATGTCAGTGTTAGGGTTCGGCAGGCTGGATGTGGATCCTCTGTGTCAGCGAGGGATTGGCGTGGACCGTGCCGGTGGACCGGTTCTAGGGTTGCTACTGGTTTTCACCAGAGCCCGCCGCAAAGCGGGATGGTCTTGCTGCGGCGGTAGCAACCAGGTCGTATCCACCGGCAATGGCTCAACCTCGCTGACTGCTGAGAAGGCGTGAGACAGAAGGACTAGGCAGAGGCAAGGTCAGACGTAGCAGAAGGTTGGGGCAGGCGGCAAGGTTCGTAGTCAATGGCGATAGCAAGAGGTCAGGAACACTAGTAAGGCAAACACTATAAACGCTTTCTCTGGCACAAAGGCAACAAGATCCGGTAAGGAAGTGAAGGGGAAGTGAGGTTATATGGACATGGAGCAGGTGGAGGCTAATTAGACTGATTGGGCCAGGCACCAATCATTGGTGCACTGGCCCTTTAAATCTTAGAGAGCTGGCGCGCGCGCCCTAGAGAGCGGAGCCGCGCGTGCCAGAACGTGACAGCCGGGGACCGGGACAGGTGAGTGAGTTGGGATGCGATTCGCGAGTGGGCGCGTCCCGCTATGCGAATCGCATCCCTGCCGGCAGTGTCAGTGCAGCGCTCCCGGTCAGTGGGTCTGACCGGGGCGCTGCAGAGAGAGGAACGCTGCGAGCGCTCCGGGGAGGAGCAGGGACAGTAACAGTCAGGAACTGTCCAGAGCAGGAGAGGTTTACTATGGGGATTTGCTCCTACTCTGGACAGTTCCTAAAATGGACCGAGGTGTCAGCAGAGAGCACTGTGGTCAGACACAAAAGAATTTCAGAAATAAATAAAACTTCCTGTGGAGCATACAGCAGCTGACAAGTACTGGAAGGATTAAGATTTTTTAAATAGAAGTAATTTACAAATCTGTTTAACTTTCTGGTACTAGTTGATAAAAAAAAAATGTTTTCCAGCGGAGTACCCCTTTAAGCATCAATATACATGAAGAGTTGTGTCCTGATGCTGACCAGCTTATTGTGTTGGCTTGTGAATAATGAAGACCCTTAGAAGGTTCTCACTGGTGGCTCGATACAAGTAAAGCTGGACACAGATGAGATAGCTGTCAATTGAGCTTGTTTCGCCAACAGATCTATCTTCCAATCCCCCTGTATACATGTATTATTATTAACTCTTTAATAGCCTAAGCCCAGGCATACTATATATCCAACATAGAATAAAATGCAAATGCGATGCCTACGGAATAATCCGCAAGATAATATGACAGTGCAGGAATACTGCTTTCTTTGCTGTGTTAGTTGTATATTCAATATTCCATACTCTTCTGTCATCAGTTGCTCACAACAGGCATAACACAGTCCTGAAAAAGTCTACTTATCGATGCAGCGGATAAATCATGTCAACAGTGATGTCAGAACATGGACAATGTAAATGGTGACATCACAGCATAGAAGTAACACAAAAGGGGTGTCACAGAAAAGGGATAGTGCAGCCAACAAATGACAATGGGGGGTATTTAGCAAAGGATTTATGTGGGTTCTTTTTCACGTAACTTTGGCGCAATACTTTGGCGCAGTGTCTTTTTGCGCCAAAGTTTGGTGCATCTTCTCCACTGTCATTTTTACAACTTTCTCAAAATCACACGGTCCTGTGTATGATTTCAACTTTATTCAGTAATTCATCATTTGCGCCAAAGATTCTTTGGTGCAAATTTGGCGCAAATCCCGGTTTTTGGGCGCAAATCCCCGCCAAGAAATTTTGCACATGGAAAACACACTTAGCAATGTCAGAAAATGTAAAGGCGTCAAAATACATTAAAACATTTTTTTGTGAAAGCAGCGACGCCTCCAGGGCTGCTCAATACTATCCTGCGACATAGTTGTCTCTGAGGAACCTTCACCCTCCGTTGAGCCAGCATTGGACATGGCCGCACAGGTTCAGGAAAGGTAAGCACTAAAGCAGTGGTCTCCAACCTGCGGACCTCCAGATGTTGCAAAACTACAACTCCCAGCATGCCCGTACAGCCGTTGGCTGTCCGGGCATGCTGGGAATTGTAGTTTTGCAACATCTGGAGGTCCGCAGGTTGAAGACCACTGCACTAAAGTAAAAAAAATACCCAAGTTGAAAAGAAAATCCATTTCACATGATATATATATAAACGCCACAAAAGAAAATAACTCATGTCGCTTGCTGATATACTGGAGGAGGGACTCCGAAATGGATGCACAAGGAGTAAAATACACTGTCCTCTGTGGCGGTAAGTAGAGATGAGCGAACTTACAGTAAATTCCATTCGTCACGAACCTCTCGGCTCGGCAGTTGATGCCTTTTCCTGCATAAATTAGTTCAGCTTTCCGGTGCTCCCGTGCGCTGTAAAAGGTGGATACAGTCCTAGGAAAGAGTCTCCTAGGACTGTATCCACCTTTTCCAGCCCACGGGAGCACCGGAAAGCTGAACTAATTTACGCAGGATAAGCCATCAACTGCCGAGCCGAGAAGTTCGTGACGAATCGAATTTACTGTAAGTTCGCTTATCTCTAGTGGTAAGTTCTGTGTAAAAGGCGCTGTGAACAGCTGATTTCAACATTTGAGCCAAAATTACTAACAACTTGCACTAAATGATAAATTTGGTGCAAATCCACGAAAACCAAAGTGAAAAAAAAGGGTAAAAAGAAACTGTCAACAGGCAAAATTGATAAATACCCCCAATGTCTATATATAGTAACAATGTGGTAGATTTTTGTTTATTCAATAATATCCCTCTATTTATCTATCTATCTCATATCTATCTATCTCATATCTATCTATCTATCTATCTCATATCTATCTATCTATCTCATATCTATCTATCTCATATCTATCTATCTATCTATCTATCTCATATCTATCTATCTATCTCATATCTATCTATCTATCTATCTCATATCTATCTATCTATCTCATATCTATCTATCTATCTCATATCTATCTCATATCTATCTCATATCTATCTATCTATCTATCTCATATCTATCTATCTCATATCTATCTCATATCTATCTCATATCTATCTATCTATCTATCTCATATCTATCTATCTCATATCTATCTCATATCTATCTATCTCATATCTATCCATCTATCTCTCTCATATCTATCTATCTCTCTCATATCTATCTATCTATGTCATTTCTATCTATCTATCTATCCAATGCAGGTATAAGGCAGCACACCGAGTAGTGTTCAAATAAAGTGCAGTTTAATGTCCCATATCCAGATATGGGACATTAAACTGCACTTTATTTGAACACTTCTCGGTGTGCTGCCTTATACCTGCATTGGATACCTACCTGTACAGTCTGCGACTGGGACTGTTAGAAACTTGGCTTGCACCCACTTGCTGTGTGACTACTCTGGCTGTGCTGTCTCCGCAGCTCTTGTGTATCTATCTATGTCTCTATCTATCTATCTCATATCTATCTATCTCATATCTATCTATCAATCTCTCTCATATCTATCTATCTATCTATCTCATATCTATCTTTCTATCTATCTCATATCTATCTATCTCATATCTATCTATCTATCTCTCTATCTCATATCTATCTATCTATCTCTCTATCTCATATCTATCTATCTATCTCATTTCTATCTATCTATCTCATATCTATCTATCTATTACAAAATCTCTCCCACCACATCCAAAGTGTAACAAAAATCAGATTCCTGAAATTATGTTAATAAATCCCACTATAAACTCTTATGTTTGTTTTATTAAGAAAAAATATTTCTTTGTGCTCTCCTAAGCCTTCCGCAATGTCCACATCTGACAGATTCCCCACACAACCATTACGTGTGGTTATTTGGAGAACACAATCATCCTTCCATGATCTATGGCTGACCTGGGATGAAGATATTCCCACTGTAAATAAACACCAACAATATATTATCTGTTCCCAGTAAGAACATTACACTGGTGACCTGAGCTTGTCAGAGTAATGATGTGGGACATGACCTAGTAAATAGAACCAATATGTAGTTGTCTCGGGAAGAAATATTGCGGTTTCTATTTTACCCATGTTACATTAATCTGAGACCACAGGTTGACACTAAATTGGATGTTTACTTTGACTTGAAAGATGAGAATGTGGCTTATGTTATACTCAATAACATGGAACATTATGTAGGTGAAATTATTGACTATAATCCTACAGATGACAGATCATGTGACCCTTTCGTGGCACATAAGGGGCTTCATTCAACTCATTTTATGCTTGTTGTTTGGACTAGACATTAATTTAGGGCTTTCAGAGCAAAAGAGATGAAAACATATACATTTATTAATTAATTAACCCCTTCCAGATCCATGACATACATGTACATCATGGGTCGGGTGGGCGGACATGACGGGGGGCCCCACAGGCCGGGACCACGTCATGACCGGGAGATGTCCGCTGCTATCAGCAGCTGACATCTGCCGGTTATGACGGACATCAGTGATCTATATTTAAACATTAAATGCCGCTATTCTCTGGTGTCTAGTTGCGGGGGGGGGGGTCTATGGGCTGCTAGTGAAGCCCAAGGCCTTACCGTGCCCTAGGCATCTTCCCTGGCTCTGTTATTGCTTAGGGCTCCCTTTGGCAGCCCTCAGCAATCGAGCACAGATTTCATAGATCAATGTAATGCAGCAGCATTACATTGATCTATGTAAGCCATCTGATGATGGCTTATGATAGGCCCCTGGGGGGGTGGTTATAGGGGTGAGGACATGGTAATGAACAATGTTTATTTTTCAAGGTAAAAAAAACTTTTTAACCATAAAACGAAAAACTAAAATTATTCGACTTTGGTATCATTGGAATCGTACTGACCCATAGAATAAAGCATGTCAGATTTACCATCTTTTGAACTCCAAAAAAAAAACAGCTGCCATACAAAATTGTGCAATTCCAAATTTTTTTCAATTTTGGCCTAAATATAATTTTTTTCTGGCTTTGCATTACATTGTATGATAAAAAAAAGTGTATCATTGGAAAGTACAACTCGCCACGCAGAAAATAAGCCCTAAGACAACTTTGTCAGTCGAAAATTTAAAAAGTTATTGGTCTTAGAAGGTAAGGAGGAAAAACGTGAGCCGTTTAGCTGGGTCATGAAAGGGTTAATTAATTCATGAATTCATGTATTTATTTATTAATTTATTTATTTATTTAAAATCACACAGAAAAGAGTGGGGGATGTGCACTACACCAAATGTGTATAGCAGAGTTCTAAGCAAGCACTAAAAAATCTCGTCCTGGTGAAATGAACAATGTGGGGTGCAAGACACTAGCAGGAATCGGCAATTCCGCAATAAAAAATAGTATAGAGAGAAAGAAATATGTCTGCACTCACCATGATGTTCAAAGGCAGTTCATGATTTAATTGTAGCAGCATAAATACAAACAGAGTCGATAAATAAATTCACCCGGGGTGCAGGGAGGGAGAGCGGCTACCAGCCGGCAGCCGGAGCAGGAGCATTTTCAGCAGAACGAATGAGTGGTTTCGCGTCAAAGATGCATCATCCGCACGTTCATTCTGCTGATACGCTCCTGCTCCGGCTGCCGGCTGGTAGCCGCTCTCCCTCCCTGCACCCTGGGTGAATTTATTTATCAACTCTGTTTGTATTTATGCTGCTACAATTAAAGCATGAACTGCCTTTGAACATCATGGTGAGTGCAGACATATTTCTTTCTCTCCATGCTATTTTTTTTATTAATTAATTTATTTATTTACTTATCAATGAGGTGTTTTTTTTTTATTACATTGTAACAATTTGGAGTAGTTTGTCAGGTCTATAAAATCTAACCTACGGTCTATCTAGCTGTAATGCTTTAAAACTGAAAAAGGGTTGAACAACTTTGCAATGCACAGTACAATAAATTAATACATCACCCTACCACAAATACCTTTAGGTTTTAATTATTGATAGAAAATAAACATTAAATGTTCTAGTTTGCACACTGGCCACAAGAGCAGTCACAATATGCTTAACCATTTTCTGAAGATCACTTTTCAGCTTTGCTGTGTAGAGTGTGACAGGATCAAGGGAGTCATCTCCCTTATCATTAGAGGGTGGGTGGATTGAATTTCAAAGCTGACAACTCTCTTGTACTGCTAAAGTCTGCTAAATAAGGCAGGATAGTAACACAAATAAGTCCAATGTAGACATCACTCTTTACTTTGCCTGCAATACCGCCGCCCCCACCAGCCTTCTTCCGAGAAGTTGTTTCAAAATAATAAAAAAATAAATAGCTACATCAAAAAAAATTCTCATCTACAGCCCATGTCTAATTAATGAAACTAAGATGCAATATATGAGACAATCCCTTTCACGCCTTCTCCCTTGTTCTGTATATGTTATATATATCTTAAGCATGCATCCTACGTATCATTGATTTCATTACCACACATTCACAACACTTTTAGTTTTCGGTTTCTGCCTTGATACGTTTATGTTCATTTAGAGGTAAAAATAACGTCAATGATGAAAAGATATATGCTGGTACAATCTCCCTGTTTATGCCATCTTCACTTTACACATCTGAGGCTGAAGTTAATTAAAATGTTGATGAAATATGTTTCCAATTACTGCCGGATAATTGTATTGTATCTTCTTGAGGGTCACAAGTCACTAGGGCCGGATGAGTCACAATAGAGGGAGAAAAACACTTGTTACCAGGCTACTGTACGCGGATACAGTATATTTCATATGAGCCAAATCTACGGCTCCTAAACCATTGTGACTTGTAGCTATGGGAATCATTTTACAAAATAGCGAGATTCTTATCGGAATGTTGAAACAGGAGCAAAAAGATCTAGTCCAGGGAAGAGTAAAGGAATTAACTATTTAATTGATCACTGTATGGTCTTTTTGACCAGTGTTTTATGTTTCAAAACTACAACCCCCATCATGCCAGGTCAGCCAAAGGCTGTCTGGGCAGGTTGGGAGTAGTTGGTTTGCAATAGCTGGAGGCAAGCTGTTTGAAAAACACTAATACTGACATATCATGGCTCATATCATATCATATGACTCATTCACTCCATTATAGTCTATGGCAACGTTTCCCAACCAAAGTGCCCCCGGCTGTTGCGAAAATACTCCTCCCAAAGGCTGTGAGAGCATGCTGGGAGTTGTAGTTTTGCAGCAGCTGGAGGTTCCCTGTTTGGAAAACACTGGTCTTGATATATCATGGCACATATAATATAATGGCTTCCCATTGTCAACATCAACACAATGGCAATAGATCAAGCTAATTCTGGTCCACCTTCTCCAAAATCAATGCATAAGCAAGCCGGGGGTTAAATCAATGCTGTCGTTAGAAGTAGGGTCGCCACTGGCTCTTTGGCGTTATTTGGTGAGGCTGCTAGAATGGGAATGTATTCCATTCTGATACAGGAGAACATCTGGCCCCGAATACATTCAATTACATGGCTGTCAGAAGCAATTGATTGGTAACTGGACATGTAGATTGGGGAATCTGAATAGACGCCAGTTAGCTGCTCAGGGAAGACAAAGCATTGCTTATTGCCAGAGCTGGCTAGCTGTGCCTTTAACTATTTACAACATATATATATATATATATATCAACATAAAAAAGCAAAGCAGTAAAAAAATAGAATACATGAAAACCAGTTTTCAGTTACCCATTATACCAGATTTTTATGCTATTTTTAATGCCTTTTATTTAGCCAAAACCTAGAGGAAGTGTGGATTTATCAAAAAGAAAGAAGATGTGCATTGGGTGTCGTTATATTAGAGTATGCCATGTGTTCACATCTGCATCCATGCCATGCATGAATTCCGCAGCAGCAGAATCTCATTGATTTCAATAGGATTCTGCTGCAGTGTTCACAAGGCAGAATTCCTGATTTTCGTGTCCGCAGAAAGAATAGTCAAGTCTGTTGTTTCTGCTGAGTTCGCAAGGAAATGCATTGCCGTTTATGAGTTGGTGCATTTCTGATCGGTACTACAAATGTGCGGAATGTCCCCACCTGTTTTTCCTCCGGACATTCCGTCCATTTTTTTGCCTGGGTGAACCCGGCCCTTTTTCAACCAGTGTGCTTCCAGCTGTTGCAAAACTACAAAGGCTGTTCGTGCATTCTGGAATTTGTAATTTTGCAACAGCTGGGGGGCACCGGTTGGGATGGGAAACACTGATCCAAACAGTTTGACTGGGTTTTGTCATGTTTAAAAGCAAGAACAGCCCAGTGTGCAGCATACTCTTGCTATCAAAATGATGGTATCCATGGAGCAAACCCAACCAGTGTGCTGCCTCCAGCCAAAGGCCATAGACAGCAAAGCATTTCCGATTGGATTTCGACAAAAGAATTGATTTTGACAGACGCTGGAATCAGGAAATGTGTGCAGCAAATGTTTCCACTGCGAAAATTCCGCCAAGTGCACGGTGCAGCAGAATCCCATTCTATGCAATGGGACCCTGCTGCACTGGAATTTCCGAGCTGAATTTTTCTGCCGGATTCTGCTTGGGAATCTCTCATGTGAACTTGGGCTCAACCCCCCCCCCCCCTCCTTCAATGGGTGGGTAGAGACTTAGTTCACACATCGTAAAAAGGAACTACCGTATTTTATTTTACACGCGCATTTTCATCTGTAATAAGCAAAAATTGTTGTAAAATAAGCGGGGAAAAATACACACAAAATACGGACAGAAATACACACAAAAAAAGTCAGTACAATTACAATTTTACAATTAACAAATGTATCTATTGACTCTCTATAGGTAACACGTTGTATCGTTGAAGTACTTTCAAATGCTTTGGCAAAACCCAACGCTCCATCCATTGACCCGGAATGTAAAGAAATCCTGAAAAAAAGTAAGTTGTCAATAGAAATGACATAATACATTAAACCGACAGCTCCTCTACAGTATGTACAAGGAAATGATACTGTGAAATCGAACCTTTCTCTTGTGAATACCTTTATTTGGCATTTTAATATTGAATTTGTTACAAATCGTATAACTGAGGCATTCCAGATTTGGCCTTATGTGTCCCTGAAGGTTAGAGAGGTCCATCTGTGCCCTGGTGTATGTTGTTAAGTAAGAAGGCCCAAATCATTTTAAGCACTCATATAGGGGGACATTTATCAAAGTATTAAGTAGTTTGTTTGTTTTTGCTTAAAATTGTCACAAAAAAGTTTCATGTGTGACTACTCTATTTTTTTTGTGACTTTTCGATTGTGCAGTGCCCTAAGCAAAAAAAGGGAAACTTGCTTACCAAGGCAAAAAGTGATTTTTGACTTGCAGTGGTCAGAGATTTATCTGCGAAAGTCGCAAAAAAGTCGCATCTCATGAAAAAACCTACTAAATTTACTCCAGCTCAGAAAAAGCCACAACCAAAGCTAAAAAAAAATAAAAAATTGCTTACGTGAAAGAAATTTATCAACCGGCTGAAACCAGTTGATAAGTCGCAAATAAGAAAAAAAAATTGAAAGGAAAAAGTAACAAAAAAAAAAGTAATACATAAGCAAACATTCATAAATGTCCCACAGTCATTACATCTGAAGGACTTTTGCACCTTTAGCTTTCTGCACCATGACCTCAATCTGATGAGTGCTAATGACCTATACCTAAGTCTTACCAAATATATACAGATGCAATATACTTAATTGCTCATTAAATGGAGCATTCCAGTATTCATACAATTGAAATAATACCCACCTTCCCCGGATCTCCTTTTCCATTGACCTCCAGTCCCCTGCTGGTCTCCACTCGTTCCTTCTTCAGATCAAACTGTGTGAGAGAAAAAGTGAAGGGATTTTTCCACAGCGACCAATCACCAACCACCCCCTCACCTCCTCCACATCATCGACCCCCCACCCCTCCTCCACATCATCGACCCCCCCACCCCTCCTCCACATCATCAACCCCCACCCCTCCTCCACATCATCAACCCCCCCACCCCTCCTCCACATCATCAACCCCCCCACCCCTCCTCCACATCATCACCCCCCCCCCACCCCTCCTCCACATCATCAACCCCCCCCCACCCCTCCTCCACATCATCAACACCCCCCACCCCCCCACCTCTCCTCCACATCATCAACCCCCCACCCCTCCTCCACATCATCAACCCCCCCCCACCCCTCCTCTACATCATCAACCCCACCCCCACCCCTCCTCCACATCATCAACCACCCCCCACCCCACCCCCTCCTCCACATCATCAACCCCCCCCCCCATGATGATTAAAAAATTAAAAATAAACCTTTTACTCACCTATATGCAGGCTCTCCTCCAACAGCGGGCTGCGTTCTTCTCCCGCTATAGTGCAGGCGCCGATGAGTGACGTCATCGGCGCCTGCACCTCCTCCACATCATCGCCCCCCTCTCCTCCTCCACATCATCGCCACCCTCTCACCTACACACAACCCCCCTCACCTCCTCCACATCATCGCCCCCCTCTCCTCCTCCACATCATCACCCCCCTCTCACCTACACACAACCCCCCTCACCTCCTCCACATCATCGCCCCCCTCTCCTCCTCCACATCACCCCCTCTCCTCCTCCATATCATCACCCCCTCTCCTCCTGCACATCATCACCCCCCTCTCCTCCTCCATATCATCACCCCCTCTCCTCCTGCACATCATCGCCCCCCTCTCACCTGCACATCATCACCCCCCTCACCTCCTCCACATCATCAACCCCCTCTCACCTGCACCCCCCCTCACCTCCTCCACATCATCACCCCCCTCTCACCTGCACAGACCCCCTCCCCTCCTCCACATCATCACCCCCCTCACCTCCTCCACATCATCACCCCCCCTCACCTCCTCCACATCATCACCCCCCTCTCCTCCTCCACATCATCACCCCCCTCACCTCCTCCACATCATCACCCCCTCACCTCCTCCACATCATCACCCCCCTCACCTCCTCCACATCATCACCCCCCTCTCCTCCTCCACATCATCACCCCCTCTCCTCCTCCACATCATCGACCCCCCCCTCACCTCCTCCACATCATCGACCCCCCCCCTCACCTCCTCCACATCATCGACCACCCCCTCACCTCCTCCACATCATCGACCCCCCACCCCTCCTCCACATCATCGACCCCCCCACCCCTCCTCCACATCATCAACCCCCACCCCCACCCCTCCTCCACATCATCAACCCCCCCACCCCTCCTCCACATCATCAACCCCCCCACCCCTCCTCCACATCATCACCCCCCCCCCACCCCTCCTCCACATCATCAACCCCCCCCCACCCCTCCTCCACATCATCAACACCCCCCACCCCCCCACCTCTCCTCCACATCATCAACCCCCCACCCCTCCTCCACATCATCAACCCCCCCCCACCCCTCCTCTACATCATCAACCCCACCCCCACCCCTCCTCCACATCATCAACCACCCCCCACCCCACCCCCTCCTCCACATCATCAACCCCCCCCCCCCCCCATGATGATTAAAAAATTAAAAATAAACCTTTTACTCACCTATATGCAGGCTCTCCTCCAACAGCGGGCTGCGTTCTTCTCCCGCTATAGTGCAGGCGCCGATGAGTGACGTCATCGGCGCCTGCACTGCGTGGGGTCAGAGTTCACAGGTCTCCTCTCAGTGAAGCGGCAGGTCCTGCGGCTCACACTGAGAGGAGGCTTAGCTGTGTGTGCACATAGCTGAAAGCAGCGCTGGCTCGCCTGGGGATCCGGGACAAGTGTCCTGGATCCCCATTAGCGGAGTGAGCACCTCTCCGCCCGGAGCCCCGTGTGCCATGAGTGGTTGCCGATCCGACTATTTTAAATTGGGGGGGGGGGCACAAGGGGGGGCACGGCCTGATCTGGTCTCTGGCCAAGATGCATGCTGCATAAAATCTGTAAGTCCTTTGTCTCTCCGCACGGCCTGTAGTTGTAGTAGTGGTGGGGTAGTGGAAAAGATGGAAGTGCAATCCAAGCTTAAAGGGTTACTCCGCCCCTAGACATCTTATCCCCTATCCAAGGATAGGGGATAAGATGTCTGATTGCGGGGGTCCCACCGCTGGGGACCCTGTGTTCTCCGTGATGCACTCGACGCCCGTTTAAAACGTCGGGTTCAGCATCGGAGGCTCGTGATGTCACGCCCCCTCCCATAGGGGAGTAATGGCCGTCACGCCCCCTCCCATCACGAGCCTTCGCCCCGCATCCCCAGTCATCCAGCACAGAGTGAATTTTGCTCAGTGCACCAGATGTCCGGGGTGCCGCAGCCCAGATCGCGGGGGTCCCCAGCCGTGGGACCCCATGATTAGACATCTTATCCCCTATCCTTTGGATAGGGGATAAGATGTCTAGGGGCGGAGTACCCCTTTAACCCCTTAAGGACCTGGGGTTTTTCCGTTTTTGCATTTTCGTTTTTTGCTCCTTGCCTTTAAAAAATCATAACTCTTTCAATTTTGCACCTAAAAATCCATATGATTGCTTATTATTTGCGCCACCAATTCTACTTTGTAATGACGTCAGTCATTTTGCCCAAAAATCTACTGTGAAACGGAAAAAAAAATCATTGTGCGACAAAATTGCGCTTTGTAACTTTTGGGGCTTCCGTTTCTACGTAGTACATTTTTCGGTAAAAATGACACCTTCTCTTTATTCTGTAGGTCCATACGGTTAAAATGATACCCTACTTATATAGGTTTGATTTTGTCGTACTTCTGGAAAAAATCATAACTACATGCAGGAAAATTAATAAGTTTAAAATTGTCATATTCTGACCCCTATAAAAAAAATTTTTTTCCATGTATGGGGCGGTATGAGGACTCATGTTTTTGCGCCGTGATCTGAAGTTTTTATAGGTATGATTTTTGTTTTGATTGGACTTTTTGATCACTTTTTATTCATTTTTTTAATGGTATAAAAAGTGACCAAAATACGCTTTTTTGGACTTTGGAATTTTTTTGCGCGTACGCCATTGACCGTGCGGTTTAATTAATGATATATTTTTATAGTTCGGACATTTACTCACGCGACGATATCACATATGTTTATTATTTTTATTTTTTACACTGTTTTATTTTTTTTATGGGAAAAGGGG